>NC_139353.1:81640535-82288035 GCF_055883805.1 Amblyomma maculatum
GCGTTCAAAGATGTCAAACTGCTCAGAACGGCATGCCATTGTTGTCGATGCTAAGTACCGATGAATAAAAAAAATAAAAAGGCGAAAGAACATCTTCCTCTTGTGTGACACACTATCCCGTCATACACTTAACGGCGCTGCTTAAGTATCCTCCTAACTTTTATACCGCTTTTTATCTCCCAGTCGAGTTGGGCCACTTCGTTGTGTTCGCACTAAATTTCGTTCCTGCATTCCTCTAATGAACAGCGTGTAGCGGCCTCTTTAGAGACTATATAATGTCTTTTGTTTGGAGGTACCACAAAAATAATGTCACATTCTACGTACTTTCCCTGAAAGGCACTAATCGATACTGCATATAGCCGAGCTCGGGATTCGCGACGAAATTACTGTTTCCCTCTTGCGGGCGAGGCCTCACTCGTGCTCACTGAGTGCCCAGTTATTCAATTTAATAATATTATTGTAAACGGAAACTGGCTGTACACGAACAGTTCATTGTATTTTGTCCTTGCACTCAGGCGCATGCAGTCATCTGTAGCCTGGCACTAAGTGCACACAGTTCGTGCACGCTGTGACGCACCGAAGCACCTCCGAACTCTTGCGGGGAGCAATGAGCACGGCTGTCTACTGATATTGTCCCGGTGCAACTTGCACTCATGTATGGTGTGTATGTGCTTTGCGAACAAGATTCTTGAGTGCTAAGGGCATCTTCTTCTCAGTGGCTTAAAAACCTCGAACGAAGGCTGCACTGGCGCATCCTCAGTAACGTCAGGTCACTTCGTGCCGGCAATTGCGCAGCTGGAGTGCATATCCGAAATTAGGAACAAAAGTCCTTGGAACACGCAAACAGATACGAGCGCGCATAATTTTCTTATCATCCCGTAGCTGCACACCATACTTGTGTAAGTGAAAGTAGTACTTCTGTATGGTGAGCTAGAGAAATAAGGCAGTTATTCGCTTAATTGGTGCTTCTGGTCAAAAATAACCACGCATAAGCGCTTTTCAAAGACGTTTGCCCTAGGCATCTATTCTTCAGTGCATAAAATTTAGCATTTTATATTGAAATACAAGGAAATGGTACCACATTGAGTACGTATTAAGCTATACACCTCAGTGGGCTTAATAAAATCAAAGTAGCAATAATACCATTGTTAGCGAAATTATCCCTAGAGTAGTTACCTTCGGAAAACGCGGTCTGGTATGGTTAAGATTCCGGGCCGGGATTGGACACTCATGAAGGCAAGATGTAACAAAAGGAACATTCGCTGCTCTGTCTTTGTTCTTAGGGCTTGGCTGTTTTCTTCGGGAGTTCTGGTTTTATTCATCTAGTTTAGGAGGGAGAAAATGCAACAGAACTGTCAGTTGCTAGTCAGTGCAGTGCTTATATAAACGAGAATTCTGTGCTTTGTCCCGTATGTGGTGCGCTGTTTTCATTAAGCCATAAACGGCCGTGATACATTACCTGTGTCTTGGGCAATGGCATTTTTTTTCTTTAGCTGGTTACTCACCTCTTGTTTTTACTTCGCCACTTTGTCTAGGCCCATTGGTTGCAGCTGTGGAGGGTTTCTCCAGAGCTACTGACGCTGTGGAGCAAGAGAGGCACCATAGTAAAAATCACAGGTGAGGAAAGGTGCTCAAATTTAAATAATTTCAATACTTGAATTGGTATTGAAATTAGAACAGCGATAAAGACATATTTTCGTTCTACATTGCGGCACTTTAGAGTCTTCTCAGTTTCCCATCTTGTTTTGTTTAAAAATGGGGCAAAGCGGAAAAATCCCACACACCGCAGTAAGAATATTATTAGCAAAATATCTTCTATTCTTCGATCAGTTCAGTTATGTTCAGTTCAGTCGTTCAGTCGTGTCCGACTCTTCGTGATTCTATGGACCATATCACGCCACGCTTTACGGTCTGTCACTATCTTCCTAACATCACATAACTTCATCTGCAGCGCCTCGAGGATGCCATCTAACCATCGCGTTCGTTGCCTACCCCTTCTCCGGTAACCCTCAACCTTTCCCAACATCAAATCTTTCTCCAGCGACTCCTCTCTTCTCATCAGATAACCAAAGTAGCTGAGCTTTAACTCTAGAATTTGACTTTGGAATATAAATGCCTGGGTATGGACAGGAAAGGAGTAAAATGTATGTAAACAAGCACAAACTTTTTCTAGTATATCATAGATAATGACAAAAAGCATATATGGGTTGTTTTTACATCTTAAAGCAGAACTGATGTGTTTTATTTTGAATTTGGATTCCACTGAGGGAATTTGAATACTGCTAACTCTCAGCTGCTGCCAAGTGATGTGACATAGTAAACGTCAGGTATGCCCAGGAATTCATTGTTGTTTCTCTTATCATAGCTGGTTTTCTTGAAATCCGCGCACACCACGAGCCATTCGTTGTTTTGTGCTTTCATCCATCGCTGTAATAAACTTGTTTCTCCACTAGGAATTTCAACAACAAACTTCTGCTGCTGGAAAGGGCCTTCATCGATAGTCCAGGCATCCTTGGAGGCAACATGTACAGGTGAGATACCGTAGTGACTTGTAAGAAGTTTGCATGTGGGAGATTGAGATAGTGTCCTTCGTTACTTTCTACACGAAGGAGGAAGTGGGAGGAAATGAAGGCTTGTTATTTGAGACAATCATTAAGCATCGAGCACCCTGCTAGTATGAATTGTGCCCCCTCCCCCCCCCCCCCCTCCCTAAAGAAATAGAGAGAAGGCAGGCTCCACACTGCATTTTAGAAAATATATATGGAGCATCGGCGATAGCTTGTGGCTCACGCAAAAGCAGAGGTGCTCTTTGCCCAGATATATTTCAGGAGGACACGCCCAAATGAGAGCGCAGCTGCCGGCAAGCAGAGGTAGCGCGCCGCCGATATTGTCGCGTAGCCACCAGATTCTAAACTCGTCGCGCGCTGGGCAGTGTTCTGGTGCATGTCGTCTTCGTTTGAGGGCTGCCTGTCTGTCGGATCGTCGCAATATGCTGCAGTTGCAAATGCATTGAGTCTTAATAATGCAGCACTGTCATTTGCTGTCACAACTTTATCCTCAAGTTTAAAGGCAAAAAAAAACATCTCTTATGCACCACCTAAGCGGTGACACGATAGCTTACGTGTTTTGTAGCGAAAGCTACACTAGGGCAGCGGATTTCGTGGAGCAGGACAGAGGCCACTAGTGTGCATGCGCCGTTACCACAGCAACTGGCTGCGCCGTTCTACAAGTGCTCCAGCGCTGAGTTATCTAAATAGAGGAGAAATATAGCGGCATCCCAGCAAATACGCGCCGGCGCGGAAAGGAGGAGAAGGGTAGTTACCGCACTGCGCATGCGCGCCGCCGAGGAAAGTGAGCGAGTGGAGGAGGAAAGCGTCTGTCGGCACGCATGCGCATGGCGCAAAAGTGGATTCTGTCTAGAACGCCGGTGAAGTTTGGTGCGTTAACAGAAGGCTCAACATTCAATGGCCCGCAGCCAAATCTTTCGCCCCACATTCGGTTCAGCGACGTTTGAACCCCTCTGATTATATCAGACGCATTTGGCGGCTGTTGGCGCGATGCCATGTCACAGCAACGGCACCCTTTTGGCGGAACGATCTGTACGCGCTGTCGTATAAATTAGCCGGGGTATAACTCCGCTTACACAGATTAACCTTTGCGAAAGCACTGTTTGGCATGATGTTGCTCGGCGGTTTCGCCTTGAGACAATGGTACGGAGTTTGACAAACTGTTGAGCGTCTTTGACTTGTTGGCTTTAGGGAAACTAAAGGTTCAGTATCTGCGTTACAATCCGGAGAACACTCACAGAGCTTACGGCATATACGATTAGAGGTACGTATGTCGTCGGTTCGGATCCTTATCGCAAACTAGCCTCCAACATATCAGGTGGATGCAGCTAAATTTCAGGCGAAACGCTACGACACCACCCTGAACACTGTGAATTGAGCAGTTAGGTCGCACTTACGATACGAAATCTCGTACGTGTTGTTTAGACGTTTTAGAGCGTAGCGCTTTGGCGCCCGTTCCTGGGTTTCGCGTCGGCGTCAGCCTACCGCGCGTTTTCCGATTGCATGCACGCGCTGCTGCCATCAGCATTCGCCGCTGCGTGTACCCCCCCCCCCCTCTCTTCCTGCGTAGCGGCGAGCATGTCCGGTTGCCGAAGTGCAGGCTCGCTATCACCGGATCACGGTGCGTGCATCCCAAGCCGAAACGCAGAGCCATGTTGCCTTGACTCGCTAGCGGCGTCAGCGGCATCGGTCAGTCGCTGCTATATATCTCTTCGCCGCGCAACGTTCCTTTGGACCCACGGGCTGCCTCCCGCGACCTCCCGATAACTTAATTGGTCTCTTCATTTCTCCGACCACAAAGCTTCCTTCATGACAGTCAAGAACTGTTCGTGGAGTGTTTCTTGAAGGAATATGTGTGAAAAATAAAATAGTTGTCTTTATTTGTACATACATGCCTTGCTAGAAATCTTTGCCTCAATCCACCGAAAAGGTGAAACAGCTGATGAGCTGCGCTCAGATTTCGCGTTAATCGTCGACAATTTTTTTTTTCTTTTTTCCGGGTTTCTGCCGGCATCGAGGCATTTTTCGACCAAACGAGTTTTATACCTTATCGCGTACAAATCAGCCTATAGCGATTCCAAGGCTCTTCTGCGTATCTTTCGCGAGGCAAAACTAATGGCTTGTTGAAGCTTGTACTGAAAATCGTGCAAAATGCGCAACGCGGCAATCTTTTGTTATTCACATAGTTGCTGGCCAATACAACGCCAGCTCGGCTGCGAGTGTTTGAATTTCATACCTCAAACCTCAATTCTCAAGGATTCTCAGGAGGGTTGAGCCTCCTCTTGTCACAGGAGTTGCAGCCTTCGCTCTGGATTTGAACGGCGGTTGCGATGTTTCTGTAGGCGAAGGCCTGCAGGCTTTTAAAGATATTCATTAGCTCGAATTTCGGTTTGGTTGTCTGGTATGTCGCGGTTAGATATATCAAACGCAGCTCTAAAGGCCTCGCATTCACGCCTGGCAGAACTCCCCACGCTGTTCGAGCGTGGCACGCAGGCTACCGCATGTGTTGTTGTAGTGTTGTAGTGGTTATTTTATTGTATTACAAAAGGATGGAAAAGATGTTTGCCATCCCCGGTATCTGCTGTCTGATATCTGAAGCACCTGAACTGGGGTGACGGAATAAAGGTTTGGTTTGTGTTGTTTAACGTCTCAAAGCGACTTAGGTTAAGAGAGACGCCGTAGTGGAGGGCTCCGGAAATGTCGACCACCTGGGGTTCTTTAACGTGCACTGACATCGTACGGCACACGGGTGCCTTGCTTTTCGCCTCCATCGAAAAGCGGCCGCCGAGGCCGGGATTCGATTCCGCATCCTTGGGAACAGCAGTCGAGCGCCGTAACCACTGCGCCACCCCGACGGGGCGGAAATAAAGGGATAGCGAGGAAGATGTAGAAGAAATCAAAGAGGTGAGCGATAGGGAGAAAGGACAGGGTAGGTAAAAATAAAAAGAAATATATACACTATATCACTACAGTAGTTTGCTTGAGGCCCACCCGCAAATGTCTCTGGTCACTGAGCACTCGGAACATCGGGCGGGCCTCTGCAATAGCTCCCCCATGAGATTTCTAGCGCAAAGTCAAATGTAACACACCATTCTTGCCGTCCTATTGGTCGATGGAGGTTGGTGCATTTGTTTTTGTTTTTTCGGTGGCAGGAAATGGTCGGCAACCCATCAGACTTTATAAGCCCGGACATTGGGAGATTCTCTGCTACGGCGGCGGATTTCTCACGCTTTCGCCAGCAAATGCGCAACGTGTGGTCCTTGAACGCCTTTTTTGCTATAACTATTTTCTTTGTAGCATTCCTGCAGTGATTAGGTAATATTGTTAAGGCTGGTAGCTCCGATTGGTCTGTTTTGCTTCCTGTCTTCTGGTGCTTCTGATCTAAACGCTTATATATTTTCTGGTTTGGTTTGGTTTGTGGGGTTTAACGTCCCAAAGCGACTCAGGCTATGAGAGACGCCGTAGTGGAGGACTCCGCTAATTTCGACCACCTGGGGTTCTTTAACGTGCACTGACATCGCACAGCACACGGGCGCCTTGCTTTTCGCCTCCATCGAAAAGCTGCCGCCGAGGCCGGGATTCGATCCCGCGTCCTTGGGAACAGTAGTCGAGCGCCGTAACCACTGCGCCACCCCGGCGGGGTGCTTATATATTTTCTGCCGCAATGTTTCTTTAAGCTAAATTAAAAGATACGGCCTGATCGAGCAGGACACATTCTCAAGGCAGTTTGTGGGATGCAGTTCTACGTGTTAGGCTGGATTTTCCGCTATCGTACTCGGGCCTGTCAGAATTCCTGAAATGAGCGGCGCGAGACAGTGACGCCCGGTTTCCGCGTGCTAAATATTTTGATGACTCTAACGCTGAATTGCGTGCTTCGGTAGTGGCTTTAACATTAGAGTCAATTAATCCTTAAATGGAGTATACTCTCCGTATTGCGAAACTTTGTAATGATGAGTGATTTCCTCTAGGCACGTGATCGCTCTAGTAGCACTTCCGCGAAGGTGCACAGTTTTAACGCACGTCAAGTGCGGCGGGTAAATTGGGCAACGAGGAGGGCACAGCTTTCGAGGTCACGTGTACCATGATCAAAATCATTGACACAAAACTCTCGTCTTTGGTGGAAGGTTCGAAAGTATGTTTATCTTAACTCTCCACAAACCTGCTAACGATATAAACTACATAATGTGTGCATTATGCAGGCTTTTTTTTTTCCTTTCAGACGTTTTTTTCTTCTCTTCTCTCTTCATGCTCGTTTTGTCTACTTACATCTGAGGCGGGGAGAGCTATAAAGTGACCACATTTAAATCATAAGCCTCCACTAGGCCTGTATAATTACGCTATACTAAAGTTTTTTTTTTATCCTTTCTTTTGCAGGAACCATACGTGGGCCACTTACATGAGCAAGCACGTCGTCTTCGGCATCAGCTTTGACGACGCGAACGTTGGCTCGAGGTTTACCGCCCTAAAGCAAGCACTTGTCGGTGCTTCGTCACTCGCAGCACCGCTCCTGGCTTCATTAGCGTATCACATCAGGGCAGCCACGGACATTCTCACAGGCGCACTCTGATGGCGCCGTGCTCATAAACTCAGTACTTACGTTTCACGTCGTGCATGCGGCCACGAGTCACCATGAACAAACCAAAAGCTTCTACGGGGTGCCATTCAAGAATAACATATTGTTCCGGAGTCACATGCGTCCAGACAAGACGTCGCAGTTTTCAAGAAGGAATGTGGAGAGATTTGTGTTCGTACTGAGAGCCGCACTGCGTTGTTATCACTCATTGCTGGCTCGTTCGATTTTCTGTTCACACGAACTTCACAAGATTGTCTAGCTCTGTCGCGATGCTCGGAAATGACAAGATGGTAAAAGTGTCAAGATTTAGTTGTACGTTCTGTGTCCGTCCATTCACCTTTTTCTTCACTTCAGCTGTACATGTCAAGGAACAGCATTAGCAATACACCATTTTCTCCTAGCCTGCACGAAACTTGCGGCTCGTTTTTAACGGGTTAACAAGAATGTCATCGACAGAAAAATAGAGGTGTTTCTCAGCATCTTGAAATATGTAATGTGCTTTTTTACCGGGTGGGTAGAAATACTTTGATCAACCTAAGACGGTGTGAAACAAAAAGGGACAATAGTCCTTCTTAAAAATTCTGGCTCAAGCTATTCTCGTTCTTCGAGGCACATTTTCGGTGACAGGTTACCATGTTTTCACTGAGATAAAAACTTATGTTGCGAACACTATTTGTTTTAGTGGCTTTGTAAGCTTTCGTGTCAAACTTATAGTCTGGGCCTCATACTACCTCATTCAAACGAGCCGCATGAAAACAGTGCCCTAATTAACCAGAGTAAGGCAGAATTAGAGAAAGAAGAGGGCTACACGTTATGAAAGAGCGCTGAACAAGGGTTGAGGGAGAGCCTTAGTTCACAAGCCGAGCCAATGTTTCGAGAAGTGGACTTGTCTTCGTTTCCTTGTCACATGTTGGCTCGGCTTGCGAACTGAGGTTCCCCGTTCTACCCTTGTTCAGTGCTCTTTCATCCCGTAAGTAAAGTCACTTAAATTTAAACTCTCGTAGCCAGTGCAATTTGGACAAGTTGCAAGGACCACATTGAAAAAATATTCAGATAATCGAAAAACTGGTCTTTAGGAATGGACAGCTTTGTCAAATTTTTCATGTGTTGTGTTCAGAATATTTGTACATCTTAAACATTGAATTTACTGCGCCTAACGCGGTCGGCCAGAGCCACTATGTGTCGCGCTGGCAAACAAAGCAACTGCGCCATCTTTAACTGTTCAGTTCACTCGTAAATACTGAAAAATGTAGAACTGCCGTTCTCCTTTGTACTATGTGCAGTAAGTACATTTAAATTGTTCCGTTTGAAAAACTTTTCGCCTCTAGTAATGTCAGTTTCTGCCTTTTTGATGCCTTTCCGGAATTCTGCTATTTATGTGATAATTACGTCAACTATGCTGTTTTACTTTTGTACATTTGCTCCTCGACCATTGCCTTGTTTCTTACTTTCGTTTGCCCATTTGGTCATGCAGGTTTTATCTCATTTTGTGTTGCCTGTGTTTGTCGATGAAAGCTGCATTAAAATATCTCCTTGGAACCTTGACAATGAGGTATGTTGCCAAGCCCCGCTCTTAAGAATTGTGCACGAAATAGCCGCGTTTTATGTTGCGATAGCATTCTTTGAATGCCGTGACTGGCTTGCGAAGAAAGTGCGACGTGAGTACTAATTTGTTAGAATGATTTCAAGCGCAAATATTTCTTACATTTTGCTACATATATACATTATTTACAACTAGCTGTATTTTGTTACATTTGTGGCAGTATAAAAATTTGAACGGCGCGACTTCATATTCAGAGCCACAAATATTTTTATCAATCCCTGAACGCGGCATTCAAAACAGCATGCTAGAATTTTATCAAACAGTTCTAGCAGAACGCTGTGAATGGAGGAGAAAACGATATTTACCTTGTGTAACAATATCGATATAGTTATAAATAGCAGTTCATTTTAACAAACAGCAAGGACGGGACAAGAAAGACAACAAGACGAGGGCTGACTATCAAATATTAACTGATGTGTTTATATCTGAAGGTGGAAAATATATAGATTTGGAGGTTTGAGAACACGAAAGAAAAAAGACACTTTTTTCTTTCGTGTTGTATGGCAAATGCTTCGCTCGGCTTCTAACAGCGGAGTGAGGGGGGAGAGGAATGCGTAGTAAGAAAATAACAATAAGGCTTTATAAAAGACGATAACAAGCTAAAGTGTGGCCTAGCACGTGTCAAGGAACTGGTGATGAACAGCAGTGGTAACATGAAAGTACCAACCAATACAAACAGGTGCAATTTGAATCGCAACACAGAATCCAAGGATCCTGAAACGCTGGTTATCATCTTATCCTTCATAACTTAAAGGTCTCTCTTAGTCACGCGCTTTGTGGATTCGCCCGACACTACGCTCGCGGACCTCGGCCACACTCGCCCAGATGGCGCATATGTACGGCGTATTTACCTAGTTTAAATGAAGGATTCGCATATAGATGAAATACAGCGTGAGAGCATTTTGCAGTTTTACACGAGGCGTGATCGCTGCTATGTAGCATAGTAGAAGCGGGTAATAACGGCTACGCTCACAACGTTCCAAGCTTCAAACAGTGCGTCGGCTCTTGGCCGAGTTCTTAGACAAATACTGCGACGTACTCGTACAATGTTTTCCTCCCTCGTGTTCCTATCGGCAATGTTGTTCTCAACGCCATTTTTAAAATTAGAGGTTTACTATAACCCCCCTATGCGAAAATCCGGCTATCGGCGGGAAACCTCGATGGTATTACCTCAAAGTGATGGCTTCTTCG
This sequence comes from Amblyomma maculatum, assembly GCF_055883805.1. NCBI lineage: Eukaryota > Metazoa > Arthropoda > Arachnida > Ixodida > Ixodidae > Amblyomma > Amblyomma maculatum. Next base: position 81,650,470 of record NC_139353.1, read on the forward strand.
CGTGTTTCATTCTCCGTCTTTAGTCCTGTCTTGGTGCGCTGTGAGTGAAATTGATTTCACGCATACGGCCGGCACGGAACAAGTGGAAGGGAACGCAGCGGGGGAGTAGCTGAATAGAGAGTTTTAGCTTACCGTGATCCGCGATCCGCCACCGTGGCTCTCTACCGCGCGTGGGCGGGGCGGTCAAGCTGATTGGTCCCGACGCGGCAGGTCTGTGTGCCGACATCCAGTATGTGGCGCCATCTGTCGGCGTCAAGGGGGGTCTGGGCATGCGCAGTGGAAAGCACGGTGGCGGATCCCAGTAGCGGATCACGGATCACGGTAAGCTAAAACTCTCTTATGACAGGTCTCGTACCGCCAAAGCGGTACTGGCAGGGACAAACAGCTCTTTAGGCGACTTACCACATGACACTGCTATATTGCAGGGGAGAGGAAGTTGTCGTAGAGTGGCATAATTCCGCTGCCATGTCAGTCGTCTGCAGAGAAATGTGTGCTGTACAACTACCAACTCAACTCATTGTGGTGTGCGCATACATCGTACCCGTCATTCCAAAGTTTGAGACGGCATCATTTGTCTTCAGAAACGTTGCCGCGCAATAGCGCCAGCGTCCATTCATTTTTTTATGCGACTTCAATCAAGGCACTCTAGTTACAAAATCAAAATCCAGCGCACAATGCAAAAAGACCTCAGCATTTTTTTTTTTTTTTTGCAAACTCGTACATCGCTATCACGACATCTTCCAGTACGTGCATAGATTTGGTTCTACATAAAAGCTCCGTTAAAGAGGTCAAGTACGGGCCCATCTACTAGAAAAACCACCAGGCGATAATAATCTCTCTAGATTCCGTACCGCCTCCTCCGCCTCCCACTTGGCCGCTCGGTCGCAACGATTATACCCCCCGACCGCAACCAAAGTGGTGACGATGACATCGTTGCATATTAGGAAGATCACTGTTTGCAATGGCCTCTCCCTCGACATCAAAGAAAGCATTGCGTGAAATAAAGGCGCATCAATCCTCGAAACAAACCCGATAACGTCTTCATACTAAGCCATGCGAACAAGACAACTAGTCACTTTGCAGCAAGAACGCACAATTATCGCGGATCTAGTGCGTAAGACATATGCAGGCGCGTTTCACTTATAAAACAATAATACATTTAAAACACATTTCCAGATACATTACGGCTCCAGAGAGTATTTTACGCGTAAGTACGTGTCTGCCAATTTTTTATGCATGTTAACTTAAAGGTTGCGCATACCGCGCGCCTGACTTTGGCGACGGAGTAGCGGAGATTTCGGACCTCTGAAGATTCCATCGTATCGGCCAGTATCAAAATGGTCAATGTTATGACGGTTACCTGTGGTAGTAGCTCATCGAAACAGAAGCTTGTTAAAAAAGCAGAGTTCCTTACCAAAGGTTTTAAGTTCATATGGTATTTGACCCGAAAAAATCTTCAAGATTAAGCTGCTTTGGCTGCCCGGGCACATAGAGCACTGGAGGATTATAGAGGCTTTGGAGCATTTTGAACCGTTCAAAATGTGGAACGCGAGATGGGGCGGTGTCCTGCGATGGAGCATATAAAAACAACGAACCGACATATCTCTCACACGTTCACAAACGGAGTGCCCGCAAGTATAATCCTTCATAGCATCATGTGTTCGGATTACAGGCGTTAGTTATAATCTCAGGAAGGCCTCCGCTGTGTCTTCGGTGCAGTCAAGCTGGCCACATTTGACACCAGTGCCGCACGCCTCACTGCATCCAATGCCGAATCTGTTGGCATACACTGGAGAGCTGCGTTCTAGGCTATGGTAACGGGTTGCGTCGGTGCCAAAAGACGCAATATAAATGTGACAAATATTGTGGACGCTACTGGAGAGCTAAAGCTAAATTATGAACTACCAAATAACAGAGGAACGAAATCCTAACCGCTGAAAAACAGTGAAAGGCAGCCTGCAAAGACTGGCCTGCCAGATTCAGCATCGGTGGATCCAAAGCCATCAGGGCCAGCACCGGCCGAGCTAGCCGCTCGTAGTCTAGTGCATGCAGTAGAAGGACCATCTGCAGACAAAAGACAGGACACAAAGCGAGAATATAAAGGAAGCCGTCAGCTATGCCCTTTCATCGCTGACGTGAAGCAGTGTGTCGAGTGCAGTGTCATCCTCAAGCGTGTTCTGTGCTTCGTTGGCTGTCGGCGTAGCTACGAGCAACGAAGTCCACTCGGCTTCATGGGCCATCCCTCGGCTTTATCGGAACGGGTAGAGACTATGGACAACAGCGCATCTTTGAAGCACCTTGCAGATGAGGAGTTGTGTGTGAGTGGTGAAGAGCAAGAGGTATCCTGTGTGGTGACCGCGAGGAGGACAAATTCAAAAAGAAGGGCAGTATCAGCCCTTCAGGCCGCCGAATTGCAGGCAGGCCACCCCATTTCAGGGAATGATGTTCGATAAGGCAGGCGCAAAAATGGCGAGCGTTGCAGCATTTCAAGTCGCTACCCTTACTTTAGGGGTTTATGTACGAAATCGTCGAAGCCAATATCGGTTAAGGTGTCTTCTAAAGAAATGCAGTGTGAGCGTGGCAATCATCGAGGAAAAAAAATCTGTCCTCTGATTTGTATTCGAAACCCGCTCTTGAGCCATTTTTCTTTTTTTTTTGGGGGGGGGGGGGGGGAAGAATGTTATCGTTAGTGACTCGAGAGGCTTATCAGAAGGGTGCATGCTACTCCTAGCCAACACATTGTATATTACAGCGATGTCTTATTGCATTGACGATGAAGCTCGACTTAATAACTGTGACATCGCAATTCTGGGTACTCAATGGAAAACTATTCGCGTCTATGCTTCTGTAAAACAGCAGGGTGGAGGCCTATATTTTCTGTCATTGGTTGACCATTTTCACACAGATCGTACAATTATACTTTTGGGGGATTTCAATTCCGTTTGCATGGATGAAGACCGAGTAGTGTTAAGCAGGCGCCGTAAACCTAGTAGTTCTTAGTTATTAAACGTGTGTGTACTATAATAATAATAATAATAATAATAATAATAATAATAATAATAATAATAATAATAATAAACTGGCTCACAGGAAGGGAAAGACGCAGAATCTGCCAAACTTTTCCTGCGGACACCTGAACCACGCTGCAAGGGAAGGAAGGTGGCAGTGAAAGCGGAAAGAGAAAGAGGTGCCTGGCTCGTGGGCATCGAAAAGGCTAAGGTTAAGATTCATTTGACTAATTTTCACTTTTTTTACTACTCGGCTTGGCAGCATTGACGTCTCACCACGTTAGCCACCGTTTTTGATGACTAGTTGCTGCCCATATTTTTCAGTGATCCCTGCATGGGTTCTGTTATATATATATATATATATATATATATATATATATATATATATATATATATATATATATATATATATATATATATATATATATATATATATATATATAATTGGTTAACAGGAAGGGAAAGGCGCAGTATCTATCACACTTGCTCTGTGGACACCTGAACCGCGCCGTAAGGGAAGGGATGAAGGTGGGAGTGAAAGTGGAAAGAGAGAAAGGGGAGCCGTAGTGGAGCGCTACGGAGTAACTTCGACCACCTGGCGATCTTTAACGTTCGCTGACATCGCACAGCACACGGACGCCATTTCGTTTCGCCTCCATCGAAACGCAGCCGTCGTGGTCGTGTTCGAACCCGAGAACTCCGGCACAATAGTCGGGCGTCTTACCATTGCACCACTCCGGCGGGGCAACATGGCGTCTGTTCAGATAGGAAAATACAGTGGGTCAATACTGCACCGTATATAGAAGCTATATAAAATAAATAACTGTTTTCTGTCAGACGGAATCTTTCAACGTGTAGTAACTACTTCTTCAAAAGACAAATACTCGTGCATTGACTTTTCTGTTTTTCAAAAGTGGGATTTATTTAAACAGAACACGAGGAATTTGGCTATTCAATCATCAGCAAGAATCGCGTTCCTGAAGAGGCATCAATGTTCGTGAGCTAGGGCTAGTACACGAACTAGAAGGAATTAGCCCTGGTGCCTATGCAGTGGAAGTCAGTAACGTTAAAGCAAGAGTTCCAGCAATTTGCAACCGAGATATATAAGGGGTCAGTTAGGTTTGCAGACCGCCGAAAAGCGGGTTATACAATCGGCACACACGTTGGTTGTTTGGTCTTCTTCTTGAGATTCTTTTTCTAAACGGCTCGATCCTCGCATCGCCCCCACCCGGGTCGTCCAATCATTCAAAAATTAAAGGGGCAAAAAGCTTCTCTCAGAGGGCTGTCGGACCATAAAGTAAAAACAGGGCCGGCAGCGTGGCGAAGGCGGGCGCTCAGCGACGGGGCGCTCAGCGAAGAGAGGGTTAGGACCGGGCCAAGCTTTGCGCCGACCGGGCTCCGAGGAACGAGGAACAGCTACGAGTAGTGCGACGCAAGTTGAGTCGGTCAGTCAGGACAGGGTCTCGTTGCCGGCGAACCTAGGCCTGGCGTTCCCGATCATTCAGTACGGTAGCAACCACCGCCCTGCTCGTCATGTAAAAGGTTGTAAATAATTCAAATACATTCAGTTGTATATTTCTACCAAGAAGTACGTCTATCCTTCTGCGACGTACCGCACCCAAACAAACCGCATCTCCATCGAAACTCTTGACGTTGCGAAAGATCTGCCAAATCTGACTGGGATCTCGTTACGTTCTACACCCGATAGGTTTCTCGACGAACAACTGTTTTTACGGGTCCAAAGCGAATAAAGGCAGACAGCGGTTGCGAAAGAAATGTTTGCTATACTATTTCTATTACTATTTAGACGGGCCCAAAGCGATGAAAGGCAGAAAAGCGGTTGCGAAAGAAATATTGCAAGTTTAATATGGTAGCTACTCCTAGAGTTCTTGGTTCTTTCTTTGACTATTTCGGAAACACTTTGGGAGCTGTGGGGGCCAAAATGTGATATCAAATTGGGGCTGCTTGTTATATGCTTTTCTTTGACTCGAAGATGAGCAGCGTGTATTAATAGAGGAATTTATCACCATAGACGAGATTTATTGGGCGGTTTCTGAACTGCAGAGGTCAGAAATCTAGTCGCCCGGATGGTAATACTAGCGAATTCTTTAAACTATTTCCACCTTTTCTTGCACCTGTTTTGCTAGAAGCTTTATGGTGCTCGTTTCCTGCCTCCCAATTTGTATTCTGGGCATACGGTATTAATACCAAAAAGCGCTGACACCAATCGGTTGAAGGCTTTTCAAGGGTATCGCCTAATTTCCCTTTGTAATGCAGATTACAAACTTTTTGCTGAGGTTATTCGGGCCCGCATGCAGAAAGTTGTCACTAGCTCAATAGGATGGCACCAAGTATAAGTTATCAGAGGCCGCAGTATCGAAACCCAGATCCATATTGAACATTCATTATTGGAGACGATATCAGATGAGACAGACTAAACAGCTCTAATTCAGATTGACTTTGTGAAGGCGTTTGATAAAGTGCGTCACGATTTCTTGTTCTCGATATTGTAGTATGTACAATATTGGTTGCTCAGGGGCATAAGGGTGGGCTATACAGAGTCCTATATACAAGGCTAATTGCTAGCAAAGCACTAACCAAACCTATTTCACTAAAAATATAATTTCCACGTGGTTGTCAATCGTCGACTTCGTTGTTATCATTATGGGCATGAGAACAAAAACAAAAATGAAATGGTCGCTTGAAAGCGCAGCTATCTCGATTATTCGAAGCAAACCAAGGATTGCTAAGATGGCATTGAATTGGTCATTTTTCAGCTAAAGAACCGCAGTTAAAGCTACAAATGACGTCCCAACGTTGACTCGGTTCCTAGTAAGAGATGGCTAGTGATCCAAGCAAGAGCTAAAAAATTGCTGAGTTTCAAAGTTGGTTGAGCGCCTTAGTCTACCTCACTAAGCACTTAAAGAGTCGTTCTTCGCTAATTTCTCTTCATGCAGAGGAGCCACTATGATTAGAGGGCATGGGAAGCGTCGTGGAGTGGAATGTGTATACGTACCCTCGATTCCTGATAAACCAATGAAAATGGAGCAGAGAAAACAAATTTTATGACAGGAAAGATCGCAAAGCGAGGTCAGTAGTGTGAATAGAAGGGGGAAGGGAGTAATGTTAACAACTTTCGGTAATGATAACTCTTCAGCCAAGGAAGGGTATTATAGGGCAAAAAACAAACGACGACGTGGGCTGTTCATGGTAGAGATATGGCACGCATAAGAACAAGAACCTATTCCGTCTTGCAGTTCTCCTTCTTGGTTTCGTCGATTTGATTTTTATTTATCTGGTATGTTCGAAGTTTTCAACACGAGCCTTGTGAAAAGATGAAATATTATGCGAACAAAACGTCTCTTGGTGAAATATATTCAACTTCCCTTAAGTGCTTAATACGTCACTCAAATACTTTGTGTGCCACGCCTCGATTGAAGGTATACGCACCACATTTTAGCACTCAATTCAACTGGCCTACATACAGTGCCCCAAGCTTGTAAACGGCATGGATTATTTGCACGCGTGCGAGCTTCGCGAAGCGCCAGTCGACCACTCTAGATAAGTGTGATCGGATATTCTGTCTATAACTGCAGGACAATCGTAAGCAGCAATCATGAAAACTCGAGGGTGGCTATGATTACATTGCTGTGTTTAATTTCGCATTAGATGCGTATATCAATCACATCTTTCATGGCAACCACTGTGCATTAGTCAGTTGATAAAGATGAACATACCCATAGACGAACCTTTTTACCGAACAGCACCCTGGAGATTTTCTACATATGCCCCACGTCCGTTCCTAGTTGCGTTGTGTGTGTGTGTGGGAGCGGGGGGGGGGGGGGTGAGGGGGGTGAGGGGGGTGAGGGGGGTGAGGGGGGGAGGACACACACACTCTCTGCGCTGCTTTCCAGGTTCTCTACACAGCGCCAGCAGACACGATATGTTAGAAACTTAAGCAGACTTGGTGACATGACGGTAGGTGGTCATAACGCGGCTGTTCGAAATGACTGCAAGCATACCTCGCTAATAATCTAGAGGCCATCCAAAACCGTGCCGCGCGATTTATCATGTCACAGTACTCACGTGAAACCAGCATCACAGCACTAAAACGAACTCTTTCCCTCCCAAGCCTTCATTCGCGCCGGCACCCTCTCCTGCAACCTCCCTCAAGAATGTCCCGTCGACTTAATCACAGTCACCCGTTAAATCTGACTTTTGGCCGCACTGCAGCAATGAATAACTCTTTTTTTTTTCCAGATTCAATAGCCCAATGGAATGCTTTACCGGACATTATTGCTTCATGCAAAGATCGTGAAATTTTCAGAGCAAAACTCACTAGTCACCTTCAGTGTTCTATTTGACAATGCACACTAGTCTGCTCTTGTATAATTTGTTAATGTTTTTTTTTGTTGTTTTCCTTTTCTTTCTTTGTTTTGTTTCTTGAACTGGTGTTCGTATGCTTTAATACAATGTTACTGCCCCCCCCTTATGTAATGCCCTCGGGCCTTTAAGGCTTCAATAAATGAAATGAAATGAAATTGAGCAGCAAAGCCAGTAGCTAACAGTAATTGATACGAGACTGCGAGCGTTGTCCTAGGACATCGGCCGTATACCGGCTGCGGGGGCGCCTCTTCATCAGTGCTGGAGCTACTTCGGAAATCTGCCGATTCCTTCAGTTTACGACGAGGTCCTTAAAAGTTTTAATTCCTGCTCTAAACGTCGCTGATGAGTGGACGCGAGCGATATTCGGCTCTGATGAGGGTAATGCCACGTTTCGCTCCCAGTCTGCTCCAGTCCACTGCGAATATCCAAGTGCAGTTTTTCCTATTCAGCTGTAACGCTCTTTGCATCTCGTAAACTCGCTCAGCCTCTCCCTGCGTTGTTGCTGCCGAATGTCCGACAGCAAGTATGTCATGACCCACTGAGACCGCAACACCACAAAGTATTTCACTCGCTCTCACTGCAACCCAAAGAGTCCGAATCGCGGAATGCACTGCAGCGGCTCGCTATCTGTAGCATCGTCGATTTTCATACTTGGCGCCAAAGCATAGTAGCAGACGACAGCGCTTTTTATCTATTACTGTTTATTTTTCTTAAGAATACGTAACCTGATAGTGTGCTTACGTAACCTGGCATCGTGCTACTGCACACGTCACGCGTACATCGTAATTTGAACAAAATGGCGAATTGTCTGAAATAGGGCCCCCGCAAGCGAACATTCAGAGAACGGTTAGCTTGACCCATATAATTCCGGCCACAGGAGAGCGGAAAATAGTACACACAACTTTTTTCAGCTCTCACGTTGCGGTTTACATGACTCAAGGAGCGCCCCTTATACAGCTTACCACATACAGCCAACTAGAGAAGCATGCCAACCATTCTATAGATACTGCGAATTGTTTTTCGGCGCTGAAAATAAAGCATTACCACCATGTCTTACCCTCATTTTTATTTGATGTGAGAACCATGAACGCGTGAAAGAGCCGCTACCTTTTCTCTTTTTCTTCCCCTTTTCCGTACGGGTAGTTGATGACTGATTTACATTCGCGTGGTTGATGATCTATTTACATTCGCGTAGCTGATGATCTATTTACATTCTTAACTATTTTAAGCAAATGACTGCAGGCTAGAACCGAAGCGTCCTCTGGAAACCCAGCCAATCTTGCTCCCTTCACTTGCTCACAGAAATTGTCATTCATTCAATGAGCACATGACTGGAGCAAAGGGGATCTCAGAAAAGTCATAGCAATACCGCATTTCACAATTTTCGAATGACCTGGCTGAGAACTTAACGCGTCTTTACCGACCTCGGCAAATACAACCAGCATACATTAATCTACTTTAGACAAAGTTCGGTGTCTAGGAACCGCGAACAACCATTCGCGTGTGTTTCGAGGATAAACGATAACACACGCCCATTTTCTTTATCTTTTTTTAAGAATTTTGAAGACATCTACAACGCGCCCAGTGAAGTCATGTCTGTCAGTGAAAATTAAATAATCATCGACATACCTAAACGTCTTCTTAGAAAGGCACTGAAGTTGGTTGGTTGGTTGGTTCATAGGAAGGGAAAGGCGCAGTATCTGTCACACTTGCTCTGTGGACACCTGAACCGCGCCCTAAGGGAAGGGATGAAGGTGAGAGTGAAAGTGGATAGAGAGAAAGGGGGGCCGTAGTGGAGGGCTACGGAGTAATTTCGACCACCTGGGGATCTTTAACGTGCGCTGACATCGCACAGCACACGGACGCCACTTCGTTTCGCCTCCACCGAAACGCAGCCGCCGAGGCCGGGATTCGATCCCGGGAACTCCGGCACAGTAGTCGGGCGTCTTACCACTGCACCACCCCGGCGGGGCCTTTTCGATTTTGGTGTCAACTCTAGAAAGAAAAATATCGCAGAAAACAGAAGCTATAACTAGCGATCGTATGAATGTTTCCGCTCTAATAGAAGTATGAGCCTTAGATCAGTGGGCTTGCCGCTACCGCTAGCTTTGACGCATCTCCTGCTCAACCCAGAAAGAAAGGCATAGGGAAGAGACGCGTCACAAGTAACCGTAGCGGCAGACCCACTGATCTAAGGCACTACTGCCGACTGCAGGAAGACACCCTACAAGTCAATCAGCTGAGCTTGGTCAACCGGCCGGAAAAGAAACGGAAGGCGGTGTGTTCCTGGACCACACCCTACGTTCCCTTCAGAAGAACTCTAAATGCTTCAACCATCGTTATGTTAATGAAGCCTCCTCCTCTTCCTGCGTATATACTTGTTGTTGCATGAGAACTTGGGAGCCAAAGAAGTGGCGAAAGACAAGTAGAGTATTAATGACACGTATAGTGTCAAATTATTCTTGTTTCATTGCTTCACAGTTGGGTACAGTAATAAAATGGGTTTTCCTTTTCTCTTGCGGTGCTCCCCGTCGCCTAGCACGCGCCATTTACTGGTGCAAACGAAGACGAATAAAAAGAAGACCAAGAGACATCGCCGTTGCACCCGAGGCCTTCTTAAGCCAAAAGGTAACGATAATGAAACTTGCAAGTAAGCATCTTACTTGAGTTTCGCAGCGCGGCTCAAGGGGCGGTATTTATTCATCCTAATGTCTTGTACATTCCCTGCAAACACTCAGAACGGCAGGAGATGTTACCTCCCACGTTTTTGTACCGGAGGCGTCCATGCATGCTCTAGTATGTTTACGGCGGCTGGCGACAGCGGGTAAGTAGCTCGCTTGGAAATTTGTTTTGCTAGTGGCCGGCGGAAAAGTGTGGCTCTCGGGCACCCACTTCCTACCTAAAGCCTTCGAATGTTAGTGTCCGGAATGATGCCGTTCATCCCTTGCATGTGGGCGTGAAGTCGCTTCTAATCTGGTAGCGTTAGGCACCGTTGGAGAGACAATGAGTTGTAGGCGTGAACATAAGTTCATATCACCGGAATAGCTCTGCCAGGTGATGGCGTCAGCTGCAACCACCGTGGCAGAAGCTGCCAACTAATGCTTCCTTTAGATTAGGGAGTGGGGCGGTAATTAAAATGAAGCCACCAAGACCATTCGATTCCGTGTCAGATACGCTGGACTTGCTACGTGGAAGGTTTTATGGCTATGTCAGGTACTCCTGCGTATAACGTGGTTGCATGTGTGAGATAATAGGCACACAAATTAGATTCGTGATTAAGCGAGTCGCAATATGCTTGTACACGCACTAGGATCTGGGAGTGGAGCTGGAGACAGGGGTAATTAACGGTCTCGCATCGCACCCTTAGAGGAGGAGCTTAAAGTGCAACTCCACGGTTCTTTTTTTTTTACATTCACGCATTGTGACAAAACTTCTACTTTAGGCTTTCCTTTCTGTCCTGAAGCATCCTACCTAATTTGGCAGCCGAGCGATAATTCATTCAGGCGTTAATTGATTTGATACTTGATTTCAGTCGACTTCTGCGGGCGATGCTGCATTTTCGGTGTCACAAACATTATACCCCCGGCCGTTACTGTCCGCTCCCTCTCTTAACAACAAATTTTGAGGCCTGCATTAGACAATATATGTCCATTTTAATGAACTGCGTTGTTAATCTTGAAATCTTCCAATGACACACGATGTCTGTGATATCGTAAAACATCGAGGTTGCATACTGCATGACCGTCGGTTCACCAGACGAGTGCCTGGGCGGACTGCGTTTTGTGATCCCCCTCTCAAAGTGTGTCCATCATCAATCCGTGAGCCGAAACATTGTTTTCACCCATAAGATCAGTTTCGGTTCCGATTTTCTCTTCTTCCTTCTTAAAAACAGTTCTACATGAAACATTAAAAAAAATAAGTTTACTGCTTCGGAGAGAACGCATACCGAGGTATGTTATATGTAATCAATATCTCCAAGTCAAGAAGAAACCACCGGAGTGTCCTCCATAAGCATTTATAAATGTCGGACCGTATGGAAATGCACGTATACGATTCTCTTGCAGCATACTCCGCGTGTGCGGTTCGTGCTCTCTACAGTCGGACACTAGTCAAGTAGGCATAAACCGCCACATACAATTCCGCCGTGACAGAAAGTAGTGCACTGTTAACGCTTTTTAGCTTACCTAAATAAAAAGGTCCCCTTCATGGATCACTGCCTTGTCGTGGCGGAGGGGCTAGCGAAGCTCGATGAAGTCGTGAGCTCTGCTGTGTAGGGCCACCCAAGATAGACAGGTCACGGCAGAGAGTTCTGACAAAATGTGATTCACTGGAGAAGGTAATGGCAACCCACTCCAGTATTTCCTGCCAAGAAAACCCTATGGCCAGTCACAATACCATTAATGATATGGCGCCGGAAGATGAGCCCCCCAGGTTGGAAGGCGTCCCACATGTTACTGGGGATGAACAAAGGGCGATTCCTAGTAGCTCCAGGACGAATGAGGCGGCTGGGCTAAACCCAAAAGGACGCTCAGTTGTGGATGTGTCGGGAAGCGACCGGAAAGTCCGATGTTGCAAGGAGATATATCACATAACAACATGGAATGTAAGATCTATGACGCAAGGTAAACTGGATGTCGTCAAGCGAGAAATGGACAGATTGAACATTGATATCTTGGGTATCAGCGAGCTCAAGTGGACCGGAATGGCCGAATTTAACTCCGGCGACCATTATGTCTTTTGTTGTGGGCACGAATCCAAGAGAAGGAATGGGGTCGCTCTGATAGTAAACAGAAGAATGGGCAAAGCAGTGCTAGGGTGCAACCCCAAAAACGACCGAATGATTTCACTTCGGATCCAAGGTCATCCTTTAAACATAACAGTTATTCAAGTCTATGCACCGACCACTACTGCTGAAGAAGCTGACGTTGGGAGATTTTATGCGGACCTCCAATGCCTTTTAGACCGCACCCCATCATCAGACGTCGTTTTTCTCATAAGAGACTGGAATGCTAAGGTCGGGAGTGAAGAAATATCCGGAATTATAGGCAAGTTCTGTCTTGGCGAACCAAATGAAGCTGGGCAGAGGCTAGTAGAGTTTTGTCAAGAAAACAACCTGACCATAGCGAATACTCATTTTCAACAGCACAAGAGGCGCCTGTACACATTGACTTCACCGGACGGTCTGTACAGGAATCAGATCGATTATATTGTTTGCCGGCAGAGATGGAGAAGCGCCATACAAGCAGTAAAAACAAGGCCTGGGGCCGATTGTGGCACCGATCATCAGCTTCTTGTTGTCAAACTTAAGCTTCGATTGAGGAAAACGCAGAAAACTAGAAGGCCTTTCAGGTATGATCTGGATCAAATTCCATTAGAATATGCTGTGGAAGTGAGGAATCGATTTCAAGAATTAGATCTAGAAGACAGAGAGCCCGAAGAGATGTGGACTGATGTTCGTGATATAATACAAGAAGTTGCTACTAAGGTAGTTCCAAAGCAAAAGAATTGCAAGAAAGCAAACTGGTTATCTGAAGAGGCTTTGCAAATAGCTGAGGAAAGGAGGATGGCAAAAGTTAAGGGGGAAAAAGAAAGATACAAGGTTCTCAATGCGGATTTTCAGAAAATAGCAAGGAGAGATAAGAATGCCTTCCTGAACATACAGTGCCAAGCAGTTGAGGACAACAGCCAATTAAGGAACACAAGAGCTCTGTATAAGACAATCAAAGATATCAAAGGAAGCTTCTGTGCTAAGCTGGGCGTGATAAAGGACAAACGGGGCAAAGGCCTCACTGAAGCCTTAGAGATAAAGAAGAGGTGGCAGGAATACACAGAACTGTACAAGAAGGACCCGAATGTGCAAACCCAACATAAGACGGTTGTGATTACTGCTATCGAGCCGGGCATCCTGAAGAGTGAAGTTGAATGGGCCTTAGCCAGCCTTGCTAAGAACAAAGCTAGCGGAATTGATGGCATTCCAGCGGAGTTCCTTCAAAACCTCAACCATGATGCTGTTAACATTCTGCATACATTATGTCAGAAGATTTGGACAACCATGCAGTGGCCACAGGATTGGAGGAGGTCAGTTTACATCCCCATTCCAAAGAGAGGCAGTGCCAAAGATTGTTCCAACTACCGCACGATCGCGCTTATTTCGCATGCTAGCAAGGTGATGTTGAAAATCCTTCCAGGTAGGCTGCAGCAGTATGTGGATCGGGAGCTTCCGGACGTGCAAGCTGGGTTTCGCAAGGGCATAGGAAATAGAGACCAAATTGCCAACATTCGCTGGATCATGGAAAAAGCAAGAGAGTTCCAGAAACCCATCTACTTCTGCTTTATTGATTATGCGAAAGCGTTTGACTGCGTGGATCGCAGCAGATTGTGGCAAGCTCTCCAAGAGATAGGAATTCCAATTCACCTCATCTGTCTCCTCAGGAACCTGTATGAAGGACAAGAAGCCACAGTCAGAACTGGGCATGGTCTTACTGATTGGTTTCCGATTGAGAAAGGAGTGAGGCAAGGCTACATACTGTCTCCCTGCCTATTTAACCTATATGCAGAGTGCATCATGAGGAAGGCCGGTCTGGGCGAGTCTTCAGCTGGAGTGAAGATTGCTGGAAAACGTATCAACAACCTTAGATATGCGGATGATACCACTTTAATGGCAGAAAGTGAGGTGGAACTCAAGAGACTTCTGATGCGCGTACAAGAAGAGAGTGAGAAGTTTGGGCTTAAACTGAACTATAAAACGACAAAGATCATGGCGTCTTGCCCTACCAAGTCCTGGAGCATCAATGGACAAGAAGTGGAAGCTGTGACAGATTTTCTCTTCTTGGGCTCCAAGATTACCTCGGAAGGAGACTGCAGCCATGAAATGAGGAGACGCCTGCTTCTGGGAAAGAGAGCAATGGTTAGCCTTGACCGTCTAGTAAAGAGCAGAGACATTTGTCTGCCAACCAAGATCCGTATAACTCGTGCTATGGTCTTTCCAGTTGTGATGTATGGATGCAAGAGTTGGACTGCGAAAAAGGCTGACCGCCGAAGAATTGACGCGTTTGAATTGTGGTGCTGGCGAAGACTCTTGAGAGTTCCTTGGACTGCCAGAAGATCAAAACTGTCGATATTGTCGACCATAAACCCTGACTGCTCAATGGAGGGTCAAATTCTAAAGTTAAAGCTCAGCTACTTTGGTCATCTGATGAGAAGAGAGGAGTCGCTGGAGAAAGATTTGATGTTGGGAAAGGTTGAGGGTCGCCGGAGAAGGGGTAGGCAGCGAACGCGATGGTTAGATGGCATCCTCGAGGCACTGCAGATGAAGTTATGTGATGTTAGGAAGATAGTGAGAGACCGGAAAGCGTGGCGTGACATGGTCCATAGGGTAACGAAGAGTCGGACACGACTGAACGACTGAACTGAACTGAAATAAAAAGCTAACAATCAGACCAACTTATGAGGACAAGAATTTCGAGGCCTTTGGCTTATTTTGTATAGTCAGACACCTAAAACTGAATACCGAGCTAGACACGCTACTCCTACGCCACGCAGACACGTTCGTACGATTTCATCCATCCATTAATCTTTCATGCGACGTGGCAGCTTGCCCATTATAATATAGAGCGTATATATAAGGTAATAGAGGTACTAATAATGGGATTAAAGAATAATAGAGTAGCAATTAAAGTACATGTACACAAACGAGGATCCGCAGACGAGAATCATATCCTTGAAACCGGAGCAGAAGCGTGTCTCAGTTTTTTTGAAGCGAAAACCCCATTGGCATGTATCAGCAAAGGTCAACCTGTCCTGCTTCTTGACCTTCAACGACGAGCCAGAGGTCACAGTGTGACTATATAGCTTTACCATGGTACCACCTATGGTGTACCTCCACTTGATCTCTAACATTTGACCTTGCCTTTTGACGGCAGATGCAGCACCTGTTCCTTCTTGTGGTTGATAGCATCCTTAATTCCATAGTCTCGGTAATTTGATTGCCGAAAACCCATGTCGGCTCGTGCCTAAATCTAATCCTAACCAAAGCGACACTAAGCAAACCACGCTCTCGCTTCGCCTAAGTTTTGGCAGGGCTAGACCTCATCCATTTCTTTATTTTGAACGTTTGACACATGGCTATTTTTTCATAGATGTCGGAAATAAAGAACTCGGAGATCATTGTAGGGCCAATCAAGGGAGAAAGTATCTGGCCATCAGAATCGCTATACGACTGAGTATAACATCTCAAAACTCTCCATTTTTCAGAAAATGGGAAGACTAAACCGTCCCCAGTCAGTAATGGGGTGTTCACTGCGCCCCGCCGCGGTTGCTCAGTGGCTAAGTCGCTCGGCTTCTGTACCTTGGGAGGGGGCATCCCGGCCGCAGTGCTCGCTTTTCAGTGGCGGCGAAAAGCAAAGCGCGTGTTGTGTGCGATGTCCATGCACGTTAAAGAAACCCAGGGGGTCGGAAAAAAGGAAAGCGCTGTTGGAGTTTTCAAAACGCAGCTTCAAGGCTATTTTGAACGAAAAACCAAACATTGACGCTTCAGTATGGTCGGTGTTGTAAGCGGAAAATGACAGGCATTCCTATATGGCAGGTGGTAGGTGGCAGTTGACACTGCTGGACGCTGATTGGTCGGCGGCCTGTGTGACGTCATCAGTCTACGTGACATGGCCGCGTTGGTGGGAGCAAACAACGGGGGTAGCTTCTCTTTCGGAATGGCAGGGTGGCAGGTGAAAGGAAGCCCCTGATCTAGAGTCACATACGCTACACTCTCACTGTCGCACTCGAAAGGCTTGGATAAGGCGGTTCTTTGTACACATGTGTGATAGTTTTACACATCATATGCTTGCTTATGACTTCATGTTACACAGTGTCTGTGAGATAATGATGGCACAAGTAAAGGAACTGATGGTTAAGCGAATAACAAAATGAATGTTCCCGAACAAGTACCAGCGAGAGAAGCCATAGATGAATGTCGCTAACGGTAAACCTTAAAATCTTCCCAAAGAGTTTTACAACCGCCTGTGCTCGATCAGAGTCTCTGAAGTATTCACTGTGAACGTTTTCTGGTTGCACTGTACTCTCTCCATTCTTCTTTGTCTGGACGTGTCGGCTGTCTTGGGGGGCGTTTGAACCTCTTTAGAGTGCTTCCACTCGTGTTCGTAGCTCAACGCAGGCTCGCGACACCCCGCCGGCCGATCCTTAGGTCCACGTCTGCGTACTCGCCATATCCTGCTCGTCCACCGGCTCCCCACCGATCGACGGCACCACCGTCAGCAAGCAAGTGATGCCAATGGAACCACGTGCATTCCCGCAACCACTGGCAGCCCCAGTAGATGCCGCAAGGCCCGCATTCAACACCAGCATCTTTGACTTCGGTAAGGACTGGTTCGAGCGTGGTCTGGACGGGAAACATGATGCGTACCACCTGTGGCCATTAAATCGTAGTCTCTATTACATTTATTCGGCTTCGTGAAAAGCCGCTTTACTCACTTTCTCGTCTTTTTCTGCCTACAGATGCGTCGAAGACGTACCCACTGTAAGAATATAAAGAGCTTCATTTTTTTTTCGCAGTAATTACACTTCTTTGCCTCTCTCGGCCTGGTCTTGTAGTGACCGCACGTTTACAGAACAGTCCCAAAAAGTCTTTATGTTTACAATCGCAACCATTCCCTCATTTGTTTTTGTTTTTTTTTGTTTTTTGAGGAACACTTTAAAGCGAATCTAAAAAGCTAGCCGATGCAGATTCGGTATGCCTTGTATGCTAAAGAATGCCGTTTTACAATCATTTTTCCAAGAAAATTTTTGTAAGCGATGTTTAGAAGCGCAGTTATTTGCGATCAAATTTTTACATTCTATTTCTAAGCGCCTTTTTCTATCCTTTAGATATTTGTTTTACGCGCGCAGTGAATATAGCGCTCCTCCGCTGGACCCGAAACGTCAGCCTTCACGGTTTTGTTCTTTTCGCTTTAAGCAATAGCGTAGGCAGCTTATCCGACTGAAAAGCCGTTGACGTAGTCTGCGCCACGTCTCCGAAATGATCAGGCCTGTGTAAAAAACTCGTATCGAGGTAATTTGTGGTTGAAGGTATTTATTGGCGGGGGACAGGCGATTACGAAGAAATGAAATAATAATTGAATAATAAATGAAATAATTGTAATTCACTAATTAATAAATTTAAAAAATAAAAATTGGGTTTCGAAAGTGTAAAAGTTCTTAGAATGATAATTCAACTCTATATAATGCTAATTAATAAAATTTGGAGTACGTAACTGAGCAGTTATTTAAAATATTTGAAGAAAAAGTATGAAAAATGTGTTCAAAGGAGTCTAACTGCTCAAGATGAAAAGGCAAAGTTCGCTGTATCCTTAGGGTCGGTGCATAAAAACAAAAATCAATAGAAAAGAAACAACATTTAAAAATAAAAAATAAAAAACGTCGTCCATCTGTGCGAAACGCTAACCTTAACGGCGAGCTTAAATCTCCCCCTTATTTTTTATTATCTCTGTAGGCCGCAACTTGCGTTTTGGCGCGGCAGGCGCGGTAATGTGCGGCCGCTATGAAGGCGGCCATCTTCATGCTACACTGAAGAATCGCGTGCATGTGGAACGGCGAAAAGTGATCTCTTTGCATCTAACTCAAGCAGTCTTAGTTTGTAAAATTGTCTGTACGCAAGGACGAAAAGAACGTACGAAGTTTCATGATAACCATGTTTTATTTTTGTATATATTTGACCTGCAACTTAACAAGTCAAAACCAGTTTGAGGTCATCGCCACACAGCGTAGCCGAAAGAATACTCGCTTGCGGGTTAGCTGGTCGGGCTCTTTAGAACGGCCGGGCCGAGGAGTCTGAATATAAGGCTGCCCCAAGCACTAAACTAAACCGTAAGGTCAACGTTTACATTTTTATAGCGACAGAGTTAAACTAGGGGTGTGCAAATAATAGCTTTCCCAAACCGAATCGAATACAAATAGTACAGTCTTGCTATCGAATCGAATACGAATTGGATAGTGAAAGCACCGAATCGAATACCCTGTAAGTTATGCTCATATCAGTTTTGCACTGATTAGGAAACACGAAAAAGCGCCTAAGATTAAATTTAATCAAATTGCTGTTTAATATATAGATACAACAAAGCACAGCTACGTCAACTTTGACTACAGGTGAGATGAAGTCTAAATATTAAAAAAGCAAAAGGATTGCGCAGTGTCATAACCACTAATCATAAGATATTAGTGATCATTAAAGTCAAGTTGAGTTGGCACGGGATAATAAAACTACTAGATGCAGCTTGGCTAGACTTACAGCCGGGCACTACTAAAACGCGTAACTAGAAATAGAATACTGTCGACATGGAATCATCAGCTGAAAAAAAAATAAGAGAAGACTTTCTCAGACTAGCCATCAAACATTTGCGGGACATGACACGGCTATGAGAAGTGGCCTCCGCGATTGCAGATATGTCCGTCCTTGAAGGCCTGCAATATTAATGTTGCATAGGAATGTACAGCGCCGTCCACTTCTAGCTATAACATGGTCCCATGCAGCTTTCAAAGAGCCGCTGCATCCGACCTGGCCATGCAATGAGGATAAGTAGCAGGTCATGGGAAGCATCGCCTCCGGTTCCCCCTGTGCTTGCATCGCTTTGCTTGGACATGCGTCTGCATCGAACACAATGTTGTTTTGAAAGCAGTGACCGTGTTATAGCTACAAGTGGATGAGCCTGTACCACGTCGCGGCCAAGATGAAGCCCCCCTACGGTAGTCTCCGCCGCTCGCGTATGGGTTGATTGCGGCAGCAAGCTGTATACGTGCTCGAACCTAAAGTTGCCTTCGAGAGAGTGGTCGGAGGAAACCGAGGTGTTCTATCATGTCAGTAATTCGAAAAGTATTCAAAAAGTATTCGCCATTTTGCGAAGGTATTCGAACAGTTTCGAATAATTTTCAATTTTAACTATTTGATTCGTTTAAAGAATAGAATATGAGGACATTCCATTCGAGGTTCGAAAGTTTCGAATATTCGCACAGCCCTACGCTAAGCACGTTCTCTTCCCCAGAAATGCGGCGTCGGCGTTGTCGGTGCGGAGAGCGAAAACACACGGGCGTACCTCTGAGACGTGGCTGTGCACTGTATGATCGTGTGGTTGTCTCCGATCACGGAACCACAAAATCCATAATACCAATAGTCATTGAAGCCGAATAGGACACGAGAGAGAATTAAAGAAATTACGAGGGGCATTACCGACTAAAGTAGTGAAAGGCGAAAGCCTGAGTGCGCATTCTGCTAAGCAATTCGCACTTATCAGTAATTAATTAACTATTAGTCATTAGGTATGTAATTTATTATTATTAATCAGTCAATAATAAGTTATTAAATGGATTATTTCATTATGCGTGAATCAGTAAATAATCAATTGATTGGTCCTTAGTACCTGATCATTGATTGATATATTACCATATAAGGCACGCATTCGCGCATACTGTGGTGGTACTCTGATTGGTCGAGACCTCTATGACGTCATCCCTCCTCGGCCAATCTGAGCCGCCGCAAAAGCAGGACACATTTTGTCCACGACAGCATGAGCCATTAAAGGCTTTCGCCTTAATACTTTTTCAGTGATGCTTTGGTGCCCGTTTCAATTACTATTTACTTCTTTTTTATGCAAATTGTACCCAGCTCTTGATCACCATGCTTTGCGATGCACCGGCGAAAGAAATGTTAAACACGGAATGCCTTTTGCGAGCGATTATTGAGAGATAATCATAAACTTAAGAACGCTGCAAAAATCATGAGCAGCAGCTAAACTGCGTCCAACAGGGCTAGATGAAGGCCTCTTCCATTGGCCTCTAACTATTTCCGTTTTCCACCAAGAAAAAATGCGATACAAAAACATTTTAGCTACAATAACTTTTCTTGTCTCTTCGGTTTCCAAGCTGGAACGCGCGTCATTCGTTTGCGTTGTTGTGCTAACCCGCCTTTTTTACAAGATGTGGCGCCCTCTGGAGAGGGGTTAAAAATTCCTCTGTTACTGGTTGAAGCGTGCTTGGGAGACTCAGCCGTCTGGAAAATGTGGCAATTTTGGTACTTCGCCGCTACCGCCATCTGTAGCATACTCCTTTCACGAATATTAACAGCGCATAACCTCCCCGAACGGCTCCGGCTTCGCCGATCACTGAGGCCAAGAATTGCGCATGCGCACTTTTTACCAAGAGAGGTAAGCGCCACAACGCCACTCTGCGCATGCGCAGAGCGGCGTTGTGAGAAAGCCGGCTTCCGCCTTTTCAAACCAAGTATTCCCTGTAAGGAGGACAAGCTTCACACATACGAAATGGGCCTCACGCAAATGGATAGTAACGCACGCGGACAGAAAGCAGTCAATCCGGAAGCCTAGAATGCCATATTCTTCTAGAAAACCTAAAAAAATGTGGCATCAAACGAGAAAACCCGATGGCTCCTTAACTTTTAAGGAGGGCCACACTCATCTGCACTTTCATTTCGCTGTCGCACTCTCAGACCACTCCCTCCTATATCCGGTCATGTTTTCAAAATAATGACGAAAACAATAAAAAAAAACAGTAAAACCAGAAAACTTGAGCCGCAGCTGAGTATTAAGGAAAGTACGAAGCAACGGCCACTGTTTTTAATCTTCCTGTAAGCGCATTGATTATTTAAATCGGTAACTACAAGCGACAGATTCGATCGTTACTGTCGTAAGGAAGAAAATTCCTTCAAAGAACGCAGAAAGGATCTCGACTAGCGAGACACTCATGACGTCACACATGCAAGGCTGCCCGCATAAAACCTCGGCTAAGGAGTGAAAACAGTAAACTTTTAGGTTCATTTGGGATTTTCAAAAACGCCGCCCATTTTCCTAATTCGGCAAAAACTCGAAGGCTTCCGGATAGCCAACCTTGAAAGCTGTATAGAAATGCGTAGAAAAAAATACGGCCTAATTACCTATGCCATTGCTGCAATGGTGGGTCAGAGTGTGTCCGTTAGCTATCTGTTAGGTCAGAGAAAACCGCATAACAAATTAAAGTAACTGCCAAAAATGAGCTGTGTTTAGCGCGTAGGGAATAACGATGTCTGCAATGTAATGAGATTGATTTGCAGGACGCCAACTGCTTCTGCTGACAATGAACTGTCCCCTCCTCTCTCTCACCTGTGCATTACACAGTTTCCTGTAACGACCGCGTACTTTCGCTTTTAAGATGAAAGCCTTTATATGCTGTGTCCGTGAGCGAGAAATGTCGCACTTCTTCGCAAGATTCCGCAGAATACCGTGAGATTGTGACGTCGTCACCTAGTGAGATGTCCGGATGTAACGTCATCATGACGCTATGTCTTGTCACTTATAATAACCGGAACTGACGTCATCATGACGCCACGTCTGCTCATAACCGATGACATGACCAGGCGATTCACGCATATACGAAGCTGACCGCGCCGGGCGTCCGATACAGGTGTGCGTGCTGCGCCCTCCATTTGGCGCTTCCTCGAACGTCGCATCACGCGGCATACAGAAGCAGACACAATAAAGCAAGAATCAACGGAGTTTCAAAAAAAGGCTTTCGCCTCATCGCACTTAAGTGGTGGCTGGTGCAGGTGGGTCACCTCTGCTTGCGGCGGGGGCTGGCCTGGCACCGAATTTTTATCTGTTGTCGGCCGTCATTGCACACGCCACCGCTGGTGGTGGACGACGGCTGTTGTTGCGGCGCGCCTTTCTTTCCCTCTTGCTTTTCTTTCTTCTCTATATTCTCTTCTATCTGCACGAGGCAGCGGAGGTGGCTCAGCTACAGAGCCAGTAGCAGGCCCGTGCATTTTCTTTTCCTTCTTCCTACAGCCACACCAACAACTTAAGTGGTGCAATGTTTCACACACATTTTTAGCCACGCTGCGCAAGTGTGGCGACTCAGTGTTGTTATAGTTGCCGATATGAGCCTATGCAACACTAAATGAGGATAACGGACGTCAACAGAGCTAACCTGAAGAAAACGGCTCAATATATAAGTTTTATGGCGTCCATTGTTAGACACGCTCACTTGTGTTGCTTTCTTACCCGCAAGCTCCGGGGTCGAGGCTATCCACGTGAAGAGAGCTGCGAGCGCCATCGCCATGATCCTGTCCCTGGCCGCAGTCATCCTAACGCTCGTCCTCGTCATCGTCGTCCAAGACGGTGATTATCAGAAAACGCATTAGCCCAGGTTTTTTTTTAGAACATTAACTCGACTCAATGCAAAAGTCGCTAAAAGTTCCGTCCAAAACAATTACTTTCAGCTCAACCTGGCCTCTTTGTAGTCGTGCCGAGATCGCCCATAGGCCTAGCTTCGAGCAGGGGACACCGTGCGGAGGGAAGAGGGGGAATAGGAGCAGTACGCAGATGGATAGTTCTCGGTTCCCGCCTCCTACTGCTGCCGACCAGCAAGGAGGCAGGATAGGAGGCACTGGCTTGACACTGCAGCGTATGCATGCAACCTTTCCAACGGGTCGGGCCAAGCCAACCCTCCCCCCCCCCCCTTGCAGTTAGGCCGACCCAGCTCGACTCGATCGGCCGTCTGGCTCAACGTTTATAAACGTTGGTCTGGCTCGACACCCTATTGTATGAATGAGCCCGACAGGCAGTCTCGACTCGACTAGGTCGGGCTCCTAAACGCACCGAATGCCAGCCTTCCGATTCCAGCCATAGCAACACAAGTGTTTCATAGCTGTGTGACTTATGTCGATTATAACAGCAGCCAGTGTTGCATCGTTGGATAGCTTACGTCAAGTATACTTGCACTGTACTAGTTGTACATTCTAGTTAATTACCGCTAATTGTTTTTGTGATTGAATTAAACTTTAAAGTGAATAATTGCCATATAACGTTGGATAGTGTACGCTGAGGAATATGGCACTACTGTAGGTGCAGGCCTTCATTAATTACCGCCAATTTGATCATTGCAGCTATATATTTGACTTTGAAAGCGTCACGCAGGAGTAGCATCTAATAACCACCGTTAAATCGTGAAAACACTACGTAAAATCTCGCTCATCTAAATCGATTCTACCGTGGTTCAACCACTGCCATTTTTTAGAGCCCATCATAGTCTAAATAAAAAGCGGTACACATTGAAATTTCAAGGTTTTTTCTCACTGCGCAAAAGTATCCTACGGCACAAGTGACCCGAATGTAGAGATGCAGGACTTTGTCAACTAGGTCCGTTGGCGGGTGGGGCTCATATGTGTCCAGATCACCTTGTCGGTTAGGGGTGTAATCCTGGCTTTCGGGCTGTGTGAGTACCGCCTCGAAGCCTAGGGCAAGTTGATACGAAATGAAAATGAGCTACTCTCGCCTTCTTAGTTAGAGATAGGGAAAGGTCAGAATGGAAGTCTGTGGCGTCCAGGTGGAGTGTCTGCCCACGGGAGTATGCACAGGATGCCCCAATTCGGATTCTCTTCAATTCCACTCACCCACGACGAGTTAGACTTCCGGGAAGGCTACATCCATGCGAAGGAACTAAAGCACTTGCGGAGTCGCAGAGAAATTATTGCGAAAGCAATACTACTTTCACTTTCAGCTCCTCGCGTGGCGAGGCCGCGGTAGCTACCATTGACCTTTAGCTTGACCTCTGCTATGACGTCCTACCATCTGCCGCAAAAACCAGGGCCCAGCTTGGGCCATCGCGAGGCGAGGCCGCGCGTGGTGGCTGCTGCCTAACTCCTGCGCCCGCCGCGCGCCGCGCGCCTAGCGGTGTGACGTCACAGCTGCAAGAGCAGAGCTCCAAGTTGTGCCGTCGCGAGGCGAGGCCGTGCGTGGTGGCTGCTGCCTAACTCCTGAGCCCGCCGCGCGCGGCGTGCCTAGTGGTGTGACGTCACAGCTGCAAGAGCAGGGCTCCAACTTGTGCCGTCGCGAGGCGAGGCCGCGCGTGGTGGCTGCTACCTAACTCCTGCGCCCGCCGATAATATCCAGGTAATATCACTGCATAACCACAAGTCCAATCACAAGCACCGCCACCAGCAACACTGCCAGCTGAACTATGCGTAGCTAAGGTATTGCTTTCGCAATCGCCAGACTTAACCAAGCTAAGCCTTCAGCCAATTTTTTTTTTCTAGGCCTTAACAAAAATTTTATCAAAGAATCCATAGACACCTTATAATCATTGCATGCTATTTTGCATTTTTGTAATCGTAGCCATGCTCCAAAAAGGGCGGTAGATGAATGTGAGTGCGAATTTGAACTCTTAATTTCGCAAAGCCAGCCACCCATGCTGAAGCTATCTGCCGGAGACGCCAAAGTGCAGACGCGCCCGGAAAGCAATCGGTTATAGTGATCAATTGTCGGTTCACAGTGTTTGCTTATGCATTCTGAACTTTTGAAGTGATGTTAAGACTGCGGGGTGGAAAACTTAAGGAATGTAATAAAATAAAATAAACATGGTCTTACAAGCTCGGTAGTAGTGTTTTAGTGGTAGTAGTTATAGTGGCAAGGCCAGTGGTGGTAATGCAATATAGCGCATTAGTACTAACGAATTGGTGCAATCTCTAAAAGAATGCTTCTCAACGTCTAATCCGCTTTCTCGAAGACGCTCACTGCACTGCAATTTAACAATTGGGGGAAGCATGTTGCCAATAGCTGCCTTCAAGATTTTCGAGCAGAAGATCACCTGACTGGGAGTCCCTCTGGCTCAGCATCCTGGAAATGCTGTTAGGAAAAAGCAAGAAAACAAACCTGTAAATATATCTTCGTACTTCTGGTGGTCAGAGACCGTTTATGGCGTGGTGAACCGCCTATCATTTGCTACGCCCTAAGTTATCCCGCCAGCAGGTCCAAGGGGATTATTCGCCAGAATCGGTCGATGCCATTGAGTGCAGGGGCCCTCTGAGGAACAAAAGACGTTTCCTTCTTCAGTAACTGAATCCGACTATAGTTGGCCTGCACAGCTTGGCCATGGCCCGGCGCGTCTATTCTTTTTTGATGTCCATATTTAATACAGGAACGTGCATCACCAACTTCTACTTTACTCAGTTTCACGAAGCGAAATGAAGACAGGAATGACATCTTGAAGTCGACGGTTATTATAACGTTTCTTGGATATATTTAGCTTATTGGTAATTGCTTCGAGCGCACTGCTTGCAAGCATTATTGCCTATGTGAAATGAACTCTCGAATATATTTTGTTCCTTTAGCGCTAATAATTGCTTTAAGGAACGAATGGGGAGCCTTTGTTGAAATGCTTGTTCGTCCGCAGATGGGGCCGCCACTACCGAGCGCCAGCTGTTACTCCTGGCAGACAAACCAGTCAGCACTTCTTCCAGCGTTGTGGTTGTTCAGCTCACATTACCCACTGAACCAGATACCACTACAGGTGACGTCATGTTTTCGTTTAGAGCGAGAGAGAAAATCACTTCAGTGGCACAAGGTCTTCAGTAAAGCGTTTCTTGTTCTGCCCGCACGCTATTATGAGAGTTGTTTAGGATAAACCTCGTTTAACGCTAATAGCTATCCAGGACCTTCAGTGATCATCAAGAGCGGAAGGAACGTGGGTTTGCGGGAAAAAAAATTATTTTGGTCGGGTAATTTAGTTAGCAGAGAATCTGGAAAGCTTGAAAACATATGCACATTACGTCTGCAAGAACCAGCTTAGCGAGTTGCGAGAGAACGCAAAACGTTTTATTACCGAACGCCTGCATATCGTTAACATTGGTCCAAGGGCGCACACGAGTCTGGCGTGCAGGCGCAAACTACCCGGATATAATGTACCTGGGGAACAATTCGCGTCGCTAGTGGCCAGCCATGCGCCATCACGCTATTTTGTTGTCTGCTTCATAATGCGTGCTGGCAATAAATGCTCTGGGTCACTTATTTGGTGCATACAATTTTATAAATGTTGGGTTACTGGACTTGAATTTTTTCATGCTTTTGAAGTTTAGCTGGGTACCATCACAAGCCATCAGTGCCACTATTGCTTAGAATCGCGTGCGTCAACCCGTGCTCGCAATATTGCTCTCAGTGTTCTTATCAAATAACTATAGGTTCTGAGATAGCACTTTGATTCTATTATTGTAATGACCCTCTACTTTAATATGTGTACTTGACTGCTTGCACCAGCCACCTTGTACTCACAGGTAAACGAGCAGAGGCAATGTAATTTCTTATGACTTGGCAGTGACAGTGCCTGTTTTGGAGGTAAGCCTATTGCAGGAGGCCAATTACCTTGCGGTGCAGTCATAAACTTGGCTATCATAACGCTACGTGTCCCAATATGGCAAAGGCATGTGCTCACGTCTGCAGAATGGCTGTCACGGGAAGCTTATGCGGAAAGGAAGATGCCCCATTATTTCGTCAATAAATTGAGACTTCTTATGCTCCTGCGTCGGCTTGTGGTCATTCTGCAGAGGCAGACACGTACACGTGTTACACACATACAAACAAGTGTGAAGCCTCTCATCGTGCTGCTTCTCCGTGTGTCATCATTGAAGAACACGTGCATGGTATCATCGAAACACGTTATGATGAAGCGATTTTTATGCACCACGAACCGCCAACAGTTATGCATACGTACGCCGAATTCTTCGATAGTCGAAGAGCAACGCATGGCGCCTCTGTAAACTGCACGCGCCCACAAGGGTATATGCTAGTGGTATAGAATAGGGGTTAACAATATCGTAATGCTAAAGATTCCTACCCTGAATACCACACCAATTGTTTTCGTCAGAACTCCATGTAGACAAATGTCATACTGCATGCGTCACCTTTCAACCGAATCGTAAAATATCTTCCGGATCAAGCCGTCGTTGTGATGTTAGTACGGAGCCGTATGATGAAAAACTTGGAGCTTTCATTTTTTTTTTTTTGTCAAAACAGCTTGTAGTCACGGTTAGTCTTGTGTGTTATATCACGATCAGCGTTACTGCTCTATGTATAATAAAGCTCAAATAAAACCTGAACAACCTCTCTCTCTCGCGATCAAACCTTTGCAGCCGGAACGGTAAGCTCAAGCTAAATGACGCCAACATTTATTAGCCTTTCATAGGACTTTCTATTTGTTTTGCTTTGCTGGAAACTCAGTTTTTATCATCTTGTCGAGAAGCAGCATTGACGATTTACTGAAGGCCTGGTGTTTTTTTTTTTTTTTTATTTCAGTTATCTGGTAAGCCAACTCTCGCGCATATCACTTCGGTTTATTTTTGAAGCTATTCTCTCATTCAACACTCGCTTTTTATTTCCAGAGGACGCAGTGTGACCGACGTCTCAACAGACAAAGGTAAATGTTGCTGACTTACTGGTCCATATAGAGTTTCTAAGGAATAGTGACAAATAACGTTTTGAGAAGATGGAAGGAATTTCACTTAGGTATACATCTCTGTTGACATCTCAGCGCCATGAGGAAATGGGGCTATGCAAGAGGGAAAGAAGCAAGACAGAAAGACATGTCGTAGTGCAGGGCGCCTGAGTAATTTCGACTACATGGGGACCTTTAAAATAACCGCCGTTATGGTTTAAACGTTAGTAGACCGGTCTAATAAACCCGGAGTATCCGGACCGAACACGACCATGGCGGCCGCGTTTCGATGGAGGCGAACCGCAAAGGCTTCCCTGCCCTGTGCGACGTCAGTGGTAGATCCCCAAGGGGTCGAAATTATTTCAGAGCCCTCCACTACGGCACATATGTCTTTCTTCTTTCTATACTACCTTCCACCCCCTTCCCTTGCGACGTGGGAAATTAACAAACACGGTGGTGCGCGACAGGCCGAGTTTCTGGAGAACAAAAGTGTTTTCGCAGACACCACGTCCTGGT
This sequence comes from Amblyomma maculatum, assembly GCF_055883805.1. Classification (NCBI taxonomy): domain Eukaryota; kingdom Metazoa; phylum Arthropoda; class Arachnida; order Ixodida; family Ixodidae; genus Amblyomma; species Amblyomma maculatum. The sequence continues at coordinate 81,678,633 of NC_139353.1, forward strand.
TCCGTCAACACCGGTCCACGCAGAGTGTCTTGTTTCAACTTGACCGAGAAATTTTCGACCCGATCGAATATCTCCTTAATGACACGGTAGCAGTATTCGCTTTGGGTTTGAAAGAGGGTTCGACAATGTCAGCCAGGAAATTATTCTAATACATCTCTCTCAAACTGGCTGCTGCCAAAAACATTCACCTGCATTAGGCAATTTCTCGCTGGCCAACAATCATACATACGGAGGTCGATGCCATTTAGCTAGCTCTCGATGCATGCCGACGACATGACAGCTCGGTATATATACCAAAATGCGCTAGTCACGTGGGCATTTTGTATTTCGTGGGCATTTTGAGCCTGGAAAAAAAGACGTGAGACTCTCTTTATCGCAATTACTGCAATAAGGGTTTCTGAAGGTGTTCTACAACTTTCCAATTCACATTTGTGATCTAAAATCAATATTTATTAAATTAAAAAATTACATATTTACTCAATTAAACAATTTCAAAACAAATATTGCCTTTGGTGCGCAAGGCGGCTGGAAGTTGTATGCAACTGGTTTCCCTGGCATACGCTAAACGTATTATTTTTGGCTAACTGTAGCCAAGGGTTCAAAAATGAAACACTTAGATAGGCCAGAATAACTGCCGCACCACAGGCCAATATTTATTTTGCAACTGACTAATTAGTAGTTAATTATTTTTTATAATTTGTTAGTTATTGTCTTTATACAATATATGTTATTGGAGAGCACCTTCTGAAACCCTCATTCCATTTATTTGCGATAAAGAAACCCACGTGTATCGTTTTTCCCAGCTCTGAAGAAAGCCCGCGAAATACAAAACTTGTAAATACAACTTGTGTAAGGTGCATGGGGAATCAGGTGGGCCGGATGGGCCGCCAGACTTCGAACAAGAGCGAAGGTTTACGATGAACATGTGTCTTGCGGCAGGCGCATGCATTTAACCTGGCTCCATACCTCCGCCTATGCAAATTTTGTAAGAGTGCAATGGAAGTCATTATCCGTGAAATCTAAAAATGTTTGTTTGTTTGCAGTGGTTATTTATTTTATGTACAAAAGGAAAGAAAAGATGTTTGCCAGCCCCGGTATCTGCTGTCTTATATCTGAAGCACCTGAACTGGGGCGGCGGAAATAAAGGGATAGCGAGGAGAAGGTAGAGGAAATCAAAAAGGTGAGTGATAGGGAGAAAGAAAAGAGTAGGTAAAAATAAAAGAAATATATACACTATGGTACAGTATACAGTAGTTTGCTTGAGGCCCACCCGCAAATGTCTTAGGTCACTGAGTACTCGGCACATCGGGCGGGCCTCCGCAATAGCTCCACGTCCAGGCAACTGTTCACTACGCATGCACTTGCACACTGTACAAAACACTGACGGCTGTCGTGGGCGATCGGCCGTTATTGTGGGAAATAGCACACGTGGAGCGTTCAGTCCCAGCGCGCACTATATGGCGAGGTGAAATAGGCGGATCATCAAGCCCTCCTAATCGATGTACTCACACAAGCTCACGTGAGCTCGCTCGCGGGCGCGCGCACAGCCCGGCGGCCACAGGAGCACAGCTACGCTGTCCGGGATTACCCCCTGCGCTCTGTAAGCCGCCAGCAACTCACGTCGTGGTTCGGCTAGCGCGGTGCAGCGCAGTAGAAGATGTTCGAGAGTTTCTACCTCGCCACAGCCGTCACACACGTCACTATTGGCAAGTCCGTGGCGCATCCGTCGTTCCCCAGGCCACACACATCCAATGCGTGCACGGAGGATCATTGCGCGTTGCAGCCGAGTCAGCGAGCGGCCGCTGACACTGTGAATGCGCTCACCTCTTGCGATGCGTGCGTCGGGGTGCTGCGTCCGGAGGTGATCGTCGATTACCGCACGCACATTCTACAAAGCGGGTTGCTCGTCGCTAGGAGGGAGTTCATGTGCTGCGGTCGCGAGCTCGTCGGCACGTTCGTTGCCCTCTATGCCGCAGTGCCCGGGGATCCACTGTGCCCGTATAGCGCAGCCATGCTCCGCCAAGTGCTTGAGACGTGCGCGAATCTGGCACAGCAGCGGAGTTCCCCGGCCGGTGGTTCGAAGGCGGCTGAGGGCAGCGCGGGAGTCACATAGCACGGCACACCTGGGTGGCGGCGGAGTCAGTTCAGGCAGTAGATCCAGGCCTAGGCGTAGGCCCAGCAGCTCCGCCGTGGTGGAAGAACCCAGGTATGACAGGTGCAGCTGTCTGTGCAGTTGCAGGGCGGGTATGGTAGCCGCCGCTGCTAGCGAGCAACTGTCTCTGGCCACGGAGCCGTCGGTGTAAACGAGGAGGTGGTGTTGGAGTTCCTCGTAGATGACGGCTCTGGTCAGCTGCTGCACTGCACAGGGCGGTGTGGTGCGTTTCCCCGCGATTCCGACAATCTCTCGCTGAACCTCCGTAGCAGCGGGCCAGGGCGAGAAGAGGTCGTAGGGGGGCGTTGCATTGGTGAGCTGCTCGTACTCGAGCAGCGCCGCTCCCATGCGCGAGTGGCGATGATGTCGCAACCGATGTAATAGCGGGCCGCCGTCCTTTGCGCGCTGTAGGCGATCGATGTGTCGGAGCGGCCGCCGCGCGGCCTGAAGTTGTAAAGGCCACGCACCTGCCTCGGCCAAAGTAGCTGCGCATTGAGAGTTCTGAGGAAGGCCGAGGCAAATGCGGAGCGCCTTGCGATGCTCGACCTCTAGCTTCTTCCAGCATGGTTTGAGCAGTGTGACGAGCGGTAGCGCGTAGAGTATTGCCCCCAGAGCCGCGGAGTTGTACAGCCGTAACGCTGCTTGCTGGGAGATGCCCTGGCCTCGAGCAGTGAGCCTGTGTACGGCGGCGGTGGTTCTCTTCATCTGCAGGCAGGCCTTGATCGCCGCGGGTCGGAAGGAAAGGCGCTGGTCTATGTCCAACCCCACGTACCGCACTGAACGTCGCCACGGCAAGAGGGTCCCGTCCAGTGTGAGCGGCGGTGGTCGTTTGCGCGAGCTCGGAACACAGGCCATTGCGACGGATTTGTCCACGCTGAGCGAGAGACCTAGGCCGCGAAAACAGTCGCTCACCGCCGTCAGAGCTGCCTGCAGGCACGCGCGCACCCGTGCTGTCTCGCCCGGCGGTCCCAGGCACCACAGAGCAATGTCATCTGCGTATATGGAGATGTACACATGATGCCGGCAGCCTGCAAGCAGGCAGCCCGGCACCACCGACATCGCCACATTGAACAGAAAAGGTGACAGAACAGAGCCCCGCGGCACGCCTAGCCCGACCGGGCGAGGCGCCGAGAGAGCACCCCCCACGCGAACGAGCATGGTGCGCTCCTGGAAAAAGCTCCGAACGTATTGTAGCAAGCGTCCGCCCACGCCAGCCCTCTCAAGCGTCGCGAGACTGGGAGCGCGGCAGACGTTATCAAACGCGCCCGACACGCCCAGCAGTAGAAGCAACGCAACCTGCCTCACTGCCTTCGCGTGCTCGAGCGCGCTGACAACATCGGAGATGGAATCCGCAGTGCACCGCATTCCGCGAAAGCCCGTCTGCCGCTCATCAAACAAATCCGCCGCCGCAGCCTGCTCGTTAAGGCGATGTAAAGCCATGTGTTCCATGAGCTTACCAGCCGCAGATGTTAGCGCCACTGGACGGTATCCCGCGAGCTGGGTTGGTGGGCGTCCTGGCTTGAGGATGGGGCAGACGACTGCCGTGCGCCAGTCCTCCGGGAGGGTCCCGCGTTCCCACACTAGGTTGATCTGCTGCAGAACCAGCCGTTGATCTGCGTCCAGGTTGCGCAGCATCTGGTAGGTCACCCCATCCGGCCCTGGCGCCGAGCGACGGTGGCAGCGCTGTAGCGCATTGTTGAGCTCCGTCACTGTGAAGAGGGCATCACAAGGGTCACCAGGGGTAGGAGCGCTGGCTCTGTCTCCGGGACTCACAGGTGAAGTTTGGCTGCCTGCGTTCGCGGGGCTTTGCGGCGCAAAGCGGTCCGCAAACCGCTCAGCTAGCTCCTCGTAGCTAAGGCCGCTAGAGATGGCGAGAGCGGCCAGCGGCTGCGGGTTCGCTTGTGGCGTTGTGCGTCGCAGGATGGTAAAGAGCCGCCGCGAGCTACAGTCCTCCTCCATCTTCCTGCAGAGCGATGCCCACTGCCGGCGGTAAAGTTTGTTGGAATGCCGCCTCGCTGCTGCGTCCAGCCGATTGTATACTGTCCAGTCGGTTGGTCGGTCCGTCCGCCGTGCTCGTCGCTCAGCTTTGTCGCGTTTTTGTCTCAGGTCGAGCAGCTTGTTGTCGGGCGTTGGTTGCCCTGCCCGAACCTCTACGCGGCGAGTGGCTGCGAACGCGCTACGGACGAGACTGGCGAAGAAATCCGCGCCGGACGTAGCTGCGGCTTCTACTTCGCTGCGGAAGCGGTTCCAGTTGACAATGGAGTAAGTGCGCGTGGCGCGAGCTTCCTTTTCAGTGGGCTCAATGAGGATAGAGAAGTGATCAGAGCCCCAAAGTGATGGTGCACGATGCCAGGTCGCCTCGATGCCGATGGACGCGAACTCAACGTCTATGCAGGAGCCGGGTGTGCCACGTCGCCAGGTGGGCTCGCCGGTGTTCAGCGGTGTGAGTCCCGGCTGTGTTGCCATGGCGTGTAGGTCGTGTCCTCGCGTGGTGTTTCGGGCAGTTCCCCACGCACAATGATGGGCATTGAAATCTCCGAGGATGATTTGTCGGGTGGCATAACACGAAGAGACTGCACTGAACCACTGGGCATTCCACTGCACAGCTGGGCGCACGTAAACACTAGCCACAGACGTGTCCACACCACGTATGCGGACTGTAACAACAACACACTCCTGCACATCACTCGTCGCCGCCGCCGAGTCAACGAGGACATGTTGGACATCGCGCCGCACATAAACCGCGCACCGAGATTTCCCTGGTTTGTGCTGGGGATCACTGCACGGCACTGCAGCACATGTAACCTCCTCACAGGTTGTCGGGGAGTGGTATCCGACGTAGCCGGGCAGCCGCATTTGAGGGTCCCCCTCTTGTGCACGAACGTACGTCTCCTGCAACGCTACAACCTCAGGAGACTCGTTAGACACTCGTAAGCGCAGCTCTGAATAGCGCGCGGCAAGAGAACATACGTTCCACTGCAGGATGGAAGGAATTCGGGGAGGTGTCCGGCGCCTAGCCATGATGTTGGACATCCTGTAAGGAGGCGCCTGCTGCTTCTAAGCAGACGCGCCTGTCGGGAGAGTCCTCCGGGATATACCGGGCGAGGACGCGAATTGCAGCCATCAGCTGCTCGATCTTTTTGTCTCGCTCGTCCGGAGAGGTGGTGTGGATGTTGCCCGCACCGAAAATGGGTTGTGCGGTGCGAGCTGTGGTCTGGGAGCCCCCGGGGTGCTGCTGGCGTTGCTGCTGGCATGGCCGCTGCTGACGCCCCTGCTGCTGGCGCGGTGCCTGGTCCTGTCGGGGCTGCTGGGGCGGGCGCTGGAGCGCGCCGCGGGAGGCCATTTGCGCATAGCTGGGAGCACGCTGGGGCTGCTGGCCACCCGAAGGAATAGTTCCCTCACAGACAACCACGCGAACGGCCCGCCGGGAGAGGGGCACTTCTGACGTCGCGAGGATAGTGGTCACGTGCCTCTCTCTCTGCCACGCAGGGCAGACTGGATTCGTGGCAGCATGGCGGCCTCCACAGTTTGAGCACCGCGGCTTGGCTCTGGCACATTCCGCACTTGGATGTGGCCCGCCGCAACGGGCACAACGCTCCATGGCGAGACAGGCTTCGGTTGCGTGGGCCAGGCTAGAACACCGAGCACACTGTAGTGGGCGAGGACGACATGGTCGGACCGGCAAGACCCGGCCGTGGATGGATATATGTGGCGGCGGGGCAGTAGCGGCGAACCTGAGCCTCAGGGTGCTGCCGTCCAATGAGGCCGCTTTCACTGTCACAGCAGAGTCCACCGCTGCAAGGAGCTGTTCGGCCGTGCGACGGGTGTCGACACCAAATACCAGCCCGCTGCACTCGTTGAGCGGGGCTGGTTCCTTGGCCCGCACGGGCAGGCCACAGATGACTGTTGCAGCCAAGAGGGCATTGAAATTGCCCTCGTCGGCCACGTCCACGGCCACTACGTTGCGACGCGTGTTCACGCGCACTGCTAGCACGTGGATGAAGCTCCTCCGCCAGGTCCCAGCCTTGTTTCTGGTGAACCCAGTACCCCGGACTGCAGGGCAGAAAAGCACCGTCTTGTGTGGCAGCGCGGTGGGGGCCACCACAGCCGACGCAGCCCTACGGATGGCCGCCTGACGGTGCCGCTGGGCCTTGGTTGTCTTGATTGTCCAAGGCACCAGGTTGGTGGGGTCCACTGCTGCCTGGACACACGCGCTAGGCAGCTGCCGTTTTGTGCTGGTCTCCGCCGTGGAGCAGGTGCTGGAGGTTGCCGGTCGCTCCTGCTGCACCAAAGGAATCGCTCCAGCAGGCAGGGTGCTGGATATGCCCATGACTGGAGCGGCTTCTACTGGGCCTGCAATTCCCTCCGGTGGGGTAAAGCGGGAGAAGGAGCCAGAATCAGTGGGCCGGTGGGCCTCCTTCTTGCCACCTGCTGCCTCTAGACTGTCAGTGTCGCTTCGTCTGGAGCTGGGCGAACGCCGCCTCTTGCGCAACACGGAAGTATCCATTGCGGAACCTGCGTCTTCGTCTTTGGGCGCCATGTTGTGCACTGAAGTGGGAACTACAGTGTCTGGTTGTGCCTTTTCTGTTTCTGGTGCGCTGCGCGAGGTTTGATCGGGGGCGCATACACTTAGCCCGTGTCGCGTGACGATAGCAGACGGGATGTTGGACGAGCGCAAAGAGCGGAGTGCGTTCTTGGTGGCCTCCGCTGACTGGGTCGCCAGCATCTTCCGTTGTGCAGCGACAAGGAACTGCTGAAGCAGATCGGAGCACTCTTCAATCGCCAGGCGGCACGCGCTCAGGGCTCTCCTGGCTGTGGTGACCTCAGCCTTGCTTTTGCGAGCCCTGCCGCGAGACGCCCAGGAAGGCTCCATTGGCAGAGCTACAGGCTGGCTTTGAGCGAACGCTGCTCAGCTTTGCGCGAACTCCACGCCGCGCATCCGCAGTCGCTACCTTGCGTCTCCACGGCTATTAGGGTTAGCACTTGTCCCGCTTTACGACGAGTCCAGCAGGTTCAACGCCGAAAATAAAGTCACTCACACGCTCGCTGGAGGTTCCTGGCGATGCCGAGTGCAGAAGGGAGCCCGCTGATCATGAACATTTGATGATGCACTGCTCCAATCCGCCAAAACAGATAATTTCAACGGAGCTCATGCATCACACGTCCGCTCATAACGAACCAGTCGTACCCTTCCCTAAAAATGCGCCGGTCGACACCTCCAACCAGCGTCTCTTGGGCTTGGTGATGTTGAACACATGTAAGGAACTGCGTGACGCACACTTCTGCTTGAGTAACCAATGTACAAGACTCTACGAGAGAACCAATGTACGAGAGAAAAAAAATTACCGACGATTACGTTACTTCCTAATGCGAAATTTGAGCGCAGCAAATAAGGTGTTTCAGCTTTTCGATAGATTGAGGCAAAGAAATCGAGCAACACATGTATGCGCTATCACAGAATTTTTTTTTATTTTTCACACGTATTCCTTTAACAAAGACTCCCTTCTCGGCAGCGGCGATGAGCTTCTGCTTCAGCCTCGCTTACACCTGGTTGCTCTCGACGGTGGCGATGAGCCTCCGCTTCGGCGGTGCGAACGGCAGGGTCTTCTCGACGGCGACGATGAGCTTCTGCTTCAGCCTAGCTTACCGCTCTGGATTCTGGCGGCGACGGCGCTGGGCCTCTGCTCTGGCAGCTCGTTTAGCAGCAGCAGCAGCAGCAGCAGCAGCAGCAGCAGCAGCAGACGGAGGACTTCCACCGGTCGTCTCGCTCATGGCTCAGAAAGAACTGGCAGATAATTTCGCAGTGGCGAACGGCAGCGGCAATTTCGGCTCGGGCGGTGCACATATACAGATCCGCCGCCACCGATCTGGCTCTCTGATTGCCACTGCACAGGGGTTGCATTGGAGGAGGAGCGAAGAAAGGAATTAAGTTCGAGCCGGCGCTTTGACAACCGGAGACTCGCAGGAAGAGGGGGGAGGGGGGCGGCCGCGTGTACACCCAGCGGCAAACGATGGGGGCAGAAGCGCGGGCAGCAAGCGGACAACGTGATAAAGGGAGGAGGGAAGAGATAGCAGCGACTGACAGATGCTGCTGACTCCGATAGTGAGTCAACCCCAGCTGCGGAGTTGGTTTCAGGGACAACGCCGCCGATGCCGACGCAAACGATATGATACCCTCGCTTCCGCAGCGCCAAGAACCAGGTCTAGCCGTGGGAAGGTGGTCACGTATTCGTCGACGTGCCGGGGCCTACGTGAAATAACCGGCGCGTCAGCAACAGAAGAGCACCCTATCCGCCACACAGGAACAGGGGGGGGGGGGCGACCTTCCCCTCCTCTTTCTGTATGGCGGCGACGGTGTTCTATGCAGTCACGTTATCTTGACTCTAGCGGCGTCAGCGGCATCCAGCGGTGTCAGTCGGTCGCTGCTAGCGCTGGGGGGATGAAAGGGGGGCGGAGCTGGTTACGAGGCCGACGATGACGCCGACGCGAAACCCAGGAACGGACGCCAAAGAGCTGCGCTCTAAAATAGACAAGAAATAAAAAATAAGACGGAGAGAAAGACGCGCCCCGGAACAACAGCCGTCGTCCACCACTACCGAAGCGGGGGCGGGTGCAATGACGGCCTACAACAAATAAAAATCAGTGGCTGGCTAGCCCCCGCTGCAAGCGACTGCCACCCTTCACCACCTCGATGTCAACGCACGTTAAAGATCCCAAGGTCCCAGGTGGTCGAAGTTACTCCGTAGTCTTCCACTACGGCTCCTCTTTCGCCCTTTCCACTTTAACTCCCACCTTCCTCCCTTCCCCTAAGGCGCGGTTGAGGTGTCCACAGAAAACAAGTGAGACAGTTACCGCGTCTTTTCCTTCCTATAAATCAATCAATCGTTCGCCGCTGAGTGCACCCCCTCCCCCTTCTCTTCCTGCGAGGCTCCGCTTGTCGAAGCGCCGGCTCGAACTGGGGAGATGAAAGGGGTTTGGAGCTAAAGCCCCTCCGATGGAGCTGGTTAAATGGCCGACGCGAAACCCAGGAACGGGCGCCAGAGAACTGCGCTGTAAAACATTTATTCGATATTTACATGGAGCTGTGTTTGGCGCGGAGCCTTAAGGGCCTAGGCCTTAGAAATACTAGGTGGAGTCCCTAGTTAGGGATACCATTGGCGGTTGCCGCCGCCCGCGCATGCCGCGTTAAAGCCCTTAGGGCCTGTAGGTCGCAGTAGCTGAACAGGGTCGCCTCCTAGTCCTCCCGGGAAGGGTTAGGGATGGGAAGAAGGAATGGGTTCGGTTGGCAGGCTCATACCATGTGGTAGATGTCAGCCACCTCCTCACAGTACTGGCACTGGCCAGTGACTTCGAAATTTTGACTGGCAGAGGCGGCGGCTGCGTGTTTCGGCTCAGGTGGTGCGGGCTACCGAGCGTTGCATCGAAAACAACCAGCATTCCGTTGAACGCATCAAATTTCACCGGTATTCTAATAATAATAATAATAATAATAGTCAGTTCACAAGAAAGGACTGGTGAGGTATCTGTTACACTTGTTCTGTGCACAGCTGAACCGTACCTTAAGGGAAGGGAGGAAGGTGGGAGTGAAAGCGGAAAGAGAGAAAGGGGAGCCTTAGTGGAGAGCTCCGGAGTTATTGTGACCACCCGGGGATCTTTAACGTGCACTGTCATCGCACAGCACACGGACGCCACTTCGTTTTGCCTCCATCGAAACGCAGCCGCCGGCGGTCGGGATCGAACCCGGGTACTCCGGCAAAGTAGTCAGGCGTCTTACCACTGCACCACCACGGCGGGGTCCGGCGTTCTAGGCAATATACATTTTTATGCCAGGAGCATACGATGCCGGCAGACGCTTTCCTGCTCCACTCGGTCAGCCCTCCGCGGCGGCGCGCGCGTGCACAGTGCGCACCTACTTGATGAGGCTGGGACAGGTAGGTCACCGCCGCTTGCGGAGGGAGTTAGCCTGCCACCGAGTTTTTATCTGTTGTAGGCCGTCATTGCACCCGCCACCGCTTCGAAGCGGTGGTGGACGACGGCTGCTGTTGCGGCGCGCGTCTTTCTTTCCCTCTTTCATTTCTTCTCTATTTTCTCTTCTGTCTGCACGAGGCAGCGGAGGTGGCTCAGCTACAGAGCCAGTAGTAGGCCCGTGCATTTTTTTCCTTCTTCCTACAGCCACAACAACAACAACCTACCTTTCGCCTCTCCACGCCGGCTGGTTACAATTTATTGAGGAGCTTTAGGGTAACGAGGGACAATGGCAACGCCGGCAGCGACGACGCAGAATGCAGTAACGGACGCCAAATATACGCGGTCTAAAATTTCGAGGGCACTGTGGAATCTACACTGCAGAAATGTGAAACCCTAAAGGCCCAACTCCGACATATCCTGGGTGTCGGCGCTGTCAGCGCCGTGCCACAGTGGGCGTCACGAGCGGTGCGCATCTCCATGGGACTCGGCGCTGGCGCCGTTGGCGCTCACTGCTGACGCTTGTACTCGCGCTGGTGCGTTGTTGAAGTTTTAATATTCACTCTATTATTTCTGCTTTTTAAAGCGTTAAGAGACGTAATTTATACATAAAACTTAATTACAGTTTACACTTTCTACTTCAGCAATAAACGTACATCTTCCACATTTTTCTCGGCTTTTCAATACAGTATGCAACGCCATCGACGCAACATCAATTTGTCCCGTTTTCCGCGACCGTAGCTGAGACGAGTCTTTTGAGTTTTGTTCTTCCACGGCCGAGATCAACCGATGGGCGGCGAAGGGTTTTGCCATCACGGCCACGTGCGACGATGACAAAAGAAGTAAAAAAAAAGCACGCGAAGAGACAGCGCGAGCGAAAACTCGCAATTCGGAGATCGCGGCTACCCTGTCCTCTGATTGGTGTACGGCGCCTAGACGTGCGCCAATGAGAGACCTACGCGGGGGAGCAGCTCAGCACCTGCGTGAACGCTGACGCCGAAATCTAGCACGGACAGATCTCGGCGCTCCGCTGAAATCTGCTGGCGTCTTGTACCATGCGCATGCTCAAACCGGTTTCTGCATGCGCCAACAGCACCGACGCTGAGCGCCGACGCCCAGGATATGTCGTTGGAGTTGGGCCTTATGCATTGCTGGTGCACACGTTTGCTTTCATTATCATTATCAACTAAATGCACCGTCATTATCTTTGCTAATGTCATCACTGTCATTATCAGTAATTGCAGCGCTATCATCCTCACGGTAGACAAGGGTCCTTATTCCGAGTTTGTGTCGTTATCGAAACTGTCGCTATCCTGGCCTCGAGTCATCTGATTGGTCGAAACACCAGAATAGGATGTCAGATTGCCACCACTTCCGGTTCCGGCGTTTCCTCCAATCAGAAGACTCGAGGCAGGGAGATAGAGACACTTTCGATGACGACGCAAACTCGGAATACAGACTGTGGGGATTCATAATCCCCTGCCCCATTATAAAAAGCTGCGCGTAATTAACACACGCGATTACGCGCGCTCTTGGGGAGGACCGCGAGGAGAGGACACACGGGCGACCTTCCCCAACCACCCAGGCTCCCGCGGCGACACTGCGCGGGTAGGTAGGTAGGTAGGTAGGTAGGTAGGTAGGTAGGTAGGTAGGTAGGTAGGTAGGTAGGTAGGTAGGTAGGTAGGTAGGTAGGTAGGTAGGTAGGTAGGTAGGTAGGTAGGTAGGTAGGTAGGTAGGTGGGTAGGTAGATGGGTAGGTAGATGGGTAGGTAGATGGGTAGGTAGGTAGGTAGGTAGGTAGGTAGGTAGGTAGGTAGGTAGGTAGGTAGGTAGGTAGGTAGGTAGGTAGGTAGGTAGGTAGGTAGGTAGGTAGGTAGGTGGGTGGGTGGGTTGGTGGGTAGGTAAGGTAGGTAAGGTAGGTAGGTTAGGTAGGTAGGCGGGTAGGCGGGTAGGCAGGTAGGCAGGTAGGCGGGTAGGTGGGCGGGTAGGCAGGTAGGTGGGCGGGTAGGCAGGTAGGCAGGCAGGCAGGCAGGTGGGTGGGTGGGTGGGTAGGTAGGCAGGTAGGCAGGTAGGCAGGTAGGTAGGTAGGTAGGTAGGTAGGTAGGTAGGTAGGTAGGTAGGTAGGTAGGTAGGTAGGTAGGTAGGTAGGTAGGTAGGTAGGTAGGCAGGCGTCTAGGTGGGCGGGTAGGTGGGCGGGTAGGCAGGTAGGTGGGCAGGTAGGCAGGCAGGCAGGCAGGCAGGTGGGTGGGTGGGTGGGTAGGTAGGAAGGTAGGCAGGTAGGCAGGTAGGTAGGTAGGTAGGCAGGCAGGCAGGCAGGTAGGTGGGTGGGTGGGTGGGTAGGTAGGTAGGTAATCTTTGGGATATTCTCGGGGGGGGGGATAACGGACACGGGTTATGCCGGCCTTAATTCGCGGCGGCACTCTTGGTGTCCAGGGGGAAGGGGAGATGGGATGTTGGGAGGGGAGAGGGGGTCATCATCTTGGAAGGGTGGAAGAACGGGCTAGTTGGTAAATCATCTTGGAAAGCAAACTAGCGCACTTCAAAACACAGACACAGGAAGGGAACGACAACAGAGCGCTGTGTTGTCGTTCTATTCCTGTGTCTGTTTTGAAGTGCGCTAGTTTGCTTTCCAACATCATCTTGGAGTCGCTCTCGTCGTCGTCCTCGTCATCGGCTTCGTCGCCAACGCTGTGGCCAGCAGGTCAGCAGGCCCGGTGGTAGGCTACAGTTGTGCAGCCAGGCCGCACTCCTCCAGGAAGGCCAGCAGGAGCCGGTGGGCTGCCAGGGGGCTCCTGGCCGGGAAGAGCAGCTGGTCCTCGGTGGCAGCAGGAAGTCCAAGGGCCCGGTAGCCTGCCTCCATCTTGCGACGGTGGCGGGCATGTGCTGGGCACACACAGAGGAGGTGCCCCAGCGTTCCTGCATCACCGCAGGAGGGGCATGCTGGGGAGGGAGCCCGGCCACGGACATACAGCACCGTGGGCGTCCAGGAACCTCCGGTGCGGAGGCGTAGGAGGAGAGCTCGCTCCCTGCGGGCGAGCTTGTCAGACAGGCGGTGGAATGTCCTCCCCTCGGCGATGCGCCGATCAGGGTGCAGGGCCCTCACCGCCTTCTTGAAGGGGAGCCTGGAAAAGTCAGACAGATACATGGTGAGTCATACCTGGTCGGAGTGGGCCGCTTTGTCAAGTGTGTCGGCCTCGTCGTTGCCTTGGATGCCCGCATGACCCGGGATCCAGTGCAGTGAGAGGACGAAGCCGGCATCCTCCAGGGCCTGGAGGCGCGTTCGTAGGTGGCAAGCCGATAGCTGGAAGCAGGACGGCTTGCGCAGGAGCTGCAGTGCCGGCCTCGAGTCACACAGGATGATGTAGAAGCCTGGGGGCTGACCAGTCTACAGGTAATCCGCTGCCAGGTGGAGGCCCGCCAGCTCGGCTGCAGTAGAGCTACCTGGAAAGGAGAGCCTGCAAGAGCTGTGGGGCCGTCATAGCCGCTGCAGCCTGGCCCGTGGAAGGCAGGACCAAGCCGTCGGTGAAGAGGAGGGTGCTCCTTTTGCACTCTTCAATCAGGGCTGCGGCGGCCTGGCCCAGGGCAGCAACTGGAGAGCCGTGCTTGCTGACCCCCTCCAGGTCAAGGGTGACCTGTAAAGGAGGACGTGTTGGTGGAGGAGGGAGGATGGAATACCCTGGGGCGTTTCCGATGAAGTCCTGGTACACAGCCGTCAGTTGTCCCATCCATGAAGGGGGGGGGGGGGGGGCGCTGCGCAGCCGTGCCAGGAGGGAAGCTCCGTCAGGGGCATGGTGAAGGCAGTCCACGTGAGTGCGGCCTCTCTGGAGGAGCTGCAGGGTCAGGGGGTAGACACCGGCTTCCGCCAGTGTTGCCGCAATCCAAGAGCGCTGCGTTGCTCCCAGCAGGCATTGGATCCATTTCCTGCGTTCTCCGTCCAGGATGTTCACTCTGGTGGGCCTGAGGGAAACAAAAGGGAGGGCATAAAGTATGGAAGAGGTGGCGGCCGCCTCAAACAGCCGGATTGGCCATGATGTTGAGCAGTCGTTGCCCCCTGCGAGAAGACGTTGGGCTGCTCGGCCAACCCGGTTCAGATGACCCAGGTAGGCCTTATCTGCAGGGATCCATGTGAGGCGGTGATCGAGCACCAGCCCCAGGTACTTGACCTGGCGTCTCCAGGGCAGGCTGGTGCCGTCGATCATCAGGGCGGTTGCGCGGGTTTCCTTCTCTCCTCCCGGCCTATCCGGGAAACCTTCTCTCCCCGACCCTAGGTTAGAAGCGCGCCTGTCGCAACTCTGCGTCTTTCGGCGGTTAAACGTGCACAAGCACGGGTAAGCATTTTCCATTGGGAGACTGCCGCCTTTATCCTCTGCTCCCGGTTCAGCGCGCACTTACCGCCGCGGGCCGTGAGCACGAAGCCGCACCAGGTGATAAGACTACTTCTCACTCCTTGTGGACGTCATTGCACCCGCCACCGCTTCGGTGGTGGACGATGGCTGTTGTTGCGGCGCGCGTCTTTCACTCCCTCTTCCTTTTCTTTCTTCTCAATTTTCTCTTTGGTCCGCACGAGGCAGCCGAGGTGGCTCAGCTACAGAGCCAGTAGCAGGCCCATGCATTTTCTTTTAATTCTTCCTACAGCCGCAACAACAACAACAACACTCCTTGTGCGTGCCTCCTCCTTGGTTTAATTCCCCCCCCCCCCCGTACGCGGCGTTTGCTCGCTACAGGGCGGTTGTTTCTTAAGTGTATTTTCATTGCCGTTACTCGAGCATAATAAACACTTCGAGTACGTAACTCGGTGTCTGTCCCCTCTGGCTCGAACCCGCCGCAGTAGCGACTTTTCGCACCGTGGGTTGGGGGTCACAGCTCTGTCAGGGCTGCACGCCGGGGCTAGAAGGCGACTGTAGCGTCTAGCTCGTTTCTTCCACTCCACACATCTCTGCTCCTTCCCTTGCCATGCATTTCACCTGGGAAGCACTGCCAGCCACATCCGAGTGCAGAATTCAATCCAATCTCAACTCTCAGAAACGTCACAAACAAAACGGAAATCACCGGTGACGGCTGGCGTCGGATGGCCACGGTGAGCGAGACATCAGATGCCTGCGATCCAAAGAACAGATGGCCGATATCTAGGCGGAAACATGGGGAATGAAAGACTACAGTCGCTAACACGTTTACAACACACCGAGTGAAAACGTCGGCGGCGGGAGCCGATCACTTGGCATCGGTGGCGACGGTGTAGTCAAAACACACTGCATGCGTAGCAGCTCGCCGAAATGTTGTCTTACACTTATCAAAGCCCGATTGCCCCGATCACGGATAAATAAAATTCTGCACTGTGCGTTCATTTTTTTTTTGACTGCAAATTTTGTCATCTTACATTCCTGTTACTAGGGCACTGTATTCCTGTCCTGTTCCTTGAAAGAGCCCCCTCCACTTTTCCAATAATCTCGGCCTGTGAGGAGTAAGCGGGAGAAGGGGGGGGGGGGGGGGGGGTGCTCGCTCGGAATTTTACGGTATTCATTTTGGTATATCTATAATTTTTTCTTGAGATCAAATATTTCAATAACCCATCATCCTAACCGGACAAGACGTAGTATCTGTCGCCCTTCCGGATGTACACTTGAAGAAAGAAAGATATGTAGCGGAGGGCTGCGACATAATTGTGACTACTGCGCTTCAGGATCTGTCACGTGCTCTCGCATCGCACAGCGCACGGCCGCCTTTGCTCTTCGCCTTCAGCGAAACGTGACCGCCGTTGTTGGGACCGAACCCGGGAACTCCGCTTCAGTAGCCCAGAGCGTAAATTGGTTTTTAGGAAATAAACTGGAGCAGTAACTGCCATTATGGGCTACAAACGGAACTAAGTATTGAAATGGTAGCTGCAGCCTATCTAGTTGGGCGTTCAACAGTGAACACTGAAACAAAAATCCAGGCTTTTTCGCTGCAACCGCTCCACTCGTCTTGATGTTCGGTTACGGAGATGCTAGTGAGATCTGAACCAACCTTAATTAGCTGCGACATATGGATGGATGAGCTATCTCTTTCAGTCGCATGACGATGGCGGGAAAGGAAAGGCAGGCTGGTGTAGAAAATGCCTTTTCTATGCGTTCCTTACTCTTACCTCCTTTTTTTTTCGCACTGGCTGCCACCGTTCCGGCCACGACCGTGGTTCTGGCAGAAAAAAGAACCAAGTGAGGGGGGTAAAGGGAATTGTGAGGGAGCAGGACGACGATGGGCCCTCAGGCCGCTCTAGATGGCCGGGCACTTTTGAGCTTCGGCGACCCCTCGGGCCCAGCTCACTGTCAGAAGCTGTACCTTCGGCAGCGAGCTGCGCAGAGCAGCCTCCCATCGCTCCTGATGTCTTGGCCCTTGCACCGGGGCTTGGGTTTGTTCGGGCAGTTCAGGAAGACGTGAGTAAAGTCGGCTCTGGTGCTAGGACGCAAGTGGCAGTGAGGAGAGGTTTCGCTACGGTTTATAATAGAGAGAAGGAAAGGGGTCATGACTGTGGCCGTCTGAAGTCTGCCATTCTGTGTATTTTACGCGGATAGAGTGCAAGGTAAATGGATCCTTGTACACCGCCTCTGCTGTTCCAGCATACGTGAAAGGTCACATACGTAAGTATTTATTGCTTCTTCATTCGTTGTCATTGTGGCTCTAGATGCAGGCGTTGCAGTGCTGAGGGGAATAAAATGGGAAACAATCAATTGGCAGGTGACGGACTGCGTTTGAATCAGAGCTCTTAAAGAACTCTACGTTTGCATGACATTCTGTGCAAGTCTGGAAACCGTGAAGTCGTTACTGAACACTTTGGATGCTTGATTTTATACCGTGCTCAATAAAAGTACTGCGTGCTCCGAAGTAACAAGTTCAAGTTTAAGATAACTTTGTTGCCGTAAGGAGGAGGAGGTAAACTTTATTAAAGAAGAGGTCGTAGGCGCGGGGTGGGTTGGCGTTCCCGTCCCCGCGGTGGGCTCCTCTTCTAGGCCGGACGCCAGGTGGCCGACCGACGATGTCGTTCGGCGACCTCTTCGGCTCGCTCCGTGACTCGGAGTTGAACCTCCGGGTCGGAGCTGAGCAGCGCGGCCCCCCACTGAGATTGGGTAGAGAGCTGCAGACTCTGTGATGGCTTGTCTTGATTACATGAGTATAGGATGTGTGGTGTGTCTGCCTTTTGATGTCCACAGAGAGAACAGACAGGGCTGAACTGCTCTGGGAACCATATTGAGTACATGTACGGATTAAAGAAAGTGTCTGTTTGAAGCTGGCGCCAGGTGACTTGTTGTGCTTAGTGATCGATGTGGTTCTGGGAAGATTTGTCTTTCTTTCTTGAAGTGGGTAGTAATTTCTTTGTAGGTTGTCATCCGCTCCCTAGCCGACCTGAGCTCAGGGCAGCGCACCTCCCGGTTAACTACGAATCCTCGGGCAAATTGGTGCGCTGCCTCGTTCCCAGGATGGTCCGAATGGGCAGGGACCCAGATCAATGTGATAAGGCGGGTATGGGAGATTTTTTGTAAGATTTTGATGGCTGCAGAGTGGGCCCTTCCTTTTGCAAAATTTCGAATTGCAGTTTTAGAGTCGCTAAGGATGTATTTGGCAGTGGTGGAGGTAATGGCTAAAGCTATGGCAGCCTCTTCGGCCTCCTCCGGAAATTTTGTTTTATTGATTGTCGCCGATGCGAGGGGAGAACCTCGATGATCGACAACTGCCAGGGAAAAGGCATCTCTGTCCGCATGTTCTGCCACGTCCACGTGCGCCGTGTCTTTCTGTACTGAAAATCTTTCGTGTAATTTTTGTGCTCTAGCCCTTCTTCTGTCCGTATCATATTCTGGATGCATGTTTTTAGGCAGAGGACGGACTATTAATTGCTCGTGCACGTGTCTTGGAATCGGCAAAGTGTGGGCCCGGGTCCCTTCATATTGTATTCCTGCTTTTTTTAGGATGAAACGTCCCGTTTCAGTGCTTGACAGTCGTTCGTACTGTGCGGTGAGGTGTGCTTCCACCATTTCCGCTAAGGTGTTATGAATTCCTAACTTTAGTAGTGTTTCATTTGGGGTATGACGAGGGAGGTTTAGCGCAATTTTATAGGACTGCCTAATTAGTGAATCCAGGTCGTCTCTTTCTCTAACTGTGAGGGTGACGTATGGTGTAGAGTAGATAACTCTGCTAAGAACGAAGGCTTCTACTAGTTTCCTGGTCTCAGCTTCTATGACTCCTCCACGCCTATTCGCGATTCGTCTGAGGAGGAGGGAAATTTGGTTCACGGTGTTTTTCAGTTTCTTAATTAGTGTGTCGTTTTTTTGGTTTGACTGTATGAGCATTCCCAAGATTCTTAGTGTTTCCACTTCTTGGATGGCTGCACCTTCCGCGTAGATTTTTATCGCAGGCGCTTTATTCTTTCTTTGACGCTTTGGGTGTAGAATGAGTAACTCAGATTTCTGGGGGGAACACGCGAGTCCCGCGGCTTGCGCCTCCTCTACGACTACGTCTACCGCTTGTTGTAGCGTATCTTGTATCGTGCCAATACTCCCCTTGGTGGTCCAAAGGGTGATATCGTCCGCGTACAAAGAGTGTTCTAGGTCTGGGATTCTTGCGAATTCGTGTGCCATTTTGATTAGGGTTATGTTGAATAAAAAGGGGGAGAGGACCGATCCTTGCGGAGTTCCTCTATCTCCTAAAGTGAAGGTGTCGGATTTGATAGTGCCAATTTGAATTTTAGCCGTCCTATCGGAGAGAAAGTCTTTGATGTAGTTAAACGTTCTTGCGCCTACATTCAGCAGTGAAAGAGATTCTAGGATTGCTTTGTGTTTAACGTTATCAAAGGCTTTGGTTAAATCTAGGGCTAGGATTGCCCTGGTACTCCTTTCTTGCTCATGAGATAGGACTTCGTTTGCTAGTCTTAGCATCGTATCCTGTGTTGATAAATGTGGTCTAAAGCCGACCATAGTGTTTGGATATAAATTCTCTTTTTGCATGTGGGACTGGAGTCTGTCTAGTATGACGTGCTCTATCAGTTTTCCTATGCAAGAAGTAAGCGAAATAGGTCTGAGGTTTTCAAGCGCGAGCTTTTTGCCAGGTTTTGGGATAAATTTAACGATGGCATGTTTCCAAGACGCTGGGAGTTTTCCCTCCCTCCAGCACTCGTTCGCAAAGTCCGCGAGGGCTGTGATAGAAGCGTCGTCTAGATTTCTGAGTGTCTTATTGTTAATGCCGTCCTCTCCTGGGGCGGATGTTGTACGTACCTTACAGAGGGCTGCTCTTATTTCCGCCAATGTTATGTCAGCATCCAGGATGGAGTTAGGCTCTCCTTTATAATTGGGCAGGGACTTCGTCTCACGGGTTGTGCAGAAGTATTTCTGCTGTAGCGTGTCTATAATATCTTGATCCGTGCCTGGGTCCATGTTTAAAATTTTGGTGATTTCCTTTTGAGTGGTAGCTTTGTTGGATTCCGGATCAAGGAGATGCCGCAGAAGATTCCACGTCTGCCTCGTGCCTAGATTGCCATTCACATTTTCACAAATATGGCTCCACTGCTGTCTCGCTAGTTCTGCGGTGTGGTGTTGAATTTCTTTCGTGAGTGTGACGATCCTGTTTCTAAGCTTTTTGTTATATTTTTGCTTAAGCCATCTTTTTTCTAGGCTCTGCCTTGCCTCCCACATGTGCGTAAGTCGGCTGTCAACCGTATTTACGCCTAAGTCATGTACCAGTTCCTTAGTGGCCTTTCCCACATCCGATAGGAGGGTCTGTGTCCAGTGTTCTAAGTCTATGATTGGTTCGTTGTTTTGGTCGCGGATAGTCCTAAGTTTGTCCCAGTCGGTGATTTTGTTTTTTCTGGGTTGGGGTTTGAGATTGGCCATCGCTGCCTACGTTATCTGAATTTCCCGCTCTCTATTTCAAATGATGTCTCTTCGCTGGGAAGGTGCTGTAGGCTCTAGGCACTGTAGGTGCTGCGTCCTAAATGCGAGGTATATTTTGCGCAACAAGGCTGATACGCCTCGGTGGGGGATCTATTTCTTAAGTGGCACAGCTGCACAGTGCTCAACATGCTCGGCGATAACAAGGATAGTTTGCATTGGTCTGAAGCCTCTGAACCAGTTGAAATTTCACACATTTCCAGATCAGCGCGTTTCTACGCTTTGCTGCAACGCGTCGCCCCAAGCGCACCCAAAAAAACATGGCGCCGCCCTGATTTTAACATGGGACGTTCCATTATTTAGTTCCCGATTCAGCGTTTTACTTTCCTGTATTAATACAAACTCTCGTGTAAAGCTAAAACTACGTTTGGGACGAAATCGCGGGCTCTAGTCCGAGCTTCATTGCTCCACAATGAGTGCGTTCAAGCCGAAGATGCTTTCAGGTGAGACCGGTTGCGCCAACTATGCGGACCGGCTACTTGTTTGCGTGTCAAAGGCGTACGCGTTATGTCGCGTTATGTAGCGTTCTAGCAGTGGTTACCGCGCGGTGTTTTCCGCGATTATGATGTAGATGCCGAGCTAGGGCGAAACTGCCATATCGATTTTTATACACCTGCAAGTTTCATGTTTGGGTGAGGTTACTGCGTACTAACCAGTTATCACGATGCGACGTTATCAACAGTCTTGCGTTGTAATTGCAAAGTCTACAGTTCATCGGTGAACGCTGAGAGAAAACTTGCATTGAGACACGGGACGGTGAATCGGTCGCTGTTCGCGGTTGCAGTGGATAATTATTGAACGAAAAGCTTTGCAAGCAATACTGAGTATCGCACTCTCGACTGTTTTCGTTAAACGGAATTCAGTGTGTACAATATATTTCTGAAATGTTTACTTGCGTTGAAATCTACCAAAAGCCTGAATGCTGCAGTTTTGCCGCTGCGCAGCAACCTTATCATTTTGTTCGACAGTTTTTGTTTGAATAAAAGCTGGACATAGTATGTCTAAATTTTATTTTAATGTCTGGGTACCTTAGTTTTCATTTCACAACCGTTGTAGATGTTTTGAATAGCTGCCTTTGCAGTCTCGGGTTATGTTAAACGTCAACCATTTATAACCAGCTTGAAGTAGATCGTAGAACCTTGCTGAAGCTAGAAACTGCGGGATTAGTCATCAATAATAGTATCTGAGTGACATACTCACCAGGCCTGTGCATTAGCAGAGGTTGTTTCATCTTTACGTATTACCATCCAAGTTTACAAAGACAACCTTTTCCTTGGAAGTATAGTTTGCTTCTTACACCACAGACGATGCACAAACAAGACTGCAGCTGTTAACTGCTTCTATTTTCTCGTCGGCCTGATTGTAAAAGAAGGCTGACCGCCGAAGAATTGACGCGTTTGAATTGTGGTGCTGGCGGAGACTCTTGAGAGTTCCTTGGACGGCCAGAAAATCAAATCAGTCGATATTGTCGACCATAAACTTTGACTGCTCATTGGAGGGTCAGATTCTAGAGTTAAAGCTCAGCTACTTTGGTCATCTGATGAGAAGAGAGGAGTCGCTGGAGAAAGATTTGATGTTGGGAAAGGTTGAGGGTCACTGGAGAAGGGGTAGGCAGTGAACGCGATGGTTAGATGGCATCCTCGAGGCACTGCAGATGAAGTTATGTGATGTTAGGAAGATAGAGACCGGAAAGCGTGGCGTGATATGATCCATAGGGTCACGAAGAGTCGGACACGACTGAACGACTGAACTGAACTGAGCTTCTAGTTATGTACTGTGCATTTATTATGCACTTCATCAAGCTATATAACTTCGTACGGCTTCTTCCAAGTGCAGCAGAAGCTACGTGCTCCAGACAATGAGTGGGCTTTTGCTACATTGCGATGGAGGCAGAGCGCAAGGCACCTGCCTGTGTACTGTGCTATGTCGGTGCACATTTCGGAACCCCACGTAGCTGAAAGTATCCTGGGCCCTCCAGTCCCTCATAGCCTAAGCCTCTTTGGGACATTGAACTATTGTAACCATCTTATGCGGTTGTGGCTGTCATTCCTCATAACCGTGTTGTGCTGTCTACAGCATCTATTACTTCCTAGATTTTCAAATTTGGCCTGGATTGCTCCTTGCACCTTCTCAGATAGCTTGCATTTTGAAATCTGCAGATTCTGAAAAAAGAAAAGGGCCAGGACGTACAGGTTGCTTCTGAGAAGCAAAGGTGGTGATTTTCACTTTGCCATCGCAACTAGTGAAGAGCCCCCAAAGTAAAAAAAAATAAAATAAACCTTAAATATTTATACTAGGTGTTTTTATTTATGTATTTACATGCTCTTGTGCTGTAGTTCACTGTTGCAAATCAAAACGTTCTCCCCTCATGTAATGCATCATTCTTTTTAAACAACTTGAAATTCCTATGTAAATTTGAATAACATTACATGCAAACGAAATTGCCTGTTTCATATCCAAGGCAACGTGGAGACATTTGGTTTTGTTATCCTTTTTCCGTTTGTTTGAGATATCATTTTTTTTAGACTGTGTCGGGGATTTATGCATTACCTCCCACTTGGGCCAACTGCATAGGCCTACTCTATTCCGGAGTAAGTAAATTAATAAGTGAAGGGAAGTCAAATAAAAACAATTTTTTTTGGAGAAGAAATTGTAGCTTTGTAAATTTCTCATGATGGGGTTTTGATGTGCATTTGGGTTTTACTAAATATAATGGAAGCGACAACAAACTGTTCTGCATATCCCATTATTCTGTGACTGTGTACAGAACAAAGTGACTTCTTTGCAGACACAAGTGAGGATGACACCGATAATGATCACGAGTCGCCCAAGAAGACACAAAGTTTTCGTCCAGCCCAAGGTATGCATGCATCTTTTGCATGCTGTCTTTAGTCACGCACATTGTGATAGGTAGTTAGCAACTAAGTTTCTTCCCAGAGGGCAAGAATTGTATGTTGTTAACATCGTAGCAGGCCCCAGAATAGTTTATTCCCAAATTTAGGAGAAGAAAGCAAAGCTAAAGTTGGACTTAAGGGCTGAGAGCTCCTCTTTCAGTGCACCACCCTCACAATTTGATCACCACAAGGTTATAGAGATTGCCACACTGTAGTGGAAAATTTATGTCTGAGTTATCTTGAGATTTCCTACTTGCTTCTCCAATTTTTACTGTTTTTTTCGAATGGAATTGCTAATTGTTCAACCTATCTGGAGACACACTTACTGTAAATCCCATTTTATATTTGCACACTAAATCTTAAACTAGGGAGAAAATATTTCAGAGTACCTTACAAGCCCATTTACTTCCAACACAACTTGCTATTAGCAGAAGATGCAACTGCAATATTTTTCTTATGTCACATATTTTCTAAAAGATGGAAGTACTAAACTGTAAATTTGTCTCGTGTTGTATGATTTCGAAAGGACAGAAATGTGTCAAATGGATCGGGTCTTTTAAAAAGTTGTATCCATGAGTACAGCAGACAGATATTTCTAAGTCTGTCTTTAGTGCATGATAGCCTTAGTCGCTTATGGGTGCGCTTATCTCAGTTCCCAGGAAGCAGGCAGGGTTCTCTATGCCGAAGCTGTGTGGAGATGATGTTGAGGAGGAGGAGGAGGAAGAGGATGGCAGCAATACGGACGACTGGGAAGGAGGAAGTGGCAACGATGAGGCGGGTAAGCCTGGTCAAGTCTCTGCAAAGGAGTGAACTTTGTTTCAGTCTGTCAGAGCTTTATGCTAACAGTGTAGGTTTGGCACACATATCGGGTTACGCTTCAGGCACCCATCAAAGTGTAGTTATTGCAGTTGGCTCTCAACAGTTGAAACCCAAGCCGTTACTATTATTCCTCAGTTATTAATTCACTGGCTGCATCATTTAAATGCCATTGAACTGTATTTCCGTTGTCCATAGTTGTGGGACGTGCGGTAGGAATGCGGAATTGGATAGAATTGATGTGTTGCATTGCTTTTTTTTCTCCCCTTTAAATGTAGGGAGACTTAAAGAAGGCATTTGAAGAAAAAGAAACTGATAAAAGAATGTTCTTTGCGATTACAGCTTACCACATAGTGCATTTGCGTTCATCGACTATGAGTGAGCAGTTTAGGAAGTAGCTAAGAATGTGCATGTGACTGCTTGCTATAGTATTCGTTGTGTTGCTGCTTTTCATTTTGTCTGCAGCCTACTTGGACTCCTAGGTTGCTTTTGAAGGAGAGGCATAAGTCACCTTTCATTGTGGTAATTAATTTAAGAATGCAGTTGCGTACAAGTGGGAGCATAGCGGTTAGAGTTGAATCCAGTTATATAGAACGAGAATCGTTCTAAGAAAATGTTTGATGTAGTGATGGTTTGATTGACATGTATTCCTAACCTGCAAGCGAGGACACGTTGCACCCGTGTTAGTGGTCTTTTCTTGCACTGCCGCATATCAACGGTTCTTTTGAACTAACCATTACCTGTCATGAGCTGTAGAATTCTATTAATGTTTTACGCCGTAAACAGAATAATCGATTATTAAAATTAAGGTGCAGCTCGTTGCCCGCAATGCGTTTGATGGTGAAGCATGCCAGGTAGGGGCCACGACGAGGTTTTAGTCAGGGTAGCTTCAGTTCAGTTCAGTTCAGGCGTTCAGTCGTGTCCGACTCTTCGTGACCCTATGGACCATGTCACGCCACGCTTTCCGGTCTGTCACTATCTTCTTAACATCACATAGCTTCATCTGCAATGCCTCGAGAATGCCATCTAACCATCGCGTTCGCTGCCTACCCCTTCTCCGGCGACCCTCAACCTTTCCCAACATCAAATCTTTCTCCAGCGACTCCTCTCTTCTCATCAGATGACCAAAGTAGCTGAGCTTTAACTTTAGAATTTGACCCTCCAATGAGCAGTCAGGGTTTATGGTCGACAATATCGACTGATTTGATCTTCTGGCAGTCCAAGGAACTCTTAAGAGTCTTCGCCAGCACCACAATTCAAACGCGTCAATTCTTCGGCGGTCAGCCTTTTTCACAGTCCAACTCTCGCATCCATACATCACAACTGGAAAGACCATAGCACGGGTTATACGGATCTTGGTTGGCAGACTAATGTCTCTGCTCTTTACTAGGCGGTCAAGGCTAACCATTGCTCTCTTTCCCAGAAGCAGGCGTCTCCTAATTTCATGGCTGCAGTCTCCTTCCGAGGTAATCTTGGCTCCCAAGAACAGAAAATCTGTCACAGCTTCCACTTCTTGTCCATTGATGCTCCAGGACTTGATAGGGCAAGACGCCATGATCTTCGTCTTTTTAATGTTCAGTTTAAGCCCAAACTTCTCACTCTCTTCTTGTACGCGCATCAGAAGTCTCTTGAGTTCCACTTCACTTTCTGCCATTAAAGTGGTATCATCCGCATATCTAAGGTTGTTGATACGTTTTCCAGCAATCTTCACTCCAGCTGATGACTCGTCCAGACCAGCCTTCCTCATGATGCACTCTGCATATAGGGTAGCTTCAGCGCGTGACATATAGGTTTATTTTCTACATTAATCTAGACACGTTGCTATTTGTCCAGTCACAAAAGAAAACAATAATGGGTGAGGAAAAGAAGTCTTAAAATGTTCCTGATTCTGTCCTGCCAGTGTTTTTTTTTCCTTCATAATCGAGGACTTTATGTGTAAACTACGGTGAAAGTATGTCTTTTTCACCCTCTTTGCTTTTTTATTGTGTGTTTGAAAGCCATGCAACAACAAGGAGCTGCATTCTGAAGTGATCATTTTTTGCGAAACTTCCTCTCTCGCAGTTCCTTGCCGTGGTGAATGCAAATGCATGGATTGCTGAATTTATCAGTGCGCTTAGTTCATTTATAGGTGCACTGCATCAGATTAGCAGCAGTAGCAGCAAGAGCTCAGCCTAGCTACAGTAATACATTCATAGTGTACAGGAGTATGGATGCTTGCCTGTATGTGAAGGAATTGATATGACACCAATCTCACTTTCATGCCATGCCTCTGCACTCGGTGATAGTGAAACATTAATTCGGTGTTAATGTGAAGATACCCGCACGGAAATTTCTTAGCCGTGCCTGCATCACTACTGTGATGCTTGTTTACCGCGAGATTTAAGCTGAAAGTGATCGCTGTGGAATGCGGCTCCTGTCCTTCTTGAAGACATTTAAACTGCTCTGAAGTCACAGTGTGGAATTTGTGTGTGCGTGCGTGTGCTGCGTACGTGCGTATGGCCACAGGTAGCGTGAAAAAGGCTCCGTCCAGCAGCGAAGACGAGGACGATGATAGTGCAAACAGCGATGACAGCAGCCACAAGAAAAACACTTGGAGGGGTAAGGATGGTGTGTGGCAGTGGCCGGAGCAGCGTGCCTGTGAGTGGCGCTGATGTTTGTTTGTGTGCGTGCGTGTGCATTTGTGTGTTTGGTGCTTCAACCGGGGATCTGTCCGTTTGTGCTGCTGCCGCTGCTGTGGGTGTCGAGGTCGCATCTGCGTTTTTTTGTCGCCGTATGTCCTTCCCTACCTTCGTCCCCCGCCTTCTGCTTTCTCTCACCACCCGTGTCACGTTTTTCACTCGTGTCGCGTGAAATGCTGTTTGTCGTCACACTTGTCAGCTTTTGCTGGATTTATTAACCCCTGGTGGTGGTGTTCAGGATACTGGGCTGTCAGCTGTTTTTAGAGGGCATTTCAAGTTTGCAGTCAGCAGCAAAAGTTCATGGGACATGTGGATGTCACGTGACAAAAGTGAGCTTCCTTGTTCCCCCTGGTGCACAAGGAATTCTTTCTACTTTGCAGATGGTATCCAGTGGCTGCATAGATAAGGCCCGTTTGCACTGATTTGCCCAAGCCGCCCACTTTTATTGCTTTTCTACGACATGCTTTGTCCCATGGATTTTTCTGCCGACAATACATTGAGATATTGTTTGTGTGATGCCTTTGTGTCTTTTCTATTTTTGTATTGTTGTAAAAAGATGTGACTTATAATCTAGAAGCAGCTGGTGCTCAGTAATGGTCAACTGAATGTGGCCGCAGAGTAAGAGACCTTAACTAAATTTTTGTGATAGTTTTGTTTCTGTGTTAGTAGACTTAGCTGTCCATTGCACCTCTAGGATGTGCGGGTGAGATGCATCTACATTTATAACAACCCAAAGTGCGCAAGTATTCAGATTTGAAATCTTATAGTACACTTAAAAGAAAAAAAGAAATGCGATGTTAGGTAGAAAACTGTTTCATTACAGTTTGTCAGTAACATTTATGGCACATATAAATTGCTGTGGTGGGATAGATCCGATGCAAAGAATTGCAAATCTCGGTGACATGAGTCTGGGTACTATGTATGCAGGAAGCTATATATTGGGCTAGCAACATTAGACATATCCTTTACATACATTCTCTTGCCTTGTTCATATGAAAGTGCCTTTCACAAAATAAACAGTTTGCTCAGAGATGCACATAATCATGCTCTACTACATGACGGGTTATTTCGAAAGTACTAACGAAAGATTAACGTCATCTTCTTGTATGCAGCTCTCTAGCAAGCTTGACCAGCACCGACTTGTGGTTGAAAACGAATTAAACAGGAAGTTCTGATGCGGTCTACATTACCTTTTACACCTTTCCTTCGTAGATGGCATCAGCAGTCGATTTGGCTGATGAGGTTCTTGGGAACATTATACTCTTTGTTAAGAAGCATCTTAGTAATTTTTTCAAAAGCTACACATCTTTTGATAAACAACCCCAAGTCGTCATTTTTTGGTCGCTTAGCTTGCAGTTGTTTACCTTTATTTCTTTTCTTGTATTTTATTTTCTTTGCTGTGTTAATGTGAGGAAATAATGAACAACAGGCTCATTCTTTCCGAGTGCAATATTCGTGTCATCCAGTTCGCTTCAGAATTTAAAGTGAAAATTCTTTCTGTATGCAGCTCTCTAGCAAGCTCGACCAGCACCGACTTGTGGTTGAACACGAATTAAACAGGAAGTTCTGATGTGGTCTACATTACCTTTACACCTTTCCTTCGTAGATGGCATCAGCAGTCGATTTAGCTGATGAGGTTCTTGGGAACATTATACTCTTTGTTAAGAAGCATCTTAGTAATTTTTTCAAAATCTACACATCTTTTGATAAACCCCAAGTCGTCATTTTTTGGTTGCCTAGCTTGCAGTTGTTTACCTTTATTTCTTTTCTTGTATTTTATTTTCTTTGCTGTGCTAATGTGAGGAAATAATGAACAACAGGCTCATTCTTTCCGAGTGCAATATTCGTGTCATCCAGTTCGCTTCAGAATTTAAAGTGCAAATTCTTTTTACCAGGTCCGGAACTTAAATGAGGAGCATCCTTTGAGAGCACACTCCAGACACATCCAGCCTCTTTCATGGATTATGTTTTCAAAATTAGTTCATCACTGTTATCAGTTTTTGTTTTTCCTAATCACTGCGCATGCATTTCCTTCTATTTGCCTTCTGCCATGACCAGCAACCCATAGTAGTGGTTTGTGAGTGACGGCCCTTCCCATGTCTCTGGTGCAGGAGGGAAGTACAAGTCTCCCGAGAAAGCAAACAACAGGAAGCGCAAAAGTGCAGAACACGACAGTCCCAGAGGTAAGAATCGCTTCAAGCCTGTTGTATGCTCAGAACAACCCCGTATTTTGTAATACGTGGTAGCTAGGGCCCCACTCATGTAGGTGCCCAAATAAGGTTTCAGATTGTGTGTGTTGGTATAGTAGTTTCTCCAGACTATAGCCAAAATTTTTTACGAAGGAAGTGCGGCTCTTATTTGTATTATGCGGTATAAGTTGAATGGCTCGTACAATACTTGACAGGAGCGCACTTTTTTTAATCTAGCAGGGCTGAGATGCTCTTGTTCACCAGTGTTCAGGAGCAGGTCCGGTGAAATCGAAACATACTTCACGCGTGAAACTAGGCTTCCATCTACGTCGTCATTAAAGCTACGAGAAGGTATAATCCAAATGGCGGAGTAGACTGGTGCCACGTATTCTGAAATATGGAAGTGTAGAAGAAATATGCTTCGTGAATAAAAACCTAGAAAGGCTGCGGTGATTTTTTTGTGTATCTGTAATTGTTTCTGTTCTGTACCTGCTGCCACCGTTTACAGGCAGCATTGTGGTGAGGTTGTTTACAAGCGCAGATCATGTTGAGTGCCAGTGTTAATGTACAGAACTTGTGAATGGTTCCTATGGCAACAAAGCTTTTCTCTAAAAGATTTCCAGCTCAGTTAAGTGACATTCTTTCCTTTTGACATGCTTTTTCATAGAATTAAGGTTGTATCCAGTATTTACATCCAAACTATCATCTGCTGCACAATTGCAGCAGAGGAGAGTTTTTTTATATGTGGAGTTTATACTCTTGATAATTTATTTCTGCACTTTTTGGAGTGCATGCAAACTAAGTGGGGAGGAATTTTGACATGATTGCGTCTTATTTCTTCACTGCGGGCAGCTATGATATTTATATCTGAAGACTCTATTGATTAGATTGTAGATGACACATTACTGGTACTGGAAGATTCTTTAATATAATCTAACACAGTAAATCATATAGCTAAGTGTAAAAAGTATATATTCATGTTAGTAACATCACTGTGGAAGATACTTTCATAAAGATGTTCAGTTTTTATCGTGGCCCCTTCAGCTGCACAAACTTTTACTAATTCTGTTCTCACGCATTTTTCCAGCTAAATTCCAGAGGTTCTCCCATGACTTTTCAAAGGAAGATGATGAAGTTGAAAGTGGCTCAAGTATTTCTATGGGTGGTAAGTCCGGAACTCAAAATTAAAATTTTCAAGTATAGATCTATAAAATAACAAATTTTCAGCTCACCAAACCTGTCCGCATGTGGAAATGCATGTTTTTCACTGATGATATTGCTGTTTTATATAGGTATTTAAACTTAAAGCAAATACACTCTTTTGCTTTGGTTATGCGTGGTTTAAGCGATAAGATAAAGGCACAATAGTATATTGCTAATCTGAATCTCATGGAACTGCATTTCTACCTTCTAAAGCTGATAAGATTGTTATGTTTAAGCAGAAGAAAGGCATGCATGACAATTTGTTTACGGCTGATGTGACCGTTTTGCATTTCACTCTGTCATGCTCTGCCCCATGAGTGTGTTCTTCGTGATTGGCGTTGTTGGCTTCAGTATGTGCATGCTAATCTGATGCCGTATGAAATCATATATCGGGTCAAGAAACCTCCACCACAGTGGTGGAGTGGTTAGGGGGCTTGACTGCTCAATTGAAGGATGCGGAATCGAACCTTGGCCACCGCTGCCGCTTTTCAATGGAGGCGAAAAGCCAGGTGCCCGTGTGCTGTGCAAAGTGAGTGCACTTTAAAGAACTCCAGGGGGTCGATATTTCCAGAGCCCTCCACTATGGCGTCTCTCATAGCCTGAGTCGCTTTGGGACATTAAACCCCATGAACTATTTTTGGTGCTCTATGTAACCATCTGTTGTGTGGTGTTTGAGCGAGCAACACACAGAAGCCGGTGATGGTGTATTGGGCCACCTATGGACTCCAATGACTCTAGCTGAGCAACAGACTGTGCAAGCACACTTGACAGCCTTCACTTTGCCCTCTTCCTCTCTAGAAGTGGGTGCTTAGGATTGCATCCGCAATTTTTTTCCAAATATTTTTGCGAAAATACGGTAGGAGCTGCTCACCAATCTGCCGGCACCTTTCGTCCATCTTCTCGAAAACCTCGTTCGAGTATACGAGGCCTCCACCCCCTGAAAGCACCATGTGCTAGCCATGTGCTCACCTTAGTCTAAAAAAAAAAAAAAAAAAAGGCCCACCGATGTTTATTCTTTGGAAGTGCTATTCATCTGCTCCGCGTACCTCCACATCCACCATCATTGGGGTCAAGTTCACGGCCACAGCATGGCGCTCCAGCCAAAAGGCAGCTCGTTCGCCCTAAAAGAGAGCAAAGTAGTGGTGAAAAGAGTAATACTAGTGATAGTTAAATACAGACCGCTAATTATACTCTTATCTCAATAGTTCCTTGCAGCATTACCAAAGCTGCAATGAGTGCCAAGCTGGTGTTCTCATGCTGCAGAATGTAGGGCTGGTACAAAAGGGCAACATGCCTGCATTTGCAAAATGCGTTTAATGTAAACTCGCATTGCATGCGCTATTTTCTAATCTAGTATTCACAGTTCGTGCATGTGTTGAAATCCATTTGCCTACATGGCAGCGCACTTCGGAGCAAGCCCTCTCGTGTCATATTCAACTCCTCATTGTTTCTGGGCTTTTTAGTATGTTATTGGTCCTAAAC
This sequence comes from Amblyomma maculatum, assembly GCF_055883805.1. NCBI lineage: Eukaryota > Metazoa > Arthropoda > Arachnida > Ixodida > Ixodidae > Amblyomma > Amblyomma maculatum. The sequence continues at coordinate 81,709,922 of NC_139353.1, forward strand.
GCTGCATAAGGTGTTCATTTGGTCTTATCTCTCCTAAAGAAATATTGATAAGTGTTAAATTCCCTTTATTTTTCATTTTGGGTGATAGTTCTGCCTCTCCCAGGGTGAAAGAAGAAAGCCGGTTTGGTAAACAAAAAAGGATTTCAGCCCCGAAGAACCACGTAGCATCACTAGGCAGAAATTGCTACCGTGGCTTCATGCATGTGATGAACTAAAGGCGTGGATGTGTAAAACATTGCAAATCATGCAAAGCGTCATTTTAATGTTTCCGAATGTTCGTTCAAGGTTTGGTACATAGACAGCATCTATAGTTATACGCTTTTGCGACTATACCTGCATAAGCTGTAAGCTTATAATGTGGCATTGAGGAACATTCTTAACGTGCTCTCATAATTGGCTGAAGAGGTCTGTCCTAGCTGTCAGTACTGCAGCGAAGTGATGATACTATAGAGCAAGCATTCTCAAACTGGCTTCTGTTCCCCCCTCCCCCCCCTCCTGCTCAGTTTCCTTGTCCCATTTCTCGCCAGGCACAGTTCATAATTCTGGTTCATTATAACTTATTCTAGAGTGTTAGCTTATTCTACCCCATTCTACCCCATGCTTTAATATAAAAAAAGTTGGGAATGAGGCATGACACACAAGCTGACCAGTGTTGTCGTTCGTGCATTCGGCCACGGGGCGACTGAATGCACAGGCCACACAGTCCAGTTAGCCTAGCCTTTAAGAAAAGCGTGCGCATCACGCTGGGTGCCTTTCTGAGCGTTTCGGTGGTAGCCGTGGTGCCGGGGCACTTTTGATCCTATTTGCACCCAAAAACCAATATCTGCTCGAGTAGAAAAATATGCCAACTCAGTGCTGCCGACAAAGAAGGGAGCACTAAATTTCTAGTGAAAGCCAGGCGAGCCGCCACGTGACTGTGCGCTCGGCCGAGCCAATCAAACCACTTTAGTCTTGTGACCCTTGTGTCTGTAGTTTTCTGTGTTCTTGTTTTTGATTTAGAAGTCACGGGTGCGAAGTAGGCATTTGATAAAAAGCTGATTGCTGAAAGCAAGAGAACAAATTCCTAAAAACTGAACTATATCACAAAAAGAAAACGAAGGAAGACCCTCAAACCGATGCTGTTGCAGCTTTGTTGCGTAGATTCTTATGATTGCTCTTCAGTTTTTTCTGCCATCATCTCTCTGACTGCGTTTTATTGTTCTTGTTTCAGGAAACTACAGCAATGTTTCAAAGAAGCTCATGGTAAGCTCACACCAGGGTTACTGTGGTGGGCATTTTGTTATGCATGTCCACTTTTTTTTTTTTTCTGTTAAAGATAAAGAGATGAACTGAGGGCAATGAAACATTGGCCTGTTATCATTAGCGAACATCACCAAAATGAAGCCTCTGGTAGCTAGGAGGGACTGAGACATGAAATGCCAGTGTCGCCATCACCGGCACATTTTGCTAGTAAACTCATTGCATCATTATTAGCCAGGAAGGGAGAATCGATTCTTACTGAGAACAGTACTTTCATGTACTTGTCTTTGGCATCCCCTTCAAAGGAAATGCTAAAAAACTGACTAGCTTGTTACAGTGTAAGTAGTAAAACAGTCTGCAGTAATCAGTTTTAGTCAGATCACCCCCGAAATAAAGAACGTAAGGGAAAGCCTAGTGTAAAAGAAATGAAATGCATTGAGGTTGGTTGGCGATCAAGGAACCCTAAAGGTGAAAATCATTAAGATCCCTCCCATGTTTCTAAACCCCTGATCTGGAGAAGTGTTTTTAAATATAGTTTCGCGCAGCCCAGCTGGTTTTATTTTGGGCACCAGTTCTTGGCACTTTTCTTACAAGAAAGCAGATGTGAGCTTGAGGGTAATTAAAAGGGGAATTACAGGGAAATAGAATGATGGACATAGATATAGATGCATCCTTCACAATGTAACAGACATTGTGATCATAGGCATGTGGGTGCGTTCTTTCTGTTTGCAAAACATAGCACTGTGTCTGTATCTTTGTGAAACATTTGTTTTCAAACTTTATTGTGATCCGTGTTTCTGTGGGGAAATTATGTTTTTGGCACTTTTTGTTTTCATCTTCAGTATAATTGTCTTTATTTCCCTCGTTGTCATCCAGTTGTCAGGTTGAACTCTTTTATTGGGAGTTTCAATACACAATTGCTAATGTCATTCTAATGTGCTGGCCGGTCAGTCCAGAAATGTACACACTTGCCAAGATTTTCTCACTTCATCTTTGTTCTATGTTCCCCTTATTAAGAACTACTGTGCATAAATCGATTAGTCAGTTAGTCAATCTTAGTAATTAACAAGACCAGTAGTGGTACCACTGAGGACACTGCTGCGTAGTAATTCGCGCAGCATTGCTTCTATGTTTTAAGTATGTTACATTACAAGCCAGCAACTCGCAACACGAGTAAAACTCTAATACTGTTAACTTACGTAAATTTATCTAGCCCATATTTCAGCAAAGTTTAAGAGTGACACATACATCCGACTTTTTTCTTGTTCAACTTTGGATTCGCTTGGACTTTCTCAGCTTAGAGAAGGAACGTTGTCCATATACCTAAAAGAGATCACACTGATCATTCAGTGATGGCCTCGAAGGGAGCCCGTAGTGAAGTGTTGTTTCTTTGTTGTCTTTCAGGCTAGCATGGGCTACAAGGTTGGCAGGGGCTTGGGCAAAGACAACCAGGGAATCCAGGACATCATTCCAACATCCAAGCAAAGGGGCCGCCGAGGTCTCGGTCTCTCCATGGAGGGGCTTGAGCCTAGTGCCGACGTGACCTGGGACTTTGAGGAGGAAGAAGTGGGTGGAGCAGTGACCTTTGACCCTTCCTTTGATCTTGTGCATGGAGCGCCATCAGTTGTCACTGCCCTTTTCTTCTTTAGAAGAAGCTCATCAAAGCTCAAATTGAGTGCAGTTTCCTTTGTTGGAACTTCTGTTGTGCATGCCAGCTAGCATCTAGCTGTTGAAACCTCAGTAGAATTGTAGAGGATGCACAGCAGAAGTGCCACGGCTTTTGGAGGAAAGATATGGGAAAGAGGCAACGCATCTGGCACCCATCTCTCAGTCAGTTGGGACCTGCAGGGTTTGACTCCTCCCACTTCCAAATCGGTTGCTTGTCAGACGCCCTTGTTGCCTTCCAGCCCTGTCCTGTGCAGAGAGGGCAGTAATCACTGTGATCAACAAATGCCGTAAATGACGTCTCTCGCCTTCCGCATATGGGCCTCCTCTCGATCCCTTGTCACTTTGTGAATACGAGAAGCCTGCCTGCTTTGAACCTTTGTACTGTCCAGACGGGCAGTCGTATAAATCCACGTCAATTTCAGGTTGGTACACATTGCTCGCCATGACTTCTGTTGTGAACATTTGCATTTTATTTGTTTATTGTTTTAATTAAATGAATGATAGGATAAGTTCAAGAAAGAGTTAATGGTGTTGCTGGTCTAACAGACTTAGTTTTATCACACGATGAGTGCTTCCCAATGAGGCCATGTCATGTTCGTGATATTACGCAGCGAGGGATATGTGGACAGTTTTTTAGTCTGAAGCGAATAATGATTTTCTTGAGAAAATTACTGGTCCTGTCTTCACTCTTGTCTCCATTGTTGCGCTGTTTTTTGTCTAATTAGGTACCAACTCGCTCAGCTCGCAGGTTTACTGATTTTCTTTGAATAACTTTAAAGCGGCTCTACCATGGTGGTGCAGTGGTTAGGGCACTCGAGTGCTGTGCCTAAGGATGTGGGATTGAATCCCGGCTGCTGCAGCTGCTTTTTGATCGAGTCGAAAAGCAAAGTTCGTGTGCTGTGTGATGTCATGCACGTTAAAGAACCCCTGGTGGCTGAAATTAGGTCTTTTTCTATGTGTTAATGCTCATTATAGCAAAAGTTTTCTTGCATTTGCAGCTTCGAAAGGTGCTGAGTTCTTAAAGTGCAGCGCATTATGATGACAGCTACTTTTCTATTCTGACTTCGCATCCATTTTTTATCATTTGTTAATTTATTAATTGGCAAGTATTTGCAGATTAGGACTAGCAGCTTACTGGCATTACTCAAGAGGAAAGTGTACAACAGTTGCATCTTACCTGTACTCACCTATGGGGCTGAAACCTAGGGCCTAACGAAGAGGGTTCTTAAGGTAGAGGTAAAGTTAAGAGATAGGAAGCGTGCAGAATGGGTCAGAGAAATAACTCGAGTTAGTGACATTTTAATGGAAATCAAGAAGGAGAAATCGGCATGGGCAGGACATGTAGTGCATAGAGAGGACAACCGATGGCCACTTAGGGCAGCAAATTTAATTCCAAGAGAACGAAAGCGTAGCAGGGGGCGGCAGAAAGTTAGGTGGGCGGATGATTTTAAGAAGTTCACAGTGGTCAAGTGAATGCTGCTAGCACAGGACCGGGTTAATTGGAGGAATATGGGAGAGGTCCTTGCCCTGCAATGGGTGTAGTCTGGCTGCTGCTGATGATGATGACAATGAATTTATTAATTTCCGTTTCAATTGCAAAAACTGGGTGCATGTTTACCCCACGTGTTTCTGCCATATGATAACCTCAGCATAGCCATTTCCAGCTGCAGCCACAGTGTTGGCATACCGTTTGGCAGCCTTGCATGTAACAATTCTTTCGCACAGCTCTCAAATTGTGGTCTGTACGCAGGTTGACGTGCAGGAACCATTGGAATGGATTCCGGAGTGCATGGAGGAGCCGCCCAACATCAAGGTCCTCCGGGAGTGGGTGATGGAAGGAAAGGTGAGCTTTGTTCTTGCACCTGCCGTGGATCTCTTTGCGGTCATTACTGCGAAAGAAATATGCATGCCTTTCACCCAGTCAGCTGCCTAGTCAGGGGTGTCACGGTTCTTCGGTAGTCCTTAAATAGTCGCTACTCTAGTCCTTTTACTGGGCCTCCTTTTCTCTTTATTTTGTTTAACTTTCTTATGCGGAGTGATAGAATCAGAGGCAAGTTGATTGTGCTTGCCTTAGTTCAGCATGCAAATATGAATATACTCCCGGGTAACTTTTTCTGCCTGTGCAGCCAAAGCTACAGTGCTGAAACGCGTCATCACTCATTGCTTCGTAAATTCCTTGGATTGTGCTCTGGAAGATCACACCGTTTTGAAAATATTCTCGTCTTTGCTACGTTCGGAAACAAGCCTCATCCGAAACCACTCGGAATGGCTCTTTGCTTGCTTTTTCTCTTCTGCAGAAAAAAGACACCATAGACGACGAGACCTGCTTCTGTGATGAGGAAGTTCTTAAAGAGGTTCTTAGTTGCAAGGTGAGTGGCACTTTGGTTTCCTTCTTACTTGTAGCACCTTGAGTAGCGTCATTCTTAAATGTTTCGTTCTAAAAAGTCTGCTTTGTCCTCAATTTGACCTTGCGTCTTGTCTGCCTTCCAAACTCTCGTCTTCCAGAGTGTGTTCGACAGGCTAGAGCCGGAGGAGATGCGGAGAGCAAGGACGCGGTCCAATCCTTTTGAGACCATTCGGGGTGGAATCTTCCTGAACAGGTAAGCTGGTTTGCACACTGTAGAGATTCCTCAGTCAGCTTCGGTTTGTTGCATCAAGGTATTGGTTTTAGGCGATGAGTTACCACTAAAGCGACAGTTTTTTGGACTAAAATAGAAACATATTTTTTTCCCCCACCCTCTATTTGTGCTTTGCTCTGCAGGGCAGCCATGAAGATGGCGAACATGGATGCTGCCTTTGACTTCATGTTCACTTCTCCTAAGGACGAGAATGGGGTGAGTGCTGATCTTTGTTTTTGTTGAAAATGTTTAGGCTGTTTTGACCAGCTTATTTGGTCCACGTTGCTCATTTTTTCTGTTTGCTGCTCCTTACCATGCAGTTATGAAGAAACAGCCTTTTGACTCAAATGACCAACTTCATGAACCTTTTTTTTTTCTTCTTAGAGTCCTTTTGCTGAATGTCCAGTAAATGTATATCTTTCATGTGTTTTGGCAAGTGCAAGGTTTAAGTGAATAGCTTTTGATAGGCCTTTTAAGTGCCAGGGAGAGAACAGAGTGGGTAAGGGAGGAAATGCAAGTTAATGACATGCTATTGGAAATAGAGAAGAAACAGGCATGAGCAGAGCATGTAATGCAATGGTCATTAACAGTAACAGTCTGGTTTACAAGGGAGAGCAGTTGTAGTAGGGTTGAAGGTGGGTGGATGAAATGAAGTTGGAAGGGGTAAGGCAGGTGTAGCTGGTGTTGTGAATGAGTGTCTTTGGTAAGGGGTAACAGGAGAGGCTGGCAATGATGATAGTAGACATCTGTTTCTGGGCATTCACATTGTTCGATTGGTCTGTCCTTGTCGCAGAGCTCTGTGTTAGGCCCCGAAGACCTGCTGTACTTTGCAGACATCTGTGCTGGACCTGGTGGCTTCTCGGAGTACGTGTTGTGGCGCAAAGGCTGGGAGGCCAAGGGCTTTGGCTTCACTCTGAAGGGCGAAAACGATTTTAAGCTGGAGGACTTCTTTGCCGGGTCTGCTGACACTTTTGAGCCCTTCTATGGTGAGCAGCTCTCCTCGGACATACCCTGGGGCATTTTTGAGGGCAATAAATCTCTTTTAAGATAGCAAGCTTCGCAGGGAATGTTTGTTACGAGTTTGCTTGTAATCTGAAGTAGCTGGAGTTTGTTGTAGTTATGCAGTCTTTTGGCTACTTGTGATTGGATTGTTTTTTCAAGCAGCCTTTCTTATTTTATATTTCGTATTATCAGAGGCAAGCAGAATAAGGTACTGTGTGTTTTTTATCCCTTGTGCACCAACTACTTCATAACTCTATGCTGTGAGCTTATGAGGCTTATTCTGTGCCCCCATGATTAACGATTAGGAAAAAATGAACTAAAAAATTGGAAGTTGGTTTTTTCAATTTTTTTTCTTCTCATGTGTTCTTGTTTGTTCTTGGCTTCTTTTTTGTCTTTGGTTTTTGACCAAGGGACATGGCTGCATATTCGTTTTTTCTTTTTGCTTTGTGACCTTGCTTCTTGCTACAAGAGCAGGTTGAGCACCTTTCAGTGACAGCCACCTGGCTTCCCCTATGCGCTTGATTTCTTTGTGTTTCTTTTGCACATTGGTTTTTGCTAAACTGTTTTGCACTTCATTCACCTCCTGATCAATTATTTGTTATGCTGCTTGACTGCTGGACCCAAAGACAGTGGTTGAACCCCTGTTGTGGCGGTCGCTTTTCGGTAGTGGCAAAATACAAGGCACCAGTGTGCTATGTGATGTCAGTGTTAAAGAACCCCAGGTGGTCGAAATATCCGGAGCCCTCCACCATGGCGTACCTCATAGCCTGAGTCGCTCTTGGACTTTAAACCCCACAAACTATACCAGATCATATCTTTCTAAGTAAAGCTAGCTATGGCTGGCATTTGCAGAGGGATAATTGGTTTACTAGGAAGACTTGATGCATTTCTGTGTTTCTGTACGCTTTAAAAGCCGTATTATATGAAGGCAGCACTGTGGGTTTGGGCTAATTTTACTTTAGGATATGCATTTAGCAGCAGAATGAACGCGTGTAATACAGTAAAACCCCACTGTAGTAAACTCGAATATAGTAAAAACTCTGATGCAGTAAAGTGAAACTAAAGTCCAAAGATGTTTTTGGCAAAAATTGGTTATAGTAAAGTGTGTCTGGCCACGGCAATGACTTTCCATGAAATGACATCACTGCAAAAGCGTTACCTAGAATCGTGAGGCAATTTTTTGGAGAAAAAAAAAAACAGCACAAAGATTGTTTGTTTTATAAGTGGCTTTACCACGAGGCTCAGGAGTACTCAGGAAAAGCCAACTTTACGTAGGCCTTCAAGTCGTGAGGGAAAGCGTGCAGAGCGTAGGAAAAAAAAAGCTGTCCACAAACAATGTGAAAAGAAAGTGGCACAGCTTCTTCGGAAAGTAATGAAGAGTAATTAAAGTGCAACTAGAAATAGGGAAGGGAAGAAACGGTCAAACATTCTCAGCACTGTGCAGCACGAAGCACGAGGCAGCGGTGCCGAGAACTGGAGGCGCGGTGTATGCGTTTTTGCAGCACTTAATTGCCACGCGCGTTTCTCATCTATTGTCTTTTAAAAGACAGAAACAGTGGAAGATAACGCCGTGTTCATGAATGGCTTTGGTTTTCCCGCAAAATCGAACTCTGTTGTATTTGTAGCCACATTGCCCTCATGCTTCACAAGATGTAAACAAAAGATTTTAGAACTTAAAAAATGGCACGAAGAGACAATAAGAGAGAGAGAGAGAGAGAGAAGGTATTTTGGAGTTTTTTTTTATTATGCATGTAGATGAGCCCAGTAAGTAGCCATTTAATTACCAGATGGCATCTTCAGAATCATGTCATCACCAACAACAGATATAGTAAAGACCCTGATACTATAGCAAAATTTTTGCAAGTTTCAGTGACCTTACTATAAAGGGGTTCTACTGTACCTTAGTGCACATTCTTTTCCTGCTGTGTGATTAACTCCTGTACTTGGTGTGTAAAGTTATATAATCGTGGTATTATCAGTAGATATAGCCTGCCAAAATTGTTTGACTTTAACAAAGTGTGTACTTTCAGACCTCTAGTTGTGTTCTACCTGCTGTTTGTCACAAGAAAGTAAAGGCCTCCTCAGTGCACGTAGGTCAGAACAGTGATGGAACTTTGCAAATGAAGACGTGCTGTTTTGTTTAAAAAAGCTTGGAGGCGTTGCATGGCCCCAGAATGATGTTATGCAAATTTTCTGCTCCAATTTTGAATCTGCTTGTCACAATGCAGGTAAAGTGGCAATAATTTATATTTTTATTTTTCTCTGTCACCTTCAGTCATGACATTTGCCCTCATCAATCATGCTGGAATAGTTAGTGTTCTCTGTACATAGTGTTCTCTGGATTAGTTAGTGTACTGGCATAATCATTCTCGGCTTTTGTACTGAGTAATTGTGAAATCAAAGTGGGGCCTTAGATAAACATGCATTATTTTGATCCTTCCAAGCCGAAGCAGTGCAATCTACTGACTGTGCGGTAAGAAAATTCTTTTGCCGGCGTAATTTTTGAGTGTACCTGTTTCATGGTTCATGCAGGTGTTGGAGAGCTCGGCGGTGACGGGGACATTTTTGTCCCTGACAACATTCGGGCGTTCTCAAAATTCGTCAAGGCCAGCACGGACGGCCAGGGGGTGCACTTCGTCATGGCCGACGGTGTAAGAGAGAGGAGCGCTGCTCCTTAAGCCATGGCTGCAGTGTGCATGTCCTTCTAGTCTGGGGCATCGGGCTTAGTTTGTGGGGTTTCGACTCTTGAGAAAGAACTAGAAAGGGGGAATGCTTTTTAGAAATCCAATTAGCGTCGCTGCCTCTCTCTCTTTCTCTATCGTTTACGCTGTATTGTGGAGCCTGCAGTATCCTCTGCCTGCGTGGATCGGTTTTAGAGATGGCCTGTTAACCTGCTCCGAACATGCTGTGCAAAAGAGGTCATTTTTGATATTGATATTGATAAATTGATATTGAATGTATGTTGTATAATATCAGTGGCAACAGTAGTGACACTATAGCTAAAATAGTTTCTTATACTAAAGAAATATGTATGTTGTAAGGAGTATATAGTGCAGCCGCCAGCCAGCATGTCTAAAAAAGTTACCGGAATAGCTGTTTATCACCCCAAGGAGTAAGCAATGACTATAGATGTTTGGTATTTTATTTTTAAAGGCAGCAAAAATTAGCCAATTTGTTGGGATCGGGACCTAGGCTGCATAGAACCTTCATGAGTGAGGGGTCAGTGCATGTCAGTCTGAATTTCTAAAAAATAAAAGTGCTTATTAGGTCAAACAGAGTATAAAAAATGAAAACTACAGTGAACAAAACCTTGCACAAGTCTGGTGTCTTTCTTGTATGTTCTCCTTGCTCAGGGGATCACTCATTTTTGTGCCTAGTGCTCTATTCAGGCAGTATGGCATTTGTTTGAAAGAGACTCGTTCTTTTTGCTGTGAGCCCAGCTGGCTAGGAAAGCAGCAGTATCGGTGTTTAGAACTTTTCGGTGCTTTTTATATTAGGGATATATACTATATCAACTTGGCTGAGCTTGTTGAGACATTATATTTACTATTATGACAACCTGACCTCATATTGCTCGACCTTTTCTCTTGTTGTTTGTCTTTGATGCCTGTGACAAATGGAGGGTCTAAGGAGGTTGCCAAGACCACGGAGGAGTCATGCTCAACAGGTTTTTCTCACCATTGCGCAGAGATGAAAATATGGAGACACCTAAGCTGTGGCTTTTAGGGGTGTGACATGACCGCTTTAATGGTGCTTGCTTGCTGCTCCAGTTGTATGTTACTCACAAGCACTGCCTTTGCTACTAGCTTAAATAGTAATCCCTTAATTTGTGCCTCAGTTATCTCGCAGACTGTTTTAAGCTAGTGGTAGTATATAAAGGGAAGACCACCAGGGCGTAGATGTAAAGCCCTACTTTTAAGCCGTAATGTTGGGCTGCGTGGCCTAGGAGTAGCGTGTCTGATGACTCATGGTTGGAGGTGGGTTCGATTCCCATCTCAAAGGAGAAGTGTGAGTTGGAGGCACCTGCCAATTCACCATGTCATGTGCTCTCGTGATATGGTAGAACCTGCCGATCAGTCTGCACCCTCCCATTTCACCTGCCAACTACCACCTGCCGAACGAACGCCCATGATTTTTCAGTTAAAATGCTGACATTGGATTTTCCTTTTAACGAAAGGTCCTGGGTCACTAGATTGTTCAATTGGTGGTGATCGCATTCACTGTAGTGGTGTCATATTATTTCAATGCAGGGCTTCTCGGTGGAAGGTCAGGAGAACCTCCAAGAGATTCTCTCCAAGAGGTTGTACCTGTGCCAATTCTACATGGCCCTGTCTGTATTGAGGACAGGTGAGAAGGGCTAATTGCTGTGCCATCATTGGCCTTTCTCTGTATTGTGCACCATTCATTTACTGTGGCCTATGTGTAAGATCTGTTGCTGAGTGCTTGTGATAACACCTCACCTAGCAAGCATTTGTTTCATTGTAGCATTTTCAAAATGGTGGATATAGATTTGCAGTACGAGTTGGCGACACTTGCGCAGAAAGTGTCGCAGCATTATGCCGTCCATGTTATCACAGGCGCTAACTTATTGTCTCTCACATATGCAGCAGATTTTGTTTTCTTTTTTCATTTTTGTTTCTTTTGTTGTGTGCTGCATGCAGGAAAAGATTCAAATTATTGATTGGGGGGAAGGAGGGGGAGCAAAGCCAGATATATTAGCACTTTATTCTTTATAGCGTGCATTGTGTGGGATCCTTAAGTAGCTACATATCACCTGTGAGAGGCTCTGTGAAGTTCACTGAACTTTCTTATGCGCCATTCAATCTCCAGCACAGAGTGTATGACATGTACTGCACTGTGGTCAATGTGCACCTGTCCCCAGTCACAGCAATTACCAAATGGATGGAACAGTGGATGCACTACGGATGCTCGGTGGCTGTTCTATTGCTGCCGGCAGCACCCACGGCTGGAGAGGGCTCATTCCCTACCCATCTTGCCTTTCTGACATGAACATCTTCCTCACGCGCAGCTTTGTGCAGTGTTCACTGTATTGAATGTCATTTGTGTGGCCAGTGGATTTTTTTTTTACGCCTTTCTGTTTCCCTACATGTACGCCATTCCCTCTGCTCATGTGCATATAGCCTATTGTGAGGAAGCAGGTGTACGGGGGCCGACCAGTGCGCGATGAGGCGCCAATGGGTTGTTCAAGCTTTTGTGCTCCGAAGAGGTGCCAGGTTAACACTTTCCTGTCCGCGGGAAAAGGGGTGGTTTTTGGGTGGTGTCATTAATTTTTGTTTTCCTTAACAAAACTTGCTTGGTACAGAAGTGTCTAGTATCAAATTGTAGAGGAGGAATTCCTGTTCACACTGGTATTAGTGGCAATCAACATATTTATTAAGTAAGAGATAAAAAAAGACAATAAAAAAAATTGTAGGTAAAAAGAAAACTAACCCACAAAAGCATCAAAGCTTATTGACACAAATAAAGAATAAAAATTTTCAAAGTATACGTTTTTTACTACAGAGACCAATGCAACATTGCAGCAGATCTGCCTTTTTCACAAAATGTGGCGCCCTCTGGAAGTGGTTGAAAATTCATCTGCTACTGGTTGAAAACTGCCTTGGCGCCAGTGAAATGACGGTGTGTGTTCTTGGCAGCCAGCGCCATCTATCGCGTACGCCTGTCACGAATATTAACTACACATGGCCTCCAAGATCAGCTACGGCTGCGTCAATTGCGGAGGCCAAGAACTGTGCACATGCAGCTGGGGTTGGTGGTGTGTTTTCAACCAGAGGAGAGACGAGCATGCGCAGAGCGGCCTTGTGAAAAAGGCGGATTCTAGCTTTCTGTGTACTGTATTTGCTCAGTTATGAAAGAAAACATTAGTCGAGGTTGACCTTGCCGAGGTTGACCCCTGGCTCTCCTCTAGCATAAAACACGACTCCCTGCCCTGTCGGCAGCAAATACTGCCCAAAAGACTTTGTCACCCTGCAGATAACATGACCTTTAGAATAGTGATCTCTTCTGATTAGCGTGCAGCAAAAGCGGAACTTTTCGGGGCGAAAGCGAACCTTGTCGGGGCATGGCGATCGACGTTCCAGGTTGGTTCAACATAGTTTCGCTTTCAGTCTTCCGAGTCATCACTGCTGCTGTTCGCGTCCAAAAATGAGCTTTCCGACTTGTCAACTTCCGCGGAACCGCTCCTTTTCCACGCAGCAGGAGCACGCGACATCGACGTCATGATGTAAATAAGGAGCGCCGATCACCTGACTCCGGAGACCATCTGGATGGGCGCTTCATGGCAGAAAAAATAAAACCAAAAGCAAAACTGAAAGAAGGGTTCCTCTATTTGCTACCAGAAGAAGCGCTTCGAAAGCGGGAAAATTCGAATCGTGAAACCATCGATAGCGGGCTATCGATGGGAATAGATGCGGAAAGGAAAGTGTTAAACTAAAGTTGGCACAGAGCATTTGACACCTCGGCGACAGCTTTCCTTTCTTTTATGAAGAATCGTAGCGATTGTCCCGCAGCATTTGTCCTGTATGCACGTATGCAGAAGAGGAAACATAGGGGAAGGCACAGGTTCTGAATGCAGTGACATTAGTGCTGTTTGTATGTTTGCTTGGGACCTCTCCTTTTTCAAGTATTTGATTAGTTAATATCCTTTCCCCAGTCTCAGATTAGCTGACGGAAACCTTATTTTCGTCTTCCTAACCATCGATTGATTATAACTGTTGTTTTTCTTATTGGTTGCTGTCCCCGTCAAGAGCAGAGAATGCTTAATGTAAGCGCTCTGAGTTAAACCAAGGGCTGATTCCGTCTAATGAATGGTTCAGTCATGTAAACAGTTTTCTCCTTGCTTGTGTCTCCTTGTTTTATTTATGTTTAAATAAATTGTTAGCCTTCCTCTCCTGCCTTCGTGTAATGTGAATGTTTGCAAGACCAAACCATAAATCCATTAAGAACCTCGATTTTATCCTTAACAAGTGTTTTCTCACATCGCCACATGAAAGGGAAACTCAACCTAAGCTGTAGTGGATTTCCTACTTAACCACCTTTGCCTGCATTCACAGAGTATACAGCTGTTTTGGTGTGTTACTAGTGCTGCTATCCCTCAGAAAAAGACGCAAGTCTTGGTGGCTGAGGTGACTTACCTACCTGTCATCATCATCATCAGCCGGACTGTACACACTGCAGGGTGAAGGCCTTTTCAACCTTCACCTTCAACCCCCATTTACTAGAAAATGCAGCTAATGTAGAAGCACAAACCACTAGCAAGCCCTGACAGCCAACCAAAATAGATGTGAAACTACCTGTAAACTGGCACAAGTTTTGGGCAAATACTTGTTACGACTTTTTAACTTGTATCATACCTAGGTTCTTCTCATTGACCTCTTAGGTTTGATCAATTACACTTTTTTCTTTTCCTACCTTCCGTGTTCTCCTCAGGTGGCCACTTTGTGTGCAAGCTGTTTGACATCTTCACTGTGTACAGTGTCGGCCTAGTCTACCTGATGTACCGGGCATTCCGCCATGTCTGCATATTCAAGCCCAACACCAGTCGGCCTGCCAATTCCGAGAGGCAAGTTACTTCACTAGTACCATGGGCATCCACAAGTGCCCCAGATGTTTTTATAGATGGGGCCCATTATTTTCTGATATGAAGAAATTTCAATTTCACGAGTGGAATTCATAGATTCTGCAATATTCTGTGGGAACTGAACACTGGTTGCATGCATTTGCTTGTCGGGGGTGGACGCAAATTTTAATTGCTTTTCATTCAAAAACTGCTGTATGATTGGGTTTCAGTAAAAGATTAATAATTGCGAATTCAAGGGACTTGAAAAAAAGTACTTGTTGAAACTATTAAATGACCACAAAAAAGTACACAAGAAAAAGAATTCTTGTACCGCTTGAATCGAGATAAATGTTTTTTAGTTAGAGACTGGGCAACATTCACCTGGTTTTGAGATGAGCATCGACCAAATATGTCTCACATTATCATCAGTGTTTTATTACTTGCACATTATTGTGTGCATTGAAGCAGAACTACTGTATTTACATGGTTGTACGCTTCGATTGGAGCGATAGAGCAAACGATGTCATAACCATCCTGTAGTACTGATACCCTGTTTGTCCTGCCGTCATTAGCGTTGCCAAGTTTTCAGTTGTAAATCCCCCGCCCCCTCTGAATTTTGAATTATCAAGTAAAAAAAAATGCAGAGAATATTCGCTAAAAATCTAATCGTATCAAGCGAAAGCAGCGCTGCGCAAGTTTTGTTGTTTTGTCGGCTAGCTTTGTGTAGTTGGCTGAAAGGAGACACACTCTTGTCGGCAATTAAATTTTTGCTTTTATTGTTTGACTGCATGTCCAAGGGTCAAGTCATGGTCCTGTTTATAGCCATCGTGTAAGGCACGACGTCATGACTATGGTTAGGTAACTGTAATAGTGTTGCTGTACAGCTGCTCCGTAAGCAAGCAAGACGATGTGTTGCTTGGGGTTTAAACCTCAGAGGAGTGCTTACACACTAAAAAACAAGATTATAAATATGATTGCTTGTCATGGCAGCCATGCCTGGGCGTGGCTTCTTTAGGGGAGCCCATTCAGATTAAGCAGTGCAAAGCCCACAACATCCACAGCAGCAAACATGCAACGACATGCAACAACATGCAATGCCACAGACTTACATGGGTGTTGGCCGTAACTGCACCGGCGGT
Source organism: Amblyomma maculatum (assembly GCF_055883805.1). NCBI lineage: Eukaryota > Metazoa > Arthropoda > Arachnida > Ixodida > Ixodidae > Amblyomma > Amblyomma maculatum. The sequence continues at coordinate 81,725,167 of NC_139353.1, forward strand.
CTGAATTTCCCAGACTACCAAAATTAAGGGTATCAAATGAATCGACTTGCACTCTATACAGTAGAACCCTGCCATAGTAAAACTCAGGTACAGTAAAATTTTGGTGATGTGAATCCAGTTGATACGAATTTCGGGATAGGAATACGCAAAATTCCCCAGCTAAAATGCATTTTGTACAACGTGCAAAATGCCGAACACTCTTCCGCGCCACTACGGATGATACGAACTGCGACCGCAACCTTGAGCACTACGCACTGCACGCACATCGTTGACTCCGCTATCGTCAGCTGCGCTGTATGTACGCATCACGAGCAGTTTGCGTTGACGCATGGTTTGTACCTCGCCAATGCTGCGATTGTCTGTCAGCCTCACGGCGTAAAAAGCTTTCAGCAGCACTTGGCCCACAAGCCACAGATGTCGCTACCACAGAAACTGGCGGCGGCAGGCGCGCACGGACCGCACATCGCTGGCTTCGCGAGCAATTTGTGTCACCGCGCAGCTCGCATGTTGCCATCTTGTGTCATGCTGTAAGTGCCACAAGAAGCATGTGGAGGCGCACGGACATCACCAGTATCGCGATCGTGTTCTATCCACGCCACAAACATTTTGCTGCGGCATGGCCGTTAGGGGTCGGCGGCGGGCACGTACAGGCCGCACATCGTAGACTTCGCGATCGCTAGTCACACTGTACGCATCGCGAGCAGTCTGCGGCGCCACACGGCCGGCGCATCGCTATCTCTTGTTGGGCTGTACACTCTGTGAGAAGTCTGCGGAGGCCCGCGGCCTACGCATGGGCTGAGCTGTGACCGTACGATCGTAATAAACCTCCTTGGACATAAACAGGTCTGCTTGACTGCTTTTCCTATGCTTCTGTATACTGATTTTCTTTCGTTTTGATGATACTAATGTTCGAATGATACAAGTTTTTTTGCAATCCCGTGAGATTCACATCACCGAAAGTGAAACTGAAGTCCCAGTTTGTCTTCCATAGACGACTACATTTTCCCCCCTTTATAGTAAGGTGTCTTTGGTAAAAATTGGTTATAGTAAAGCGCATGTGGCCACAGCAACATAGTTTCCACAAAATGACATCACTGCATGCACACTAGGTAGGATCGCGATTCGCGAGGCAAATAATGAAATAATAATATTAACAGTATTTTTTTTAATGGCTTTTCTGCCAGGCTTACCAGGCCTGGGGAGAAACCAACTTTACGTAGGCCAAGGAACCGTGAAGGAAAACTTGCCGCTTAAATGACAGAAACAGTGGAAGACAACACCGTATTTATGCGAGGCCTCGGTGTTTGCATCAAATCGAACTCAGCTGTATTCATAGCCACATTGTATTCATGCTAAAGAGGCGCTTCCACGAGATGCACACAAAAATCTTGTTACTGAAAAAATGGAAATTGCAGGAAGAGACAATAAGAGATGGATGAAAGGTATTTTATAGCATTTTTTTTTTTTATAAAGCAACGAGACGTGTTCAGTGAATAGTCATTTAGTTACTAGTAAGCATTTTCAGGGCCATGTCATCACCAGCGACTCGCACAGTAAAGACCCTGATTTAGTAAAGATCCTTGCCGGTTTGAGTGAGTGAAAGGGGTTCCATTGTACTCTGTCATTTTGTCCTGTGCGGAAACTTCTTTTCCCATACCGCACGTTTATGGCAGATTATATATCCCTACCCCACATAATGCCTGAAAGAGCACTTAGGGTAAATAAACAAACATCGTGAAGCGGGCTTTTTGCAGTTAAGCTTTAGGTAGTGCTTGGTAGAAGAAAATTGAGCTTGTTTAATGCAACGCATGTCTCAGTGACGGAATGAACTTTATGATCTGGCCTAGTGCATAGTCCAGTGGCTGCTGTGTCAAACATGCCTGCAGTTCACACGCAGCTCCACAAAGTCGAGTCATCAGCAAAGCATAATTCGTTACGAGAATGTTAAAGTTAATCAGATCCCCCAACTTTTATTTATTTATTTTATTTTATTTATTGTTACCCTCAGGGTAAGAACATTACAGAGGGGAGTGGGTGGAGTACAAGAATACAAAAAATGCACAGCATAAAAGAGTATAGTACAAGTAAAAAAAAGATGTCAGCATAGTTAAGAATTGCGTAATATTGCACAAGTATTATTTCCGACTCAAAAAATGTATTAGAAGATATCATTACACAATATGTAAACAGTATTTTCGCGGACGGTACTCTGAGGTGAACACAGAAAAATTAAAGCAAAAGTTATACAGTACTAACGAAAATTTGCATGGTCGACATTGCGCACGGCAGACTGGAATAATGAAAAGTTAGTGATGGTTGCAATAGGAGTGGGAAGGCGATTCCAGTCTTTCGATGTGCGGGGTATAAATGAGTCAAGGAAACTTCTACTATTGCATGCAGTTATGCCCACTTTGTGAATGTGGTCTATGCGAGATGATATATAAGAAGGTGGAATGAGCAGTTTATTGCGTAGGTCATCATGATAAAATATATAAAGGGGCATATACGTGCGAGCTTTCGACGAGTTGCGAGAGTTAACAGGTTGAGATTAGATTTTATTGTGGATACGCTGGCAGTGCGGTGATAGAGAAGATGAATCGAGCTGCGTTGTTCTGAGTCATTTCTAGCTGGTTAATAAGATCATTAGTACATGGATCCCAAACTGACGATGCGTATTCGAGTTGCGAACGAACAATAGTTTTGTAGAAGAGAAGCTTAGTGTTAGCAGGGGCTGAGTGAAAGTTCCGTTTTAAGTAGCCTAACAGGCGGTTAGCTTTGTTGACAATAAATTCGACGTGAGTTTTCTATCTAAGGTTAGATGTGATGTAAATGCCTAGGTACTTGTATAACGATACTGATTCGAGAGCAACGTTGTTAAGACGATATGCAGGTAAGTTGCCAGTTGACCTTGACACTCAAAAGAATTTACATTTTTTAACATTTAGTGTCATTTGCCATGCATTGCACCAGGAAGAGATATTGTTAATATCAGTTTGTATTGCGCATACGTCATCATCAGTTTTATTTCACAGAAAAGGACACAATCATCGGCAAATAGATGAATTGATGAGGTAACTGTATCAGGCAGGTCATTAATGAATATTAAGAAGAGTAAGGGCCCAAGCACGGTACCTTGCGAAACACCAGAGAGGACGGGGTGTAAGCTTGAGTTAGTTCAAATAGCTGCTACAAACTGCTGACGTTCTGTTAGAAAGCATTCAAGCCATTTCAGTACATTAGTATCAAGTCCTATTGTGCGCAGTTTTAGTAGCAGAAGCCGGTGCCAAACCTTATCAAAACCTTAGCGAAATCTAAAAAGATGCAATGTGCAGTTGAATGACGATCAAGAATTGTATGCAGCCTGTGGGTAAAAAGGACAAGTTGTGTTTAGCACGAATATGACTTGCAAAAACCATGTTGTGCATGATGAAAAAATGAGTTAGATTCTAAAAAGTTTACTATGTGTGAAAAAAGGATATGTTCGAGAATCTTACAGGGGATACTGGTAATTGAAATAGGGCGATAGTTATTAGGGTGAATGTTTGTTTCCAGATTTATGTACTGGAATCACTTTCCCTATTTTCTAGTCTGCCGGCATTGTACTATGCTCAAGAGATTGCTGGAATACTTTAGACAGAATAATAGAGGAATATAATCTTGTGCTTTTTAAAAACTTTGAGTTTATGCAGTCAGTTTCGGCAGCTGAAAAAGGTTTCAGGCCATCAATAATTTTTGCGATTCCATCGGGGCTGATAGTGATATAGTGATAGGGTACATTGGTAGATAATTATAAGCGCAACAAAAAGGTATGTTGCTAGACGGAAATTTATTGAAGAAACTGGAGAAAACATTGTTTAATATTGATGAGCATTCACTGTCAGAAATAGGTTCGTCGTCGGAGCTTGTTAGAGTGATTTTAGACCTGTCTGCCGGATTAACAACTTTCCAAAATTTTCTAGGATTTGCTAGCAGCATATCCAGTAAAGTCTTAGTACATTATTTTTTTAGCATTTTTAACGGCTGAAATATAAGCATCATTTGCGGCGCGATATGATGACCAGCGAAACTGACTGCGTGAGGTTTCAGCTAGCCGGTATAAGCGTTTCTTTCGGTTAGATAGCCGCCTAATGTGCGAGTTATACCACGGTGCCTTTGGATTATAAGGGATATTTCGAATAGGAATGAAACGGTTAGTAAGCTCAGCAACCTTGTTCTTGAACAATGTCCAGTTAGCTTCAACGGGGCATAGCTCAAAGCCTTCTAGGAGCTTCGTCAAAAAGAAGCCAAGCTCGTGGTTGATTCTGTTAATTACGCAGTGTTTTAGTCGTCTTTAATCTTTTATGTTTAGAGATGGTAATGTGAAAATTTAATACAAGATGATCGCTCAAACCTGGTAAGAATGCTATTTCTGAGCATAATTCAGGGCTTGAACAAACAACTAGATCTAGTATATTAGCTGTAGTATCTGTTATGCATGTTGGTTGTGTGACAATATTCACTAGGTTAAAACACGAACATAAGTCTACAAATTCTTTAGAAGTCGAGGAACTGGAATTTATAGGATTGGCGCCGTCCAGCCAGTTAATTTCAGGAAAATTAAAATCGCCCAGTCAAAATATAGGTGTTTTCGGGAATCGCGTCGTTACGATGTTAATGGTGTCATGAAGCTCCGAGACATATGTCGGTGATGAGTTCGGAGCGCGATAACAAGCCCCTAATATAACATGACGGTGGGTTAGTTTTAGATGTACCCATACCATTTCCAAAAACGTAGCTTTGTTAAGGGTGAAAGATTCGATGTGTTTGTTACCGGCTATGAGGACGCCACCACCTTGCCTTGCGCTCCTATCGTATCGATAGAATTGAAATTTGTTAGGTGAGTCAAGAATTTCACTGTCGCAAATGTGCCTATGAAGCCATGTCTCGGTTAGTACTAAAATATCAGCGGAACAAGAGTCAACAAGAGACGAAAGTTCAGTACATTTTTTGATAGCGCTTCTTATGTTAGTGAACAAGACAGACACGTGTGTTGGTGGGGAGCTGCAGCCACTGCCCCTCTGTAAACATTAATTGTATGACGATGCATTTTGCTGCTCAGAAGGTGACTGCACTGAACTAGTAACCGGGCTAGGAGCGACAGTTAGCTTTGAGGTAGTGTGGGTTAACTCTGATATGTTGTCTGTGATAGAATCATATGTAAAGCACTTGTTGTCGATAACTAGCTTATTGTACTTGAGCTTGAAGAATGGCGAGCCGGGTAGGGATTTGGCATATTCGATTAACCTCTTTCTGGCTTGGGAAAATCCTCTGTTATACTTATTTTGTTATCTTTTAGCTTTGCTTTTGCTTGCAAAACTTTTTCTTTGGTCTTTTTCTCCAGCTCCTACTCGTTTTTGCTGCCACATTAAGTTTATATATAAAAAAAAGGACCACTCATTGGCACGCAAAAGATCAGTGCCAGCATAATATTACGAGCATGTAAGAATGTTCGGTTCATGTCTCCTAGCGACAGTGTTGGCAGAGGCCTAGTAATTGTTCCATTTCTTTTCCTCACTTGTGCTCTGGCATAGGTTGATCCTGGCTTTGGTGCGCCGGTCTTATCATTGCGCAGGTACATTGTCTGCAAGTGGCGTCGTCCAGATACCAAGGATGTGGAAGACTACATGTATGAGCTGTGCTGCCGCTTCCAGCAGATCTCGAGCGTCACCCGCTTGGACGACATCGTCGAAGTGGTCCCTCTGGAGGTGATCAACGATGACGACAACTTCGCCAAGTACATCCGAGACTCCAACAACAAGTGGGTTCCTGGAATCTTTTGCGCACGTTGATAGCATGTGGCATTGGAAACACAAGTCGACGTTAAAAGCTTGTGGCAGTGCATTTTTTCTATGCACATGATGAGATCACTTAGCGGTCTGTAAATGTAGTAAACTCTCTTAATTCAGCCTAAAGAGACCCGGAAAAATGTTTGAATCAACCAAAAGTTCCAATATCGGATAGGCCTGAAAAAAATGCGCGCAAGGGATATATGCAAGTGTTAGAAGAGCATGGCACGAGTGCAAAAAACTAAAAGTACAGTGATTCACCAAGCCAGTCAAAATGGTTCACCTATCCGATGCATAACCGATTGCAGCTGCAGGACGGCGTGAAGTTAATGAAAGTGCCACCGAAACAATATAAGCTATATATTTCAGAAATTGAGGACTTCGATCCTTGTCGTACGAAGTTGCCAGACACCATTGTTCCATAAAATTAAAGTTTGGGAGGCCTATTTCGGGGATCGCTGGCTGCGCATATCATATCTCGATGCAATTGCCCATCCGAATTGACCGAAGCAAGACTCACCCGCGTTCGAATTAATGAGAATCCGGTCTGACGCACAGGCTTACATTGCTATTGGCCGGGACCACGCTCCTGGTTCGTGTATCTTATTTTCCAAACTAACAGGGGTCAAATTAATGAGATTTTGCTGTATATGTGAGGAAGATGCTGCACATTTTTTCTTTACATTAGGCAGAGTATATAGTTGTCCCTTGCGTCCAAAATCTCGTAGAGCTCACTTGTATGTTGTGCTGTCTGCAAGAATTGCTAACAGTAGGAGTTCTTGAACTGGGTTCCGGGGAACGTTCAAGCCCTGAAACTCATGCGTGCACGATCTGCCACCTTTTCTTTGCCCACTAAATTTGCCACTTGGCACTTTTCAAAAGTTGTTCGGGCTTTGGGATGCTAGAGAAAAAATTGGAAGCCACTGACTTGCAGCAGTTGAAGTTGTATCTTTCTTTGCTGTACTTTCCTGTGATGGGAAATATTGTTTACCTTCATCTGCAGGCCAGTTTTTATTCTTTTTCTTATGCTGCGTTCATCCGTACAATTTGGTTGCACGCGAGGAATGTTGAAGAAGCACATTCAGCTTTTGCAGAAGGCTACATTACCAAGACGGAGGGAAGTGCTGCACAGTTAGGTCATGCTTGACTTAGCCCAATGTTAGTAGTAGGAGATATTAATTTTTTCTATGCAAGAATAATGTGCTGTTGGATAAATTGAAGGGTCACTGTTTTTTTTTCCTATGAGTTACTCCATGCTTTGGAATATACTGTAAGTTTTATGATTCTAAGTATCCACTCTCTCTTTTCATTGATAAGCATCCCTTTTCTTTTTTTTGCAAGGAAGAGCACAGAGCCAAACCACCAAACACGCTTGCTCATTCTGTAGACAGGATCAGGTTTCAGGGGCGCACCATTGCTTTCTTTGAAGTCAGTTGTATTACAGTCCTGATGGAAGTTGGCATGAGTTCGGAGTGCTGTCTGCACTTTGAAGTTCAAACGAATAGTAATCATGTTTCGTGAAGACAAAGGTGAACACGAGTGTAGGAATAGTAACAGCGATTTGATTGTGATTACAGATGGTAGGATGCTGGTGCTTTAATGTTTCAACGTTTCAGTGAACAAACCTTTTAAAAGCAAACCTTGGTGTGGAAACCCAAGAGGCACGAGGCGACGACAGGAAAGCCATAAAAAGCATGCTCGTCAACTATCGCAACGTGGATTCCAGATGCATGGAAGTAGGTCTGAGTCAGTGTTGCCGCCATGCAATTTAAGAGGTGTTCAATTGCAAGCTACTTAAACGGTTCAGAGAGTGATCTTCTCTAGGATACCAACAGCAGCGGCTGAAATGGCATGATGGCCTTGAGCGGCGATGAAAGTGACTGAATGCCAGACACAAGTGGTGGTTTCAACTGTTTGGACTTGTTTTTGGTGAATGTTTCTCAAATAAAATAGCATTTCTAGCTCCCACCTCATTGAGACATTGCCATGGAAGTAGTGAGGATGGGGGGTGGGGGGCGAGGTATTTTAGGCTTTTGAATCTAGTCAGCCTCCCCCAATTTTGACAGTGCGATTGTTAAAAAAAAGAGGGCTGCTCAGAATCTAGTAAATATGATACCTCTCATGTTGTGGGATCACTAAAAGCTTCAACCTTTCAATATATTGCTCCTGTATTTTAATATTTTGCATTTTTTGTTATCTTTTTTGATTTCAAGGCTGGGGCGGGCCCAGGTGACTCACCTAAAGAAGATTAAAGCCTTTGCTCAGAACAGGTGGGTGTTCCTCTTCACACTTGCTAACATGAGTATGCAAACATTGATTCATGTGATTATTAAAAGAATAAGTACAGAATTGAGAGTAAAAATGTCAACAAGACCTAAAAAAACCACTAAATATTTCGCCTCACACAATAGACATTTTTGCATGCTAAATACTGTGAAAATCCGCTAATTTTAGTGGGAAAACCGCTAACTTGGCAACACTGCCAGCTGACCTGTCTGAGATTAAAATGAAGGAGGCATTGCTCTGTCCTAATTTCCCGATGGCAGGAAATTAAACAGGATCTCTTTTGCGGGTATGTCCCGCTATTGAACTCATGGTATTCAACTGTCAGCAGTTGACGATTCTCGGCATTGGAACAAGCCGACCAGAATCCTACAGCTGCATTTTCTTTTTTTTTTTTTCCCCCAGCTGCATGTTTTCTCACAAGGCCAGGATGAAAGTGTTCTTGCTGCAGTATGCTGTTGTTAGCTCATGAGCAGTCATCAGTGATGATACTGTGTTGTTAATGAACAAATATCTTTGGTTACTACACAAGAAGGGGAGGGTGGGGGGGGGTTCGCTCACAGCTCTTCTAACGTTACTTGTTAGTGAACCAAGACTACCTTTGTGCTCAATTAATGCTGTTAGTATTGGCAGCCCTTTGGTCGAAGTCTTATCACGCCAACAATCATTCTTTTCGACTTGTGTGCAGTGACTTGTACGAAGAAAGGCAAAGCACCCTCCGGAAAGAATGCCTGCAGCACTGGAAGGTGCGTAATCTCTGCTCGCTTCAGCTTCTTGCTGTAAAGTGCCACGCCACTTTAGTAGCACTTGGACCACTGTCAGCAACTTTACCACTGTAAGTGGATGGAACTGCAGCCAGGGCTTGTATTCCGCACCATTTTGAGAAGTATCATTTTCACCCTCACCTGGTTGGTGTAAATGGTAGAAACAGATGTCACTGTTTGCAATTCCTACCAAGCTTACATCCGCTTTTGGTGTTTCCACCCCCAGAGTGAAGGAAGGGGCTGAGGGCACAAAAAGGCACTTCTAAGAGGAAGCAAACTCTGAATACAAGCCCAGCTATGCACATGTGTGAAAAAGCCAGCAAAGATGCCAAGTTTAGCGTGAAAGTAGCATTACCTACCTCACTTTCTGTAGACACACAAACTCTGCTGCTAGGAACTGGACTGAAGTGTGGGATTGGGGATCAGTTTGGCCACCCAGGGTTACTGACAACAACCTCATCTAATTTTTATTTATTGTATGAGTCTGGCTGTGAGGACCTTTTTTTTTTTTTTTTGTCAGTATAAAGGCTGCATTAATTACTCGAGAAAATGGATTTGAAAGTGGATGGAAATTTCTTTTTCCTTTTTACCTTAACTGAATTCACAGTTGTGAAGTCTGTACCCTCCCTTTTTTTTTGTTTTTAATGCAGTTATCCATAATGCCGACCTACTTCAATTTGACCTCAGAGGTCAAGCTTGTCATGAATGACAACTTAACTTGTGAAAGGGTTCCACTGCTAACTCGCTGTCCACGCTATAAGAGACCGTAGCAGCCTTTACCATTTTTTAGTAGTTCTGTTCTGACATATTTCAGACAGTGTGCACAAAGAAATGCATCCCAAATTATTGCTATAAAATTTTTATTGCAGTTGTGGTCGACTGTTGTCCACTGTTGTCGCCAGTTAAATTTAGTACGGTGCAAAAGGCTTTTGGTGCTGTTTTGGAGCCATTTTATGGATCGAATTGCAAGTAGTTTTCAACACTAAGGAAGACTAGCACACAGATAGGCAAGGACTGGACAGGCACTAAGTGTCCGTCTTGTACTTGTCTGTGTGCTCGTTTGTTTTTTTGCACTGTGCAACTTTATTTACGCAATCCGGTTGCCCATCCTAATTAACCAGAGCGAGCTCACCAATTTCTGAATTAACGAGCATCCGAACCCATAGGTTTACATGGGTGCCGGCTGGGATTGCAGTTCTGGTTTGAATGATCTGAATTCCCAAATTAACGGGGATTGAATTAAAAAGATTTTACAGTAGTGCCTCTGATCCATATTTTACGTTTTGCTGATGCACGTGGTCAAGTTTGAATATACAGAAGATTGCAGAGCACCACTTCGTATGCATATATTTTTTTAAAAGTTTTGATTATTGAAACGAAAATCTCTCATTCATTGAAATACCAATCATAATTCCTCAAGTTTAAACAGACTGAGCATTCACCACTAACTGCACACTTAACAGCATCCAGGCAGTGCCTAGGAAGCCGCAGTACCTGCGATTCATGTTAAATTTGCTTGAGAAGTGAGTGTAGGAAGGTTGCTAAAATCTCAGACTTAAGGTTTGTGATACTGCTGCTATATAGGGAGAGTTCAGAAATTATTGGGGCCCATTCTGGTTTCCCCTTATAACTGCTGATCACTGGAATAAAATTTCTATCAATTCACTCAAAAGGAGCGATGTCCCAAACAGATATTGGTGAGCATCATTTAATTTGTGCTGTTTTGTTGGTCTCCCTTCCCCTTCTGGACAAAGAACATCCCATATGTTTTTCTTTCTTTTTCTCTGTCCATGACTTTGTAGGTTCCAGACCAGGCACGGTCGGAGCCAAAACGACAGCCGCCCGAAGCAAAGCTTAAGGAGCTCACCAAGGTGGGGTATTTTTATTAACCTAACCCAACTTGTGTTGCCTGCACTTTGCACTGATATTCCAAGTTCAATCCATGATGTGCTAGTGTACGTGTAAGCTTCAAACCTGTTTAATCTAATGGCTGTGATGAACTCTGCAGCTTTCAAGCACATCGTGTTGCACTACTCAGCACCTTTTAGCATGCATGCTTTGATCAATTAGAGCACATTCAGCTTTATCTCTATGCTATTTTCATAAAGCAGTCGAGTTGAAATGTACCCAGTATGTACTCTTTGGTGCGTTATCGGGCGCCAATAGGGTCTCCAGCATTGTTTTGGTTGAAAACTGAAAACAAGGGTTCATTGTGCCCAACATGTAACTTATGCTGGGACTTAGAGCAAATTCATACCAATTGCCTGTCTGTATAGACAACACTCAAAGTTGTGCTTGGATTGTATGGCAAATTTACCAAATTCTTTCCAGTATATTTAGGGCCTTTGGGTAACACTGCTTTCGAGAATGCAAGGTCCGTATTACAAGTTTGAATCGTTTTGCAAAAGTGTCGTTATCTCCCTGTCCTCAAGCCACTTGGTTGGTGGAGACACCGAAACCAGAAGTGGTACAGTCGAACCCGGATATATCGAACTCGGAGGGGATCGCGAAATATTTCGATATATCAATAATTCGATATACAGAAATCGGCTTGTGACGGCACTTACGATGCGAAAAAACGATACCGTATTTGTCGGGTAATCAACCCACTCGCATAATGAACCTACCCTCCACTTTGGCACCGAGAATTTGAAAAAAAAAAAATGCGTTAAAGTTAGCTCACTCACGTGCAAGCGATCTCAGCGAGAGCGGCAGCGACAGAGCGAAAAATTTCAAACTTTTTGGAACTGCGTCCCTCTGGTTGCTGGAGCCACCGCAGCAGCTCAAAACAAGGTTTCCGTGTCGCCGCTGCAGAAATCGCGAGCGTTTTCACTTGCATTTTCATGGCGCGCGTCACTCCGTTTGGGTCGTCTCATCCACAGCTAATTTCTTGGCAGCGTGCCAAGATGCTGCGCAGTAATAACGTCGGGGCCCGTTTATCTTTTGATAGCTCCTGCGGTGGTGGGGAGCAAACTTGGCAGAGTGCCCCTGATGGCTTGATTGCACAAGCCTGTTTCGATTTATCACGCCGCGCTTGGGGCGGGCGTCATGATCGCAGCAGCTGACCGCGTGATTTCGTTGATTCATACATGCAAGAATAAACGACTCCCGCAAAAAAAAAAAAAAAGGAAACCCTGCCATTTCTTAACGTCCGAACAGCGCAACGATAAGAAAGGATGACTCGCAAAAAAAAAAAAAAAAAAGAAACAACACCAACAAAGCTGCCGCTTTTTTTAGAGGGTTCGCAACACACGCTGGAGAAAGCGTCCGACGCCTGTCTGAAAACGAGCTGAGCTGGCTTGGCGCATGCGTAGTGCGTGCTGAAGGAGAGAGATAGCTCGGCAAAAAGATGGGCACACCAACGCACATGGCTTGCAAACGTCATGTGTTGGCGCGTGGGAAACAATAACTGCAGATGCGCACGCCTTCGGGGAATGGGCGCGGCGCTGCCCAGACCAGCCGTCGCCGAACTGTCCCCTCTCATTCCTTCCGCACGTGGCTTGAAAACGTCACGCGGCAAACGGCCAAGGGTGATGCGATCGTCTTTGGGGAAGGCACACTTTCCAGTGCGTGGTGCGGAGTGCGATATATCGAACGACCGGTGAAATTAAGTTCGATATATGACGCGGCTTTCCTATACTTTAACATGGGATTTTCAAGGGGACCTTCTTTGAGTTCGATATAACCAAAATTTGATATATCCGGGTTCGATATAACTGGGTTCGACTGTAGTGACATCTATGTCCAGTGTTTCCACCAGTCAGATGACTCAAGGTTATGGAGGTAACTACACTACTGAAAACGATGCAAGCTTGGAATACAAACCTTGGTCGCTGGTTGTACATGCTGCGCATGCACGAATCGCTTTATTATTCAGGTGTAGGGCAAATATTAGAAATTTCGAATAAGGATTGGATATGTTTGTTATTCGATTCTTATCCAATTAGAAAACCTGCTATTACAAATTTTCCGAATGTTTGAAAATTACCAAATGCAGTTAAACCTCTATGTAATGAACCTCCGTGTAGTGAATTCCTCGACACTATGAAGTTTTTCAATTCTCCAGTGCTGCCACCATTGAAATGCATGTACTATTTGACAATTTGTCGCGGCAGTTGACCTTGATATAGTGACTATCTCCTAGCTAGTCATGAATTACTGGAAATTTGGCAGAACCCTGCAAATTGCAAGACTGCAAACATGAACTGACATGAGAGGAATGAGCGACCGCAGTTGATACAGCTTGTCATGTTCCAGCACCGACGGTGCATCTACATGGCAAATGCAGCAGTCTCCACTGCATTTGCCAGTGTTATCGCCAGCGTCACATTCTACGTGACGCTGGCAGTAACACAGGACGTTGCATGTCCGCCGCTCTAGTTGAGGGTGGCGCTGGTGAACACTCTCAAGGTTCATATGCAGACAACATTAACACCCAAGAAAGTAGCAGGGGGGACAGCGGCTGATGTAGCTCAGATGGAAGAGCACCGGACGTGATATTGGAAGGTCGTGGGTTCGATTCCTACCATCGGCACATTGTTTTTCCTTCTACTTTGTGTTTATTTATCTTTCCCCTGAACACATTACATTACTTATTTATGTGATTATCAAGTAATAATTAAAAAAAAAAGACAAAGCACAATCCCCAATGCTTTCCTTGGCCTCGCTGACTCTTGGCTTCTTTTCTTCGTATATATATATATATATATATATATATATATATTTTACTGATCATATATTTGAAATTCGAAGGAATTTTTTTCTTCATAGTCACAGATTTCAATATTCGCTCATCACAAATGTGAATTCATTGAGCTTTAGGCATACAGTACGCTGTATCAAAGGACCAATGGGTTGTGACCCATTGACTCTTCGCATCCATTGTTAGTCTTGGCAATAAGAAATTTAGAGAGTGCAATTGGTTTAAAGGAAAAAAAAAGTGAGGCAAAGACCAAGGCTTGAATTGGGAAATGCTGGATCAAGACATATATATTCTTTGCTTCAATGCTTCGAAGGCATTAGATGCATTGGAAGCTAATTTTAGATTACCTCATCTCATTAGGGCTGGTGTTGCGGGCTCACAGACAGCAGTAGTTTTTTAGTTTGATTTAATAAGTAAGAGGTAGGAATGTAACTTTAGACCAGTTTAGTCTGTTTTAGAAAGACTTGTCTGTTTGTACTCCTACCCCTGAGCCTCTATCGTACCGACCCAACTCTCGCGTGCCCTGATTCTAACGCACACCCGATTTTCATGGTCAAGAAAAAAAAAAGCACTCTCAAATTCAACGCGCAAAACTTATTTGGACCGAGGGGTTTATTTCTAGAACTTTACTTCTCATCGCTTTATAACAGTTTTGTCACTCTCAACCAACCACAACATATTGTCCTCAGTGCCATTCAGCAGTTCTTGAACAAATATTCTATAGACCATGGCCAAAGGGATTGTGGCCCATGCCTCGAATGCCCATCCAGCGAACGTCCTCATAGAGGAAGTGGCGTACGTTTGCATATCCTCAGCCACCTCCATCAGGAATTGCGTAAGCGTAACGATTTCTGTACTGCAAAACAAACCTGGCGTGACTTTGCTTGATGTTGCTCTCAGCATCAGTGACGCTATTGCTGGCACAGGCTAACGGCTTTGGCGCCATCTTGAAATGCAATGACTGTGGGTGCGGCAAAATTTGTGCCTTTTTGGTTTTATGTCGGATTCTAATGTGCACGCTACTTTATCGTTCCTTCTTTTTTTTTTGGAAAAAAAGGTGTGCAGTAGAACTGGGTAAGTACGGTACTTCAGATGACGAGGTGAAATGCACAGGATAAGACAGAATTCAAGGAGTTGGTGGTAGTACATCGTATTACGGCTTACTATAAAGTTATGATAGTTAACGCTGCAGGAAGAAAGTTATGAATGAAACAAGTGCCCTCTACCACGGTTAGTGTCAACTTGTACAGTACATTGCTACGGTCATGCCAGGCACTAAGGAACAATGTTTTAAACCTGTTCCTGTGGTCGACTTACTTTTCCTGATTTTTTGGTGCATTTTTCGTTATAGGAGAGCTTTTACAGGTGGCCTTTTCTCTTTTTTTTTTTTCCAACTTTTATATTTTTACGAAGCCTGTTGATCTCTGTTCGATTTTATGGCTGCAACTTTTTCAGTCTCCGTCTTCTCACTCAACCCTGCTGTTTCAGAATGAGCTGTCCTACTTCGACAAGCGGCCTGATGAGTTGAAGCCCAAGTTCCTCGACGGCATCAAAAGCATCTACGACTACCGGTGTGTTGTGTGCGGCGAATGGAAGCCCAACCTTCAGGACAACAAATTTTTCTTCCTCAGTGTAGGGGTGAGTAGGACTTGTTTGACTAGGCTGCTTCTTTTATTAAGTTATTAAGGCCAATAGACTATCGCAACTCATTTGCATATGGTGTGGCTCCACTGTCATTGTGGTTAGCTGCCCCATTGGTGTGAAAAGGAGGCTGTACTGAACGTGTTCACAGTTTTTCATTTCTTTTTAATTAAATCTCGTTGCTGTGGCCAAGTGACCTTAGCATTCAGCTGCTAAGCTCAAGGTGACAGAATAAAATCATAGTTGTGGTGGCAAAAACATGCATCAGTTGTCCGACGTGGGATTAAAGAACCCTAGTCGGAGCCCTCAACTACTACCGCCGCGCCCCTCGCTCTTGAGAGGGTACGTACCAGCCGGTTTCATGTGATGAAAGTTGATCTTTTCCTGCGGGCAGGTTGGCAGAAAATTTACGATTGCTTTTATTGAGAGAATTCTCCCAGACTTTATGCCTGCAGTCTAATGTTTTCAGAGTGCTGCATTAGCAAAAAAAATATTTAGTACTGTCACCGTCCTTGCATGCAGCATGCAGCATGGAACAAGTATGTCAAGTTTGATTCTAAACGAGTGAATTGAGTAGCGGAAAATTAAATTTTAGCCGTAGTGTCCTGGATGGACACCATTTACGTTTCTTTGCTAAAGTTCCGTGCTCTAAACGTATGGTGGTGGAAATACAGTATTGTCCATTGTTAAAGGGAGCATGAGACCGCATGGCTGCAGCACTTTGCGAAGCTCTCCCACGAGAGCTGGAGACAATGGCACAGGGGGCATGCGCACAACCACCTCTGGCTGCTTTTCTTCTCCTGCATGTGCATGGTG
Organism: Amblyomma maculatum; assembly: GCF_055883805.1. Classification (NCBI taxonomy): domain Eukaryota; kingdom Metazoa; phylum Arthropoda; class Arachnida; order Ixodida; family Ixodidae; genus Amblyomma; species Amblyomma maculatum. The sequence goes on from NC_139353.1 coordinate 81,741,198, forward strand.
CTGTCCATTCTTGCCAGTTGTTGGTGGCAACACTCTTTGCGAACTATGTAGGCTATGCGATCGGATGTTCTCTTTTTAATAGTGGACCACACTGTTCATCGTACTAGTCTCTAATGAAACAAAACTGCTCCAGTGGAAAGCTGTGCTTCTGCATAGGTGCTGGAGTGGTTGCATCTTCTCAAGGATCCACTTTCTGTCCTGTTTTTGAGATTGGTTTGTGAAAGATCCTAGGCGATCCTTTGAGCAGTGTTTTGACTGTGGAGAGAGGTTGTTTTATTGCACTCTGCTTTTTTTTTTTCTCACTGCAGTTTCATCTTGCATATCATTGGTTATTATTACACTCGGCAACAGTGTTTCGTGACGGTTAGAGAGAGTGGCTACAAGGCCGGATCATCCATAACTGTATTGTAACTTCACTCCACCATTGTAACCTCACCGTAACTTCATTCTCCTGCTGGAGTGGCTGGCGCCATCTATTGAAGTGTCTTGTAACTAGACTTGCTTTGTTGTCTTTGTTGTCGCCGAGAAAACCACTTCTGTGACTTTCAATGTTGAAACTTGGTAGTTGTGTTAGAAATATGTCTTGAATAAATGAATATCAATAAAGTAGTATTGTGTTTTAAGAAAAAGCTAACAAATGGTACCGAGTAGTATATACCGCTGCATAGGAAACAAGGATTGTTATGGCTCCATAGCTTTAGCTGTATGCTGAAAATAGTTGCCATGGGATTGAGTCATATTAGAAAGCATTGTGTATTGTACCTTTGCCATAACTTTATAGACATGTGTTTCCACTTCCAGCGAAAGCATGTGTATCAGTGGACCGGCATTCCAACAGACCAATGGAAGAAAATGTCTGAAAATCTGGAACTCCCAGCAGACACGCTCTTCTATGGCGAGATGGTGCAAGAATTTGCGGGAGAGGCAAGTGTCTGCACTACAGGATTTAGGCAGGTCACTATGGTAGTGCCCACATGTATGAGAGCAGCTTTTTGCATCTGAATGGCTCGCAAATTTCTGCCGAACGATTGCGCCATCAGTTCAGCCATTCATTTGGTCGATTGACGGCGAAAGCACCGTTTTTTAAAATTTATTTTCGTAAAAAAAAACTAAATGTTGAATGTAAGTGAACGGTAGGGGTGCTTGTCTCTCGTGACACAGATGCGAAAAGCTTGCCGTGACTTTTGGTGTTCCTGTATGTCTTCCAGAGCAGGGTTGCGCAGAGGTTAACGTGGTTCTTTTTTCCCACAAAAATTGGAATGAAGTTCTGCGAGAAAGCTGCTCCTCTCATGTCTCGGAAGTTGGCATCAGGGCATTGTGCGCGGTATTTTGCTTGCTTCTTTTTTAGCGCACCTACCTTTGATGCTGAGTCGGAAACAACACGCTTTACCTCTATTGTTAACATTCACAGCCACCAGTGCAAAAGTCCAACTATCTTTTGAGGAAAAATATTATGCAAAAGCACAGTCATCACTAAACAAATCTACACTGCCGCAGTGGCTTAGTAGCTAGTGTGCTCGACTACTGTGCTGGAAGACTCTGGTTTGATCACGGTCACGTAGGCTTATTCGGTGGAGTTGAAATGCAAGGTTTTTATGTGCGAGGCGATGTTAGTGCATGCCTAAAAAAACCTCATGTGGTTGGAATCATGCGAACCTTTTCAGTATGGTGCCCTCTGTAGCCTTAGTTACTCTGGGACATCAGACTTCTATAACTAAACTAAACGTAACTCATCTGAAAGTAATCGGCAATTTGCCCCGTGTTCTGCTATAGCATGCATTGATATGAAACGGATCACCTTGCCGTACCCTTCGTTAAGCATTCAGACAATTTTTTCTAGCAACAGGCTGCTAGTTTTCAATTTCTACCCCAGCTAGGGTGTAAGGTGTGGATTGTGGCTGTATCGAAGCACAGAAAATGTACTGGATGTTTACCACTGTGTGACACAAGATTCGACAAAAGCAGGTGGGGTATTTATGCATTCTTGGTGTGATTATTACACCACTCATCTATGTCTCTGGCGTCTCAGATATTTGTCTCGTTACAACGATGCCGCTCCATCTCGGCTGAAGTTACAAGTGCTGCCCCATGAGCATTGCTCTCAGCGTTCTTAAGGTGACGGTGTCAAATGTCCGCCAGAACTCATTTTAAGGTGGGGTTTTTTTGTAAGACACATTCTTCTGCCAGCTACATGTAGCCACCTAATGCAAAGCTGCTTGCCCTGGTCAGGGGACAGTCTACAAGCAAAACTCTTTACTCATGCTATGCTGATCATTCTTTCGGTGCTACAAGGGATACATGGTTGCAGGACGCCACCGAATGCTCTGAAATGGGCGCATTTTTGTATATGAGGAGTCTGTTTTTGTTTGCTGCATGAGGATTTGTGCATGCGTAAGATTTAGAAGAAAAGGTAATAGCGTAACAAAAAGACACTCACAAATAGCCACAACTAGACACATAGGACCTGTGTGTCTATTTGTGCCTAGTATTTGTGAGTGTCCTTTTGTTGCGCTATTAACCTTTCCTTTATGTGACCGTGCACCAACTAGCCCAGCAATCAGTTTTAAGTAAGATTTAGAAATCTCGCACGCTACCTCTTCTATGATTCTTTTGCTTCTTTCCTTAATTTTTGGTGCACACAAACCTTGCACCAGCCTTAACCAATGCTAGCCATTACATATCAGCAAGCATCCTGTCTATACTAGGGCTTGCATGTCAGGTGAACGCTTGGAATTTAAATTATCTGATTTTAGAGCATTAGCTGCATTCGTTCTACTGCATTCGTTTGCGAGTTTTGCTTTTATTCCTGCGTCGGCCGCATGACCACTCATATGTTGCACCACTCGCATAGCAAAGAAGTATGTATACCACTTGACCTCGGATATGACAAACACGTGAAAAAAACATTTGTGGAAAAACATTGCCATGGCTAAGCTTTTAGCCTAGGTGTCATTATTTGTAAAGAACCCCGAGCAAATGTACGATGTTCATGCTCGGCAGCTTCGAACAGCTTTAATATGCTTCTTGGTTGTGACTGCTGTGGCGTATCTTTCTGTTAATTTCTTTGTTCTCTGGGGTAGCATGCACAGGAGCACTAGTCAACTTCAGGCCACTAAGAATGCTGGCAACAATCCCTTGCTGCTTCCAAGAACAGAGCTCACCTCCTAATGGTGTAGATACCTGTAATTGATTAGGAAGTATTCGTGCAATCCCCATTTTTGTGCCGTCACTAGTATTGGGCGCGAGCGCCACTACTGGAGCAAAAGGCGCTAGTGTCGACCTAGGGGAGCAAGTGGGATCACGTGACTCCTCTTACTGCTGCTGAAGCAGACGCTCAATTGAATTCGTGCATTTTAAAAGCTAATGGTTGTGTTTATGTATTTCTGTTGTTTGGGTTGATATAGAGTGCCAGTCTTGCGCATTTTGATTTTGCATCGTTACTGAGGCTGCTGAAGTTTATTTAAGCTGTTGCTACGGTGTTTTACTGCTTTTTACCTGGACGTAAGCGAGGCAACCCGACGCAAGCTCCCATTGCTATTCGAAATATAAGCTCACAGAACCTTCCTTAATTTAAATTTGAATAGGCAAATCAGCGAGTGAGCATTCTCATGATGTGCACAGCAAACATTTCAGCGAGCGAGATTTCGTTTATAGAGTTGCGCTAAATGTTCGGTGAGCGGCAGAAGAAACGATGCAGTGTCTTAATTTGCGCTTATCACTTGTGAAGCTAACGACACTATTGCTGGAAGGATGGAAAAGATGCTGGTTTCTTCATGGAACAGTACCCTCCCAAAGAAAGGAGGGATCGTGCGAAGGCCTGAAGGTCTCTAATTATTCTAAATGAACACGTTGACACAAGTTTCACTGAAGTGAACTAGAAGGCTCTGCCACCTCGGGCAGCGGTATGCATGGTGAGTTGTTTCAGGCAGCGTCTCCAGTACTGTAGTAATTTTAAATGACAGAGTCCGTGAATATACGAAAGATGGATCATTGCATGCATGGTGTGATGCGTTGATGAAATATGCGTAAAAAAAATAAAACCTACTGTGCGCAGGGAAAACATATATCCGCTCTAACCTAGAGTGCCAATGGCGGTAGTCAGTGCGCAAGAATTCGCTGCGTAGAACGCACGTCTTCACATTTGCTAAAAAATTAATCCATATTATCCCCACAGTCAAACTTGTTTGCTCTGCTATGTTCAAGGGAGCAGGCAAACGGTGCTTCTTCCGCTGGTGCTATGCGAAGGTGCTAAGAATCTATCAGGCTTCTGACAGTCCTCGTGCTCTTGCAGAGGAATCCCATTACCTGTGCACTGGCTGTTTACATCTGACTGGTTGTGTGGTAGCTTGTTTTTTTTTTTTTCTCATAACAGCAGAAATGGTGCAGCCGGTGCACTTCGTCGTAGTAGTAAAGCTTGCCAACTATGATAACTGATTCGGTGAAGGGCTTTTTTGCCGAATGAGTGGGTCTCAAAATAAGCTTATACAGGCCCAGACCGAGGTGTACATTAAATAAATAAATGAATGTAATGCTAACGCGCAACTGAACTGCCTAGGAAAGCATCCTACAGCAGCAGTTCAACGTGCATTATTCCACTTTCTTCGTCATGCGGCCACTTCCAACAGGTGGCGCAACAGTATGTCCTCACGTCCAATGGCAACTATGAAATTTCTCAGAATGGCAAGATGTGAGTGTTCAGTTTTTCATTTGAGGTCAGGTTTTTAAATTTGGCAAATCAGCACTTCTGTCTGCACAATCAATCGAAATCAGTTTAATCTGTTGCTGATGGTGGTGCAAAAAAAAAATTTAACTTATTAGGGAACTGGTGCGTTAGTGTTGACATGATTTTTCTTTTTCTTCAAACCAGGGTAGGCAACAGAAGAGGTTCAACACCATCCACATTATTGACGCGCTCGTATTGGGCAAGATCCCTGTCAAAGACTTGCACTATGAGCACAGGTACATACTTCCAAATTATATATATTTTTTAATTTGGTTGATTTTAGTTCTGTGAGGCAAGTGAAAAGCAGGAGCTGACATCAACTGATAAGACGTCAAGCTGTGGTAAATTTATTGTCACATGGCAGCACGTATGCTTCCCTGTTCTTTTTTATTGCCACACCTGGAATAGGCAAGGACTTCCAAGATTATAGAAACTTTTCCAGGAAAATCTTTGTGGGCACAGTGTTTTGTGTACAGTCAAACCTGAATATATCGAACTCGAAGGGGATTGCGAAATGGTTCGCTAGTATATCGATAATTCGGTGTACAAACAACGGCTTACGAGGCCACTTGCAATAGAGAGAAATGATACTGTATTTTTCACATAGTCAACCCGCTCGAATAATAGACCCACCCTCCACTTTTGGGGCCAAAAATTTGAAAAAAAAAAAAAAAAGTTAGTGGCGCATCCTTCTGTTTCGCGCCATTGCAGACCACAGCTCATTTATTGGCAGTGCACCAAGATGCTGCGCAGCGGTACACCACAGTGTGTTATCTTTTGACTATACTTTTGATGTTAGCTCCTGCGGTGGCAGGGAGCTAACTTAATAGAGTGCCCGTGATGGCTTGATTGCACAAGCCTGGTCCGATTTATCACGCCGTTTTGGGGCGGGTGGCGTTCACTGTCACAAAATCATTGAAATGAGTGATAGCTGCAAATGCCATTTGAAGCGAACAATGTTAAAAGCCCGTCATGATCGCGGCTGACTGTGTGCTTTCGGGGATTTCAATGCATGTTTTCGACGATGACACACGTCGCAGGTCACCCACTGCGCACAGAGGGCCCACAGCACGCATTGGAGAAAGCGCCTGACGTTCTGTCATGTGCCGAGCTGGCTTGTCGGCACATATGAGTGCATGCTGTTATTAAGAAAACTGGAAAAGAAGACTCGGCAGAGTTTTTTCCTTCCTCCATGCTCTTGCATACCCATGGAGGAAGGAAAGAGTGTGCATACCCTTTCACTTCTCTCTATCGCGTTTTTCCCCTCTCCCCAACACCACGTCACGTGCTGGCGCCTGGCAAATGATATCGCAGATGCGCACACCTTTGGGGAAAGGGTGCGGCGCTGCTCTAGACCAGCTGTCGCTGAACCGGTTCCTCTCATTCTTTCCTCACGTCGTTTGAGAATGTCACGTGGCAAAAGTTTGAGGGTGATGCGATCGTCTTTGGGGAAAGTGCACCTTCCAGTGCGTGGTGTGGAGTTCAATATGTCGAATGACTAGTGAAATTGGAGTTTTGATATACTACGCTGCTTTCCTATACTTTTACATGGATTGTTCAAGGGGATATTCCGCAAGTTTGATATAACCAAAATTCAAAATATCCATTTCGATATACCCAGGTTCAACTGTATGACCTGAAAATAGTTGAAACTGGGGAGCCAACATTTGTGAAATATTTTGGACAATGTTTTTTAAAGGTGCATATTTTCAGTACCTTTAATCTGTGTTTTTGCTCAGAATGTTTTTTCAACTGCTCATCACAGTAGTAATAACTGCACACTATTGCATAGATGTGCTTCATGACAGAATTGAAAGATACAGTTGAATCCCGCCACAACGAATACCGCCACAACGAAATTTCCGCGACAACGAATAATTTTTTATTCCCCGCGAGTATCCTATAAGAATTAATGGCCTAAATTTCTCTGCACAACGAACCATTTTTGCAGAGCGTTTCCGCTTCAACGAAATTTTCGCGTTCAAAATCGAAACCGAAACTAGTTTTATTGGCGAGAAGTCCAAGTCAAATCCAAAGCCGCATTAAGCATGAAATCACGTGATTGCAGTTCTGCCATTTTGGCTTTGTGTCGTGGTCGCGTTGTTCACTCGCTGCCTTTCTCTTCGACAACGACGAGTTTTCATCCGCAGGACACGATGGCAACGCAAGTGAAAAAACGCAAAACTCTTTCCCTTGAGCAAAAAGCTCAAATAATCGCCCAAGCAGAAAGCGGAAGGAAGAAAGCGGCAATTGCTGAAGACTTCGGAATTCCTGCAAGTTCGCTGTCAACGATTCTAGGCAATAAGGACAGCGTGAGAATGGCACTTGCTTCAGGCACATCCTCGAAGCACAAAAAGGTGACGCGGCCCCTCCATGAAGAGTTGGACAAAGCAGTGCATGCGTGGTTTGTGGAAGCACGAGCCAGCAACGTCCCCCTGTCCGGAAGCATCGTCCAGCAGAAAGCCTTGAACTATGCATGCCTACTTGGCATTGATGATTTTAAAGCCAGCATTGGCTGGCTAAACCGTTTCAAGGCCCGCCATAACATCGTTGGAAAAGTGTTGTGCGGCGAGTCAATGTCAGCAGACGTGGACGGAGCAGCTGCTTGGAAGGCGAGTAACATGGCCGGAATTTTAAGCAACTTCGCGCCTGCAGACATTTACAACGCCGACGAGACCGGGCTATTCTACGAGATGTTGCCGGCTAGGACGCTCGACTTCAAGGGGCAGCGCTGTCACGGCGGCAAACACAGCAAAAAACGCATCACAGTGCTGCTTTGCACAAACATGGATGGCTCGGACAAGCGTCCGCCGTTAGTCATAGGCAAAAGTGCCAAGCCGCGCTGTTTTAAGGGAACTCGTAGCCTACCTGTGCAGTACAAGGCGAACAACAAGTCATGGATGACCCGCGCTATTTTCACCGAGTGGATGATGGCATTCGACCGCGACATGAAGCGGCAGGGCCGTAAAGTTTGCTTGCTTTTGGACAATTGTTCAGCGCATCACTCCGACGAAGTCAAGCTCACTAACACGGAGCTGAGGTTTTTCCCTCCCAATTGCACGTCTGTCTTACAGCCTCTCGATCAGGGCGTGATTCTTAGCCTGAAGCGCGCTTACCGCGGGAGGTTAATTCAGCGGCTGCTTTTTAACACTGAAACCGGCCGAGACACGAAGGTGGACTTGTACGTGGCACTGCAGATTATGTCTGCTGCCTGGAGCACACTGGTGCGCTCAGTAATTGTGAACTGTTTCAGGCACGCCGGATTTGCCGAAGGTCGACCCGTACACTCTGCTGGCCTAACACCAGGTGTTACAGACGACGACGAAGAGGCGTCACCGGCTCCGGGGATCGCGGCCGCCTGGAAAACGCTGGGAGAAATAGGAACCGTGCCGCCTAATCTCGAGCTCGACGAATACATCGGCGCTGACGCTTGTGTTGTTGTTCACGAAGATGTGAGTGATGAGCAGATCATAAAAGCTGCCCGGAATGATAAGGACTCTTCCGATGAAGAAGACGACGACGTACAGGAAGCGCCGGCTGCGGCAACCGCCGTACAGGTGATGGACGCTTTTGATGTCATCAGGAATTTCGTTGCTGTCCGAGACGACGATGTTGCAATCGGTTTGCTGACCGAGTGCGAAAATCGCGTGACGGCGTTGCTCGCCGTGAAGCGTAAGCAAACCAAGCTTACAGATTTTTGGCATTAAACGCCTTTGCTGCTGCTTGGGCAATTCTTTCTGCGTTTCACGTCAAATTTTTGCGATAACGAAGTTCCGCGAGAACGAATTTTTTTTCGTGCACCGTGAATTTCGTTATAGCGGGATTCAACTGTATCAGACTTTGGATGGTGCCGATAACTTAGGATGCGCAATTAAACCACATTGAATATAAATCGGCTGGCTTTGGCACAGAATAGACTACAAGTAGCGCAGTGAGAAATGGAATCAAATGTGAATCAAATAATGAGAGAAGCGAATCAAATGCGAATAAAGTACTTGTTTATTATTGCCTACTTCTTGCGAATATCCTACGTTAATGCTAAACAGAAAAGTTCTGGCAGCGGTTTTCTATGCAATGGTAGTTAAGCTGCTTCTGCCAGTTGGTGCTACAGGGGGACTGCAACACATAGTCGCAAGTCTATTACTGTCGTCCTCATATGTATAAAAAAATTGCTTTTGCTGTACGAAGGACTACAGTGAATAAAGTAACTCCAGTATCAGTTGCTGATAGTGAAGGAGTTTTAACCATTGATATTGGGCAGGATGGCAGGGTTTGTGATGCCTGGATGAACCCTGTCAGCTTGGCCAAACTTGAAGACGACCCTCGTTTCCACGCAGACCAGTCACGGCAATATACTGTACAGCAACACAATGGGCCCTGTTTTTGAAAGTGTTCAAAAAGTTACGGTCGAACCCGGATAATTAGAAGTTTCGTTATATCAAACTCACGGAATATCCCCTTGAAAATCTTATGTAAAAGTATAGGAAAGCTGCGTCGTATATCGAACTCGATTTCACCGGTCGTTCGATATATCGAACTCTGCACCATGCATTGGACGGTGCGCCTTCTCCAAAGACGATCGCATCATCCTCGGTCGTTTGTCGCATGACGTTTTCAAGCCACGCGCGGAAGGAATGAGAGGGCACAGTTTGGCGACCGCTGGTCTAGGGCAGCGCCGCGCCCTTTCCCCAAAGGCGCGCGCATCTGCAGTGAACGTTTGCCGCGCGCCAGCACATGACATTTGCAAGCCATGTGCGTGAAGGAACGAGAGGGAACCAATGCAGCCATGGTGTTCGGGAGAGAGGAAAACGTGATAGAGCGAACGCAAGGGTGTGCCCACTCTTCTGCCGAGCTTTATGCAAGGAGGCTTTATCTCCCCCCTTCCTCTCTTTTCCAGTCTTCGTTTGCAGCAGCATGCACTACGCATGTGCAGACAAGCCAGCTCGGTCCGTGGCAGATGCTTTCTCCAGTGGGTGTTGTGAACGCTCTGCGATGCGCGTCTCGCGTCGTTGTGCTGAATCTGCGTAGCTATGGCGGCTGTGGACACTAAGAAACGTCAGTTCCTTTTCTTTTCTTTCTACGGGAGGCGTTCATTCTTTCATCGCGCTGAACATGCGTCGTGGTGTATGCTATGGCGACTGCAGATGTTAAGAAGCAGCATTTTTTTTTTTCATTTGCAAGAGTCGCCCTTACTTGTCGTGCCGAACGTGTGGCGCAGCGTAAGCTATGGCGGCTGCGGACATTAAGAAGCGGCAGATATATACATATTTTTTTGTGAGAGTCTTTTATTCTTGCATCTATGAATCAACGAAAGCACGCGGTCAGCTGCGATCATGACACCGGCTGTTAGCATTGTTCGCTTCAAACGGCATTTGCAGCTATCACGCTTACCAATGATTTTGTGGCAGTGGACTACGCCCACCCCAAGCGCGGCGTGATATGTACTAAATGGAACCTGGATTGTGCATCAAGCCATCACAGGCACTCTGACAAGTTCGCTCCCTGCCACTGCGGGATCTATGTGTTGTAAAAAGTGTAGTAAAAAGATAAACACGCTGTGACGCTACCGCTGCGCAGCATCTTGGCGCGCTGCTAATAAATGAGCTGTAGATGCGATGGTCGAATTGGAGAGGCATGCCACTGAATGCTTTATTTTTTTTTTTTTTTCAAATCCAGGGGGGGGGGGGGGGGGGGCAAAAGTGGGGTGTGAGTTAAGTGGCATATCAAGCCGATTTCTGTATGTCGAATGATCAATATATCGAACTGTTTTGCGATCCCCTTCGAGTTCAATATATCCGGGTTCGACTGTACTACACACCTTATTCGAAAACTGGAACGCATACTTAATTCATTCTGAATAATTTCTAATATTCACTATTTAATTATTCATCGGATTGAATACTAGCTGTTTGAAATATTGGAATGGTCACACTTTAAACTTTAAGAATTTCAATTACATTTCATTGCTTTAAACGTTTCAATAAGATTTTGTTTCACTACTATTTATTACTCAATAACGACTGCTCATTAATTACGTTCAAGTGATCTCTTAGTCGTTTCTGCATTATTGAGCATATTTCCAAACCATGAAAGTCAGTACTAGTATATGTATATCATTTGCATTCTTATGCAAATAACCTGTTCAGGCAATATCCTTTTAATTAGCACTTCTTGACCGCTAAATTGTTTTGCTATATTTATTTCGGTTACATTAACTGCGAGTGTTAATCCGCGAGTTTTTGCATATTTTAAACATGAACAAAGCACTGCTATTACTGAGATGAAAACCCTTCTGCATTGTTTCATCCCAGAATGAAGTGGGTCCAAAAGTTTGTCAAGGCGCTGTCAAAACCAAGTCGATCTGATTTGACGCCTCTTCGAGCCAAAGAGGTCTTCAAGCTGCAAAACGTGGAGTCTCTGTTTGACAGGTAATACTCTAAGGGGCTCAGAACTCCTTTTTTACGAGTTTTTTTAACTGCTGGTCATACTACATACATATGTACACTCCTTTGCCAATGTGTCATCATCATTTTAAAATGTTCTTTGTTTTCTGTCACTGAACTGTAGGCCTGCTCCTGGTTAATGTTTTTATCGGGAATTTTAGCACATTCGGCCAGCTAGGACCAGTAGACAGCAGAGAATAACTACATTGTCATTGGTTGTCGCTGGTTTTAAAACTGGTTTTAAAAGTTTGTAAAGATTGGTTTTAAAAAATTTACCAAAACTAGAAAATGCGCACAACCAATAGTTATTCCGTTAGTCCTCCTTGCAATGAAAACATTTTTAAACTCACTTTATTACCACTGACCGTATTAGTTATCAAAAATAAAAAAAAGCATCCTCCTGTCCCTCGTCGCTGGAAGCATTTGCAATAAATATTTGCAAATTACAGGCTCCGTACAAAGCTTTCAAATTTGACTCTGATACTCGCAAGGACCACCTCTGTAGATATCTTGCATTATTTAGACTGTTACCGCAAGTTCTCCTTATCTAATAGCAGAGCAGTAGAGCTGATGATGTAAACCACATGAATGGAGTTTGGTCAGAGAACTGGGAACAGCAGGTAGTCAGAAGCTGTGGTAAATTTTTCTTGCAATCAGTTTGAACTACATGAGCATTGCTTACCTTGTCAGCCCAGGGGAGAAACAGAGTGGCACACTGTTCGAAGTATTGTTGGGGCAGTCTCGTTGTACGTGTGCTCTTTGCTCGTTGGTGAATTTTGCGCACGAGTTGAGAATTTGCATTCAGAGCAGTAGAGCTGATGATGTAAACCACATGAATGGAGTTTGGTCAGAGAACTGGGAACAGCAGGTAGTCAGAAGCTGTGGTAAATTTTTCTTGCAATCAGTTTGAACTACATGAGCATTGCTTACCTTGTCAGCCCAGGGGAGAAACAGAGTGGCACACTGTTCGAAGTATTGTTGGGGCAGTCTCGTTGTACGTGTGCTCTTTGCTCGTTGGTGAATTTTGCGCACGAGTTGAGAATTTGCATTCTCTACTTTTTATGAAGATTTATTCGTGCCCTGCCGTATCGTGAGCACCGCATCCGTGGGTGCATTCTTATCTCCCAGGATCAGCTTGAAACTGGAGAAAGGTGCAGCCAGGAACATGCGGCTGAGCTGCACGGTGCCCCAGGAGGTGCGTGACCGGGAGGAGAAGCACTTCTCGGCCACGGGTGTTCTCTTCTACCGCACCACCAAGGGTGAGCAGCCCATAAATGCTCCTGCGGGAAGTCCAGCGAGCACTTGTGAGAGAGAGACACAACTGCAGCACGGTGGGATGGGATTTGTGGGATTCAGGTGGCCTCCAGTCGGGGGAAACCTCAAGGACCCACGAGATAAGGGCCAGTTTCTCCGCTCATGGGGGTGTTAGCCCCGTAAGAGAAGGGGGCCCAATTAGCCATTGGGGTTTCTCAGATATGATCACAAGGAAAGTTTGTAGGATAGAAGCAAATTTTATCAGCATTAAGAATGTTTTACAGCTTAAAGTATATTTTATAGCCTTGCTGTGGTGGCTCAGTGGTAAGACCGTCGGACGGCTGATTCCAAAGTTGCAGGCTTGATCCGGCCACCCTGCCTGTATTCTGGTGGAGGCGAGACCCAGCGGGCTCCTATCCTGTGCGTCCTATCCTGTGCGATGTCAAGACATGTTGACCAACCTCAGGTGGTCAAAGGTCGTGGAGGAGATCGGAAGGGTTGGAGGGGGAGCCATGGCAGGCGTGGAGATCGCGGCGCACTTCCGAGACCTGCATGGCATTACCGCAAGGACGCACATGGTGTATACTGATGCATAGGCATGGGAAGACAGATGGGAAATTTCTGGAGCCCTCCACTACGACTTCCCTTGTAGCTTGAATTGTTTGGGCTTCTAAACCCTGTTAACCACATCAAATTACAGTAGAGTCCCATTAATAGAAAGTTCACAGGGACTGCAACAAAGTTTGAATTGAACAAGCATCTAATTAAGCACAAAAATAGCACCTTTATTACCTGTGAAATTTAGAGTTTGCCAAGAAAAAAAGTCGGTCATCATTTTCTACTATTTCTGGCCAAACTATGCTGCTGAAAGCAAGTTGTGCAAGCTGTCGATGTGCACTAATGGTTTTCCCACATGGCCTTCAGCAACAAAAATTCGCTGCACAACAGCAAGGCCTGCCGCTGAATAGGTAACCATGGAATAGCCAGAAGATAGGCTGCAGCCAAATGCTAACAAACGACGCAAGTTTATGCAGCTGAAAGACAATACAGGGGAAATGCACATTAATATTCTGGAGACATACACAGTGTTGAAGTGTACTTAGACACTGACAAAAGGACACAGAGAGGAAGAAGCACTGTACTAGGGGACTCTGGATTGACTTCAACCACTTGGGCACCTTTGAAATAGTCAAATCTCATTATATTGAACATGGGTATCGCGAATTATTGGATAAAATGAAGTGCAAGCAAAGTTTGGTTGGTCCATGCTTTGTTTCTATAGATCTGTTTTTATAACGAAAAAAGAAATACAAAATTTGACGCTCGATTGGGTATAACGAAGCAGTTTCTTACATCACATGGGTAAAAATTTATAAAGGAGCACAAAAAAAAAATCAAATTAGGAAGTGCAATATTTGAATCACTAGAATCACCCACAGTGAAAGTGTATTTAAATCGGCAATGCAATCGCGCTCCGTGTGATCTCGGTTCAGCAACTAAAACAACATCATAGAACATCATAAAACAATATCAACATCATAGACGTACACTCAGTATAACCATCAGTCTGTCGCAGGATGCAGCGAAAGCATTGGAACACATCTTGATAACTCTGCTGTATTTTTAAACATAAATAAACTCACAGCCTTTCAGACCATGCCTTAATACAATAGAATACCAGTGATGGGAACCTAGTCGATATGAACACAGAATGTTTTCCAACTTAAGCTCATTGTTTAAAACGTGTGGAAACTCAGAGTTTATGAAACACTCTGCTGGGCCACTGTGGATTATACAAACATATGAACTATTACCGCAGCCTTGAGCACTACTCACTGCTCGCACATTGTTGACTGTGTGATCGCTAGTCGTGCTTTACATGCAAGGAGCAAATTCTCGCGTCACACAGCACACACATCATCTACATCACAACCTCCTGTCTTGCTGCATGTGCCGCAGCATGACTGTATTCTGCGGCCGTGTGGTCATAAAAAAAAAAGATCTCCTCAGCTGTAAGCAGTCCTGCGTGAATACCTTTTTCACACATACTGATTTTTGTTCCTTCTAATGATATGATCTTTCAAAACTGCATGAGATTTGTATCATCAAGATTCTACTGTCATAGTAATGCGGACAGTATTGCAGCGAGAAGGCCTTCAAGCTTGTTTCTTTATTCATAAATCTACTGGCAATATTTTTAATGCCACTACTACAGTGAAAGCTCGTTAATTCACAACTCGTTAATTCGAAATTTTGGATAATTCGAAATAGTCATCGTGGTCCGGTCCGCAGTGCATAGAAGTCTATGCGCGTAACAGCTCGTTAATTCACTCAAAAATTGGCGCCGCCACCCATAATTCGAACTGCGCGCCGCCAAGCGGCGCTGTTAAAAACCATCGTTGGAAGCTTTCACGGCAGAACGATAGATGGCACAACCATCGGGGCGCCGCTAGGGTGCTGGAACAAGTACTAAACAGTCTTTCCTGCCGCGACTCCTTCGAGGAACGACGTTTTAGTGTTATCGACCACGGTTTCGTGTTGCATTTCGTGAGCCCTCGTTTTGCACGCCGCTTGTTGTGAGCTTGTGTCCGCGAGATGTGTTCGCGTGGGAAATACTGTGCCAAGACGGTGAAGGAGAAAGTGGCTATGTTACGCGAGGTGGATGAACGGAAGGCCAGCAAAGTGGAAATCGCGAAAAAGCACGGGATTCCACCAAGCACGTTGTCGACGTACGTCCGAAATAGGAAGTCCATCGAGGATGCCTATGAAGCCGAAGATTTCGCCAGCAACAGAAAAAGGCTTCGGTTAGCCAAGTATCCGGAAATTGAGACCGCTGTGATCACGTGGGTGAAAGAAATGAGAAGCGCTGACATTCCACTGAGCGGCCCAATTATCATGGCGAAGGCGGCCGATTTCGCCCTGCGCTTGAATGTGGAAGATTTTGTCGCCTCCAAAGGATGGTTTCACCGCTTTAGAGACAGACATAATCTTGTCTTCCGGGTGTTGTCTGGAGAAGCCAAAGAAGTGGATGCAGAAACTTGTGCCACGTGGCGAAGCGGTGCTCTGCAGCAGTACTTAGAAAGCTACTCGGCACATGATATATTCAATGCTGATGAGACGGCTTTGTTTTATAAGCTCCAGCCCGACAGAACAGTAACATTTAAAGGGGACAGCTGCGCTGGCGGCAAGCGAAGCAAAGAGCGGATTACTGTTCTGGTCGCCGCTAATATGACCGGGACGGAGAAGGTCCCTCTTTTTGTTGTCGGCAAGGCACATAAGCCTAGATGTTTCAAGAACATTAGGACGCTGCCGACGGAATACTCCGCCAACAGCAAGGCGTGGATGACGGGCGAATTGTTTAAAAAATGGCTCTTGAAATTCGATCGGAGGATGGAGCTAGGGAAGCGTCAAGTTCTCCTCATTGTGGATAACTGCTCGGCACACAAAGTCGACGCCGAGCTGAAAGCCACAAGGCTCGTCTTTTTGCCCGCCAACACGACTGCGGCCTTGCAGCCGATGGATCAGGGGGTGATCAGAAACATCAAATGTTTCTATAGGCGCCACATGATCGAGCGCATGACTTTGTGCACTGGAAACCAGAAGACCAGCACCATCACATTGCTCACAGCAATGCACATGTTGGTGCGTGCATGGGAGCAGGTCACACCGTCCACAATTGCAAACTGCTTCCACCACTGTGGCTTTGCTGCCGGAAGTATGAAAGAAAGTGGCGACGATGGGAGTCCGGAGCCTCTGCCTGCGGCTGTGCGTGCTGTGCTGCAGGACGTCAGTTTTGATGATTACGTTGGAGTAGACAGCGATGCAGCAGTTTGCGGTGCCCTAAGTGATGAGGACATTGTCGCTGAAATTGTTGGGGAGCAGTCTGTCCCAGAAGAGGCAGAAGACGAGAACGACGACGAGGAGCAAGAGCCCGTGCGTCCATCCGCGGCAGAAGTTATGGGAGCGCTGAATGTTGCGCGCCTTTTCTTTAGCTTTGAAGAGGGGGAAGAAGACTCCCTGCGTCGCATTCGCATGCTAGAAGACCGAGTGAGTACGGTAGCCCTCAGAGAGAAGAAGCAGAAGATAACAGACTTTTTTGCTAAATAAATGTTTTTCGTGCCCTCCGGGCATCAAACGCCTTCATTTTTGCTCACTTTCATTAGTTCGAATTTTGGTTAATTCGAACTGGCCTGGCGGCCCCGTGGAATCTGAATTAACGAGCTTTTACTGTAGTATTGTTCTGTGATTCATTCAACAACTGCAGTAATGTAGGGAGCTCCCTTAATATGCTACTTCCAGTAGGTCCTTTCTTTGAGTTAGTCGGCTAGGGTAGCAAGACAGTAGGTAAATTTCGATATCAGCATCATCATTCTTAAAAATACAGTCGAACCCGGTTATATCGAACCCGGATATATCGAATTTTGGTTATATCGAACTCACGGAATATCCCCTTGAAAATCCCATGTTAAAGTATAGGAAAGCCGCGTCATATATCGAACTTAATTTCACCGGTCGTTCGATATATCGAACTCCGCACCACGCACTGGAAAGTGTGCCTTCCCCAAAGACGATCGCATCACCTTTAGCCGTTTGCCGCATCCCGTTTTCAAGCCAAGTGCGGAAGGAATGAGATGGGTCAGTTCGGCGATGGCTGGTCTGGGCAACGCCGCGCCCATTCCCCGAAGGCGCGCACATCTGCAGTTATCGTTTCGCGCGCGTCAACACGACGTTTGCAAGCCATGTGCGTGGGTGTTCCCTCCTTTTGCCGAACTATATCTCTCCTTCAGCACGCGCTACGCATGCGCCAAGCCAGCTCAGCCCGTATTCAGACAGGCGTCGGACACTCTCTTCAGCGTGTGTTGCGAACCCTCTATGGCGCCTGCGGACGTTAAAAAGCGGCAGCTCTCTCTTCGTTTTTCTTTTTGCGAGTCATCCTTTCCTATCGTTGCGCTGTTCGGACGTTAAGAACCGGCGTATTTTTTTTTTTTTTTTTTTTTTTTTTTGCGGGAGTCATTTATTCTTGCATGTATGAATCAACGAAAGCACGCGGTCAGCTGCTGCGATCATGACGCCCGCCCCAAGCGCGGCGTGATAAATCAAACCAGGCTTGTGCAATCAAGCCATCAGGGGCACTCTGCCAAGTTCGCTCCCCACCACCGCAGGAGCTATCAAAAGATAAACGCGCCTCGACGTTACCGCTGCACAACATCTTGGCACGCTGCCAAGAAATGAGCTGTGGATGAGACGACCGAAACGGAGTGACGTGCGCCATGGACATGCAAGCGAAAACGCTCGCGATTTTTGCCGCGGCGACACTGAAACCTTGTTTTGAGCTGCCGCAGTGGCTCGAGCATCGAGAGGGACGCAGTTCCAACAAGTTTAAAATTTTTCGCTCTGTCACTGCTGCTCGTCGCTGAGATCGCTTGCGTGTGAGCGAGCTAGCTTTAGCGCATTTTTATTTTTTTTTAGATTCTCTGTGCAAAAGTGGAGGGTGGGCTCATTATACGAGTGGGTTGATTACGCGACAAATACGGTATCGTTCTTTCGCATCGTAAGTGCCGTCACAAGCCGATTTCTGTATATCGAATTATCAATATATCGAACTATTTCGCGATCCCCTTCGAGTTCAATATATCCGGGTTCGACTGTAGCTTGTTTGATAAACACATGATTTCTTCCTAATTCCAGTCGAACCTCGCTATAACGAATTATCAGATAAAACGAACTAAAAAGTGGTTGGTCTATGGTTTATATCTATGGGAATTCTTTCTGTATAACAAAAGAAAAAAATTTTAAATTTGACGCTAGATGAGTAATAATGAAGCATTTTTTCTTTTTCATTAGAACGGCAAAACGTGCGTAAAGCAGCCTAACAAAAAACACACCAAAAACACAATTTTTCAATCAATCGAATCGCCCGCCACAAAAGTGTGTTTAAATCGTCCGCGCGTTCGCATGCTTCATCATTTAGCGGCGGAAATGAAAACTACCTCCAACGGCTTATTGTCTTCAAGATCACACTCCCGCGTGCTGTGATCTCGAAGTTCATGAATGACCATGGCGGGACTCGAACGGCGCCGCCAAAGTGTGTTCAAATCGCCCGCGCGCTCGCTTGCTGTGTCATCTAGCACCAACGGCCCATGGCCTCCAAGATCACACATCCATGCGCATTGATCTCGGAGGTCACGAACGGCCATGGCCGGACTTGAACGTTGTCGCCGCCGCTGCTCGAGTCTAGCCATGCAACGGCTGACAGGCATGTGATTGGCATGTCATCACCATTGCCTCGTCATGGCGTGAGCCCCTGCCACGCCTCTGCCACTGTGACCGACCCGTGCGCGCACGCTACACTCCCCGATTCCTGTGGCTCTATCGCGCAAATTGTGCGCGTAGGCAACATCCCTTCTTAGTTTTATTTTTTGCTCTTCAATACAGAACAAAAAGCGAGATTACATGATTATACACAGATTTTAATTTTTAAAAAGTTGTGCGTTTTCGCACCTTTGTGTTGTTCATATCAGTGCGCTTCTTGTTTCGATTTATTAGCCAACTTATTTACAGACTGTGGAATACTGCGCTACTTGATATACAGAGACAAATGGGAGAACACACGAATGAAGCGCAAACTTACAACTATTTATTTTTATCGACAAAACACGTACATATATACAAAAGGCATTCTTGTCAAATCACAGACACATCATTCATGCATGTGATCACGCACGTTATCATTTCGACCACAACTCCGCATCTGCACAGCTATCATATCTAGCTCCTCTTTTGTGAGAGCCACAGAAGATGTACTAACGCACGTATCTTTTTCTGCTGACTCGATTAAGAAGGCTTCTACTATTTCTCTTTCAATTCTTTCCTTCTGTTTACCTACAATTTCAGTCCTATGGAATAATGGTTTGCAGCCATTTACGCATCGCAAGCAATGTTGCGCAAGATTTCCAGGGTGGCTGATTTTCCCACAGTCATTATGATGTTCCAGGAGCCTCTTATTAACACACCTTCCCGTTTGTCCGATGTATTGTTTTCCGCACGAAATCGGGATCTTGTAAATGATTTCATCCTGACAAGGTATGAACCTTTTTTGATGTGCAATTTCACATTCCTTCCTCTTGCCACGCTTATCATGCTCATTTACTGCATTACAGAGGCTTATCAACTTTTTTGGCGCCCTAAATATCACCTTCACATTATGTTTGGTTGCTACCTTCTTTAATCCATGTGATACTTTGTGTATATACGGAATTACAACACATCGCTCTCTGTTGCTCTCTTCTCTCTGCACCTGCGTTTTCTTCGTTATGTTATTCAGCAGCTTTTCTGCCACAGACGAAATGACACTATCTGGGAAACCACTGGCTTTCAGCCTGGTTATTTGCATGCCGATGCTTTCTGTCATTTTGTGATCGCAGGACTTCTTAATGCTCTGCAACATGCATGAGTGGGCGACGCTCCTTTTAACAAGCTTGGACTGGCTCGAATCGAATCTCATGAGGCTTTTTTCGTTTTTGGTATGATACCACCAGCATGTGTGCATGGGGGTCTTCTGTATTTGTAGATCGAGGAACCTTATCATCCCTTTATCAGGTACTTCATAGGTAAAGTCAAGCCCATTGAACTTGCCCTTGAAAAGCGCGACCATCATATCCGCGTCAACCGTACCAGATCTTTCTGTACTAAAACAAAGCAAAAAATCGTCTACGTATCGAAAGCATGCTAAAACACCCCTGCTATCCAGTTCAGGTTTTAGGCTGCGGTCTCCCTTTGCCATGTAAAGGTTCAAAAGGACAGGAGCCAAGCACGACCCGATACAAATGCCTCCTCGCTGTGCGTATATTTTCCCTTCGTACAGCACATACAGGGATCTCAGATACACCCACAGTAGTTCAAGGAAGCCGCTGACGCTCGTCCCACACTCGTTCTGAAACTTCGTAGGTCCATAGCTGTCAATACATTCTTCAACTGCTGATATCGCCCCGTCTTGAGGAATTGAATAGAACATGTCTTTCACGTCTACTGACATGCACGTCACAGGATGGTCTTTCCTCAGAAAGCTGATGACTTCTTCGGAGCCTTGCACCATATATGGGTCATCACAAGTCAACTTAGACAGTTGCCCCTGCAGGTATCTAGCCACATGACTTTGCCACGTATTCCTGTCTTCCACAATCATCCTGAAGGGGTTCCCTTCTTTGTGCGTCTTAACGGAAAAGAATGGCCGCAGTGTGAGCTCCTTACTTCCTTTCACATTTCCCGAAAGCTTTTCCAACCCTATTCGGGCACAGGTTTTTGCTGCTTGCTGTCTCATTTTTTTCAAGCCTTTTTCAGAAATATGGGCTCGCATTTTTATAACCAATATCGGATATAAAAAACAAATTTTCGCGCCCCGTACTACTTTGTTATCAAGTATAATGTTAAAAGGACCACCTAGGCTACCTATGTAAATAATGAAAGCAGCATTATGGAGACATTTGACAGGGAAGCCTACAGTGCCAAAAGAAAACGACTGCAGATGGCGGCCCACCATGAACTAAAAGAAGTCGTACTGCGATGGATCAAAAATGCACGTGAGTCTTACCTCCCTGTGAGTGGGCCACTCATTTGTGCCCAGGCCGAAAGGTTCGCCACCAAAATGAACGTTGAAGTGTTCAAAGCTGGGAAAAAGTATGATATTACGCTCTTTAATGCTTTGTACATTCTTGCTCATGAATGCGCCCACACTCCTGCAGAAGTCATTGCTAACTGCTTTGTACAGCAGTTTTGTGCAACCGAACTGCTGTGCAGAAGAGAACAGCTAACCTTTTTTCTTTCATTTAATACCCGCTTTATTTTTACATATTCCATTGTGCCCCGAGGCAAAAAACGTTATTAAAAAAAAAAAAAACGCTGCCGACCGAAGCAGCTGACTCAGCCGCAACCACAGAAGAGGACAGCTGTTTCGAGAGCGTCTTGCCCTCTGCAATGCGGCTTGCTGATTATGTGTCAATCGATTATGGTGTCGCGGTTGCCCGGTCAGCCGACTGAAAATGGCATAATTGAAGAAGTGACGGTTGCTGACAGCGATGATTCGTTGGAAGATGACGATTGTGAGCAGTTGCCCCAAATGCCGAAGCGAACGGTGAAAGAAGCCGCAGAAGTCTTGTCCGTGCTGGAAGACTTCTTTGAACAACTCCCTGATGGTGTGTGTACTGCGGAGCACCTAGCAGCTGTTAGAGCTATCGTAGTTGCTCAAATTCGCCCGAAAAAGCAGACGAAGATAACAGATTTTTTTGCCAAATAAAGGTGTGTCCTCTGTCAGCAAACATTGTTTTTTGTTGTTCATTCGATTTTCGACATTCGGATAATTCGGATAATTGTTGAATTAAAAAGCTTTTACTGTATCTCAAGATAGCTAAAGGTGGTGCTAATCACGGCCTACCCCCCTCCAGCTTTTATGCCATCTGTTGATGATTGGCCAGAACATGCACATTGGGGAGACCTATCTGTTCCACATCCACTGACGCTTAACCTATACCCCAATAAGGTGCAGATGTGGACATAGAAAACAGGTAGAGTAATAAATTCGACGCTTTTAATTTTAAAGGTCTGGATAAACTGGACTGCTGATGTCATGCCAGTCAAAATCTATAGATATGTACTAGCCCCCAAAATAAATGGAGCAGACGAATGAATAAGATTTCGTTTCGCGCCGTGCCCTGCAAGCGGATGCGCATTCGTATAGCTTGAATGCATGTGGGACACCTGGATGTTCAGCTTGACACTCTTGGTGTTCGCCTCATCAGAGGCCCGGAGGAATAAGAGCAAGTTTTCCACAGGCCCGTGCTCCGTTTTATTATGGGGGCATTAGTACTCTATATATAGCACAGGATGCTTATTAAAGCCTCTTGATGCCTGGTGGTCAGCAAACAGTAGCACTTGCTAACCACCAGAGTCTGCTGGCCACTCTTTCAAAGTGGAATTTCACTGCAGTTTAATAAATAACTCGGAAGGTCGATGGTAATAAATGGAGATTAATCCCGTTTTTCTATTCTATTCCTGTTTCTACAGAGCCCTGGCACGAAGAGTTCAGTTTGAGTAAGCAGCGCACGTACTACTTCAACACCATGACCAGAAAGAGCGACTACGAGATGCCCAAGAGAGGGTGTGCAGCCTCCTTTAAGGACTGCTTCACATCAGCCGTGCTCTGGCCGTGGATTCCGGGCCTTAAAATCCTGCCCCCCAAGTCACCCAACGACTGTCCTAATGACGGTCGTGTCCATCGCATGACGCTTGTAAACTTTGTGAAAAAGAGGCTTTCTAAGTGAACTATCATGAGATTGTATATTGTGTTCAGAGAAGAAGTGAGTGATAAAGAATGAAAGATCATGACCTGTGATCTGTTGTGTTTTTTCATCCATTATAGGTTTGCAGCTATAATGCTTTGAAAAGCAGTGTAGAATGCACCCTTCAGGAAACTGAAGCTGAAGTTTGGTCACGTGACATTCCTCGTGTGGCAGCGAACCATGATATGTAAGGGCACCGTCGGGAGCACGCATTCACCTAGCTTTCTGTGCATGCACATCAAACGGGTTGTATAAAGCAGTATTTTCGCTACAATTGAAGTGGTCCCTCCAATGCATAACAGATGTATGAAGTACTACTGCGTCACAGGCAGCCGCAACAGTGCACAAAATATTAAAGGAGGATTCCCACTTGTAAAAATACCGGTTCTTCTATAAGCTTTTCCACAAGGCTTATTTTCCAAACAGCAGCAATCAGCGCCCTCTTTGGCGGGAATTTCATAATGCGGGTGGCTGCGGCGCGAGAGGGCACACACAACAGGATGTGCACCTTCATACAGCCGTGCTAAAGTGGCATTCTGCATGTGTACATATGCGGTAACAATGTGAACGATTTCAGTGGTCGAAAAGTGGCCTCCGACATTTGTGGCCATGCCAGCGTTCAACTCCAGCGAAGACAGTCTGCTCAAAAGGTGACCGCTTATACTTTGCGCCATTTTACGCTGTGTTGCATGTGTTATAGTGCTATATGTCTCGTGCGCCACCAATAGGGGCGCCACTGAAAGCCACCCAGCGGTCGTTTTCGAAAGTCCTGGGATATGAGTTGACGCTGTTGATGCGTTGATGCAAGAATTGTGGATGTTCGCGGCGGTGATTTTGGGTATTTCAGCTCCTGCCGATTTTTTTTTTTTTTTTTTTGTGCGGAGGGCTGAAGCATAAAATTAAGCTACCTCTTTGTGTTGAAGTGAAAGCATTGATGATGCTGCAGACATCTGAGAAAAATTAATGCGTACACGCTCTGGGTGCCTCCCACAAACAAATGCTAAATGACGCTGCAATATTGTGCCCCACTTGATGTGGGTATACTGCATCGACTGATCAATTACTTCAACAGAATATTCACCATTTCTGTTTTCTTTTTCATTTACCTTGCTTTTGCTTTGCAAGCTCTTTTCCTATGTGCTCATGGTGACATGCCTCGACCCAATATATGAAATATTCTGCGCCACGCGCCGTTACATCGTGCCAGCACCGCTATCTCACAAGTATATCGCTTCATCGGCCGAATTTGCAAGACTTTCTTGAGATGTCGCCTATAGGGTGCCGTGTCGCAGAAAATCCGGCGTCATCGTCGTTGTGTTGTTCGCAGCAGACGACGTGGCCGGCTGCGCTCCCGGATTCATTTATCAATTCTGCCACCAGTGGTGTGGCCATCGCTTTGCACGGGGCGTATAGTTTCTGTATTCACTCTATGGGGCGTAATAGGTTATCGCACTCGCCATGCACCTACCTTGATGCATCAGCAAAGCATATGGTCGCCGCGAGTAGCCGTAGGAGCACCTTATCACTTCTCATCGGCGCAGCACTAGCAGTCGCGCTCATTGTCACCGTGATTAGGGCGGCTAGAACCCGCTAGAACCCTACCGTGTTCCAGCCTGGGTGGGACAGGGCAGACCACGTGACAGTGACGTGATTTGATTGACGTCGCTTTTCGCCCTGCCACCGACACATGTTTTTCGAATGGCGCGAGATATGGCCCAAAATAGTTGAGCCACAGCGGCGAGTGTAATGGCTTCTTTTGAAATTCTAAAACCTGATATTGATATTACTAACGGCGGGCTACAAATCACTAATTGCAAGAAAGTGCCTACCGGCAGTAGTTAAAAATTTAGCTGTCAGACTTTATTTAAAAACATTGCTATTTAACATGATTCACTTGTTTTTTGACGCCTACGAACACTGGTATTACTACGCCGCAAAAAAAAAAAACTCTTTACCTCAAAAACGAATTTTTTTAAAAAATGAGTGACCACCTTTCCTAAAACACGTGGTTAATGTGTAGTGGCCTCCTAACGGAATGGTTTTATCGCCCTGTTACGTTCGCTAACTTTCTGATGCGCCATTTGGTCCTGAGCATAGAATGTATGACACGAGGTAGCTGCTCAATGTCCCCTGTCCCCAGTCACGGTGATTACCAAATTGGTGGAACCGCGGAAGCACGACGGAGGCTCGGTGGGTGCTCTATTGTTGCCAGCGGCACCTGCCGCTGCGGAGCGCTCGTTCCCGCCCCGTCTTGTTTTCCTAACACAGACGTCTTTCCAGCGCGCAGCTTTGTCCAGTGTTAACAGTGTTGAATTTAATTTGTGTGGCCGATGGACTTTTTTTATGCCTTCTCGTTTCGCAACGTACGCGTTATTCCCTCTGCTCATGTGCATATAGCCTATTACGAGGCAGCTGTACGGTGGTTGACCAGTGTGCAATGAGGCGCCAATGGAGCGTTTAATCTGCGGCTGCTCAGAAGAGGTGCCTGGTTAAGCTGGAGTAGGCGCTCAGCGTTTGACTCCTAAGCGACAGCTTTCTTTTTTTTAGCAAGAAACCTTAGCGATTGTTCCCGCAGCATTTGTCTCGTATGCACGTGTGCGGAAGAGGAAACGTAGGGGAAGGCAGTGGTTCGGGTTGCAGTCACGTCAGCGCTGTTTGTATGTTTGCTTAGGACCTCTTCTTTCCCAAATATTTGATTAGTCAATATCCTTTCCCAGGTCTTTGTTTAGCCGTCAGAAACTTTGCTTTCCTTTCCCCATCGAGTGGTGAGAAGTGTCGCCTAATTTCTGATTAGTTGCCGTCCCCGCCAAGGGCGGAGACGGAGGGCTTAAATCTAAGTGCTCTGATTCAAACCAGGGCTGATTTCGTCTAATGAACGGTTCATTAATGTAAATAGTTTTCTCTTTGCTTGTCCCTTCATGTTTTATTTATGTGTAAATAAATAGTTAACCCACATTTCCTGCCGTCGAGTAATGTGAATGCTTGCGAGCCCGAACTATCATTATATTAAAAACATCGACATCATCATCAACAAGTGTTTTCCCAACATCGCCACATAAAGCGGAAACTCAACTCGCCCCATTATGGAATCTGTAAGGTGGATGCATGGACACAATTCATTCTGGAGGCGGTCATCTTGGCTATAATGCCATGCGCAGAGCCGCTATCTTGGAATAGGATTTTGAAACTATGCCGCAGTTTCGGCCCGTGACGTCTGAAACACATGGTTCTACTTCCAATCGCCATTTTGTGCTATGACGTCATAATCGGCACACGAATTGTGCTGCCATCTTGAATTCCTCGGTAAGACTTTCACGCCGATCGATGCGCTGTGCGCACACACAGCAAATCCAGAAAACATGAGAGAAGCTTACACTCTTAAAAGGTAGCAGCCTGGGCAAGCAACAGCACAAATTATGAAGGAATGAATTTGACATATTCCGCGAATTTCGTGCAGCACTCAATGCAATCCCAATATTAAGAGTTCTGTTCTTCAAGCATCATTATATAGTAGGTCATCAATATATGTGCTGCTTGAACTTATTGTGTTGCTATTGCTATTGTAGCTAGAACTGCTCAAGGCTTAACGTCGTCTTCGACTATCATCTCGGCTAAGACGTCACGCCTAGAGCTGTCATCTTGGCTTTGGGATTCCTAAATTATGCCGCCATTTTGGTCCATGGCATCATAGACACATGATGTCCAGATTGACGATAGAAAAAACGATAAATGCAAGCACTGTGGGAAGAGAGGGACCCCCGACCATATAATCTGAGAATGTGCTAGCTCCCTTGGGGCTAAAACAAATATTAATTGTAGAGAAGCCTGGGAAGCCCTGCTGCGGAGCGAGGTCCCTACTGCACAGCAACAAGCCATCCGCCTGGCGGAAAAAGCCGCGAAGAGCCAAAACCTCTTTGCCTGTTTCTGGTCTCGGCTCCCGTCCCTTAGGCCTAGTCCCTTAGGCCTGCGTTCCAGGGGCGGGGATTGGGGGCCTCCTTATCTGGTGGAAAAATAAAGTTATATCGCATTCTACTTCCAATCGCCATATTGAATTATGACGTCATCATCGGCACTTGAATTGGGTTAAACTCCACGGAGATATTTTCACGCCGATTGACTCGCTGTGCGCACGCGCACACCAAATCGAGAAATGTTGGAGGAGCTAACGCTCTTAAAACGCAGCAGAATTGGTAAAACCTCTACAAACAGCAGTACAAATTTTGAACGAGTGAATTCCGCACATTCCGCGAATGCCTTGCAGCGCTTAATGCGGTGCCATTGTTATGGGTTCTAGTCTTTAAAGTCATTCACATTTATCAGTTGCTATTGCTATTGTAGGCAGCATGTCCACGGACACCAAATCGGAATCTTGGGAAGAACTAACGCTCTTAAAACGAAGCAGCACCGCACCGTCCATCTGGCGGAAGAGGCCGCAACAAGCCAAGGGCTGCCTGCCAGCCTCTAATCCGCGGGCGCACGACTCCCTGTCTTCCCCGGCACGCGTGCCGGGGCGGGGAAGAGGACGCCCATTTCCGATGGAAATAAAAGTTGTGCAACCAACCAGCACTGGTACAACGTTGACAAGCAACAGCACAAATTATGAACGAGTGGGGTGGTGCAGTGGTAAGACGCCCGACTACTGTGCCGAAGTTCCTGGGTTCGAACCCGACCACGGCGGCTGCCTTTCGATGGAGGCGAAACGAAGTGGCGTCCGTGTGCTGTGCGATGTCAGCGCACGTTAAAGGTCACCAGGTGGTCGAAATTACTCCGTAGGCCTCCACTACGGCTCCCCTTTCTCTCCACTTTCACTCCCACCTTCCTCCCTTCCCTTACGGTCCGGTTCAGGTGTCCACAGAGCAAGTGTGGCAGATACTGCGCCTTTCCTTTCCTATGAACCAATTATTATTATTATTATTTATTATTCCGCACATTTCGTGAATGCCGTCCAGCACTCAATGCGATGACATTGTTATGCGTTCTAGTAATACTTTAATCATTCATATTTATATATTGCTATTGCTATTGTGCCCCGCCGGGGTGGTGAAGTGGTAAGACGCCCGACTACTGTGCCGGGGCACCAGGGCTCGAACCCGACCGCGACGGCTGCGTTTCGATGGAGGCGAAACCAAGAGACGTCTATGTGCTGTGCGATCTTAGTGCACGTTAAAGATCCCCAGGTGGTCGAAATTACTCCGAAGCCCTCCACTACGGCTCCTCTTTCTCTATCCACCTTCACTCCCGCCTTCCCCCTTCCCTCACGGCGCGGTTCAGGTGTTCACAGAAACAAGTATGAACACCTGAACCGCGCTGTGAGGGAAGGTGTTCACAGAAACAAGTATGAGCGCACGTTAAAGATTCCCAGGTGGTCGAAATTACTCCGAAGCCCTCCACTACGGCTCCTCTTTCTCTATCCACCTTCACTCCCGCCTTCCCCCTTCCCTCACGGCGCGGTTCAGGTGTTCACAGAAACAAGTATGAACACCTGAACCGCGCTGTGAGGGAAGGTGTTCACAGAAACAAGTATGAGCGCACGTTAAAGATCCCCAGGTGGTCGAAATTACTCCGTAGCCCTCCACTACGGCTCCCCTTTCTCTCTTTCCACTTTCACTCCCACCTTCATCCCTTCCCTTACGGCGCGGTTGCGGTGTCCACAGAAAACAAGTGAGACAGTTACCGCGCCTTTCCCTTCCTATAAATAACTCAGTTTAAACAAGTATGACAGATACTGCGCCTTTCCCTTCCTGTTAACCAATTTATTGCTATTGTAGGCAGAATGCGCGCGGACACCAAATCCAGAAACGTGGGAAGAATTAAAACGCAGCAGCATTGGTACAATCACAATAATAATATTTGGTAGCAGGAAGGGAAAGGTGTATCTATCGCACTTTTGTTTTGTGGCTGTGGGAAGAAGGAAAAGATTGAATGTCATTTATTGAATGGGAAGCGTCATGGCCATGGATGGGGATAAAGGGGAGTAGACAGAATCTTCATTGTTTAGGTCGTCACTCAAAACATTGCTCTAACCAGGCCACTAAGCGAGCCATACTTGGCAAATATCATCTGTGTGTTAGCATCAGTTTCTAGAAGGGAATGGTAGTTCAGGCGGTAGGGTTTGATCTCGGAGCGTCCAGTAGAAAAAGCAGGGCAATCCCAGAGTAGATGAGTTATGCCGCCGCGAGTTAGAGTCGTACAGTGGGGGAAGGTAATCATTTCCTCTGTATACTGACGCCAGCGGGCCATAATACGTGGCGAAGGAAAAGAAAATGCACGGGCCTGTTACTGGCTCTGTAGCTGAGCCACCTTCGCTGCCTCCTGCGGACAAAAAGGGAGAAAGTAGAGAAAAAAAAAGAGGGAAAGAAAGACGCGCACCGCAACAACAGCCGTCGTCCATCACCGAAACGGTGGCGGGTGCAATGACGGCCTACAACAGATAAAAATTCTGTGGCAGGAAAGCCCCCGCCGCGAGCGGCGGTGACCTGCCTGTTATGGCCCCATCAGGGGAGTACCTCCGCCGCAAGCGACGTGACTTACCAGTCCCAGCCCCGTAGGGCCAGGAACAGCCGCCCTTCACAACCTCCTTGTTCCTGTGGGCCGTAAGGGAAGGGAGGAAGGCGGGAGTGAAGGTGGAAAGAGAGAACGAGGAGCCGTAGGGAGGGCTGCGAAGTAATTTCGACCGCCTGGGGATCTTTAACGTGCGCTGACGTCGCACAGCACACGGAGGCCTCTTCGTTTTGCCTCCATCGGAATGCAGCCGCCGGCGGGAGAGATCGAACCCGGGTACTTGGTCTCAGTAGTCGGGTATGTTACCACTACATCACCTCCGCGGGGCTGACCATTACTAGCAACAGCACAAATCATGAAGGAATGAATTCCCCACATTCCGCGAATGCGCAGTATCTGTCACCCTTGTTGCTGTGGGCAGCTGAACCGGTGGGAGGGAAAATTGAAATATAGAAAGAGGGGTCGTAGTGTAGGGCTACGGAGTAATTTCGACCACCTGGGGATCTTTAACGTGCGCTGACATCGCACAGTGCACGAACGTCTCTTCTTTTCGCCTCTATCGAAACGCAGCCGCCGGCGGTCGGGATCAAACCCGGGTACATCGGCACAGTAGTCTGACGTCTTACCACTGCACCACCGCGGAGGGGCATTGTTATTGGTTGTAATCCTTAAAGTCCATTCATATCGTTACGGGGATGTATTTAATGTAACTGGCGCTGCGACGGGCGGAACTCGGTGCAAATACTTCAGAAGCCGTGCAGCATCTACTCTGTCAGCGTCGTCGTCTTTCAGAACACTTCGCCTTCCACACGCTCCGCGGTCGTCGTCGTTGTCTGTCACGCCACTTCGGTCACGCGTTTCCCGGCAACACTATCCCCCTCGGCAAAAGGCAACGCCCCAGTGCGTATTAGGCGTGTGGTGGGGAGGGGAATAATACGGTTTGAGGCGGGCCACATGTACGATTTCGGAAGTGGGTGTAACGAACAGTGACCTTGGGCGGAGCGGTGTAATCTCATAGGTGACCTCGGTCACCAGGCATAGTACACGATAAGGACCTGTGTAGTGCGGCAGAAGTTTTTCACGCAGCCCCACACGATGGCACGGAAGCCAGAGCAACACCAGAGGTCCGGGAGGATAGTGAACATTATGGTGGTGAGCGTCGTAGCGGCGTTTTTGAGCTTGTTGAGAGACTGAGAGCTTGTGAAGAGCAATCTGGTTGGTTGGTTTGTGGGGTTTAACGTCCCAAAGCGACTCAGGCTATGAGAGACGCCGTAGTGGAGGACTCCGGAAATTTCGACCACCTGGGGTTCTTTAACGTGCACTGACATCGCACAGCACACGGGCGCCTTGCTTTTCGCCTCCATCGAAAAGCGGCCGCCGAGGCCGGGATTCGATCCCGCATCCTTGGGAACAGTAGTCGAGCGCCGTAACCACTGCGCCACCCCGGCGGGGCTGAAGAGCAATCTGGCGAGCAGCATCGGCTCGGGCGATGGTATCGCGGGCATAAGTTGTGACGGGGCCAGCGGCGGGAAGCAAAGGGTCGAAGGGCAGTAAGGGAGAGTACCCAGCATTGTGATGGCGCGAAGAGTTATATGCAAAGGTGACATATGGCAGACCAATGTGCCAGTCGCAGTGACTGTCGAATACATATATGGCGAGCATGTCGGTGAGTGTGCGTTTAAGACGTTCCGTAAGGCCGTTTGTATGAGGGTGATACGCCGTGGTGAACAATGGGGCCGAACGGCGCAAGAACGAAGTATTTCGACAATAACTCGGGAAAGGAAACAGCGGCCATGACCGGTAAGTATAGTTGACGGGGAGCACCGTGGTGATGTATGACGTCGTACAAAAGGAAGTCAGCAACGTCAGTGGCGCAGCTAGTTGGAATGGCGCGAATGATCACGTACCGCGTGGCATAGTCGGTGGCCACAGCGATCCATTTCTTTCCTGACCAGGACTCTGGGAAGGGCCCCAGGAGGTCAAGGCCAACACGAGAAAACGGCTCGGTCGGGATAGCAATCGGCTGCAGGTGTCCAGGAGGCAACACAGGGTGTTTCTTCCGGCGTTGGCAGAGGTCGCAAGCGGCGACATAACGTTGGACGGAGCGGTAGAGTCCAGGCCAGACGAAACGCCGGCGCACGTGGTCGTATGTGCGTGAGGCCAAGATGACCAGCTGTAGGAGCGTCATGCATTTTTTGGAGAACGGTAGAGCGTAGGTGTTGGGGAACGACCCGCAAATGCTCAGCGCCATCAGGTTGCATGTTGCGGCGGTACAGTGTTCCCATGAAGGAAGAGCTAGGCGAGGGAAGAGTTACGGCTGTTCGTGCGGAGGAGGTCGATGAGAGAACTGAGGGTTGGGTCTAAGTGCGGTTCGTTGGCGATGTGGGAAAAGTCGGATATAGAGAGGATGCTGAGGTCCGACTCATGGTCTGTAGGGGAAGGGGGATCGACGGGATAACGGGACAGACAGTCTGCATCCTGATGGGACCGACCGGATTCGTGTACAACGGAAAATGTATACTCCTGCAAGCGCAGTGCCCAGCGGGCGAGGTGGCCAGCAGGATCCTTGATGGAAGAGAGCCAACATAAGGCGTGGTGGTCGGTAATAACAGTGAAGGGTCGGCCAAACAAGTAGGGTCGAAATTTTCCAATGGTCCACACGAGATTATGAGGCAGCGCACCATGCAACACAAAGAGAGGAAGAGGGACAAGTCCCTCTTCCTGTCTGTGTGTTTTATGGTGCGCTGCCTCATAATCATGGCATACCAACTAGCTCAATTATCCACTTTACTTAGTCCAAACGAAAGCCAGGCACTCCCGTTCCTGAATAGGATCTGTTCCGCTGAAGACAGGAGACGACTGGCGTAGGCAATCACGCAGTGTTGGCCACGTTGTCGCTGCGCAAGAATGGCACCAATCTCGTGGTCACTGGCGTCGGTGCAAAGTTCCGTCGGGGTAGA
Source organism: Amblyomma maculatum (assembly GCF_055883805.1). NCBI lineage: Eukaryota > Metazoa > Arthropoda > Arachnida > Ixodida > Ixodidae > Amblyomma > Amblyomma maculatum. The sequence goes on from NC_139353.1 coordinate 81,773,413, forward strand.
CGGGTTGAAATGGGCGAACACAGGAGTATTGGTGAGAACAGCGATGAGGGTGGAGAATGCGTTGGCCTGCTCTGTCCCGAAGAGAAAGGAAAGCCTTTCTTCAGCAGATTGGCGAGAGCGAGCAACGGCGGCAAAGTTTGGGACTAACCGGCGAAAATATGAGCACAGTCCTGTAAAACTGCGGACATCACGGCCGGGGTGATCGGGGAGATGGAAAAGCACTAAAAGCGTGAAAGTTTTCGGGATCGGGTTGCACGCCGGCGGCATTCATCAAAGGCCGAGCACTTTAGGTTCGCGGCGACGAAAACGGCACTTTGAGTTCAGTTGAAGTCCGGCACAGCGGAAAAGTGCTAAGATGGAAGAAAGGCGACGGAGGTGGCTTTCGAACGAGGGCGAGAAGACAATCACGTCATAGACAAAATGGACAAGTCATCCATTTGAAGCCGCGGAATAAGGAGTTCATCATCCATTCAAACGTGGCAAGGGCGTTACAATGTCCAAAAGGCATAATCTTAAATTGGCAAAGTCCATCGGGTGCGGCGAAAGCTGTCTTCTCGCTGTTTTGTTCGTCAACAGAGATTGGCCAGTAGCCGCTACGAAGGTCGATGGAGGAAAAGTAGCGGGCTCCATGTAAACAATCAAAGGCATCGTCTATCCGCGGAAGCGGGTAAACATCCTTCCTTGTAATCTTGTTCATATGTCGATAGTCGACACAAAAGCGCCAACTGTGGAGCTGTAGCCGACGAAGCGCGAGGTGGTGGTGGTGGTAAGAACATTTATTTACACAAGGATGTTTGGATCGCCCCATAAGGGACCGGTCCTTACAAGCAATAGGTGGAGGTACCTAGTTGGGGACCCCAGTGGCGGTTGCCGCCGCTCGGGCGCGTCCGACTAAGGCTTGTTGGGCCTGAAAGTCGTGACAGCTGAGCAGGACCGCCTCCCAGTTCTCCCGAGTTGGGTTGTGGATGGGGGGAATAGCCGGGTTGGAGGGGTAGGCCCACACCATGTGATAGATGTCAGAAGACACCGCTACACAGTGCGGGCAGCTGCCACTAAAGGAGGGGTCAAAATGTTTTAGGGCTGCCGGGCACAGCAATGTATTGGTGAAAAGGCGGAGAAGGAGCCGCTCATCCGCCTTTATGAGACCTTTACATGGGCTTGGGCAACGGCGATGACAATTTTGATAGTACGTCGTGATATCTTTGAAGGTGTAGGCCGGATTAAAATCGGGTTCCTGATCCGGTAGGGAGGAGAAAACAGCCCGGTGAGAGAGCACGCGGGCGGCTGCGTCTGCTGCCTCGTTTCCTGCCAAACCCTGATGAGCAGGGGCCCATATAAGGTAGCGGTGTGCGCGGTCCGTATCCCGTATGCAATTTAAGTAAATTTTATAGGCTAGTAAGGGAGTCCAGCCTTGTCTGACATTCCGACAGGCTCCTCGCGAGACGGCAATTATGTATTTTGAGTCGGAATGAGAGGCCGCGGACGAAGCGCGAGAGCTGCTAACAAACACAGTCTTTATTCGGCATAAGCCTAACTGCGCCGCACGAGCCGCGCCGAAGCTACTGCTCGACCGAGTGAAGATGCCTAGGTAATAGGGCACAGCTGAAACATTGTTACCTAAGGATTGTCAGGGCCTAGGCTCGGCGCGTTAGGGGACTGAAGGCGCTAGGCTTGGCGCGCTCATCATCATCATCATCATCAGCCTGACTATACCCACTGCAGGGCGAAGGCCTCTCCCATATATCTCCACTTAACCCGGTTCTGTGCTAGCTGCATCCACTTGACCCCTGCGAACTTCTTAATTTCATCCGCCCACCTAACTTTCAGCTGCCCCCTGCTACGCTTTCCTTCCCTTGGAATCCAGTTTGTGACCCTAAGCGACCATCGGTTATCCTCTCTTCGCACTACATGTCCTGCCCATGTCCATTTCTTCTTCTTAATTTTCACTAGAATGTCGGTAACTCGAGTTATTTCTCTGACCCACTCTGCACGCTTTCTATCTCTTAATGTTACCCCTACCATTTTTGGTTCCATAGCCCTCTGGGTTGTCCTCAACTTAAGTAGAAGTCTCTTGGTTAGCCTCTACGTTTCAGCCCCATAGGTGAGTACAGGTAAGATGCAACTGTTGTATACTTTCCTCTTGAGCGATACCGGTAAGCTGCTAGTCATAATCTGCGAGTGCTTGCCAAATGCGCTCCATCCCAATCTTATTCTTCTTGTTATTTCCTTTTCATGGTCCGGATCTGCGGTTACTACCTGTCCTAAATAGACATTATCGCCTACTACTTCCAGTACTTCGCTACCTAATGAAAGCTGCTGTTCCTTCCTGAGGCTGTTGAACATTACCTTAGTCTTCTGCATATTGATTTTCAAGCCTACCTTTCTACTTTTCCTGTCTAGGTCATCAATCATTATTTGCAGTTCATCCCCCGAGTCGCTTAGCAAGGCAATGTCATCAGCAAATCCCAGATTATTGAGGTATTCTCCATCTACCCTTATCCCTAACAGCTCCCATTCCAAGTCTCTGAATACTTCCTCTAAACAAGCTGTGAATAGTACTGGGGAGATTGTGTTTCCTTGCTCAACACCTTTCTTTATGGGAATTTTGTTACTTTCTTTATGCAGAACTATGGTTGCTGTGCAGCCACTATATATATCTTCCAGCACGTTCACGTAAGGCTTGTCTACCCCCTGATTTCGCAATGCCTGCATCACCGCCGATGTTTCAACTGAGTGAAATGCTTTTTCGCAATCAATGAATGCTATGTATAAGGGCTGGTTATATTTCGAGCATTTTTCTATCACCTTATTGATGGTATGGATATGATCGATACTAGAGTACCGTTTCCGAAACCCTGCTTGATCCTTTGCTTGATTGAAGTCTAATGTTGTCCTGATTCTGTTAGCGATTACCTTAGTAAATACCTTATACGTAAGAGACAGTAAGCTGATTGGTCTGTAATTTTTAAGGTCCTTGAAGTTCCCTTTCTTATGAATGAGGATAATGTTTGCATTCTTCCATCCGGTACCGTCGATGACACCAGGCACTGCGTATACAGGGTGGCCAGTTTTTATAGCACGATATCCCCCCCGTCCTTCAGCAAATCTGTAGTTATCTGATTCTCTCCAGCTGATTTCCCCCTTTTCATAGTTTCTAATGCTTTCTTGACCTTGTCCTTCGTCACTGGTGGAACGTCTGACTCTTTTTCCCTACCGCCAGTCTCATTACGGTCCTGACTACTTTGGCTACTGTAGAGATCTGTATAGAACTCCTCGGCTACTTTGACTATCTTATCCATATTCGTGATGACGTTGCCCGCCTTGTCCCTTATCGCATACATCTGGTTTTTGCCAATGCCCAATTTCTTCCTTACCGCTTTAAGGCTTCCCCCGTTCTTTACAGCATGTTATACTTCTTTACATCGGCCACCTTGCGCTTATTGATTAGCTTTGCTATCACGGCCAATTCGATCCTGTCTGTTGGATTGGAAGCTTTCATACTCTGGCGTTTCTTAATCAAATCTTTCTTCTCCTTAGACAGCTTACCGGTATCCTCTCTAACTATCCTACCGCCTACTTCTACCGCGCACTCAGTAACGATATCTCTGAAATTATTGTTCCTTGCTTCCAGGGTAATGTCGCCATCCTCGGTTAGAGCTGAATACCCATTCTGTAGCGAGATCCTGAACTCTTCTGCCCTCCGCCTCACCGCTAATTCGTTGATGGGTTTCTTTCTTACTAATCTGTTGTGTTCCTTCTTGAGATTTAGGCTAATTTGGGACCTCACCATCCTGTGGTCACTGCATCGCACTTTCCCGATTACCTCTACATCTTGCATAATGGCGGGGGTTGAACTCATTATGAAGTCGATTTCATTTTTAGTCTCCCCGTTCGGACTTTTCCATGTCCATTTCCGGTTCTTCCGTTTGCTGGAGAAGGTATTCATGATTCGTACGTTATTGCGCTCTGCAAACTCAACTAGTAATTCCCCCCGGTTATTCCTAAAACCAATGCCATAGTCACCTACTGCTTTGTCTCCTGCCTGCTTTTTCCCTATCTTGGCATTGAAGTCGCCCATTAGTACAGTTACCCACATGGCGAGGCGTTCTCGCGTGGGTAACACGCCCCATCGCCGGCGTCACTCAAAATCGCGGACCTCGGAAGGCACACGGCTCACCGCCCACCGACGCCACTTGTTGACGGCCGTGCGGAGCTGGTCGTCGCGGTTTAGACGCGAGGAGGCAACCATCTCGCTGACTTGCATTGCAGGCACCTCGAAAATATATAGGTCAGGCAGGTCGCTGTCGACCGCTGTCTTAAAGCCTGCTACCGTTTGGTAGAACCTGTGAGGCCTTTCAGCTTGTGGGTCCAGGTGCCGGTCTGCTGTAAAGGTCCGGCGAGCTGTGCTCAGCCAGTACTGTAACAGGGAGCGCCCCGGGTACAGCGGATCATTGAGCAGTGTGGCGACCAGTTTCGACGCGAGCACTCGGTCCACCGTGTTGACGCATGGCAGCCCGATGCCTCCCCTTTCTTGCGGTAGGTGAAGGAAACGGCGCGCGACAAGAGCTGTCCCGCCATCCCAGACAAACACCCTAGCAAGGGAGACGAGGCGACCTGCCGTTCGACGCGAAATCACCGCAACGCGCGAACGTAGAGCGCGTAGGCGCACGCCTTAGTCTTTACAACCCCGACTATTGTCTGTGCGGAAAGTGCAAAGTGGGCGGCCTCCGACATCGCACTTGTGGCACGCGCTACCACATCCTGCCACGTGCGCGGTGATACGCCACTCGCTTCAAAAAAGACGGCCAGCACACGGACCGCGTCGAGAAATGGAAAATAGATATACCGGATTAGAGGGAATTTATTGTCTTCCACACACATAGGTGCTTGTATCTACACACACACACGCACTGTAGTACATACATGGGAGGACAACGAAAGGTGCGATTCTAGCAACATCGCAGAACACAAGCTCAAAAGGAATATCAATGAGAAACTTAATGACAGAGGATTCGAGGTACGTAACAAAAGGGGGGGGGGTTAGTATGGCAAGGCTGGCATAACAAGCCCGCCGTCCCGAACGGGTGTGCCAGGGCTGCAGAAACCGCGCCTCGCCTTGTCAGATGGAAGGAAGGATGCACTAGGTTCGATCCTCCTGTGAGGGTACAGACCTCAACCTGCGACCATCATCATCCTACGGCTACCCCAGGCAAGGCCTCCCGCTCCATAAGGTTCGGGGGGTTTTTTGTTTCGGGGCGCGGGCTTTTCCCAGCCAAGGGGCTCATGCAATCCGGCCTGTTCCCACCGGGGCGGGGTCGCAGTGCATATGCACCCCGTCCGCACCACCCCGGTGGGTCGAAGCCTGACGCGAGCAAGTCTTCTAATCTCACTTCTAGTTTTCCGTTTTCTTCTTTGAAGATAACCATGGGGTGTCCCCATTCTTCAAAAACTTTTCTCCCTAAGTGGCGCCTCTCTCTCTCTAGGTAGAACCATAGTTCTTTTCTGATTTTGGCCTTCACTTCATGGAGGCTCGGAGTCGTGTTCGAGTAGGCCGCTTTGCAGCGGGCCAACCACACCTGATAGTTGACCTCTGCCAGTGTCAAGACAAACTGCTTGCGCCCTTTCTTTGGAAGCGGGTTGAAGTAGCGCACGATGGGGTATGGGATCCTAGGGAGGCCGAACATATCTCTCAGACGCTCTAGGAGTGCTGCGGGAATTGGGTAGTCAAGAAAGATGTGCTCTGCTGTCTCTCGGGCCAAGCAGAAGGGACACAGGTCAATCATTCCTGGCGTCGCAGGGACAAAGGCACGCCTTCTGATTGGTAAAACGCCTCTTGCGAACCTCCACATCAGGGAGGCTCGGAGTGCATCGAGGAAGTGGCGGTTATGTACTGCCAACTGGGTCTTTCTGCACATAGCATGTAACTTGATAGACGGGCAGGGAGCGGAGGGGTGATCATATTGATAATATCTTTCAGGTGCATGGTTCATGGGTCAACGTCAGACGAGTTTTCTTTCAGGTACTCTAGGTCTGTGGCTGCGGTTCAGTAAAATGATAGGAGTGACCCTGCATGCGGGGTGTTGTGGTGTAGGGCCTTCTCAGTGAATGTTCGCAGCCGTGTCGACAGATAACGAAGCCATCGTTTTTGTTAGCGGCATGTCGCATTCGACGGCTCTGAATGTCCATTTGATGTGCAGAGCCCTTGCGAGAATATCCAGATCGGGCAGCCCTAGGCCACCTTTGAATCTGGGCAGGCAGACAATGGCTCGCTTTACCTTATCGGGGGCTCCCTGCCACAAAAAGCGGTATATATGTTTCTGGAGCTGTTTTTTCTTGTCTGGGATGTCAAGAATGCTGGCCACAAAGCTAAGGGTAGAAATCAGCATTGTCTTGATGATGGTGGCATTCGCAGTCAGGGGACATTTTAGAGCACCAACATTGTGGGTTTTGATGCTTAGTTGCTCTTCAGCCCTATTCCAATTTCTAGGCGCTGGTCCAGCCGAATCGAAGAAATATCCGAGGATTCGTGTCTCGCGAGTAACAGAGATCGATTGGATAGTGGTAGGGGAGGGGGTCGTGTTCAAGGCCATAACAGTGGACTTCTCGTGATTGAGGCGAGCCCCACTCGCTTGGCAGTACTCCGTAGTTAATTCAAGTAGTCTCTCCACTGATGTTGTGTCTGGCACCACCACAGAAACGTCGTCCGCGTAGGCGAACACTGGAGTGCAGGGAGGGCCCGCTGGCAACGGTGTTTTGCGGATGCCGCCATCTCTAACAATCTTTTGCAGGAGGGGTTCAATCGCTATGACATAGAGCAACGGGGAGAGGGGGCAACCTTGTCGGACACCCCTTTCCCCGGGGAAGGGATTTGAGATGCGCCCCTGTACAATGACTGCTGCTTGTGGTGCGGCATAAAGCGCCTAGCACATATTTATGTACTGTACGGGAATGCGCGCGAGCTTAAGTGTCCTAAACAGGTACTCCAGACTCAGGCGGTCGAATGCCTTCTCTTGGTCCAGGGAGCAAAGAAAGCCATTCAGGCTGCGCGATTCCATCCATGTCCAAAGGTTTCTTAGAGCCATGCCATGGAGTTCTACCGAGCGGCCTGGGACACAGCAAGCCTGGTGCGGGCCTACTATTGACGATAGAGCAGGTGTCAGGAGTAAGGAGAGACATTTGGCAATTGCCTTGTAGTCCGTACTTAGAAGGGCCTCCAAGCATTAAGGTCGCTGCTCCTGGAGGTGTCCTTGCACAGGAGTGTGATGATGCCTTCGTTCATACTTGGAGTTAGTTCCCCTCGCTCTAGGGCGTCGTTTGCTAAGTTGGTGAAAGCGGTCTTTAGCGACGGCCAAAACTTTATGTAAAAGGCTGGCGGGAGTCCGTCCATACCCGGAATTCTGTTTGGCTTCATCTGTTTTAGGGCTGTGTGTAGCTCTTCAGGCGACAGCCATGTGTCGTCTAGGTTGGGTGCGTCAATTGCTACCTCCAGCTGGAACGATTTGGGGGTGCAGGGCTCAACAACATAAAGTTTGATGTAGAAATCGCGTGCTAAACTCAATACCTGCTCAGGGTTCGTAACAATATGGCCGGTGAGTGGATCTTCGACTGCAGAGAGGGTTTCGTTCTTTCTGGCAAGGCGACGGCGTAGCAGATGACGCGAACACCATGCCTCGGTTTCCCATCGTTCAGCGCGTGCTGTTGCGCAAAGTCTGTACCAGCGCCGATTTAGAAGAAGATAGAGCTCCTTACGCAGGGTGGCCAACGCCGCGGGGATGCTTGGTCCCTGAGAAAATGGGGCCGATAGCGCGATGATGGCATTCGAGACTATTCGGATTTCTTCTCTTTCTTCCCGCGCCATCTTCTTCCCCCACTCTTGGAAGCAAATCTTGATGGAGGTTTTCATATTATCCCAGCTTTCTGCATTCATGTTAGGGGAGACGTAACGCTTTATAACTTTGACGACTTCCTGCTGGACACGCTCGTCATCCAGAAGTCGCGTGTTTAATTTCCAGCAACCCTTTTCTCGTGGAGCAATATCAGCCGCACACAAGCGCGTGATAAGCAGCTTGTGATCACTTAGGGCATTGGGGAATACCCACACACAGTGCAGGGAACCAGCTACGCTAGCAGAGACATAGACGCGGTCAATACGACTTTCGAGACCACGGCCAGACCAGGTCATGCCGGCGCGACCAGGTTGGAGTGCGCGCCAAGCATCGGTTAAGTCTAACTCCTCCACTAAATCACGTAAGGCCTGTGCGCCATTGTGGTCTCGTCTAAGCCGCCGCGGTGTACCCCGAAGAGAGCGGCGGTCTTCCTTGAAGAGGACACAGTTAAAATCGTCCAATACCACTATTTTGGCTGGGCCAATAAATATGTCTTCTAGCCCCTCAAAAAACTCTCGCTGTCCAAAACGGCATGGGGCATATACATTAATGATGCGCATGCCATTATTAAGGTCAATCGAGACAAAGCGTCCTGCGTTGTTCCGATCATGGCGTAGGATTGACAGGCCGGCGTCTCTTAGCAACATGAGCGCAACTCCCCCTGAACCCTTCCTTCCGAAAATCCAATAGGATTTTGGGCTGAAACAGAGGTAAAAATTTTCAATTTGTTCTTGCCGGTGAATATAAGTTTGTTAAGTGCGAGGATGTCGATCTTTTTGGCGCGGGCTACGTCTATTGTTTCAGCTTTCCGTGCGTTCATAGGTTGTAACCGCAACTGTAATCAGCATTCAACTGCACGAAGCATAACGTCCTTTCCAACAACGCACACAAATTCTTAGACCAGGATAAACGTTTTATCTCGGCCTTTGAAATGCACCATTAAAAATGACTCTGCCATAACTTCCCTGAATTTCGTTTTTTAAGGAGCGCATACTTGTTTTTTGTTGGTCTGAACTTTAAGGGCCTGATAAAATATCATAAGATAGATCGAAAACAAAAGTGAAAACTGGATTAGCTCTGTTATGCCTGGATATACGCCGCGAAAAGTAGTGACTACCTCGGGATGAGAAGTTAATTACTCCAGTCATCTGCGCCGTTCGCCAGCAGCTAAACTCTTCTTTGCTTCCGCGTCGAGCGCGTCTAAGTTCACCAGCGTCCTATAATTCGTTTACAGGAAAGGAAATGCACAGCATCTGTCACTCGCGGATAGGGCAGCGCTGGCATCGAGGCACCCTACTCGCGGAAGGCAAGGAGCGCCGCCCGGCGGCTTTGGAGCGCACTCGTTCCCGCTTGGTCCTCATAGCTGATGGCAGATGGGTAACGTCGCATCCTCGACGTCACTTAACTGAGTGGCTTAACTATTTTAGTCTATGGTATTTCAAATTGCGCGCCAATCGCAGTATCTGTCACTCGCGCAATCCCGCTATCATCCTCATGGTAGAAAAGCAGAATTATGAAGTGCGTTTCACGACCCGATGCGGGGCAGAGCGGTAAAGCGCTGGGCTGGGGATCCAAGGAATGGAGGTTCGATTCCCGGATGGAGACTATGAGGGGGATTCGCACACCCTTTAAGCGTTGCAGAGCTTGGTGAGGGGGCTGTGCAGCTGGGCTTGGCTGTGACGCCACTCGGTCACGGCATACGGCATACGCGAAGCTCGGCTCCGGCCCTCGTAGCCACAGAGGAAAGAAAAACTAGGAGGGAGCGCGCGGCAATGCTCTGGAAGCCTTGTCACAAAAAATAAAAGGAAGCGAGTCGGTCTCCACGTGATTAGACCACGTGATAGCGTGCGGTGATGTCTACTACCGCTGCGCATCGTGCATGCGCGAATCGGCGACATGCGGGTTTTGTCGCGCGCACAGCACCGAGGAATCAGCGCGATAGCCCATGATGTCTCAGCAGACAGCCGCGTGCATTAAAATGTACCGACATCAAAATTTAGGGACAGACTGGGAGAGCGAAAGAACGAGGGAAAGAACGGCTTCCTCGGCGCTTGGCTTGCGAAGGTATGCCGCGTGACGTTACGCTCCCTTCTAGTTTTTCCTTTCTCCATTATCGTAGTGAAGCTTTTCGCTTCAAAACTTATCAGCTCTCTAGATGTACGTTACGAGGGTGGTGGTAGTGGTGAAAACGTTTGATAAAATATGGAGTTACATGAAGGTTGCTCTGGGGTCAGGCGTAGTGCCCTTCCCCTCACAAATACTAGGTGGAGTCCCTAGTACGGGACCCCAGTGGCTTCCGCTGCCGCCATTGCTCTTTTGACCAAGGCCTTATGGGCTTTCAGGTCGGAGCAGGCGAGTAGGGTCGCCTCCGAGTCCTCTCGAGTGGTGTTTTGGTTAGGTGCAAAGGCAGGGTTGGAGGGGCACGCCCACACCACGTGGAAAAGATCCGAGGACATTTCCCCGCAGTGCGGGCACACCACGGAGAAGGAAGTGTCAAAGTGCTTAAGTGACGCCGTGCACATCATGGTAGCGATGGGGTATTATATTGATGCACTTGTGAGTCACCCGTTCTGATTGACAGAAATTAGGTGCATATTTGTTAAACCGGCGCGATACAAGAAGCCGCTCGCTTCACCTGCTGTAGGCCATTCGGCAATAGCAGAGAAGACGCCCTTGCTTACGAGCGGTGAGGGCACAGCCTGCGCATACAATGCAATACCATCTCTATGTCTATCGAATGCGGCGTAGAAATGGGCGGAACAAGAGCAGCTTGGGGCCTCTAGAAAGTATCTCCGCGCTTGCCGAACGGCGAGAGCTACACTACGCCAACCGCTTCGCGAAGTCAGCGTGGCTGCGCACTGAGCCGTGGCACCACCGCTCCTCAGCTGTGCGCATGCGCGGAGCGATCTCATAGCCCGCAGCTGGTGTGCGCGCCGCGAGCCTCGTCGCTGCGCCGAGGGCGGAGCAGGAGCCGCCCGCCTAGTCAGAGCGCACAGCTGGTCGATTTCGCGCTCTAAATTCGTTGCTGCAGCTAGGAGAGCAGAGCAGGTGCGAAACGCAGGGGTCTGCGTTTGTGTTAGGGATTGTGGTGGTGGGGGTGAAAAACGTTTAATGACACAAAAGGGGTGGTGGTATGCATGAGCCGGAGCTTTGAAGATTCGGCCCTTATAAATACTAGGTGGGGTCCACGGGACCCCAGTGGCGTCGGCCGCTGCTCGGGCGCGCTCGACTAAGGCCTTTTGGGCCTGCAGGTCATAGCAGCCGAGCAGGGTCGCCTCCCAGTCCTCCCGAGTGGGGATGGGGTGATGAGGAATAGCTGGGTCCGAAGATGTCCGAAGCAGAGTGCGGAAAACTGCCCGTTAAGGAAGGATTAACGTGTTTTATTGCTGCCGGGCACAGCAGAGTGTTGGTATAGAGACGGAGTAAAAGCCGCTCCTCCGTCTTAGATAGACCTTTACTCGGGCGAGGGCAAAGGCTATGTTAAGATTGATAATATAGAACAATGTCTTTGAAAGAATACGCGGGTTCGAATTCGAGATCCTGATCTAGAGGGTCGAGATGGAAAGCCCGGAGAAAAAAGCGCGGGAGGCGGCGTCGGCTGCCTCATTCCCCCAACACCCACATGGGCAAGAGCTCATACTATTTTCTGGTGAGCGGGGTGGGGTCCCCGGTATAGGTGCAACTTTGAAGTAGTCGGTAGGCTAAGTATGGAGCCCAGCCTTGCTCGACGTTCAGACAGGCCCCTTGCGAGCCGGAGATAATTATTTTGGAATCAGTGTGGGTAGTTGCTAGCGCAATGGTAACCTCCTCCGCGTGAGTTATGTCGCCAGTTAACAGTCTTGGACTGGTGGATCACTGCGGTCGTGTACCATCCCCCATGGTGCGGGCCGGAGCCGTCTACGTAATTAATGCCGGGTTCGACCCATAATGGCGGCCCAGGGCTTCCGCCCGCGCCAGGCGCCGGCCATGGTGGTCTTCACGTGTCATGTTTTTAGGAAGAGGGCGTACGTGGAGGGCGCATCTCCACTCGAAAGGGAGAAGTACACGCTCTTCCATAAGAGCGGTATGTTGGATTTGTATCCGGGTGAGGAGGCGGCGACCCGACAGTGTCTTAGAAAGACGTGTGTATTGGTTGGTTAAGTGAGCCTCTCGGATTTCCCGGAACGTATTCACCATGCCCAGGCCCAGTAGACGCTGGTTGGAGGTGTTCACGGGGAGATCGGGGGCTCTCTTAAATCGTTTGCGCCGCATGACGTCGAGTGCATCCTCGTCTTGTTTCCGAATGAAGAGCCCCAGTACCCGGACTTCTGTGCGTTCAGGAATTGATCCTGTTCCAAAGAGAGCTCAAATTTGGCCATACATTTTGGTGAGGGGCTTGTGTGTACAAATTCAGATTTTTGAGGGGAGCATTGAAGGCCGCAGTGGCGAGCATAACGGTTCACTATGGTTGCCGCTTGCTGCAGGTTGGCCTCAATATCTCCAAGGGAACCTTGCGTGACCCACAGGCTGATTTCATCGGCATACAGCGCATGCTGCACACCAGCGACAACACCCAATTGGGCCGGCAGGTGCATTATAGCCAGATTGATTAAGAGAGAAGACAGCACTGGGGTCCCCTGTGGTGTTTCTCTGGTTCCAAGTTGGAACGGGCAATGTTCAGTATCCTGGCTTTCAATGTAAGATTGGTGATCTGTCAAAAATTGCCGAATGTATCTGAACGCGTTGAGTCTGCAGCCGGGTTGTGAAAGATGAGTGAGTATTACCTCATGAGTAACGTTGTCGAAGGCTCCCTTCACGTCTAAGGCGAGTACAACCCTGTCGTTGTGGGGGCATTCGACCGGGTCAAGAACGTCCCGATTAGGTTGTAGCAAAACATCCTGTGCGGACCTGTGCGGGCGAAATCCGATCATGGAGTCTGCGAAGATGTGTTTATTTTCCATGAACTCGGACAACCTGTCACGCACCATCGTCTCCATTAGTTTGCCCGCACACGAGGTTAGAGAGATGGGACGAAGGTTGTCCGTGTTGATGGCCTTGCCAGCTTTTGGAATGAAAGTGACCAGAGCAGTCTTCCAATCGATGGGAAGTGGCGCGTTCCCGAGCCAAATTGAATTGTGTCAGGGACAGGGTTCGGGGTTTGCGTCACCTTCTTCCTGTACTCGGTGAACATGGAGAAACTGCATATGTCAAACTCTGTGAAAGTGGCATCATCATGCCCGGTGTGTACAAATATCCGCAGGCCACCATCCAAACCACTCTAGACAATTTTGGCAAACAGGCTGCCTAACCGTACCGAATGGAAGGCGGTAATCATCACGGGTGCTTTCAGCAAAGCCCCAAGAGAGACCCGACGTTTCTAAGCCGCCGAAGATTTCAACTGCAGTTGAGCAAACTACAACCCACTACCACCACGCTATGGGGAAGGAGTCTAGACTCAATGCTTTAGTGAAACTCAGCTGATTCAAACCATACTATTGACAAAGTGGAAACAAAGACTCACTACTACTGACATGCACCGTTGCGTCTTTATTGGCATAAACAAAGTTCAAGCCATTACGTAAATCGTTTGTCTTACTCCAAACAAAATCTAAGCGTATGCAGGGGTGTATAGCTCTCGCCATTCTACCAAGTTTACCACGAGCTAAACCACAGCAATTTTTTCAACAGCGAGCACCGCATTTATGCTTCTGTAGATAACAGGCGTGTCGCGGCCTAGGAGGAGAAGAAAACATTTATTTGCAATGAAATGATTTGGGAAGGGAGGTGCGTATGATTGTGGAGCTCAGTGGCAGACTCTATTCCGGGACGCCGTCGCATCGGCAATGAGCTCGTGCCGCGATTGTTTTGTACGAAGTTGTGCTGTACGCCAATGTCGACAAGGCCACTTTCGACCAGCCACGGATCTGGGAGGGAGCGCAAGCCAGACATTGCAATGGCCACATAGTGACCTCGCGTCGACTGTCGCAGCGCCAACTAAACAATGTAGACTTCATTTGGGTTTAATCATCACATAACTTTGTGCGTTAATTATAGAACTCTGTACATGCATGGATCCTCATCGAAGTTCAACTTTCACGAATCCTGTCTGTTTGTCGTAATATTACTGCATAATTCCTCTGCATCGACATTTTTCTGTGTAAAGATGCCTTTTCTTGTGAACGTTTGCCTCTGACGATTTTCTCGCTTGTAACCAGTCAAAGCTGTGCACCAAAATAATCACTCTTTGTTCCTTCGCAGCGAGAGTTTGGGTTGAGTACATCACATCACGAAGGGGACAAGTGCGTGAACACCGTCAATAGCCCGCACGAAAAAATGAGATCAGATATTTGTCGAAAACTACGTGCGTTACTGTGATTTGAATTTTTTTCTATCGTTTTATGACATCTTGCTTTTTTGATAAAGAAATGTGTGTAAGGGGTGGGGGGGGGGGCAAAAAGAGTTTACTGAGCATGCGCTGATGTCAAGTGTCAGATTCTTTACAAGTGGAATAAACGTTAGTTGAAGTTTAGCGTGCTGTCTCGTCGGTACCTTATTGTCGCAGTCCCGTGTCTTTTTCCACGCTAGTTGAAATGCCGCAGTCATTTACAAAAATGCACAAACTAGCCCAACTGTCTTAACTTGATCACGTGTCTTTTCCCATGCTAGTAGAAATGTCGCAGTCATTTTACAAAAAATGCACCAACTAGCCCAACTGTCTTACTTGACATACTCCTTCCTAGTTCATTGGGCCCTGTCCTTTCGCTCTTCCTTCTTCGCGTCCCTAGAACGACCCATGTCAACTTGATCGCCATCCGTGCCGTGCCAGGATTCTCACCTTTGCGCTAAACAACCATCTGGTTCCGCTGGAGGTTCAAGCCTTGTTTGCCTTATGTGCCCCTTCTGTTCAACATTCCAGACGCATCGTCAGAATTATGGCTGTAAGTGAGGTACTTGCATGTGTGCCTACGTGTTTTCATCTCGTCACAAGTGAGTGAACATCGTGACTGGGAAGCTGTGCTTAGGACGAGAACTCATAAGGCTTCAAATGTATTTCTGTGGAAGCACTGCTTGTCGAGCCTATACTACCCGGAAGAATTGTAGCGAAAAATTGGTTGGTTTGGTTTGGGGGGTTTAACGTCCCAAAGCGACTAAGGCTATGAGAGACGCCGTAGTGGAGGACGTAGTGGAGGAAGAGAAGTAGGAGTCTTTTCGCGCTCAGTGCAAACTTTTGGTCCAAGTTTTAACACTTCTTCGACCTTATTAGGTATACCTTCTCCTGATCAATATAAGTTACCGGTCCGGACCTAGTGAACAATTTTTCGCTACAGTCCCGCCGGGGTGGCGCAGCGGTTAAGGCGTCCGACTACTGTGCCCAAGGTCGCGGGATCGAATCCCGGCCTCGGCGGCTGCGTTTCCATGGAGGCGAAACGGAGTGGAGTCCGTGTGCGATGTCAGTGGACGTTAAAGAACCCCAGGTGGTCGAAATTACCGGAGGCCTCCACTACCGCGTCTCTCATAGCCTGAGTCACTTTGGGACGTTAAACCCCACAAACCAACCAACCATCTGGCAAGGCGCTGTTTCGTGGGGACGACGTCCCAGCGCCTAAGGCAGTCAAAATCTCGCACTTCATTTGGCAGCCGACAAGCTGCCCACGCTTGCCATTTGGGGACAGCGGCCTCTCGTTGCTGATCAGCTGAAAGCCTGCGAACGGCTTCTAGTTCGCTGATGCGTATGGCCGGTATAGGTCACCTACATTAACATCTGACAGGTCAGCATTTAGATTCGACTTTGTCTCGGCAACCCCGCGGTAAAAAGGCAGAGGTCTGTCCGCCTGTGGACCGAGGTAATGTTTGACTGTAAGCACACGACGCGTCGTGCTCATCCATTACAGGATGAGCCAGCGACCAGGGCAAGACTCGTTAGCTAATCGCCTCTCCACTAGCCTTACCGTGAGTACTCGAGCCACTGTCGGGATGCACAGCAGGCCAAGGCTTCCCCTCCTCGTCGGAAGGTGTCAGGTATGTGACGGCGACTAGCGCTTTCCTTCCAAAACAAAAGTCTCTATAAGGGACGCGAGTCAGTTCGCCACACGGCGTGGGATTGTCGCTATACGTGCCACATGAAGGGTGAAAGCGCACGCTCGTGTCTTGGCGACACTGACTTTACCATTCAGCGTGAGGTTGAAACGCGCTGCGTCAGAAAGGACGTGCGTTGCTCGCGAGAGAACTACGTCCTAATTAGTGCTGGGAGAGACCCCGTAACGGTTATTGCGTGCTTGGCTCTTGAACCGAAAAGAAGTTTATTGCAACTCCAAAAACTGAGGTACATGCCGATACACACACTGTCCAACACTATATCAAACAATGAAATACAAGCTGAAGGTCCATCCTGCCCAGCGTCCATTGCATTAATGCCAAGCTTGTTGTGGTCTTGCATAAAGAGAATTTATTGGGTACATACATACATACAAAAACACACATTACTCACAAAACAAAGCACTATACAAAACACTATAGGTTACATATGCATAATAAATTATGTGTAACATGATTCCCCTGAAAGGGGGAAACAGTATAAACGAGGAAGGTTCTAATAAAGGACGACAGGCATCTCAAGTCTGCTGCCTCGTACAACATAGAAGCGCGTGTGCCAGCGCCGCAGAAACAGCGTCTCGCCGTCCGTTTCTTAACTGTCCAGACAGATACTTCTAGACAACGAGGTGCAGCCTCTGCAAGGCTGGGTACATTGCTTGGGCGGGAGTTCGGCGCGCCTCAGCGAGGCACCTGCGCCGCCACAACACAAGCAGAACCACACTGAACACAAGGTGTTCAAAAGGGGTGCGCCGGCGCCTGACGTCGGGGTTCATGCGCGCCTCCATATTGTTCTCGCAAGTACACATTCGAGAAGAACATGTGCGAGGCTCTCGGGAGCACCGCAGTTGGCATTCCAGTCATTGGGTACACCACCGTATCTGGCAAAGCGCTGTCTCGTGAGGAGGGCGCCCCCAGCGCCTAAGCCAGTCAGTAGCCCTGGTTCTTACTGCAACTGTAAACAACATGGAACTGCACAACGCATAACATCATTTCCAACAACGCACACAAAGTGTTAGACCAGGATAAAGTTTTTATCTCGTCTTTGAAATGTGCCATTAGAAATGTCTCTGCAATAACTTCTCTGAATTTCGTTTCCTATGACGCGCATAGTTGTTTTTTACTAGTCTGAAGTTTAAAGACTTGATTAAATACTGTAACAAAGAGAAAAAAACAAACAAACGTATCAGCTCTCTAGATGTACGTGCGCTACGAGGGAGCGAAAAGGTATTGGTGCACTTCTCAGTCACCGTTTCCGATTGCCAGAAAATCGGCCCACATTTGTCAAACCGGCGCGGTACAAAAAGCCGCTCGCTGCACCTGCTGTAGGCCATTCGACAATAGCAGAGAAGACGCCCTTGTTTACGAGTGGTGAGAGCACAGCCTGCGTATACAATGCAATACTGATTTATTTATAGGAAGGGAAAGGCGAGGTAACTGTCTCACTTGTTTTTCTGTGGATACCGCAACCGCGCCGTAAGGGAAGGGAGGAAGATGGGAGTGAAAGTGGAAAGAGAGAAAGAGGAGCCGTAGTGGAGGGCTACGGAGTAATTTCGACCACCTGGGTATCTTTAACGTGCGCTGACATCGCACAGCACACGACGCCTCTTCGTTTCGCCTCCTTCGAAACGCAGCCGCCGAGGTCGGGTTCGAACCCGGGTACTCCGGCACAATAGTTGGGCGTCTTACCACTGCACCACCCCGGCGGGGCATACAATGCAATACCATCTCCATCGGATGCGGTGTAGAGGAGGAGGAGGAAAAACATTTATTATATAAACTTCCTTTTCTTCCTCAGTGGAGCCCTCAGTCAAGGGCTCCATGTGCCGCCTCAATCCTGCAGGCCCGCCAGAACAGCTGTCGCTGGTCTTGCGGGTGTAGAACTGGGCGGCACAAGAGCAGCTTGGGATCTCCAGAAAGTACCTCCGCGCTTGCCAAACGACGTCACCCATCACGGTAGGAGTCCGAGAGGAAATTGTAGCGAGAGCTACACTACGTCAACCGCACAACCGCTTCGCGAGGTCAGCGTGGCTACGCGCTGAGCCATGGCACCACCGCCTCCCAGCTGCGCACATGAAACGTAGTGAGTCAATGCTTTTTGGGTATAGATATTTAAATACTTTAGCTGCTCACCTGTCACTGTCCAAATTCCTCAGGCGTTCTTCATATAATATTTTACTTTGAGTTTCCCGTACTTCAAAAGATGCCCAGCCCATATTTCCCTGTACCGCCTCATTTGTGGTTTTGCCGTGGGCAACTAGTGGTAATCGTCCGATGACTCTGATTTTTTCTAATGTCGACTGTACCTTTGCTTTTAGCACAGAACCGCATTTCCGAAAATAAACCCGGACACCATAATTCCTTTCCAAATACCCCTCCCTGATACCTGTTGTATACCCACAATGCTTCAGGGTCTTCCCAGCAGCGACACCGGGCGACAAATAGAAATATTAAAAAAACAACAACAAAACAATGAAGACCACAATCAAGCCCGCTGTTCTCGTCGCTTCTATAGCGCAATGGATGAACGCTGCGTTTTTAATGCCGAAACGGCAGTTCGAATCCACGTCGACGATTTTTCTTTTCAGTTTTGTTTGCAATTCAAAACAGTAAAGTGAATTATTAGAATGGGATGCATTATGTGATGTTTTTGGTTAGTAGTAGCCGTAATACCAACCGTTAACAAGCCGGGAGGCGGAATGAAATTCTGAACTGTGGCAACGCACACGATATTTAATTACGTAATCATTTCTCTAATTATGCCCACATTCACTGTGTACGTGTGTTACCTTTAGATTGTATTAAGAGACATTTCGGCTCCAGAGCCATTGTTTACCTGGCTGAAATACAATCAGTGAGGAGAAAGAAGTTGCGGGACCCCACAGTTGAGAGATGAGAATTACGCATCTGTTTTTTTTTAGCTTCTTCTCATATGACGCAGAGACAAAGAAGTTGCTGCCATTGTAGCAGCAACCACGTTCAACATGGAAAATTTACTGCCCGCCTCCGACATTACCCGAGATGTTCCAGCAACACTGGAAACTGCTCGCCAGAACGTACAGAAGAGCGCTGCCAGCGTAACACCCGTCGTGCAACCGAAAAGAGAAGTTCTGCAGTATATCGTACCGACGCCCTTGATAACTGCCTTCGAAGAGGTCAGTGACCCTGCGGCGAAAGTTCATCCGGTCCGAGACATACCCGGCGCCCGCTTCAGCGAGAGGACTGCACCACGTGTCTTCAAGGCAGCAAAAGCTGTCGAATCGGACCAGCGGCCTACAGTAAGCAACCGTGGCGGTGCTCCCAGGGCGCGACCTGTTACCAGTCGAGACTTCAAGGACAAAGGGCGGTTTGGAGGATCTGGCTTGGGTCGAAAGAATGCTGGTTTTGACGAAACCATCATGTCCTCTATCGAGACCTCTGAGGCCGCCAAAGTTTCAACCAGTCCTCAAGGAAACAATGATCCACCGTTTATGGCAAGTGTCTTCGGAGAAGACTTCACTCCCGGAAATGTTTTGTCGATGCTAAATTCAAACTACGCTCCTCCACGAGACACCGGCGCCTCGAAGGTTAGCCTCAGCGATGTACTAAATAGTATCAGCCGTAAGAACATCCACTTCAAAATTGACGTCCCACCAGCGCAACCAGAGAGGAATTCGTCAAATCGGCCAAAGTCCATATGGGACATAAGGCTCGCCAGTGAGGATACGACGCCTTCAGAAAAACCGTCGAACTTTACCTGGCTGTTAATAATCATGGTCGCGGTCAGCGTCATTTTGATGGTCACCATATATGTCAGCTATGTAGTCAACATGGTTCGTCTGGAGAAGGCCAGAGCCACTCTGACATCAAAGCCGTCGTTCCCAGCTGATGAAGTTTGGTGAAGTGCTGACTTTTTATCGCGGTTACTTTTTATCCAATTAATACGCAGAACAAAAAAAGCCAAGCTTACAGCGGCGCGAAGTGAGATTCATGCCTTTGTGGTTTGTCCAGTTGGAATCAAGACCTTTCTGCCGTGTTTATACTTTCGTTCGTAGCTTCGACCTAAATGTGATCGCACTGCTAATAAATTGGACATGAGGAATATAGGTCTTTCTGCATTCGATTTATGAGTATTCTGCTTTAGCAGGAATATAGCTTTAGCGGTAACGTCTTTCTGTACTCTTGCCGCTGCCAAAAACAAAACTACCAGTTGAAGTAAATCAATCTTTGAAATATACGTGAATCGCTGTTAACGCGTTACCTAAACGGACAGTCTACTGACTTTTCCAACATCTTTCTTCTGGCTTGTTTGAAAAGCGTTTTCCCAAAATCTACGAATACCCTTTTGTGGGGCTGAGGAACAACGTAGAATAATTTAAAGCTTAATTTTTCGTTATGGTAGTCTCGTGTTCTCAGTGGTATTTCACGTCTCAGAAAACTGATTGTGTGTACACGATATTCACTTAGTGTAGTAATCCTATGCAGCTCTAAGAACGTGACCGCCACACCGTTTAAGTCGCGTGCAGAATTTGTCGTTAGCCAAGATGCACAGATGGTTAAAACTAAAACAGAGTACCAAAAAAGTTTGGAATAGAATGAAACGAATAAATAAAATAAAATAATTTGATGACATTTAGAGCAGACACAAACAACCATTCTTGCTTATCGCAGCTCTGCTCCGGCTTATTACCCTCTAAGTAATGGGCTGACAGAAAGGTTAAATAGGATCATCGCCTATACTAGCTGGATGTATGTGGATGCGCAGCACAAGAACTGGGATCAGGTCCTTCTTTTGTGACATATTCTCATAACACCGTCATGCAAGAGACGACTCGGTTCACTCCGCTTTGTCTTATCTATGGAAGGGAGGCCCAGGCGATGTTGGACGCCATGATACTGTATACTTCTGACGAAAAGCTGTTGTGAAAATACAGGAAAGAGCTAACCCAGTTCTTGAATGACTCTTGAAAGTAGACCCTCTGTTATCCTTGAGAGAATTTGAATATGACGAAGCCAGATGTGGCTGCTTGATTATAAAATCACCCATCTAAGGGAATCATTGTAAATTTTATCTTGTGTTGCGTGTATTGTGTCGAAGACAGGCAATAAGTAAAAAATTGTCGACGTGACGTAGTCGGTTAACGCGCTCGGCTGGTGATCGGACGGGTACTAGTTCGAGTCCCGGTGGAGGATAATTTTTTTTTAACTGCCGTAATTTGACTGAGGCACTTTCTGCGGACGGACGGACGAGCAACCATGAGCCTAAACGGCTTTCGCCTTAAACTGTACCATGTATCTCCTGGCTTACCATAGGTAAGGCGGCTATTATTGCAAGCGTTTCGAACTCTCCTTCAGATATTGCGGCGTCTGAAACCACAGTTCCCTTGAAGTAAGCTAGAAAATAGCAATCAATACCCTGAGATGACGTAACGTTAGAGAACACCTCTTCCTGAGCGACGGATATATTTACTGTGCGTGAAGCGAAACACCCCAGCATATGCTTAAACCCGCGACAACAATCCCAATAGCCGCGAAAAGGGACCATTGATGCTCCTGTAGCAACTGTTTAGCTGAACGCGTCATGCACACTTAGAGCTCCTCAGCTGCTTCTACGAGCTGCTCATGCACTCGAAGTGCAAAGTACACGGGGCGCTGCATAACATTGCACCCGTCAAAGGTATTTTAGCGTGCCTCAGTTGTCTCCGCAATCGTCAACCAGGGAAGGATATAGCGCACTCACGAGAGATCACCGCGTGAAAGTGAGTCCTGTAGCACATGTATATCTAAACTTTAAGGACGGCACACGGAATTATCTGGAATTGAAGCCTTGAGCATGACCGGCTTGTGATCTGAGACAAACTAGAGTCAAAAGCTCACGAACAACATTCGTACTCGACACGTGTGCATAGAATGCTTGAGGTAAGTAGTCGCTGAGCTCGATATTATAACGTGCGGGCGATGTATGCGTGTTCCCGTAGGACTGCAAACCATGCGCCGTCGGAGTCGCGTCATTGAGACATCGCGTCGAGTGGAAGGTCACATATTTACGAAGCAAGAGATATAGCGCAATGGAAGAGTGAACTCGGTCCCGTCAGAGTGTGCGTTCGATCGTGCCTGCACCCCCCTTCCCCCCGCCTTCCACCATCCGCCGAAAACGTGCATTATTTGCTAGTAGGGAGAACTAATTCATCGGGGGCAGTGCGTGAAAAATGGCACCTCGAGACCGCGCGAGAGATCCCAGGAACACAGACCGGGTTTTAATAGTGCGAACATATGAGAAATCGGAAGCGTTCTCTCTCACGTCAATGCGATCGCCCATCGTCGGTGTATAAAGCAGGATAAACCAGAAATAACGCTCAGGGTCAACGGTAACGTTATACCAACGGTGGCAAGCATTATAGTTTTGGGATTACGAATTCAGGCTAACGGCAGGAACTTGGAAACAATACAGAGCCTAGACGCTAACACCACTCAGACGTGTAGACTCCTGAAGCGGATCGCAAACAAATACACTGGCATGAAAGAAGCTAACCTCCCTAGGCTATTCCAGTCTTTCATAATCAGCAGGATAGGCTATGTGGCGCCGTATTTACGGCTTCACAAGACGGAAAAGGAGAAACTTGACGTTCGCATTCTTAAAGGGATCAAAACGGCACTAGGTTTACCACCCAATATATCGACAAACAAGATTTTGAGACTAGAGGTTCCCAACACCCTCGAAGAACTTATTGAGGCTGCAATGAGCAACCAATGTCATTAATGCTTGATCGTACCCTCAGTGATTTTCGATATCTACAGACACGTAGTCGTCTACATCTGTTGTGATCTCTGACGTCGTGTAGAAAGTCGCGATTGAATGCAATCGCTCAAGAGGAACTTAATTTCTACTGGCGGGGAAGAAAATAAATAATAAGCGATGCAGCTCCTTGAAAACCCTTTATTGGCACGTATAACGTTCTGTGTCCACAATGTTGTTTTGCATTGGACATTGGAAACTGCAGAACAACCTTATAACATGAGATTTGCATCCGTTTTGACAGTCAGACACGAAGAGCTCGTTCCGCGGTCGATATCTCACATTTGAGGTATTCACTGCCGTGCATTGCACAACTGCTGAAAAATTTTAAGGGACCCTTTCGACCACTAAAGTGCGATGAGGCCAAGGCCTTTATAGCGCGGTGGTCCGTAGTCTTCTTTCGCTCCCACCTTTGTCCTTTTACTTACGACTCAGTTCAGGTGTTGGCGGATGACAGCGAAAGATACTGCGTCTTTTCTTACATTTTGAAATTTGAAATGCCGCTGATGCTTGCTGTACTCCGTCTGCTTCTGTCTGCTGTGCGATGCGGCGTTCGAGGAAGCGCCAAATCAAAGGCGCAGCTCGGCGCCTGGATCGGACGCCCAGCGGTGTCAGTTTCGCATGTGTGGTTGGTTGATTGCACAATTTTTATTTGCATCGGAAATGGGCGTCTTCTTCCCCGCCCCCGGCGTGCATGCCGGGGAAGACGCGGAGTCGTGCGCCAATGGATTAGAGGCTGGCAGGTAGCCCTGGGCTTGTTGTGGCGAGCTTCCCCTGATGGGGCTGGGGCTAGCCTGCTACCGAATTTTTATCTGTTGTAGGCCGTCATTGCACCCGCCACCGCCTCGGTGCGGACGACCGCTGTTGTTGCGGCGCGCGTGTTTATCTCCGTCTTCCTTTTCTTTCTTCTCTATTTTCTCTTCTGTATGCACGAGGCAGCGGAGGTGGCTCAGTTACAGAGCCAGTAGCAGGCCTGTGCATTTTCGTTTCCTTCTTCCTACAGCCACAACAACAACAACATTGCGCCAGAGCTACGGTGCGGTGCTGGATCGCAGGGTCCGCGCTTCACGACAGGGTATCCCAGGCACCTTTACTTGTTATATTTAATCCTATCCCTGGGAATTGTCGGCATTCCCAAATTATGTGGTCGATTGTCCCTCTCGCCTCACAGTGTTTGCACTGATCAATGCCCCTAAGGTGAATGGCTTTGTGATGTCATCGGTCATGACCAGGCATGGCGTCAGTTCCAGTTATTATACGAGGCCAGGCTAGACGTCATGATTGCGTCATGACTGGTCTTGAAGTCGCAGACTCGCGAAATTCCGCGGACACTTCTCGCGGACGCCCTGACGGATATGCTTGCAAGTCACGAGCCATTAAAGGTTTTCGCGTTAATATACAGAAATCGGATAACCATCCTACTCAGCGAAAAAGGCAGCAATATTGGTAGAGCCTAGAGAAGGAACTGCACAAATGATGAACGAATAAATTTCACACACTCCACGAATGGCGCGCAGTATTCAATGCAATTCCTTTGATATAGTCATGGACTCTAATTAAACATCATTACAGCTCATCCAAGTTTGCATGAAGTTAGAGCATTCATATTGCTATTGTAGTTAGAGTAAAACTACTGAAGAGAAGTTTATTGCAACTCCAAAAACGGAGAATACATGCACATACACGCAGTATATACTATACACACTGTCCAACACTATATCAAACAATGATATACAAGCTGGAGGTCCACCCTGCACAACGACCATTGCACTAATGCCAAGCTAGAAATCACACAACATGCACGTGTTAAGACTTCAACATCTCTCCCCCCAAAAAAGGGAGGGGGGAACGTTCAGAAGAAACACCACAAGACACTTGATAACACTCAATACAGCAGTGCCGGCACGGCGAGATTATCAGGACGAACAATAAAGAAACGTGCATGACAGCGATGCAGGAACCGCGCCTCCCCATCAGTTATCAGTTTCCAGACGCTCGGACGGGTACTTCCACAGGAGGAGACGGAGATTTCGCAACGCTGGATATATTGCGCGTACCGCTTGCCTGCGTGCTACCGCCAGGCAGCGGCGACGCCACAAAATATTGGTAGAGGCTCAACAAGGAAGAACACAAATGATGAACGAATAAATTTCGCACACTCCACGAATGGCTCACAGCATTCTATGCAATTTCATTGTTATAGTGATGGATTCTATTTAGGCATCATTATAGCTCATCCATGTTAGCATGAAGTTAGAGCATTTAAGAGAATTTTATTGGTACTGAAGGTTCTGGTACAGGACAAGGCTTCATGATGATCTTTTGACACAGCAATAAAGGGCACTTACAAAAATGTTACAAGAATACAATGAGCATTCAGGCATACAAATGTGCTATTTGGTTATTACATCCTACTGGTGTTTTACACATGTTGACATTATGCAGCATCTTGCGTACAACGCAGGGAGAGGATATGCAAGTAGACAAAAATACAGGCAAACACTCGTCCACCGGACGCGGTCACTTTTCCATTAACAATGGAAATGAAGCGCGTTGACCAATGCAGGAGGAAGGCCTCCTCCCCGAGCATTACAAGTTCTTCATTTAGATGCCTCAATAAAAGAGTTCTGAAACGATGGAGCAGAGGGAACATGGCTCTCTGCGGGCGTCCCCGCAGACGCGCATATCCTCTCCGCTTCCAAAGTACGAAAGCGCCAATGCACATGATGAGTTCGGCAAAGGCATCTCGGTGACGGCTTTGCCACTGAATGTGTGTCTGAAACATGCGGGTTACAAGGCGCCAAAAAATGCGCGCAACCTGACATTCGTAGACGGCGTGATTTAAAGTTTCGGTGCGACCGCATTGCGGGCATGAGGCGGATGGCGCCACGCCCCACGCCGCAAGACGATCGGCCGTGGGTAGCGCTTCCCATTGCCGGAGCCAAGTAAAGCTTCTTACATCTGCTGGGAGGGAAACAATGGTGCGATTCATCCGCCTTCTTTTGCGCATTTTCCTGCATTGGTCATCGTCAAGAGCTTGGAGCGCTACACCTTCACAAAGCTCGCTCGCAGTCATTTCTCTAGGGTCACATTCAGGCATCGTGTTATTAAAGAAATGCAATGAGTTAATTACATACATGTAAAAGGGTGGCGGTCTCTCGGCCGCCGGGCCCTTCCGAACAGGAAGATCAAAGAAACGACGCGACATACCCATTAGGTATGAGGACAGCTCGCTGCCTCGATACATTGTGTCAGAAATCAGGTTCCACATGGTTTTCAAGGCTAATGCACGACACATTGCATCAAGATCTGGGATGCTGAAGGCTCCCATGTTGGTAGGGAGTCGAACAAAAACTCTTGCCACGCTTTCCGCATGGCCATCCCAGAAAAATGAGCCACACAGGGTGGCTAAACTCTGAATGACTCGACGAGGAGGACGTGCGACCTTGGCAACATAGAAAAGAGATGCTATGATGGAAATTTTGATCAGGTATGCGCGTTCTGAGAACGGTAGGTGAAAGGTGACATGTACCAGATAGATCATGCACATTGCTAGTGTAGTTAGAATTAAACGGTGCTGTTTAACGTTACTCAACAATGCACAGAAATGCTTTGACCAGGAAAACAGTTATCTACGTCTTGGAAACGAGCCAGTGACATTGTGGCCTATAATTAAAGTACTTCGCTTCACTTTCTTTCTCGAAGTACGCACTGTTGTTTTTACTACGGTGGTTTTTTGCACTCTAAGGCCCTGCTTACATTCTGCAAAAAAAAAGATATCCATGTCAGTTCTCGACATAGATGCGATAGGCGCTACAAAGGAGCGAACGGGTATTGCAAACGGTATATTGGTGCGCTTGTGAATCACTAATCCCGACTGCCACAATATCGGTGCACATTTGTCAAGCCTGCGCGGTGCAAAAAAGCCGTTAGCTGCAGCTACTTTCGACAATTTGACAATAGTAGAGAAGACGCCCTTGTTTAGGAGTGGTGAGCTTGGGTGAGCACATCGCTTGCGCAAACAATGCAATGCCATTTCCATATCGATCGGATGCGTCAGAATTGGGCAGCAGAAGAGCAGTTTGGGGTCTCCAGAAAGTACCTCCGCGACTGCCCAACGACGTCGCCCGTCGCGGTAGGCGGCCGAGAGGATATTTGCCCAGCAAACACCGTATAAACCCTATTAACTATCAGGTTTAGCAAGCGGCGGTTGTGGCAACCCTGTATTGTGTGGACGCCATAACGTTGAGCGGTCCGAACTAAAAAGCGTCTGTCAGCGTCCTCCCTGCTGCGCGGACCTTGCTCATTTGTCGGATACTTCAGACGCCGTTTGGAACGCCGTCCAACCAGAGCTAGAATTTCCCCGATGTCGTACCTGACTCGCTTTAGGCCCTTTCTCTCTCCCCCTTTCTTTCTTCATCTCTCATGTTGCGTTATGCGTTCCATGGTTGCCAGGAAGGCTGCAATGGCGTCACGTGAATAAGCTCATTACATGCTTCTGTAAATAACAGGCGTGGTGCGGTCTAAAAACAAAGCTCGTGTCGCATCGACAAGGAGCTCGTGCAGCCGTTGCTTTATAAAGCTATTCACGTGACGTCCTTGCAGATGTACTGGTAACCATGGCACGCACATTCTGATTGATTTATAGGAAGGGAAAGGCGCAGTAACTGTCTCACTTATTTTCTGTGGACACCTCAATCGCGCCGTAAGAAAGGGAGGAGGGTGGGAGTGAAAGTTGAGAGAGAGAAACAGGAGCCGTAGTGGAGGATTGCGGAATAATTTCGACCACCTGGGGATCTTTAACGTGCGCTGACATCGCACAGCCCACGGACGCCTCTTCGTTTCGCCTCCATCGTTTCGCCTCCATCGTTTCGCAGCCGCCCGGGTTCGAACCCGGGTACTCCGGCACAATCGTCGGGCGTCCTACCACTGCACCACCCCGGCGGGGCCCATGATTGATTTATAGGAAGAAAAAGGCGCGGTAACTGTCTCACTTGTTTTAGAGCGCAGCTCTTTGGCGTCCGTTCCTGGGTTTCGCGTCGGCGTCGGCCTCGTAACCAGCTCCGCCCCCCTTTCATCCCCCCAGCGCTAGCAGCGACCGACTGATACCGCTGGATGCCGCTGACGCCTCTAGAGAGTTAAGATAACGTGACTGCATAGAACACCGTCGCCGCCATGCAGAAAGAGGAGGGGAGGGTCCCGCCCCCCCCTTCCCCCCTGTTCCTGTGTGGCGGATAGGGTGCTCTTCAGTTGCCGACGCGCCGGTTATTTCACGTAGGCCTCGGCACGTCGACGAATACGTGACCACCTTCCCACGGCTAGACCTGGTTCTTGGCGCTGCGGAAGCGAGAGAGAGAGAGATATATTTTAATGGCAACAGGAGATGTCGGCCTGGTGGTAAGCCTAGCATGCTACTTCTGTGCGGAAGCGAGGGTATCATATTGTTTGCGTCGGCATCGGCGGCGTTGTCCCTGAAACCAACTCCGCAGCTGGGGTTGACTCACTATCGGCGTCAGCAGCATCAGTCAGTCGCTGCTATCTCTTCCCTCCTCCCTTTATCGCGTTGTCCGCTTGCTGCGCGCGCTTATGCCCCCATCGTTTGCTGCTGGGTGTACACGCCGCCCCCCTCCCCCCTCTTCCTGCGAGTCTCCGGTTGTCAAAGCGCCGACTCGAACTTAATTCCTTTCTTCGCTCCTCCTCCAATGCAATCCGTGTGCGGTGGCAATCAGAGAGCCAGATCGGTGGCGGCGGATCTGTATATGTGCACCGCCCGAACCGAAATTGCCGCTGCCGTTCGCCACTGCGAAATTATCTGCCAATTCTTTCTGAGCCATGAGCGAGACGAATGTTGACATAAAGACAAACAGGAATTTCTTCACACTTATGCGGGAGAACATCCCGTTCCTCTCGCTCGTAACGCGTCCCACGGCTGTGACAACCTCGCGAGGCACTTGTATAGATCTCGTCTTTGAGAATCAAGCATTGGTGTACCAAGTCGAACATATATCAGTCTATTTCTCCGACCACAAAGCTTCCTTCATGACTGTCAAGAACTGTTAGTGGAGTCTTTGTTAAAGGAATACGTGTGAAAAATAAAAAAAAAATTTGTGATAGCGCATACATGTGTTGCTCGATTTCTTTGTCTCAATCTATCGAAAAGGTGAAACAGCTTATTTGCTGCGCTCAAATTTCGCATTAGGTAGTAACGTAATCGTCGGTAATTCTTTCTGCGGACACCTCAACCGCGCCGTAAGGGAGGGAGGTGGGAGTGAAAGTGGAAAGAGAGAAAGAGGAGCCGTACTGGAGGGCTACGGAGTAATTTTGACCACCTGGGGATCTTTAACGTGCGCTGACATCGCACAGCACACGGACGCCTCTTCGTTTCGCCTCCATCGAAACGCAGCCGCCGAGGTCGGGTTCGAACCCGGGTACTCCGGCACAGTAGTCGGGCGTCCTACCACTGCACCACCCCGGCTGGGCCATGATTGATTTATAGGAAGAAAAAGGCGCGGTAACTGTTTCACTTGTTTTCTGTGGACACCTCAACCGCGCCGTAAGGGAAGGGAGGTGGGAGTGAAAGTGGAAAAAGAGAAAGAGGAGCCGTACTGGAGGGCTACGGAGTAATTTCGACCACCTGGGGATCTTTAACGTGCGCTGACATCGCACAGCATACGACGCCTCTTCGTTTCGCCTCCATCGAAACGCAGCAGCCGAGGTCGGGTTCGAACCCGGGTATTCCGGCACAGTAGTCGGGCGTCTTACCACTGCACCACCCCGGCGGGGCCCATGATTGATTTATAGGAAGGGAAAGGCGCGGTAACTATCTCTTGTTTTCTGTGGACGCCTCAACCGATATACATAAATGAGCATTTGTGTCCTGAATTAAAAATCCTGCTTGGCAAAAGTACAGAAAAAAAACGTAGAAGTTTTTTTTTGGTTTCGAATTGAAAAATGTTTATTAGAAAAACTGAGACCTTGTCGATCATCCGTCTCACCTCTGAAGGTGACTTGAAACAAATAGCGTGATTTAGGTAGGTCTTTTTTATGTAGTCATCTCCATATGTGTCTTGCACGTCTTTTATAAATAAGATATATTCAGCTGAATATATTTCAAAATTCTTTTTTTGCAATAGATTGAGTTTAACTAAAAATATCTAGTTTCTGTCTGCTTTATTAGCTGCCCATTGTTTCAGTGCGATATCATTGCTTTATCTGAGACCGGGTTGGAGCCTGATAAATTTAATAATATTCCAAACTCTGATGCCGTCTATCTCGTGGACAACATTGGCATGCATTGTATGTGCATGAGAGCATCTCATTCAAACATTGTCCATAACTCACCAGCCAGGTCCCAGGGGCACATCATGCGTTATTTTTGAAACTGAATTCTTAACTGACTATAGGGGTTACGTACGTTCTCCAAGCTGACATATGAGCCTTTTTGTTCACACTTTAGATGTTATATTAGGCCACGTTGCCTCCCATAATTCTTATATTATGTGGTGTCATCGCTGACACCCTAAGTCAGAGTAGCACACCATATCTAAACTTGGTTGAATTCTATAAGTTCTTTAATCAACTAAAACATCCAGCTCGAGTGACCTCCTTCACCTCAACGCTTATTGACTACATAGAGTTTTTGTAGCTTTGATGCCCGACTGGCCATCATCACAGGCGCTAGAGATGATGATATCTCTGATCATTTTCCTGCGGGTTTTCTTATGCCATCCTTTGCGTTGAATATAAACTAAGAGAGAATGCGCAATCACAATTGTAGACCACAACCTTCAGTTCGCGCTTACTCAGCTTGCAGTTAAATACTCAAAACGGCGTAAATATTAACGCAGAATTCGACCACCTGGTTTGTGGTTTTACATTTTGTCTGACCAAAACAACTTTGATGCGATTTCATATTATTCCTATGTCCTTGGATGACAAGTGAGATTTTTGCTACTATTCAAACTAAAGGTAAATGGTTTAGCAAGCACATGAAAACGAAAGATATTGACTACTATCGAAGCCAGTACAATCTGTACAGAAATAAATACGTCGCCTGACGTCGAGCAATCAAAAAACGCTATCACACAATCCTGGTTGATAGGAACCACCATTTTGAAAAAAAAGACAAATATTAAATTCTGTAATTGAAAGTTGTAACTAAAAACACATATTACCAGATATGACACCACCCATTGAACCACAAAATTGTAGTGGAAAAATTCAACAAACATTTCTGCAACATACAAATGAAATGAGTATGTCTCTAGCTCCTGAGTTACCAGCTCCTATTCCCAACACATTTGTCTATGATGGTATAAACAATGAGGAAATTATCTCCATTGTTAAATCTATGATAGGAGGAAGTACGCAGGCTGTTGACAGGATTCCCATTTTCGTCACAAAACAACACATAGAACAGTTCAGTGCACTTTTACAAATAATATTCAACGCTTCCTTTTACACGACAGCATATCCTGGCATATTAAAATAGCCCAGGTAATCCCATTTAAAGGCTGGTAATAAAAATGACCGCAGAAATCCCGTCCAATATCTGTACTTTCTGCTCTTGATGCGGTATGCGAAAAACTGTTGGTAAAGCCTTTTACTCGCTTCTTAAAAAATAAAATATCCTACCAAAATATCAACATGGGCTTAAAAAACATATCTACTTCAACTGCCGTGCAGCGGTTGAGCGAATATATTAACAAGGCTCTAATTAACAAAGAATGCACAGCCGGCATTTATATTGTGATGAGGATCAGCTTCTTAACAAAGCCCTCCATAATAATAAGGTCCGTTGTTGTGTTCCACGATGAGCGCAAAGCTTTTGATACAGTAAATAACCATATTTTCCTCAAAGGAATATACTTTAGTTTTTCAAGAGTTACCTAACCGATCGAAGACAACGTGCAGTAATCAATTAAAATGTGTCTACTACTAAACAGGTACTTACTGGTGTGCCCCAGGGGTCGGTCCTTGGGCCGATATTTTAGTCCTTGTATGTGAACGACTTTACTAACATCTTATGCAACTCCGAATCCCAATGTATGCTGACGATACTGCCCTAATATTTTTCGGTGATACATTACACGTGTTACCAACAAAAAAAAAACAAAAACAAAAAAAAAAGCTACAACAGGAGGAACTTTTGAGAGTATCCACATGGCTTACAATGAGTCAGCTTACCCTAAACATTACAAAAAAAAAACGAAGTTTACCATTTTCCATTCCATATGGAAATAAGCTCGGCTTCACCTCTATGCTGCATTCCCCACTAATGGCAGAACTGCAATGTATTGAAACATTGTATTATGGCCATAATTCATATGATTTATGCATCAGAATATATTCGCATAACTGCCCTATTACCACTAAATGCATCTGTGTAGAAGCAATATGCGATTTCAGGTCTATATCGCCGTTTTTCTGGCAGCCAGTGACGCCATGTTTGGGGAAAGAAGCAGCGTGGGAAAGCCTACTTAACGATTTTTGCAAGGGGTCCATTTTGACATTCATATAGACCACGTGAGGCTCCAACAAGTCTTATGGGTTAATTATTTGGAAACCGACATGCACTGGAAAAAACACACGCAATGCATACTCAGAACTTGCTTATGCCTGTTATATATATTGCGAAAGGTCCGTGAGTGCTTTCGTCTCCCTATCCTGCGTATACTTTATCTTACATTTGTTCACAGCCAGGTAGTGTACTGTATAGAATTTTGGGGCAGCATTTATAAGACATATCTGGACCCAATTTTCCACATGCAAAAACTAGCGGTCAGGGTTCTAACGTTTCCAAAGTGCATCGACTCAACAAATATTTATTCAAATCATTGAGATTGCTACCTCTGAACTC
The DNA here is from genome assembly GCF_055883805.1 of Amblyomma maculatum. Classification (NCBI taxonomy): domain Eukaryota; kingdom Metazoa; phylum Arthropoda; class Arachnida; order Ixodida; family Ixodidae; genus Amblyomma; species Amblyomma maculatum. The sequence continues at coordinate 81,806,003 of NC_139353.1, forward strand.
TATGTCTACAAAAAATTGCACCAATACTACACAGTATTCTAATGTCTAACGACCCACTTTCACTAGGCCTCTTCCGACTTAATTTTAATCTACCACCATGCTATTATACTTATGTGCGAAGAATAATCGAATTTAATGGTGCTCAAATTTGGAAGGGAAATTCTAATGATGTAAAGGTTAAAAGTAATTTTGTGTCCACACTTGAGGCATTCCTGCTCGACCAGAAGAACTCCTGTGTGAAGTGTGGCAGTTTTTTTGTGTTATCTGTAGTTTATTATTCGTTGCTGTTTCGTCTGCTTATATTGTATCATAATTTCTATTGCCCAGTCGAAAACAACTACAGAACCGTGTCAAAAATATGACAAAATATTCTGTAGTTCTGTCGTAAACGTCGAAATTTTCTGTAGTTCTTTAGTAATTTGCTCCAGTTCTGTAGTTTTTTGTAGTATATTTCTGTTATCAGTATTTCTGCAGCGCTTTTCTGTTGTAACTATAGAAATTTTTGATGTTACTACAGAATGTTCTGTTGTCACAACAAGTGTCCCGTCACAAACCGCACAGAAATATTGTCGTAACAACACAAAATTTTGTGTAGTTTTTTCCGACTGGGTGGACCCAACCTAGCCCTCTGGCTACGGGTCCAAACAATTCTTGAGTATGTTTTTGTATATTACATGCACAATAAACGAAAAAAAAAGCTGTCCACACAGTAAGTCATAGTAATCTGCTATGAAGTGCTGAGCGGTACGGACTTAGAGGACTAACACAGCAGTTCTTGTGCAACTATATTTCTGACCGTAAACAATCTGTTAAAACTGGCAGTATTTTACTACTCCCTTTTGTGTGGTGTCCCCCAGGATCAGTACTGGACCCTTACTTTTTTCTTTACACATAAATGATCTTTGGAGCTCTGAACCATTGCGTGACTGTTGTGTATGTATACGGCCTAGGTGTAACTCCTCGCTCAACGTTTAATTTCATCCCGCATGCAACTCAATTAGCCTGCCAGCTAAGATATGCTTACTCCATCCTGTTGAAAGCCAGAATTTTCTTTGCATTTCACACTCTGAAAATTATTTATTATTGCCTCTTCAACTGCAAAACGAGTTATTGTGTTGGGTCGTGGGGACTCACGTCTACTATGCACCTAAATCAAATTCTCAAATTACTAAAGAGAGCCTTGCGCTTTATGACTTAAAGCAAACCCATGAACAGATCTGCTTTATTATCCTGTGACTTAAGTGTTGTGCCGTTATTTGCAGAATGAAACTTGTAACAATATTATAGTATATATGGTAAGATATTAGTTCGTCACAGAATAAAAAGACCGGAAAAACAATTAACGAATATTATTCGAACCATTGTGATTAACGGTCAAAATGTAGGGCTAATCTTTCGAGCCACAATAGAGGGAGGAGGAAGCATTCTTTTTCACTTCGCCAACTTGTCATAAAAAACACACTATAAACAATCGTGTAAAGCATATTCTTGAAGAAACCAGAAAAGGCTGTGCTCTCATTATTGTCGGTTAGCTAATTGGAGGAATCCTGTTTCTTTGTCGCCATTACTTCCAATTTCTGTAGAATCCGCCCTTGAAGCCCTTGTTCTAGCACAAATCCACAGCAGGGAAAATCATTTTTTTCTCCTGTCTATGTGCAGCACTTTGGGCAAGTCGTGGTCCTATGTATTTTTGAGAGACCTATCCGCCCTTGCCCGACGGAATATGGGAAGACTTTGCACTTAGTCTTCTAAGAGGTATCCTATACAACCTTGTTATGAGGGAAGGTGAAGTGCAGGGGGATTCAGAACATGTGCAAATCTCTTTTGCAGGAGATCAAAGATCTAAGAAAACGCTTTCATGTGGCCTCCTATTGTTCTACACAAAATTTGTCCTAGTAACAAAAAGTTGTGCTGCCGAGCCGGAAGGTGTGAGACAGTACAATTGAGGGTAAGGTACCGGAGAATGAGAGGTGAGTAGAAATTTAATGAAATAACGCGCTGAGTTACAGTACTTTATCTTGCCTAAGTTTCTGCACGAGGGACTTCTCTAAAAGCTTATATGGCGTGGACCATCGGGCCCAAGCGATCTCGAATAAAGTGATGTTCAGAATAAGTGCGACATTTTAAAAAAGCCTACACGTCTGATTTGTGGAACTAGTTGGATATGTTGAGCTGAGAGTTAACTCACCGATGCCAAAGTTAAAAAAAAAACAGGTACCTGTATGCACTACAGTAGAGAGAGAATGGTACTTTTGGTTACTAGCCTGGATTTGATGTTTGATGCCGTGAAGTTTAATAGTTCATTTAGTTTAACCCTCACCTGAACGTTGTTTGGCTGCTTCAATACGAAGATGTTTCTGGCGCGTACAAATCTTGAGGACTGATATTGGGTGCGTGTGAATAGACGTTCGTATTTTTTACTACGCCGCTTGAAGGCCATTCCAGGAGGATGGAACTGTGTCCTTTTTTCTGGGTGATTTATGGGTGCACAGGAGGGCGAGGTCATTCTAGATGGCTATGTTTTGGGTAATAAAACAATGGAACAGGCTATTAGAATGTGTCGTTTTGCCAGCTGACATTTTTCCAGTCCTGCTGATGCAGAATATACAGGCCTCAGTGTAAAGATTGTATTCGTGCTTTTATGCTTTCTAGTATGCTTCTGGCAAGTTGTTTGCTTACATGCTTACCTTCTTTTCACTTGGCTGCTTCACTCATACCTTGAGGACTTACCGTTCTGGCTGATTGTCTTGACTATTGTGCCTTGTTGCACACATAGCTTTTGTATTCCTGCTTGTCTGCTCTTATTTTTAGCTTACTATGCTTCTGGCAAGTTTGTCATTTGTTAGGTCTGCCTATCTGCTTACATTCTTCACACTTTATTGTTTCACTTCTACGCTGGCAACTTACCGCTCTTGATGGTCGCCCTGATGAATGTGCGAATTGCTTTACATGCCACTTTTTTATATACCACCTACTGTAATGCTCTTTGGGGGCAATGTAGGTACATCAATAAATAAATGTATAAATAAAGTTTGAGTGTGCCACCTCAATAGAACCAAGCCTTGATATGGCCCAGTAAAACAAAGTAAGGGTTGTTGGCAGTTTATTTGGCTTAGTCTGCAATGTTTTCAGTTCTCAAAGTAAAAAAGCTCGTAGACAATAATTACCTAGCAGTTACCTTTCTTCACTTCAGGAACGAGGTGTTAGTTCAGAAGTCATCTATCGTCTTGAAAAACAGCTTAATGAAGTTTTGCTCAAGATACTATTACTGACTCTTGCTTACAGGCCTAAAACGAGACCTAACACGTGGCAACGGCTGGCGCATATTTCTCGCCCAGTGCACACTAAAACCAGCTTAGAAGAGAGCGTTTGGGTGGAAAACGAATTTCGCTCCCCAGACCGGTCTTATGACGCTGAAGCAGCGCACCCCTGTAATATGGAATTTGCTGTAGTGTATCAGTTATCCTTAAAAGCTAGTGAAAAAAGAAGCTCCATGACGAAAGTTGGGCCTTGCTGCAAACAGTTTAGCCAGCTGCATTTGAAGACAATTCACTTGTATCTCTTAACCCATTAAGGACGAACATGATCACATGCCAGTAGTCGGCAGAATTATAAACGTCACCAAAGTCGCCATCTACTGGCTGCTTAATAGATTAATGTTTCCTTTTTTCAAGCCATGTGACAGGACTCGTCAGTTTCTTGAAACCTCATCGGAAAGGCGATGAAGAGTATTAATATAAGAGAAAAGTATGTCATTTCGCAGACATTTTAAGCATTAGGAGGATGAATTAACCAAGGTGTAGCTGATTGTAATGCGAACACCTTTCAACTTGTCTGTGTCATCAATGCATAGTTATCCTACGAACAAGCGCAATATTTTCCGCATTGCTATATGGTCACGCTGGACGTTAGGGATCCTTTTTTTTTCATATATGTGTTCTTTTTTCTCACACTGCTGCTTGGAAGTTTCCGCCTTACTACAAAATAGGTTGGCATACGAAGAAATAGGACGTGTAGTGTTTGGAGCCTAAATGCTAAACATTGCCTAATATTTGAAGTTTATCAAGGCAAGCAGGGGAACCCAGGAACAGCTGCTTGCACTGATAATGACTTTAACAAGATGGGGCGCAATTTAAAATGGTGAGCAAACTTCCAGTAAAAGTTGATACTCTTCCCTTTTTGTTACATTCTGACCATTCATGCACAAGCATTCCGCTACACAGACATTGTGGTGGCCAATGTTGGCGTACCTTTGCGATAGTAGAAAAACGAACACTCGCCAAAATAAAAAATAAATAAAAAACATTGACGTTTCGGGGCCCGTATTGGTCCCTTGTTCACAATGAAGGTGGATGGACAAAGGCAAATGCTTATGTACAGCTTAGGGGGCGTAATGAGCGCGCGTAATTCTCGGGCACGTTACCCCGCGTACGGTTTGTTTAAAACATGTGTCTTCGTTTGAAAGCCGTTTTCTTTGTCCATCCACCTTCATTGTGAGCAAGGGACCTGCATAGGCCCCGAGATGGCAATAATTTTTTCCTTTTAATTTTAATATGGCAAGTGTTCGTTTTTCTATGCATCCGCCTCGCCAGACGGGTTTCCGTCAAACACTTCACTACGTCTTTGTGAGGTGTCCCTAACCCACGTAGACGATGTTTTGTTCTATAGTGTGCAGGATCACTCAGCTTTATTTCGCTAGCAAAGTGTTCACAGCTATCGGATGCGTTGGGATAATAAACCAAGCATGCATTTCCGATGAACGACACGGAAGGTTTTGAAGTCTTGAACGGTGCACAGTTGACGAAGCGACCCACTGAAAAAAAAAAAAACAAGCGAAGGTGGGGTGGGGACAATTGTAGCAGAAATGTGCGCACAAAATGAACAAAGTGTGAAAAGGCATGTACATTTGATGCTTTAAAGCTTACTACTCCAAATGAGCGCCAGACTCTTCATTAAATGGTTTTCATTGCGTTTCATTGCTTGCAATGAAAGTATGTCACTTCCTGCACTTTTCAGTAACATAAGGGCACAGCGGGACGATATGGTCACGTGTTGTACTTATAAACCTAACAGTGCAGCAGGAGTTATATTTTGCAAATCATAATTGTGTGTGAATTGGAAATAAAATGTCATTTACTTTGAGAAAAGGAAGAAAAACTGAAACCGGTCCTTAATAGGTTAAGTAGCTCTTCATTGCTGAAGCGAATAGCGAGAAAAAAAAAATCTAAATACTACTTTCGAGAACGCGACAAAAACTACTTGTGACACCTAAGTCTCCTAACGTGTTTTCAATGCGTAAGCATTTAGGGCTACCTTTCCTTTCTGTTGCGCGTTTTTGTTATCCTAGTCAGACGAGCTTTAGCTCGGTTAACGTTCGAATTTTCATCGCGTTGGCGTAGTTTAGCTTCCGATTTTGAATACTGCTCGTTGACACATTTGTAGCGATATATGGCGACGTTGTAGACCTACGTTCAATGCGATTGAATTTTATTGCAGAAATATGAACTGTTGACAAAAAGAAGGTGTATATATAGCAGGAGGTCCCAAGCAAGAAAGCCGCAGGTGGGACCTCGCAGGTATTAACAACATATCATATAATATACAAACGCGCATCAATGAAATATACAGATAAAATAGAAAAAGCAGCAACTGGAATATAAAGACAAATCATTGTACAAAAGGGAGTGAAAGAACAAAACAAATCATAGTAGAGCAAAAGGAATTCTCGCTACTGGATGTACAAGCGCAGTAAATAGGCAAACAAAAAACAAAAAACAAAACAAATCTGCATGTAGGATGATATGAGGAAATGTTTGTTTCTTCTTGAACAGAAAAATTGAGGTTGATTGCTTTATGTCTACAGGTAGTTAATTCTAGAATGCTATGGCAGACATTCCTTACAATAATTAGTTTTAACTATCGGCGAAAGAAGGTTCTCACGAGAAGAAAGGAGTGCATAGTTGGTGTTACGCCACCCCCATGAATAGAACCTGTTACTGAGCTTGGCGAACTATGAGTAAAAAAACTGTTAGAGCAATAAAAATACTGAATTTATAATATTTTCGGAGCCGTTAGGTTACACGGTGTCAAAGTAATGCTTTGAACGCTAGCTCTCAATGCTAAAATACCTGCAGCCTCCGGCAAACGCGCCAGCGCTTTCAAGCCTGGTTCGACTGCAGCGCCACTCACCGCGCGGCATTCAGGAATTTTGGAACTGAAGTGAGACTTCACCAGGAGTGAAAACAAGTACAGAACTGAAACAGCAAAGGAGAAAAAGAAACACGAAAAACACAAAGCTAAAAAAACTTTCTCTCGAATACACTATAAGCATGAAATGCATTGCAGTACGGGCGAATCATATTCTGTAGACTGAACTTCGTTGCAAAGCAGTCTTGTCTGGACTAAAAACAACCATCCGTCCAAGTACAACGTCAAGGGCCACTACCTCCCATTTTACGTATACCAATTTGCGGATACGACGGGTTCGGTGCCGCGACGATAGATGGCAGGCCGTGCTCCGTTCTAGTGACTAAAATCTCATAAACTGACTTTATATGACCCCATAGGAAGTTTACGTGTTAGGACACCGCCCTAACGCAACATGTAGGCACCCTATGTTCTCATCGTACATGCCCGCCGACGAACGAACTGTTCAACAGTTCCCACTATGGAGGACAGCGCGTGCTCGGCTCGCGCTGCAGGACACATCTTTGATTCCTTTGCTCTGCGCCTGTTTGGTAACGCTACTTTATCGGCAGTGCAGCATGTATCAAGAAAATGACCCACGAAACTTCGTTTAGTTTCGCCTTCGTTGTCTCTCTTTGTTCTGGTGCCAGTGTCACTGACAACGATAGCTAAAATTATTTCATGCGTCAAGCAGCATTAGGAGTGGAGTGACGTCGTCCCACACAAGTGGAACTTATCCGCAAAGGCCAAGGACCTGCTTCGTAAAACATTACGGTCGATTTGCATACTTAATCAGATGCGATGTAAGCGCGCCAGCTGCTCATGGAGAGAAAAATAAATATTAGACATGAACAAAGCAGGTGCTTTATACTTACTGCAGCTAGAATACTGAAAGACGGTCGGAAGGGCAAATTGAGGTAGTGGAAGAAGTGCGCTTGAAGGTGAGCGGCCGTTAGTACCTGAAGGTAAGCACAAGCTGCTTCAGAATCCGACGAGCGGCGCGAAGTCGAGGTATAGGGAACATTTCACGTACACGTCTGCTGTCCGTGATGGCTGAGGCATGACTTGTGTTGACAACCTAAGCTGATTCAATCAGGCTCCATGGCCATACCCGCAGCTACTAGAGAAATAAAAGTTAGGACAATTCACCGTACTTCTTCAACAGCCGCAGAACTAACCGCTCTACGTGTCGCTATTAGGCATATCAATCAGCAAAGCCCTCAACAATGGTCTAGTTTCACAGATTCAAGAGCAGTTCTGCAAGCCTTAAAAGCGGCTCTTTTCCGTGGAGCCCATGAGCAACTCGCCGCGGAAATACGACAACTTCATCACTATGCCATAAATGGAGGACATGACATCATCTACCAATGGCTTCCAGGACACAGCGGCATAACGGGCAATCTCCGAGCAGACAAGGTCACACGAACAGCCGACCAAGACAGCGATTGTGTGTTGATTCCCTTTTCCAGGGCAGACGCAGCGGGCAGGCTTCGCGCACTTGCGCGGGAACACACGCTCTCCTTGTGGAATTCTGACCAGTTTGCGAACTGCCGCTTAAAATACCTGGACCCTGACCTGAAGCTCCGGCTTCCACCTGGCCTACCCCGATGTGATGAAACTTTGCTGTGCCGCCTGTGGGTTGGTGTATCATTTACAAACTCTTACTCTTTTGTGATAGGTATGGCAAATAGCCCTACATGCACAAACTGCGGGTGCGAAGAGACTATAGGCCACATTCTTTGTGAGTGCCCTATATACAGCGAGGAAAGACAATGCCTATGCCGTGCGCTGGGGTGTCTAGATGGACGCGCACTAACTGAAATTAAGATCCTAGGTCCCTGGCCACGGCAATAGTCTACGGTGAAGGCCTCCCGGCACTGCTCCGCTTTATGAAAAGCCCAGGACTGATCGAAAGGCTATGATTTTTTATGTTACGTGATATGACTGTGAAGTGATGTGATGTGACGTCTGTGATGTAACTGTACTGTCAACCCATCCCTCTCTCACCCACAACTTTTATACCCATCTACCCCTCTTCCCCAGTGCAGGGTAGCAAACCAGTTCCTTTACCGGTTAACCTCCCTGCCTTTCCTCCTCATCTTCCTCCTCCTAGGCTGATTCAAAGTCTCTAAAACGACCTCCGAAAAAACTTGCTTGTGAAAAAATGAATTATATTCCTAATAACACGAACGAAATTCTTCATGAAATGAAACAACAGGCTGTCTATCATGGACAAGCATCAAAGCCGATTCATGTCCTTTCGACACGTTTTTTCTCTTACTGATGTTGTGAACGAGTATGATTGATTGATTGAATGTCCTTTATTGAATGGGAAGGCTCATGGCCATGGATGGGGTAAAGGAGAGTAGACAGAATCTTCATTGTTTAGGTCGTCACTCGAATCACATAGCTCTATCTAGGTCACTAAGCGAGCCATACTTGGCAAATATCATCTGTGTGTTAGCATCAGTTTCTAGAAGGGAACGGTAGTTCAGGCGGTAGGGTTTGATCTCGGAGCGTCCAGTAGAAAAAGCAGGGCAATCCCAGAGTAGATGAGATATGCCGCCGTGAGTTAGTGGGGGCACGTAATCATTTTCTCCGTATATTGACGCCAGCGGGCCATAATACGTGGCGTGTAAGCCGCATGGGCGATGAGCTTATTCAAAGAGACTTCTTGACTTCGGGTGAGGTGGGTTTTCCTCCTAAAAGGTGGGTCTGGTGTGGCCACCTTCATGCGATGCTGACTGAGGCTACGAAGACTGGTCCGAGTATAGTGCATAAGGGCAAGAGAAGGTGTGAGTTGCCCGCCCAAGGTCGAATAAGGATGAAGCAAGGGGGGTGGGGAAGTAAATGTGGATATCCCACCTGCCAAGGCAGCTGCGGCGTGTGCCGCCGCATTGCCCCCTGATTCTTCTGAGTGACCTGGGGTCCAGTGAATAGCGACAGTTCTGGTCGCGAGTTGGTGGCGTTTAAGGAGGCGCTGTATGGCCGTAGCTGTTGCATCTTGTGAACCCGGATTAGCGATTCCCTTGCAAGCTTCATAGGAAACAGTAAGAATACGTATTAAACCAGTTCCAGTGCCAGGTACTCCCGACAAGGCTCCCCAAATCGCGAGGAGTTCTGCATGCAGAGGGGTACTTTGAGGTAGGTGGCAGGCATAAGCGCCTGAAAGGAAAGGGTTGTCATCGCATACCCAGCCCATAGACGCAAATTCGTTTGTAATCGATGCGTCGGTTTATATGTCAGTCGTATCAGGTATTCGCTCTTGTCGGTGATGGGCAGCGATGAGCTCCCGGGGAATGACAATATCGCGGTTTATAGGTCGGCGATGGAGGCGTGTGACTACTGCCATCTCCCAAGGGGGAAGAGATGCATATAGAGCTGGTGTTTTGTCGTTACGCTGTTCATCCTAGGCCAGCAGGCGACGCCCTTGGACAGTGTTCTCTAGACGTATTCGATGACGCGTCTATGACTCGGTAACGATGGTAGTGAGCGGTGGAAGAGCGGCTAAACGCTCAAGTTCGGCTATAGGAGTGTGCTTAGGTAGACCGGTAATAGTGCGTAGTGTTGCACGATGAAGGCGGTCGACCTTAGCGAAGTCAGTCTTCGACAGTTGGAGGACGGGTGTGCCATAGAGCATTTTTCCGACCGCCGCTGCTCTGGCCATCGCACGGCAGGCATGTTGCCGAGCACCGCCGTGCCGGTTGGACAGGCGACGGATAGTATGTAGCAGTGCTGGCCAAAGGCGTTGTAGCTGATGAACCCATTTCTGGGGACTGTTGCAGCTTGAGATGGGCAGGCCAAGAATGCAGATTTGCCCATTTGAGGAGGTGATGGTGTTGCCTCCGATGGGAAGATGGATCTGCATACTGGGGTTGATTTTATATTTTCCGTCGATACTAATCAGTTCTGTTTTATGTGGTGCGAGCTGGAGGCTAATTTTGGTTAGTGTATCTTCAAGACAAAGAAGGGCCGCCTGAAGTTCAGTCTCCATAATTATTTGTCTACGTAATCCGCTGCCTCAGTCCAGACGGTAATATCATCGGCATATATAGCGAATCTTAATTGCGCTTGTGCTGAGTTCCAGATTCTCGGCGACGCGTGTCATGGCCAAGTTGAACAATATGGGTTCGAGAATGGAGCCCTGAGGTACACCCCTATCCAAGTAATAGGTTTTGGGCAACAATTCCGGAGCTTTGCCATGTAGCTAAATGGGTCTAAATGTCAAAAAATTGCGAATCCAGATTTAGGCACGAGTACTAGGAAAGCGTTTGGCGAGTTCCTCCAGGATAACGATCATGGCGAACATTGTCAAAGGCTTTGTGTATATCGACAGCCAGGAGATAGTCAGGTAGCGCTTTACGATGAGCTCTATTCAGAACTCTTCGCAAAAGCCAAAGGCAGTCATGCGTTCCGAGGTTAGGGCGGAAGCCGGCTTGAGCTGGATGAAATCCAGGACTGACGCATTCAATGAAGTGACTAATTCGGGTATGCAGCAGGCGCTCGATGAGTTTACAGAGATGTGAAGTCAGGGCGATTGGACGCAAATTACTAGGAAGTCGAGGGTTTTTGCCAGGTTTAGGGATAGGAAGAATAAGAGAAAGCTTGAGGTTATCTGGTACCGTTCCGGTCTCCCAGTAAGAAATAATGATGTCGAGAAGGGCATCCTGGGCTGCTGAGTCGAGATTGCGAAGCTCCTGCCCCAACTGACTCGGTCATGCCAGGGTGTGGCGCGAGCTCGGCCTCTTCCGAGGGCTGCTTGCAGTTCTCCCTTTGAGAATGGGCGATCCAGGTCTGGATCAGGGTTTCTGACTGGGAAAATGGAAACTGCTGGTGGAGGCGTTAGGCTGGCGCGTGGAAAAAAGGTGCGTATAACTTCATCTTGAACATCAGCCGGGTTGCCATTGAGAAGGAGATCGGCGAGAGGTGGGGCCCCGCGTGCCTTGCCATTTAGGCCACGAAAGATGCGTCAAAGTTGTGATAGGCCCGGTACTTGTCCAAGACGGCCGCATGTAGAGTGCCAAGCCTCACTTTGCAGGTGAAGCTGGTATGCCCGGATAAGCTTGAATTGTCGTCGAAGAAGCACGAGATCTTTGTGACGTTTTCCGCGTGTCCTAAAACGTTGCGTGAGGTGATCTACGCGACGCCAAAGGTTAGCCAGGTGAGCATCCATGCCAACTGTGGAATCGTCACAGGGGATATATTCGAGAGCTTGAGTGGGGGCATCTCGGAGTACAGACAGGAAGGAGTCAATGTCCGAGAAGGGGGTCGTAGTATTAGCACGAAACTTGTCCCAGTTGAAAAACGAACGTGTTGTCTGAACGCGAAGACATTTACGATTTAGAGTGAGCAATATGGGCAAGTGATCACTACTCCAAGAATTAGAAAGGACTTCCCAGCGCCGAAGAAGACGCGTTGATGAGAATGTAAGGTCCAGTGTAGTGTCTGCTTGAGAGGGATGAAGACCGATACGGGTCGGCGCGTTAGGTTCGTTGCACAGGGTAAGAAGAGTTTGATCAAGGGCGTCAAATAGGTGTTTAACACGTTGATTAGGCTGAGATGAGCTCCAGGCTGCGTGATGTGCGTTAAAATCTCCGCCAATAAGAATATAACTTTCTGTCGGCTTTATTAGCTGCCCATTGTTTCAGTGCGATGTCATTCCTTTATCGGAGACCTGGCTGAAGCCTGATGAATTTATTAATATTCCAAACTTTGACGCCGTCTATCTCTCGTGGACAGCATTGGCATGTGGGGGTGGAGTGGCATTTTATGTGCATGACAGTATCTAATTCAAACATTGTCCATAACTGACCAGCCAGATCACAGGAGCGCATGATGCGTTATTTTTGAAACTGACCTCAAAACTGACTCTAGGGGTTATGCACGTTCTCCAAGCTCACTTATGAGAATTTTTGTTGACACCTTAGATGTTATATTAGGCCACGTAGCCTCCCATAATTCTCCTAATATGTGGTGACATCATTGACACCCTAAAGTCACAGTAGCACATCATATTTATACTTGATTGAATCCTATGAGTTCTTTAATCAACTAAAACATCCAACTAGAGTGACTTCCTCCACCTCGACGCTTATTGACTATTGTAGCTTTGATGCCTCAGTGGCCATCCCTGGCGCTAGAGATGATAATATCTCTGATCATTTTCATGCGGTTTTTCTTATGCCATCCTTTACATTGAATATAAACTAAGAGAATGCGTAATCACCATTGTTGATCACAACTATTTTAGTTTGAGCTTACTGAGCTTGAGTTAACTACTCAGAATGGCATAAATATTAACGCAAAATTCGACCACCTGGTTAGTGTTCTAACATGTTGTCTGCCCAAAACAACTTTGATGCAATTTCTTATTATTCCCATGTCTTTGGGTGACAAGTGAGATTTTTGCTACTATTGAAACTAAAAATAAATGGTTTAGCAAGCACATTAAAACCAAAGACAATGACTACAATCGAAACCAGTACAATCTGCAGAGAAATAAATCCGCCGCCTGATTTCGAGCAAGCAAAAAACGCTATCACACAATCCTGGTTGATAGGAATCAACATTTTGAAAAAAAAAAGGAAATAATAAATTCTGTACTTGAAAGTTGTAACTAAACCGCATATTACCAGATATGACACCACCAATTGAACCGTAGAATTTCTAATGGAAAAATTCAACCAACATTTCTGCAACTTACAAATGAAATGAGTATGTCTGTAGCTCTTGAGTTACCAGCTCCTATTCCCAACGCATTTCTCTATGATGATATGAACAGTGAAGAAATTATCTCCATTGTTAAATCTATATAGAAGGAAGTACGCAGACTGCTGACAGGATTCCCATTTTCGTCACAAAACAACACATAGAACAGTTCAGTGCACATTTACAAATATTATTCATCGCTTCCTTTTACGCGACAGCAAATCCTGGCATATTAAAATAGCTCAGGTCATTCCTATTTAAAGTCTGGTAATAAAAACGACCTCAAGAATCACCGTCCAATACCTGCACATTCTGCTCTTAATGAGGTATGCGAAACACTGTTGGTAGAACCTTTTACTCGCTTCTTAAAATATCCTACCAAAATATCAACACGGGTTTTAAAAAGCAGATCTACTTCAACTGCCGTGCAGCGGTTTCGCGAATATATTAACGGCTGTAAATAACTAAGAATGCACATTCGGCATTTATATTGACATTAGGATCAACTTCTTGACATATTTCTTAACGCATTTTCTTAACACAGCCCTCCATAATAACAAGGTTGCCGTTGCTGTGCACCTCGATTTGCGCAAAGCTTTTGATACAGTAAATCATCGAATTCTCCTCAGTAAGCTAAAGAGTCGTGGTTTCAGAGGGAATATACATCAGGTTTTCAAGAGTAACCTAACCGATGGAAGACAACGTGTAGTAATCAATGAACATATGTCTACTACTAAACAGGTATTTACTGGTGTGCCCCAGGGGTCGGTCCTTGGGCCGATATTTCTTTCCTTGTAGGTGAACGACTTTCCTAAAATCTTATGTGACTCCGAGCCCCTAATGTGTGCGGACGATACTTCCCAAATCTTTTTCGGTGATACATTACACACGTTACGAACAAAAATACAGGAGGAACTTTCAAGAGTATCCACATGGTTTACAATGCATCTGCTCACCCTAAACATTAAAAATGATTATATCATTTTCCAATCGATTCGGAAAGAAATTAAAGATTATTTTGACATACATATAAGCAACGTGAGACTCAAACAAGTCTTATGGTTTAATTATCTTGCTGTTATCTTTGAAACCGACATGCACTGGAAAAAACAGACTCGCAGTGTATGCTCAAAACTTGCTTCTGCCTGTTATTTATTGCGAAAGGCTCATGAGTGCTTTGGTCTCCCTACCCTGCGTAATCTTTATTTTGCTTTTGTTCACAGCCAGGTGGTGTACTGTATAGAACCTTGGAGCAGCACTTATAAGACATATCTAGACCCAGTTCACCGCATGCAAACACGAACGTTAGGATTCCAACGTTTTCAAAGTGCACTGACTCAACAAAGCTTTATTCAAATCACTGAGATTGCTACTTCTGAATTCTATATATATACTAAAAACGTCAGCATTAGTGCATAGTATTTTAATATCTAATGATCTGCTTCCACTAGACCTCTTCCGACTTCCAACAGAACCACAAGAGCAGCAACTCTTCGCAATTTTAGCCTACCGCAATGCCACAATACGTATCTAATCGAATTTATTGGTGCCTAAATTTAGAATGGAATTCCTAATGATGTAAATGTTAAAAGTAATTTTCGGTCGACACTTAAGGCATTCTTTTTTCGACCAGTAGATATATCCTATGGGAATTAATTGTTGCAGTTTTCTTCGTGTCATCTATGGTTGTTTATTAATCGTTGCTGTTTCGTCTGCTTATGTTGTATTTTAATTTGTATTGGACCCAACACTAGCCCTCTGGCTATAGGTCCAAACAATTCTTCAGTATTGTTTTGTATATTATAGGCATAGTAAAAAAAAAACTGTCCATACAGTACATCATAGTAATATGCTATGAAGTGTTAAGCAATACGAATTTAGCGGACTATCACAGCAGTTCTTGTGCAACTATATTTCTGACCGCAAACAATTTGTTAAAACTGGCACTAGTTATTAATGTTGAGTCCCTTTTGTGTGGTGTCCTCCAGGATCTATACTGGATCCTTACTTCTTTCTTTATACGTAAACGATCTTTGGAGATCTGAACCATCGCGTGATTGTTATATATGTATGTGGATGATACTGCCCTTCTCTTCTCAAGTCTCGACTGGAATGCGGCTGAAGATCAAGCAAACAAAAATCGGATAAATTGCCTGTGCGTTTGTCTCGCTACTTTCTTCTCTGCACTCATTACATGGACCCGAGTCTAGCTGAGATGGCTAAGGGTCCAGATGATTTACATGCACATCTTATTTGACATTTTCCAGCGAAATAAAATTGAAATGAATTGGGGATGGAGGAGAACGCTAACTTAACGATGATCTCAGCTTGTGTAGCAACCAAACGAAATCCACCCCCTACGGTTTACAACTTGCACGCAGGAAATCACATCTGCGACCGCATGCTGAAATATGACTACAGAAGAAATGAACTCATTGTAAATGGCACTGAACACCATCGACAATTAGATTCACACTACGGATATTCGTGTTTAACCTAACACCTTTTGTGGTAATCAGTTTATAGCCCAGTGGCCTTAACGTGTTTTGCATTGCCGGGCAACGCATCTACCAACCACGCTTGATACATATCCAAATGCTTATAATTCCTATTAGCCACATACATAGCCGTGAAACATTGATTCATCAGTTACAATCTGGGAAACATTTCAGCTCCGATTTTAAGGAGATCTTGCTGAATGAGGGGCAAAGCGGTTGACTGCGACGGCATGAAAAGACTTCCGCTGCTTCGAGTGCCTCCTGTAAAGGGTACAGTAGAACGAAGCATTTGGTATAGCCAAATTGTTCCCCATCAATGAAATGTTGCACAGGACGTTTTGTCACCTTCTACCCCATACAGCCATTCTTTTACTCATCAATCAATTTATTTCTCGACAGTGAGAGTGTGACATCCTCAGCGGGCGCACAAATCATGTCCGCGGATCCCCAACTCCAACGGATCACCAACACGCTCAAGCTTCCATCCTGGCAAACTTTACGGTGATCACATGACACCATTGAACACTCCGGTCTGAAGCGCTCCTCGCAGAACCTAGTTCATGTACAAATATGAACTTTGCTACTCAGGCAGTTAATATTTTGTTATTAGAAAGATTTGGCATCGTATGATCCGCGATCCATCACAGTGACCCGCTACAGGGGCGCTGATGGGTCCCCACGCGGCAGGTCGGTGTGCCGACTTCCATCATGTGGCGCCACCTATCATCATTAAGACGATCTGGACATGCGCAGGGGAACTAGCGGTAGCGGATCACGCTAGCCGAACTTTATCACGGTATACTAAATCGTTGCAATAATATCCTCTGTTATTTCACACATAATTCTTAACGCTCATTTAAGTTACCAAAATATCTGAAAGCGCTAAGAAAATAGAAATAACCCTGCGGTTCAACCAGACCATAAAAACATTCCTGTGCGGATTAGATAGAGCGTGTCTGATTCGGGTATGGAAAGGTCTCTGAGAGTTCGACATTTAATCTCCCCCACTTATCACAAAGGAATTACCATATTTTGCAGCTCCGGGTAACTCGGCCATGTCATGTGTTGTCACGGCGGGAGATAAGACTTGTACTAATCACGGCCGGCCATGTCACCTGGACGTTCATGATTTTTGCTGGCAACGTCAACGCAGTATTTCCTCTAGAAGGGAGGCATGAAGGGAAGGGTAGCTCGGACAAGAATACGGACTGAAGTGGCAGCTAGAGGAAAGGACGCGCCAAGATAATGAGGACGTTTGTCTGCACTTTGCCAATCCGTTGGACTCAGAGGTCCGAGGTTTAGGCGCTGAATGTGAGATGATATAATTATAGTCATTCAAGTCTCTCATGTCTCGTCATTCGTCGGTGAGCTGAACGATGGAAGTTCTGACCATCGGTTGCGGAACTCGTGATCAAACTAATGATAGAGCGAATTACATACTATTTATAGTGTTTTTCACCATACTACATGACCGGCCAATCGCCCATCTTGGTGACTGCCTCGACATGTAGTAGCTCGATCTCTGGCTGGTGTGCACGCTCGTCTTCCTCTTCTGCTGCATGGTCTTGTCCTCAAAAATAGGCAACGACAGCTTAACGCTGTCGTTAATGCGAACTAAAAGGTAATGCAAAGTAAGAAAATGCGGTAGTGGATTTGTTGCTTGTAACAAATATATGTCAACGTTGCTGCACCATAAAATCCAATGTCACTCTTCCTCTGTTCATAGTACGTTTCACGACTGTTCCAGTTCAAACGTGTATTATAATGCACCCAAAATGTAACACGAATATAGCATATATGGTAAGTGATATATATGCAAGTCACATAATAAAGACTAAAGAAAAAAAGTAACGAACATTATTCCAACCCCTGTCTTTAACGGTCAAAATGTAGGGCTGATATATTGAGCCCCTCACTTCGGAAAGTTGTCATAAAAGATACTATAGAAAATGCTGTAAAACATATTTTTGAAGGGACCAGAGAAGGCTGCTTCTCATATTTTCCACGGTTAGGTAATTGGAGATATTCTGTTTTTTTTTTGTCGCCAATAATCCCAATTTCTATTGAATCTGTCCTTGACGCCCTTGTTCCGGCACATACCCACAGGGGCAAACATCCTCTTCTTCAGCCGATGTGGAGCACTTCGGGCAGGTCGTGGTCCTATGTATTCTTGAGAGACCTAATGGCGCATGCCCAACAGAATATGGGTTGTCCTTGTTCTTATATATCTCCTACAATCTCTTTATGTGGGAAGGGAAATGTGCAGGGAAGATTTACATCTCCTTGTAGGAGATGCAATGATGTAAGAAAGCACTTTCATTCGGCCTCTTATTGGCTTTATAATATTTGTCCTATTAACAAAAAGTATGGCTGCCAGGCGACAGTTGTGAGAAAGTACTTGAGGGACTACTGTACGAGGGTCTCGTGCCGAAACGTATATGGTGTGGATAATCGGGCCCACGTGATCTCGAATGAGGTGTGTTCAGGAAATGTGCAAGACTGTAAAGAGATCGACACATCTGATTTATGGAATCAGTCAGATATGGAGATCTGAGAATGAACTCTCCGGTGCCAAAGTTTTAAAAAACAGGCACGCGTATGTACTATAGTGGAGAGAGGAGGGTACGTTTTGGTTACTAGCCTGAACTTAATAATTGATGCTGTGAAGTTTAATAGTTCATTTACGATCTCCAGGACAGTTTTGGGCTGCTTCAACATGGAGATGTTTCTGGCCAGTACATGTCTTCAGGACTGATATTGTGTGTGTGCGAAGAGACGTTCGCATTTTTCTTAATCGCTTGAAGACCATTCGAGGAATATGACCAGGTGAAAGATGCAACTGTGTCCCTCTTTCTGGGGGATTTATGGTTGCACATGACAGTGAGGTCATCCGCGAAGACTACATCCTGGGTTAAATTGGTGTTGATTGCCCAAAGCTTAAACGATGTGGGCCACAGCACCGCATCCCAGTGTCCCTTGCCATGCTGTGCCCTGCTTCCGAATGCGTTGTATCAGCTGTTGCAGGTTGCGTACTCCCTCGGCAAATCGCAACGTGTCAGACGTCCCACCATCTGACGAATACGCAAAAATGGTTGCTCCTGACCTTTCACCCGCATAAACTCACGAACTCAAATGCCTTCTTTCTTCTTTTCGCGACATCTTTGACTTCGATAACCGCCCTTTGGCTCAGACCTCTGTGATTACGCATCGCTTAAACGCCCGTGACGTCGCTTCTATACACAGACGTCCGTATAAAATGTCTAGTATAGAACGCAACATCATTCAGCAGGAGCACTCGTCAAGCCCTTGAGCCTCACCACAGCACTTGTCGTATATTCTCTCGCAAGAATCGATGACGCTCTTGATTGTCTTCACGGAGCCAAATTTTTCTCTTCCATCGACCTTCGATGAGAAATACCGTGAAAAAACCGCAATCGTAATACCGGACGGACTATATCATTTTATAGTCATGCCGTATGGTCTCTGCGATGCGGCAGCTACCTTCGAGTGAGGGATGGACGCGTTGTTTCGAGGCTTTATATGGATTACATGCCTGTGTTACTTCGACGATGGTGTGGTTTTTCGCCCACATTTTCCGTGCACCACAAAATCTGACGAGCATCCTTTCCGTCTTCCGTAGAGCCGGTTTGCAGCTTAATTCGACAAAATGCCGATTCGGGCGCCGCCAATTCTCAAAATCCTTGCGCATCTTGTCAATGCTTCTGGTGTCCGCCCAGGTCCTGCTAAACTTCAAGCTGTTAAAGACTTCTCTCCTCCTTGATAGTGTACGGAGATGGGATGCTTTGTCGGCTCGTGCGTCTACTTCCCACTTTTCATAAAAACATTTGCTGCTATCGCCCGTCCCTTCACCGACTTCCTTACGAAAGACACCCCTTTTACCTGGGGCGCTGCCCAAGAAAACTCAGTTTCTTCACTTATCCACTTGCTCACCTCAATACCTGTTCTTCCCCATTTCGACCGGTCGGCTCGAACTGAAGCTCGCACAGATACCAACAGGTATAGTATTGGCGCCGTGCTCGCCCAACGTCACCGTGGCCACAGCCGTGTCATCGGATATTCCAGCTTCCTTTTTTCACCGCCGAGCGCAATTACTCCGCTACAGAGTGCGAGTGATTAGCCCTTGTTTGTGCCATGTCTAAATTTCGGCCCTACCTTTTTGGCCGTCCTGTCACGGTTGTGACTGACCACCACGCTCTTTGTTGGCTTTCTTCACTGAAGGAACCTACAGGCCAGCTTGGTCGTTGGACACTGCGTCTTCAAAATCATTCTTACACCGTTGTCTACAATTCAGGGCATCCACGTCAAGACGCTGACTGCCTGCCTCGTTGCCCTGTGGACCCACCAGATCCTGGAGACGATGGCCTTGGCCCATGCTTGCTTGATCACTATATCTGATCTACTTAACATCGTGGGCGAGCAGCGGGAAGACTCCTCCCTGCGTCCACAAATCGATCGCCTCAGCGGTGCCACCTCAGACTATTCGCTCCAACTCTGTTCTTCACGATTACATCCAATATCGTCGCAACCTTCACCCTGACGGACATCTCCTCATATTCGTCGTTCCCCAGCGTCTCCGCTCGTTGGTATTTAGGGAAATAAATGCCCTGCCCATCGCGGGCCACCTCAGTGTCTCACGAAAGTATGATCTGGTTCGACGCCGCTTCTATATGCCGTAGTGTTCGGCGTTACGTTGCCAGCTGCGACCTTTGTCAGCGCAGGAAGGGCCCATGCAATTTGTCTGCTGGCCTTCTGCAGCCTATCGACCTCACCCTGGAATCCTTCCATCGTGTAGGACTAGACCTCCTCAGGTCGTTTCCGACGTCCAGTTCCAGCAACCGCTGTATCGCTGTTGCGACCGACTGCGCCACCCGATACGTTATCACGCTTAGCATTACCAACAAGTTGCGCCACTGATGTCGCCGGTTTCCTGTTACAAAATGTTATCCTTCACCACGGTGCTCCACGCCAATTGCTGACGGACCGCGGCTGCTCCTTTTTGTCCCGGGTAGTTGGCGACATACTCCGGTCCTGTTCCACGCAGCATAAACTCACTACAGGGTACCATCCTCAATCGAACGGGCTTACCGAGCCGTTGAACAAGACTCTCACTGACATGCGATCTATTTAGGTCGCACCCGACAATCGTGATTGGGACATTTTTTTGCCCTGTCTAACATTTGCTTATAATTCGTCGCGGCGTGATACCAAAGGCTATTCGCCTTTCTATCTTTTATGTTGTCGACATGCTGAATTGCCATTGGATACACTGCTGCCGCCATCTTTGGCCTTGACCATGGAGTACGCACGTGACGCCGTAACCCAAGCAACTATGGCCCGCGAAATCGCGCGCGATGGTTTCACCGCCTCCCAGACCTACCAGGAGTCTGTTTACGACCTCTGGCATCGCCCAGATACACTATGCTCCAGGGTCACTCGTCCTCGTTTGGTCTCCTTAATGGCGTGCCGGTCCTTCCGAGAAACTCCTTCGTCAGTACAACCGCCCTTATCGTGTGGTCCGTCAGGTGACCGACGTGGCATATGAGTTTGCTGTGCACACAGGCCGATGCTGCTAAGCGACAAACAGATCGCAATCGTATCAGGTTATTGTGTTAAAAATGAAGTATGAAACTGAATTTTTCAAAATGTAATTACGTCCACTTCAGAAGAAAGCGCACAAACGTGGAGGTAATTTATTGGATACAAAAATTAGTTTAGGTCGATTACGTTAAAAACCTCGGCATAATGTTTTCCACAAACCTTACAAGGAATAATAAAGTAGAATGTTTAACTATGAAAACTGGCTCTGCACGTCATTTCATCAAGCGCAATTTCAGGACTGCCCCTTGTGATATTTGGGAAAGTATATTTTAGTAATGTCGGCTCCATCCTAGACTATGCCGCCGCAGTCGGGGTCCCAATTTCATTAAACTTAAATTAGAAGCTGTTCAAAATAGGGCCACATGTTTCGTGACGAATTTTTGCATATAACAATACTAGCGTTACCTCATTCAAGACAGTTCTTTCATGGCACCCTCTCTAAGCACGTCGTTCCTTATCTAGACTTTCTCTGTTGAAGCAAATAGCGTGGGGAAAGGTTTCAGTTCATCGCGATGTTTATAAAAAACCGACTACGTTCATCTCTGGGAGAAAAGACAACGGTTGCAAAGTTCGTGAAATAGTCTGCCGCACAACTGTGTACCAATCGTCTTTTTTTCCCACTAAAAATGAAACAACGGAACAGGCTAATAAAATGTATCGTCTCGCCAGCTGACACTTCCAATTCTGCTTATGCAGAACCTACAGGCCTCAGTGTAAAGATTGCATTCCTGCTCTTATGTTGTTTAGTATGCTTCTTGCAAGTTGTTTGCTTACCTGGTTACCTTCTTTCCACTTGGCTGCTTCCCTCATACCTTGACGGCTTGCCGTTCTGACTGATTTCCTTGTCTACTGTGCTTTGTTGAACTCATCGCGTTTGTATATTCCTGATTTTTTTGCTTTTATGCTTGGCATATTATGCTGCTGGTAAGTTTGTCACTGTTAGGTCTGCTTACGTGTTTACACTCTTCTCACTTCATTGTTTCACTTCTACCGTGGCGGCATACCGCTCTTGATCATTGCCCTGATGACTGTACTAATTCTTTTACATGTCACTTTTTATAACCCCCCCCCCCCCCCCCCCTATTGTAATGTTCTTTGGGGGCAATATAGGTGCATGAATAAGGAAATGAATAACTAAGGTATAAATAGAGTGTCCCACCTCAATGAACCAAGCATTGATATGGACAAGTGAAATAAATTAAGGGTTATTGGCAGTATATTTGGCTTAGTCTGCAATGTTTTTAGTTCTCAGAGTAAAAAAGCTTGTAGAGAATAATTACCTAACAGTTACCTTTCTTTACTTCAGGAATCAATTGTCAGTTAAGAAGTCAGCGATCGTCTTGAAAAACAGCTCAATGAAGTTTTTGCTCAAGGTACAGTTACGGAGTCTTGCTTACAGGCCTAAACCGATACCTAGCATCTGGCAGCGGCCGGCTCGTATCTCTCGCGCAGTGCGCACGAAAACCCGCTTCGAAGAGAGCGTTTGGGTGGAAAACGATCCCCAGACCGGTATTATGATGCTGAAGCAGCGCACCCCTGTAATATGGAATTTGCTGTATTGCATCAATTATCCTTAAAAGCTAGTGAAAAAGGAGACTCCATGATGAAAGTGGTGCCTGGCTGCAAACAGTTTAGCGAGCTGCATTTGAAGACAATTCACTTGTAACATTTAATGACGAGCGTGACCAGATGCCGGTAGTCGGCAGAAATAAAAACCTCACTAAGGTCACCTTCTACTGGCTGCTAAATAGCTTAATGTTTGCTTTTCAAGCCAGGTGACAGGCGTCGTCAGTTTTCTGAAAGCTCATCGGAAAGGCGGTAAAGTGTATTAATATAAGAGAAAAGTATGAGATTTCGCAGATGTATTTTAAGCATTAGGAGGATGAATTCACCAAGGTGTAGCTGACTGTAATGTGACCACCTGTGAACCTTTCTGTGTCATCAATGCATAGTTATCCTACGAACAAGCGCAATATTTTGCGAATTGCTATATGGTCACGCTGGGCGTTAGGGATCCATTTTTTCATATATGTGCTCTTTTTTCTCACATTGCTGCTTGGAAGTTTCCGCCTTGCTCGTTAGTTACATTTACTACAAAATAGGTTGGCATATGGAGAAATAGGACGTGTAGTGTTGGGTGCCTAAATGCTAAACTTTGCCTAATATATGAACTTTATCAAGGCAAGCAGGGGAACTCAGGAACAGCTGCTTGCACTGAAAATGACTTTGACGAGACGGGGCGCCATTTAAAACGGTGAGAAAACTTCCAGCAAACGTTGATACTCTTCCTTTCTTGTTACATTTAGACCATTCATGCACAAGCATTCCGCTACACAGACATTGTGGTGGCCAATGTTGGCGTGCCTTTGTAATAGTATAAAAACGAAAACTTTCCAAAATAAAAATAACAGAAAAAAAATGTCGTTTTGGGGCCCATACTGGTCCCTTGTGCAAAATGAAGGCGGTGGGACAAAGGAAATGGCTTATGTACACCTTAGGTGGCGTAATGAGCGTGCGTAATTATCGGGAAGATTACCCCGCGTCCGGTTTAAAACATATGTCTACGCTTTTCCTTTGTCCATATGCGCCTTCATTGTCAATAAGTACCCGCACGGGCCTCCAAAGGGAAATGTCTTTCCTGGTTCAGGTATATACAGACAAGTGTGACAGATACGGCGCCTTTTCTTTTCTGTGAATTATTATTAACATTAATATTTTATTTTTATTTTGGCGAGTGTTCGTTTTTCTGCTATGCTTCCACCGCGCCAGACAGGTTTCCGTCAAACACTTGACTATGCCTTTGTGATGAATCCATAGGCCACGTAGGCGTTTTTTGGTTCACAGTGTGCAGCATCACTCAGCTTTATTCCGCTGGCAAAATGCCCACAGCTATCGGATACGTTGGGACAATAAACCAAATATGCATTTTCGGCGAACGACCCGGAAGGTATCGAAGTATTGAACGGTGCACAGTATTACGAAGTGACCCACTGAGAGAGCAAGCAAGGTGGGGTGGAGACAATTGCAGCAGAAATGTGCGCACAAAATGAACAAGGTGTGAAAAGGAATGTGCATTTGATGCTTTAAAGCTTACCACTCCCAATGAGTTCCGGACTCTTCATAAGTGCCTTGCAGTGCGTTTCATTGCTTGCATTGAATGTATGTTACCTCCTGCACTTTCCAGTAGCCTAAGGGCCCAGCGTGACGAAATTGTCACGGGCTGTACTTCAAAACCTAACAGTGCAGCAGGAATAATATTTTCCAAATAAATAACGTGCGTGGATTGGAAAAAAAAAAATATATATATTTATCATTTACCTTGAGAAAAGCAAGAAAAACTGAAACCGGTTCTTGATAGGTTAATTAGCTCCTTATTGCTGAAGCGAATAGCGAAAAAAATCCAAATACTACTTTCGAGAACACGACAAAAACTATACTTGTGATACCTGAGTCTCCTAACGTGTTGTCAATGCGTAAGCATTTAGTGCTACGTTTCCTTTCTGTTGCACGTTTTTGTTATCCTGGTCAGACGAGCTTTAGCTCGGTTAATGTTCGCATTTTCATTGCGTGGCGTGGTTTAGCTTTCGATTTTAAATTCTGCTCGTTGACCCATTTGTAGCGATATATGACGTTGTAGACTGGCGTTCAATGCGACTGAATTTTATTTCAGAAATGTGGACTGGTTGACAAGAAGAAGGTGTATATATAACAGGAGGTCTCAAGGAAGAAAGCCGCAGGTGGGACCTCGCAGGTAATAACAACATATTATATAATATATAGAAACGCGCATCAATAATATATCCAAATAAAATAGAAAAAGCAGCAACTGGAGCATAAAGACAAATCATTGCACAAAAGTGAGTGAAAAAACAAAACATAGTAGAACAAAATGAATGCTTGGTACTGGATGTACAAGCGCAGTAAGAACTTGTAGATAGGCAAAAAAAAAAAAAAAACTACATGTAGGATGATATGAGGAAATGTTTTAGTTTTTTCTGGAAGAGAAAAATTGAGGTTCATTGCTTCATGTCTACAGGTAGGTAATTCTAGAATGCTATGGCAATCGTTCCTTACCATAATTAGTTTTAACTAACGGCAAAAGAAGGTTCTCACGAGAAGAAAGGAGTGCATAGTTGGTGTTACGCCGCCCCCATAAATAGAAGCTATTACTGATCTCGGTGAAGTATGAGTAAAAAAAGTGAAAGCAATAAAAATACTGAATTCATAATACTTTCGGAGCCGTTAGGTTACATGGTGTCAAAATAATGCTTTGAACTCTCGCTCTCACTGCTAAAATACCTGCAGCCTCCGGAAAATGTGCCAGCGCTTTGAAGCCTGGTTCGACTGCAGCGCCACTCACCGCACGGCATTCAGGAATTTTGAACTGAAGTTGGACTGCACAGGCGTGAGAACAAGTACAGTACAGGACAAAAAACAGCAAAGGAGAAAAGGAAACACGAAAAACACAAAGCTAAAATATTTCTCTCGAATACACTATAAGCATGAAACTCTGCAATACGGGCGTATCATATTCTGTAAAAACAATCTTGTCTGGGCTAAAAACAACCATCCGTCCAAGTACAACGTCAAGGGCCACTACCTCCCATTTTACGTATACCAATTTGCGGATACGACGGGTTCGGTGCCGCGACGATAGATGGCAGGCCGTGCTCCGTTCTAGTGACTAAAATCTCATAAACTGACTTTATATGACCCCATAGGAAGTTTACGTGTAAGGACACCGCCCTAACGCAACATGTAGGCACCCTATGTTCTCATCGTACATGCCCGCCGACGAACGAACTGTTCAACAGTTCCCACTCAGGAGGACAGCGCGTGCTCGGCTCGTGCTGCAGGACACATCTTTGATTCCTTTGCTCTGCGCCTGTTTGGTAACGCTACTTTATCGGCAGTGCAGCATGTATCAAGAAAATGACCCACGAAACTTCGTTTAGTTTCGCCTTCGTTGTCTCTCTTTGTTCTGGTGCCAGTGTCAATGACAACGATAGCTAAAATTATTTCATGCGTCAAGCAGCATTAAGAGTGGAGTGACGTCGTCCCACACAAGTGGAACTTATCCGCAAAGGCCAAGGACCTGCTTCGTAAAACATTACGGTTGATTTGCATACTTAATCAAATACGATGTAAGCGCGCTAGCACTGCTCATGGAGAGAAAAAGAGATGTTAGACATGAACAAAGCAGGTGCATTATACTTACTGCAGCTAGAATACTGAAAGACGGTCGGAAGAGCAAATTGAGGTAGTGGAAGTGCGCTTGAAGGTGAGCGGCCGTTAGCACCTGGGGGTGAACACAAGCTGCTTCAGAATGCAGCGAGCGGCGCGAAGTCGAGGTATAGGGATTCACGTACACGTCTGCTGTCCGCGATGGCTGAGGCATGACTTGTGTTGGCAACCTAGGTTGATTCAAAATCTCTAAAATGACCGCCGAAAAAAATTCTTGCTCGTGAAAAAATGAGTAATATTTCTAATAACACTAACAAAATTCTTCATGAAATTAAACAGCAAGCTGTCTTCTCCAGGATAAGCATCAAAACCGATTCATATTCTTTCGACACGTTTTTTCTCTTACTGATGTGAGCGGGTATGTTTACTTGTGGTATAGTGCCTAGGCACTATACTTGTGGATTAACTGCTGCCATTACGAGAGTTGCCTTCGTGGAAGCTTGAAATAAGTAATAATGAATAAAAAGAGCCCGCGTTTATCTCCGCTTAAACCGATTAAAACGCGCAAAAGCGCTGTTTGGCACGGTTTTGATTTGCGGTTTAGAACTGAGAGACTGGCACACATATTTTACGGCACATAAATGTCCCTAGGTGGGAGACATTGTTCCCTAACTTTGCGCGGTACCTTATGCTCTCTTTTCCCCCTTCTTCCCTCCCCATATGCAGCGGCTCAGGTGCTCAGTGAGATCTTTTTTTTTTCCTGCACACACATTTGCAAAACGCCTGTAAGTTGGGCGATGTCTGTGCACGATAAAGGAACCCACGATGCAAAAATTTTCTGAACCTTCCACTAAGGCATCTATCATAGCCTGACTCGCTTTTGGACATGAAACAATTTAAACAGAGTAGTAGTAGTAATTAGCTCACAGAAAAGGAAAGCGCAGTATCAGTCACACTTATGTGGACATCTGAAACTGGTTCATTTATAGGAAGGGAAAGATGCGGTAACTGTCTCACTTGTTTTCTGTGGACACCGCAACCGCGCCGTAAGGGAAGGGAGGAAGGTGGGAGTGAAAGTAGAAAGAGAGAAAGAGGACCGTAGTGGAGGGCTGCGGAGTAATTTCGACAACCTGGGGGATCTTTAACGTGCGCTGACAACGCACAGCACACGGACGCCTCTTCGTTTCTCCTCCATCGAAACGCAGCCGCCGAGGTCGGGTTCGAACCCGGGTACTCCGGCACAGTAGTCGGGCGTCTTACCACTGCACCGTGTGAACATCTGAACCTTTAAGGCGTGTGGACATCTGAACCACGCCTTAAGGGAAGGAACGAAAGTGGGAGTGAAAGTAGGAAGAGAGAAATCGATGGCATAGCCTAGGTCTCCAGAGTAATTTCAACCAGCTAGGAATCTTTAATATGCGCTGACATCGCACAGCATACGGATGCCTCTTTGTCTTGCCTCCATTGAAACGAAACCTGCTGGCGGTCGGGGTCAAACCCGAGTACTCAGGCACAGTAGCCGGGCATCTTAACCAGTGCATCATCGCGGTGGGGCTAAACCCATAGCATTTTTCTTGTTTTGGGGAAAAAGAAAGCGCAGTACTCGCACCACTCCTTCCACTTCGACAGCTACCCGATGCGGACATAGAAACGTTAGACGGTCTTGCTACGTTTTACCCTCCCGGTATGTCATTTCGTACTACAATAATTATAGAAGCTTAACTAGATATATGCTGCAAAAGGCTCAATGTTTCATATTTACTATACATCGATGTAACCATCACTGCTTCATTGTTTTGTATCAAAGCTGCATCAACTATTAAACGCTTACATAGGAAGTCATATCTCGCTTAGCGCCAGTCGTCACCTGTGTGGAATGTGGATGTCGGCAAACAATAATATCTCAATTTTGCCTCGTATACAGTAGTCAGTATACATGCTATACCTTTTATCAGGGCGAACGGAGCCAAAGTACAGAGGATGCCAAAGCTTCTGGATTAAAAAAAAAGACGCTAGGTCCCCAAGATGCCATAAAAAACAATAGATCTAGGGATTAGTTCTTAGGGAAGGTATCCCTATAGAGTTGGCGTAAGTGCACAAAGTGACTTAATAAGAGGAGAGTGACCGAAACTGAGAGTGCGCGAGCGGCACGCGACTGCTCAGTCCGGATTAACGCGCGTGTCCATCAACCCCCGGTGATGGGCCGCGACTGTGACATGGGTCACTCTCATTGGCTGAAGCTGTGCGGCAGCTCCGCCTCCTCATAGGCTTAGCAGCGTGACGCCACCTTTTCTTTCGTGCTTCGAAATTCAGAGAGAAACTGAGAAGGAGCTAGAACGGCTTCGGACAGACATCGGCTCGTTCACTTTACATCGACGAGATCCGTGATTGCGACTAGTAGCGTTACGCATAAAACGTCACTTAAGCAAGGCACCCTCGGCAACCATCGGAGGCATGGAGGGCAAAAATGGTCTGCAAGCACAGAGGAGTGACCCCTTCCTGAAACAGCGCCAAACAAAGTGCGATCAGGCCCCAGAAGTGGAGATACGGGGAAGTTGTCTCTTATGTTAAAATAAGTAGCTCAAAGTGCCGCATCTAGTAGACTCAATTTGTAGTACGTTCTCATGGCCCAGTAGAGAACCCAGTTATGGCTTAGGAAACTTCCATATAGAAACTACAATCCAGAAAATTCTGGCGAAGGTGTGAATTACTTTAATAGAGGCAGGAAAAAATTCTTCCGGAGTGTCGTACCGTTGTCTTATAGCAATGGTGTCAAAGAAAAAAAAGATTGCCCCTGAGTGCGATTCAAACCATCGCAGCAGAAAAAAGGACTAACTTCGAATCCCCGAGCTTTAGATAACTAGGCTGCCGCACCAACTAATCACTCTACATGCGTACCCTGAAACATGACTTCATTTCCAGTCAACCGGTGCGCTGAAGTAGCACGCTATGGATAAAAAAAAAATTGGCTGTGGGTTTGGTTAACCCTGGTTGATATCAAATGCTTCACTGCACTGGCTAGGCTCATTGTGGCTAAGCCCATTGCCCATATACAACGTTTGCTATGCATAATACACAGTTTATTAATTATCTTTTTATGCCTATGAAGACACTGCAGCGATCAGTCAAGTACTGAGACTTAGTTGAAACTTGGCCGATGCACCATGTTCAGCTCGGAGGTTTACGCTGCAAGACGACGTCTAAACTTACTCCTCACTGAGTGATTGTACTGGGTTGATGGGTTAAAAGTAGTATTTCAACCCTCTCTTCCACAGATGTGATTAAGGGATGACCTTGCTTAGGGCCTTTGCTGAAGTCGCCGACAGAGACAACTAATTGTTTCTCGAGACGAGAATTTTCTCTTTCCTCAAACTCTCATGACACGTGCGACACACGCTAGCCTGGCGTAGTGTTTCGCTATCCTATTCAGGAAATGCTAAACTCAGAGTTGGATACATGCCTTCACTCCCCAGACTGAGGTCGTGCTTATACGAGTCTTTCACAGACGCCGCACACGCTCCTAGTGGTGAAATGACCTCAAATTCATTGAGGCGAATCACGAGGTGTGGCTTTCCACGCTCTGTTTCGCTTTCAACATCAATCGACGACGATGAAGACTCACAGGTGAATTCAGCTTTGCGTTGATGTCTTTCCTCAGCTTTCTTTCGGCGTTTGTGCAATCTTTCTTAGCGCTCGTGAGGAATTTCAGTAACGTTCCTCTTCTGCGCCTCAAGCTTTTATTTAAGCCTCGCTGCTATAGAATGACCTCCGCTGGATTTTTATCTTCCTCTATCGCACACGGCTCTGCGCCGTACGTCTCCGTTCCGCTGCCGCAGAGCAGGAAGCACACGCATCCGCAGTCAAGTGTGGCAGCAGCAGCCGCATATATTTCCACCGCCATCGGTTCGCTGCGCCGGCAGCCTCCTCACCTTCCTTCCTGCAGCCTTAAACAGTGATACCTGCACTAGCCTCGCCGCCTGGCCCAACTCCACTCGAGCAAGAGCGACAATGTCTCCTTTCAGGGCTCTGTAATGCTCCCTTGTGGTTTGACCTCTAGCTCATATCAAGGTGAAAACTGTAGAGTCGCCGACGGCTGCCCGAGGTAGCGTAGTCAAGCTTTCGCTTCAAAAATATTACAAGCGGTTTGCATAGGAAATGAAATGCGAAGTAGGCATGTTGGAATCATCATCATTATGATCATGATCATCATCATCATCAGCCTGACTATACCCACTGCAGGGCGAAGGCCTCTCTCATATTTCTCCAATTAGCCCGGTTCTGTGCTAGCTGCATCACTTGACCCCTGCGAAGTTCTTAACCTCATCCGCCCACCTAACTTTCTGCCGCCCCCTGCTACTCTTTCTTTCCCTTGGAATCCAGTTTGTTACCCTAAGCGACCATCGGTTGTCTTCTCTTCTCCCTACATGTCCTGCCCATGCCCATTTCTTCTTCTTGATTTCCACTAGAATGTCTGTAACTTGAGTTATTTCTCTGACCCACTCTGCACGCTTCCTATCTCTTAATGTTACCCCTACTATTTTTAGTGCCATAGCCCTTTGCGTTGTCCTCAGCTTAAGTAGAACCCTCCTGGCTAGCCTCCACGTTTCAGCCCCATAGATGAGTACAGGTAAGAGGCAACTGTTGTATACTTTCCTCTTGAGCGATATCGGTAAGCTGCTAGTCATAATCTGCGAGTGCTTGCCAAATGCGCTCCATCCCAATCTTATTCTTTCTTCTGCTACTAGCACAAGACCCTCATAGAGAAACTAACGTATTTCCTATCCTATCCTATCCAATCTTATTCTTCTTGTTATTTCATTTTCATGGTCCGGATCTGCGGTTACTACCTATCCTAAGTAGACATATTCGCCTACTACTTCCAGTGCTTCGCTACCTAACGTAAACTGCTGTTAAACATTACCTTAGTCTTCTGCGTATTGATTTTTAAGCCTACCTTTCTACGTTTGCTGTCTAGGTCACCAATCGTTCTTTGCAGTTAATCTCTTGAGTTACTTAGCAAGGCAATGACATAAGCAAATCGCAGATTACTGAGGTATTCTCCATCTACCATTAACCCTAACTGCTCCCATTCCAAGTCTCTGAATACTTCCTCTAAGCAAGCTGGGAATAGTTCCGGGGAGATCGTGTCTCCTTGCCTAACACTTTTCTTTATGGGAATTTTGTTAGTTTCTTTATGCAGAACTATGGTTGCTGTGCAGCCACTATATATATCTTCCATCAATTTCATGCACGGCTCGTCTACCCCCTGATTTCGCAATGCCTGCATCACCGCCGAGGTTTCAACTGAGTCAAATGCTTTTTCGTAATCAATGAATTCTATGCATAAGGGCTGGTTATATTCTGAGCATTTTTCTATCACCAGGTTGATGGTATAGATGTGATCGACAGTAGAGTACCATTTCCGAAAACCCGCTTGATCGTTTGCTTGATTGCAGTCTAAGGTTGTCCTGATTCTATTAGCGACTACCTTAGTGAATACCTTATACTTAACAGACAGTAAGCTGATTGGTCTGCAATTGTTAAGGTCCTTAGCGTCCCCTTTCTTATGAATGAGAAGAGGTTCCGGTACCATCGATGACACCAGGCACTGCGTATACAGGGTGGCCAGTTTTTCTAGCAAGATAACCCCCCGTCCTTCAACAAATGTGTAGTTATCTGCTTACCTACAGCTTACTCTACCGCCTACTTCTACAGTGCACTCAGTAATGATATTTGTGAAATTATTGTTCATTGCTCTAGGGTAATGTCGCAATCCTCGGTTAGAGCTGAAAATTTGTTCTGCAGCGAGATCCTGAACTCTTCTGCACTCCCCCTCACCGCTAATTCGTTGATGGATTTCTTCCTTACTAATCTGTTGCGTTCTTTCTTCATATTTAAGCTAATTCGAGACGTCAGCATCCTGTGGTCACTGCATCGCACTTTCCCGATTACCTCTACATCTTGCATAATGGCGGGGGTTGAACACTTTATGCAGTTAATTTTATTTTTAGTCTCCCCGTTAGGACTTTTTCATGTCCATTTCCGGTTCTTCCGTTTGCTGAAGAAGGTATTCACGATTCTTAAGTTATTACGCTCTGCAAACTCAACTAGTAACTCCCCCCTGCTATTCCTAGAACCAATGCCATAGTCACCTACTGCCTGGTCTCCTTCCTGCTTTTTCTCTACCTTGGCTTTGGAGTACCTCCCATGATTAGGCTCATAAAACCCCGGCCCTCAGTCACCAGCTGCTGCGAAACAACTGACCAAGGCCGCGGTCAGACCTGTGACGCAGCAGGGGGTGCTAAGAACTCCCGGCTCCGCTGGACTTCATGTAGGAATACATACACTATAGTAAGAGATGGCCCGGCTTCAAAAATTGCGACGCAAATCAAAATTGCGGCGCGCCGTGCCCTGAGCTCTCTACACTCCATTTGTACTGGCTTTTAAGCGGTGAGCGGCTCGGAGTGTAGGTCGAGGGAAAGCCGCGCGTGGATATCTGTTATCCGTGAAGGCCGAGAAGCGACTGATTCTAGTAGAGAGCCCAAACATGAGGGCGTGCAAGCGACAAGCGGTTACTCAGTCCCAAGAAACACGCGCTTGCATTGCATTGCCCGATTGCGGAAGGGACGGTCGCCACGGAACGCGCCACTTTCTCATTGGCTGCAGCTGTGAGGCCACTCCACCTTCTCCTTGGTTAAGACATGCGACGGGGCGAAATAACACCTATGTTCGTGGTGTCGCCATGGTCTGCTTCGTGCCTCAAGCTCACGGAGATAGATAGATAGATAGATAGATAGATAGATAGATAGATAGATAGATAGATAGATAGATAGATAGATAGATAGATAGATAGATAGATAGATAGATAGATAGATAGATAGATAGATAGATAGATAGACAGACAGATAGATAGACAGACAGACAGACAGACAGACAGACAGACAGACAGACAGACAGACAGACAGACAGACAGACAGACAGACAGACAGACAGACAGACAGACAGACAGACAGACAGACAGATAGATAGATAGATAGATAGATAGATAGATAGATAGATAGATAGATAGATAGATAGATAGATAGATAGATAGATAGATAGATAGATAGATAGATAGATAGATAGATAGATAGATAGATAGATAGATAGATAGATAGATAGATAGATAGATAGATAGATAGATAGATAGATAGATAGATAGATAGATAGATAGATAGATAGATAGATAGATAGATAGATAGATAGATAGATAGATAGATAGATAGATAGATAGATAGATAGATAGATAGATAGATAGATAGATAGATAGATAGATAGATAGATAGATAGATAGATAGATAGATAGATAGATAGATAGATAGATAGATAGATAGATAGATAGATAGATAGATAGATAGATAGATGGATGGATAGATAGATAGATAGATAGATAGGTAGATAGATAGATAGATAGATAGATAGATAGATCGAAAGGGCAGCTAGGCGTCGGACCGTCACTAGCGATGTCCGTGACAGTGGTCAGAAGTACTATGCAGTACTAACAGCATTTTATTAAAAAAAAAAGACCATGATAGTGGCCGTTTGTTCGAACCATTTCACTTGGGACGATTTCTTGCTCCGCGGAACTTAATAGCTAATTTAATGTCGCGTGATCGTGCTGCGATCACGCTGTTTCGTTTTGTAGGTGCGCTGTGTTTGACAACCTAATTTGTCCTAGTGCATGAACGGCAACTTTTGCTATGCTCGAATTTATTAAGCCATGTTGCTAACATTTCAGTGCGTCCGAGCTGCTGACAGCCTCTCGCTCAGCATGAGCATTTATCAAAGCGACGATGACAGCAGCACTGGGTTGACATTGGAGTTGGAGTTTATTTCGTTCTTTCTACAAGAAAGGGAAAGGAAAGGCAAAAGGCGACAAGCCTGACTGGGCCTTGGCTCCCAAAACAGACAACAGCACACACTCTAGCGTATATAAAATATCAAAAAGCATTATGCAACACTTACATACGATATACAAAAGGTATCAATACATGCAGTATTCATTAGATATTCAAATCAACAGACCACGCACTCAATAACATAAATTTCATAGCAAAAAATATTTACACAAAAAAGATTGCATATGAGAAAACTACAGTGACTACCATCTATGAAACTATAGGGGATAGTCATTTAAATATTGTTTTACGTTCTTTTTAAATACCCTAGGTGCCAATGAAAATTCCACAATTGGTGCTGTGTTGTTGATAAGGGATGGCACCTGAAAAGTTAATTTCTGTTTTCCATAGTTGGTTCGAGTAATAGGTACAAGTTTCTTTCGTGTTTGAAGATCATACGTTACTGTAAATCTATCAGGTAGAGTAGTATATAGCCTATTATTGTGAATGTACTGCAGAAGACGAATGTAGTAAATTTGATTAGCGGCTAAAATTGCATATTTTTTAAACAAAGGTTCTGTACGCAAGTCGCGCGGTATACCGTAATAACCTTCACTAGCTCGAAGGGCTTTTTTTTGGAGAACAAGCAACTTTATAATATTTATAGAAGTAGTGGTTTCCCATATGAGAATACAGTATGTTAGTTTGGAATAAAAAAGAGCATGCTAAATTGAAATTTTTAACCAAACGGGTATCAAATTAGAAATTCTGTAAAGACATCCTACAATTCTGCTCAAGTACTTTACTAAATTTAAAATGTGCGTAATAAAACAAACAGACAATGAGCTGGTTACAGGGGAAGATGTAATTCCGGGATATGCTGATGTCTTAATACTTTTCTCGACCTCCATTCTGGCAGCGCGCCCTCTGCCGCTTATATACTTTTTTAGATTCTCGCTTGTTTGGAGATTTGAAACAGGAAGCTGTAAAACTATCCACTCCATGTTCTCTGTAGTCTGCTCGTCTCAAGCTCGCCACACTCGGACAGTCTGTCAGTCATTAAACAGAGACGCGACCTGCTCTGCGATTGCAGATTAGTTCGTGTAAATCAGTATGAGTTCGAAACGACTTTTGCGGAAGTTCAAACTCGGGAAAAAATGGCTTATCTCATTTCCCTACATGACGCATCGTGCTGGCTTTTGTGAATAAACTTTATGAAAGCTACCCACTGCACAGAATCCTGTGTAGTTTGATGACGACGTGGCTCGACCTTCCCCGAATGCGTCAAACCTGACTTCGGAATCTTAGACGTCAAATCGTTTCTACGGAGATGCAGATATGAATGAAACGCAGCGAATTCGTCAATTCTGACGTCATCATTCCATGCTTTTGAAACGAGGAAGTATAGCCTGCTGTTGAGAAATACCGCATTTAACCACTCAAGCGGTTAAGGAAAAATGAAATTGAACATGCGGAGTCAGTTTGAAGAAAACACCGGACCGACTTGCCTGTAGCATTGAATAAAAAGCTGCACATACCTAATGTTTTGCCACTTTCGGAAAAGGCGGCAATGTATGCGCACTGGCACCCCAGCACGCTGGCATATCCGATAAGGCATTGTATATTGAGAGCGATCTGAGCCCGTGTTCAGAGTTTGCGTCGTTATCGTAGTGTCCCTATCTCACGTGACCTCGAGTCATCTGATTGGTCGAAATGCCGGAACCGGATGTTGCCACCACGAAACCGGAAGAGGTGGCAGCATCATGTTCCGGCGTTGCCACCAATCAGATGGTTGGAGGTCACGTGAGATAGCGACACTTCAATAACGACGTAAACTCGATATACGGGCCCTGGTGCGGCTCGTGCGGAGATTTCGCCATTTTTGCAGACAGAGCTGCACAAGGTACGATTATCAGAATTTTGATTATATAATAACATTACGCAGAAGTGACTGGCTGCTATAATACGCTTGCCTTCGAAGAGTTCCGCCCCACAACCTGTAGAAATCTAAGCACAGGGCCAAGCCAACGCGCCGCCGCGAACCTCTACCGGACGTCCATCTTCGTTTATGTTTATGTTGTGCTGTCTTGACAAAAACCCAGTTTTTCCGGAGAAGAGATACCTTCAATGCTTACTTTCAGCAGAAAATTCGGCATTGTTCTGTAGGCGCCAGGCATCCTGTCCCAATAATGTTGCACAAATTTATATATATTTCTTTTATTTTGATCAATCATTTTCTTTCTCCCTATCGCTCACCTCTTTGATTTCTATTACCTCTTCCTCGCTATCCCTTCATTTCCGCCGCCCCAGTTCAGGTGCTTCAGATATCAGATAGCAGGTACCGGGGCTGGCAAACATCTTTTCCTTCCTTTTGTATATACAATAAATAACCACTACCACCACCACCACCAAGCTGCAAAACTGGGCAAGTTAGAGCTGTTGCATGGTGAAAAAAAATAGCGCAATAGATGAGACGACGAAATAAATAAGAACTCTCGTACATTTCCTTTCCATCGTCGTCCTTTGTGTTGCGCTGTATTTCCGCCGTACCAAAATACTGACTGGTCGGCAGGATGATGACTTCACAACTACATAAACTCGCGAGGGACTTTAAAAAACTCCACAACATTCACGAGACACCTGACGTGACACGTGAAACGGAAGTGATTAAAACATGGCATATAGTGGAAATTAAAAGCTTCAGCATGCCTTAAATGACAGCTTTAAAAATAAATTTATTTCATCATCATCATCATCATCAGCCTGATTATACCCACTGCAGGGTAAAGGCCTCTCCCATATTTCTCCACTTAACCCGGTTTTGTGCTAGCTGCATCCACTTGACCCCTGCGAACTTCTTAATCTCATCCGCCCACCTAACTTTCTGCCGCCCCCTGCTACGCTTTCCTTCCTTTGGAATCCAGTTTGTTACCCTAAGCGACCATCGGTTATCCTCTCTTCGCACTACATGTCCTGCCCATTTTTTATTTCGCTCATTTATTTCGCTCATCGACAAATGCTAGGAGTGCAGGTTCCAGGCTGGATTCGGGAGCCACGTTTTCGAGCCACGGATTTGAGAGCAGGCACGTTACCCACTCGTCCACGCAAGCAATTTTTCTCTATATTTTTTCCTTCTGTAGCCACTCAAGGGCCACTTTACGTCAAAGACCGCATGTATGGTGTACATAAGAACATCCTCTGGTGTACAAGCAGGCCTTGTGTAACCGGTTGGTAAACTGGTAACTTGTGACTCTATGCTAATGGGTTTGGATGTAGCTACAGATGATTACAGGTCTCTTAGCGGCATACGCCCTAAAATTTTCAAACTGCTTGGAGATTTGAATGTTTAACCCTAAGCACGATTAAAAGAAATAATGGAATATTCAACTGTCAGCTACGTTCAAGCGTCCCCGCAGGGCAGGTAACTTTCACATTGTTTTTATTTTTGATGCAGCGGTTTCTTTTTTTTTTCTTACGATGTAAAAGAAAAGACTCTCGCCATCTATGTTTACTGCGAACCTCAGCATTGTTTCAGTTGCAACGGTGCTATGATTATCTTAACAGGACACTAAGTCGGAAGGTAAAATGCCTATTAAGTGTAGGAGGGTACAAAAGAACGCTTCAAAATATCACACGTAATTTATCAGGTTGATGGGAAAATACTTCTTGACGAAGTTGCTCTTATGCTGTGCGCGTCATCGCTGACCTTTCAGCAGTAGTTTTCCGTTTCTGTTTTATATCACAGTTTTTTAAGGAGCTCCAGAACTTCAAAGCAGGAACTCGTAGGAGAACCTGTCGGCGTCACAACGTTTTAGAATGCTTGCGGCGTCCTCATATAAGAGTCATGAAATTCACGTTATGTTTCATTTTCCCTCTGCTTTTGTGAACTGTGGCAGGAGCTTCTACAAGCGAACCTAAGGCGTCGACCCAAAGTGGTGCCCGTAGCCGTCCTCTAGTTTGTAATTTTGTACAAAAATACTTCGCCAAGAGAACTTCGTGTTCCCTGGAACGACTTGAAAGTTGGGAAGATATTCAGGTAAGGTCGTAGATACTCTGATACCTTGGCTCTTACTGCTAGCTCAGATAATTTTTCCTTTTTAAAGCATTGAAAGTGACATCGTCATACGGTTTCACATAAATTTACAACCCGAAGTTCTGTGTTCTTTTTCTTTCAAATTCCCGAGTTTTTGAGACAGTTGCAAAAAAAAAAAGGTCAGAAGAAGAAATCTTATGGTCAAATTGATTTTAGGTCGTAGCATGATATGCCCAGTACCCAGAGCAAAAAAATGACAATAGAAACTGTATTCCCCCAAGGAACGCTAGGAAGGTATTTTTTCCATTAATGTTAAGCCATAAACGCAGATTGAAGTGTAACAATACGACAATAAGATGGAAACTCGGGCTAGAAGGAGGGGTGAAGGTTGGCTGTTCCTGGCCCTACGGGGCTGGGATTGGCAGTTAACCGCCGTTTGCGGCGGGAGCTAGCCTGCCACCAATTTTTCTGTTATAGGCCGTCACTGCACTCACCACCGCTTAAGAGGTGGACGACGTCCCGGTCGGCGCACGTCTTTCTCTCCTTCTTCTTTCCTTCTCTAACTTCTCTTTTCTGTCCGCACGTAAGACGTCCGACTACTGTGCCGGAAAAGCCGGGTTCGAACCCGACCTCGGCGGCTTCGTTTCGATGGAGGCGAAACGAAGAGGTGTCCGTGTGCTGTGCAATGTCAGCGCACGTTAAAGATCCCCAAATGGTCGAAATTACTCCGTAGCCCTCCACTACGGCTTCTCTTTCTCTCTTTTCACTTTCACTCCCACCCTCATCCCTTCCCTTACGGCGCGGTTCGGGTGTCCACAGAGCAAGTGTGACAGTTACTGCGCCTTTCCCTTCCTGTGAACCAATTATTATTATTATTATTATTATTATTCGGGGTGAAGGCAAGATTTATTTATTTTTAACTTCACGCCCGGTCATGGTCGGTGACGCGACCACGTCATGGCATCCAAATCTCGCAATATCCGGGGAAATCTCGCGAAGTGTGGACACTTCCCGCGAACGGATGACAGTGTGAGCCATTAAAGGCTATCGCCTTAATACGTAGGTGCAAACTGACGAGGCACAAATAGAAAAGCGGCAACCTAAAATTCGACCAACCTTAGCGATATCGTTTGTGCTGTCCGCTTCTTGTCCTACTGTAGGAATACCGTCGTTCATTTGATTCACTATGTACGAGAAACTGGCTCCAAACTTTACCTCGTTGAACTTACAGAAATGCTTGTGCCTTATTATGGTGGTGGTGGTTTGTGGGGTTTAACGTCCCAAAGCAACTCAGGCTGTGAGAGACGCCGTAGTGGAGGACTCCGGAAATTTCGACCACCTGGGGTTCTTTAACGTGCACTGATATCGCACAGCACACGGGCGCCTTGCTTTTCGCCTACATCGAAAAGCTGCCACCGAGGCCGGGATTCGATCCCGCGTCCTTGGGAACAGTAGTCGAACGCCGTAACCACTGCGCCACCCCGGCGGGGTGCTTGCGCCTTATCTAGAACAGATGCGATGAACTGGTTTAGGAAGAGAGAAGACGTTTTGTTGAAGAAATGTTTCCAGCACAGAGTGGTGAGCATCGTGGCAAGAATAGGCGGGATTTAGCCGTCATATTTGGGCACAACCATGAATTTGTGGCAGAATACAGGTTTCCAGCCTCACACAGGTTTCCAGCGTAACACTTGCCAATCGCAGTACTACACCGGCCACATCTTTGCGCATTTTTCGAGATGTAATAAGTGCTATTCATGATTCCCGCATTGAATGTGGCACTACGTTTCTCTCCAGGGCATTCTGACGCTCTTATGCACTGCTTTCTGGAACATCGCTTTTATATACGACACAACTGCAAAATATTGCAAGATTGTAAGGTGCTGTTATGAAGTTATATATGTAAATGGTGAATGTGAAAGGCGAAGAGTGCTCTTAGCGCTCTTTGCCTTTAAATCTACCCGAATCGTTTACAGTCGCACTCCTGATGAAGGCCAGCTTCTGGTCGAAACGTAGAGTCCAATAAAATGTTTCTTTAAATGAAGCGTACACTTCGGTCACTATCTCTCTCTCTCTCTCTCTCTCTCTCTCTCTCTATATATATATATATATATATATATATATATATATATATATATATATATATATATATATATATATATATATATATATATATATATAAGCAGATCAATTAAGGGGAAATGAGGGTGCTCATTATAATACATGAAGGAAAGAAGCCAACAGTCGGCGAGGCCAAGGAAAGCGTTGGGGATGGTACTTTATGTCTTTTTTTTTAATGTTTACTTCGATAATCACAGAGATTAGTAATCTATTTAGGGGAAAGATAATTAAACACAAAGTAGAAGAAAAAACAACGTGCCGATGGTGGGAACCGAACCCACGACCTCCGAATAACGCGTCCGGTGCTCTTCCAACTGAGCTACATCGGCCGCTGTCCCCCCTGCTACTTTCTTGGTATTTATGTTGTCTGTATACGAACCTTGAGAGTGTTCACCAGCGCCACCCTCAGCTAAGGCGGCGGACGTGGAACGTCCTTTGTTACCGCCAGCGTCACGTAGAACGTGATCAAGAGGGAGGGCGAACGCTGTGCTAGAACCCTCTTACGCTACCTATGGCTTCAAGACTGCCAGAACCGAGACCCCCGTAAGCTACAAGCAGATCAATTAAGGGGAAATGAGGGTGCTCACTATAATACATGAAGGAAAGAAGCCAACAGTCGGCGAGGCCAAGGAAAGCGTTGGGGATGGTACTTTATGTCTTTTTTTTTAAATGTTTACTTCGATAATCGAATCTCTGTGATTATTGAAGTAAACATTAAAAAAAAAGACATAAAGTACCATCCCCAACGCTTTCCTTGGCCTCGCCGACTGTTGGCTTCTTTCCTTCATATATATATATATATATATATATATATATATATATATATATATATATATATATATATATATATATATACATACCTTGTACCTTCTTACGTAAATTTGGAGGGCTGAATCTGGTAGAGGCGCTCGCCATTAAAAGGGAGAGGGTAATGCCGACATAAAGACTGTTCATCGATACGGTCATGCGTATATGACCCATGCTGTAAGGCAGTGCTTATTGCACAGAGGCTGCGCGTTAAATTACCTTTCCTTTTCCATGCCTTAATCATTTGCGTCCTCCGTTTTTGGCGAAAGCAACCATTGCTCATTTGCGAGCTACCAACTATTCCTTTCTTTTTTCCTGCATCCTGCACCTCCTCCTCTCCTTATGTTTTTCAGAACTGTTGAACACGGAAAATGTGTCCCACTCGCTCTTTCCCGCCAGCCGTGCTTCCCTCATCGGTGCTGGAAGACCGCGTAGCCTTGGTGACAGGCGCGGGAAGCGGCATCGGTCGCAGTCTCTGCCAGGTTCTGGCAGCACGGGGCGTCCGAGTGGTGGCTGCCGATATCAACTTGGCAGCTGCTGTTGAGACTGTTTCACTGCTGCCCGAAGGTGAGGAGCTAAAGGAAGTTTACGAGTATGTCACATGTGGAACATTTGACAAGCGCAAAAAGCCCACAGGCCTTTGTTCTGGGTCATTTTGAGCTGTTAAAAAAGGGTTAAGCGGAAAGGAATGTCGAACTCTTGACTGATGCCTCAGCTGCGCTGGGTGTGAATACATGAATAAAACAAAGAGAAAAAGGATGATGGCGTGTGCTATGGTACAGAAGAAGAAAAGTATTGGTTAGTTGCGTACTAGCGTTTCATATTTAGTGATGATGACAGGAACTTTCATCGTCGTCTCTCCGAAAGTCAACTTTACCATAGATCCTTCTGGAATCTCCTCAACAAAGGCTGTAAATAAAATTTCTTATTCTCTCTGTAAAGCGGTGGTGTATTGAGCGCCTACAAATAATTAAAAACGTTATAGCGACGGGCCAATTGCTGTTAGTACAGTGCTGAATTCTACCCCTTCATATTATTGTTCATCAAATATTCTAAGTTGTTATAAGAAAATTTTTATCCATGATAATCTTTACCTCTATCGCTTTGTATCCTTGTTTACCTCTATTGTTTTGTGGTTATGCTTTGTGCTCATTTTCATTCTTGTGATTTGCCCTCCTCCTCTATCACCTACGCTGCACTTTGACGATAAAATGAACAAATAAGTAAATAAATAAACAAATATTTCATATCTGAGGGCAATATATTTCTCCTATTTACCTCAAGGCAGAATCTTTCAAGTCATGTTTGATGTCCGAAAAATAGATAATTATTGCATATACAGATATTGAGTCCTTATATTACATTGTGCAAATGTAAGGATTCTTGATAAACTTAGTGCGTCTTCATGGATATGCCTATGTTTCAACTCGTAGATTGTGGATGATTCTGCAGAACTGTGTGTGAACATTTACTTGCAATATAGATATGATACATATAAATGTCTGTCTTGAGCTGGCATACTTTCTGTAAGGAATCAGAGGCAAGTGCGTCAGTACTGTAGCCTGGGTTTTCTGTGCTCGCTGACTCATTCATTTTTACGAAAACGGCAGCAGAATTTCGTACACAATAATTCAAAGCTCACAGCCATGTCATCTTTCATCGTACCGATAAGGTCAGATTACTAGCTGGTGAATTCACGGACGCCGAGAAATTTCTACGGTACTGCTAGTAGCAGTGTGAACGTAGCCTCCCATTGCACGCGCAGGAGCTGAGCGTCACCTGGCCTTGCACGTCGACGTCTCCTGTCCGGTGTCAGTGGATTCCCTCTTCGACCGAATTCGCGGCTGCATAGACCTGCAGCCAGTGAGCATCGTTGTTTGCTGCGCCGGCGTCAACAGAAACGACAGCCTCCTGGAAATGGACATCGACGCCTTCGATCGACTGATGGCCGTTAATCTGAAGGTGCGTTTAGTGCGGTCATGTTTTATAGTGCTCCTGCAAAAGCAAGCCTTCAGAAAGATAGAGAAGAAAAAAGGGTTGTAATGGTTTAGAGCTATCAGATAGTCAATACCCGACATGAAGCGATAGAAGTCATCTTTCGCTTTGGTGAGGCACATAGCCAGGAAGTGTTTTTCCCGGAGTAATCTAAGTTACTTTTGTGGTGGTCGTGTCGGTTTTCAATGGTGGTTTTACACCCGCTTCACGCTTTCTCCAAGTAGTCAGGCCTTTGGCACCATCTGCAACGCATACCTTTCCATTCTCCTTCTCCCTTTCAGCGCTAGAACCATGCTATTTAAATAAAAATGGATTGACTTATTCACATTTACCTATAGGGAAGAAAGAGGGATGGTTGTGAGGGGAACGCGCAATGCTCAACAAGAGCAATACCTAGAAAATTAGTTCAAGTGCCTGTTCTTGATACCTCCAGCTTTAGGGATAGGAAACACTGGCTACGCAAATCAGTTAAGTAATGCTGCGTAAGCATTGGATTAGCATGATGATGGTGTGGTGTATGCTGTTTAACGCCCCAAGGTGACTCAGGCTATGCGAGACGCCTTAGTGGAAGACTCCGGAAATTTCGATCACCTCGGGGTCTCTAACGTGTACTGAATGCACAGCACAGTACTTTTCGTCTCCACTGGAAAGCCGCCGTCACGGCCGCTTTTCTATCCCACATCCTTGGGCGAAATAGGCAAGCGCCTTAACCACAGTGCCAACATGGCGGAGCGATCATGGACAAAAGGGTTGAGTTCATGGTCCCACCGTAGGCTTGCTTTCCCGTGAATGTGATTACAGGAATTGGACGCTGAACAATCCGTTTATCGGCAACCTGTGCGATTATTTAAGGGGGACCTGTTTGCACTCTTTCTTCTAGATTCCTCCTACTCCCCGCTCCCTTTTCATTATGCCTGATGGCAAACTCATCGAATAAAAAAAAAAGGGTTGAGTTCCTACTCCAGGGCACCAAACGCAAATGTTGCTGCATGAGTACATGTACAAAATCTTGTTGCTCATCGCGGTGAGAACTTGATACGGCTTTTTGCAGCCCTCCCACATTACCTGATTTATTATGTCAATACTGCTGTTTTCCTGACAAGGCTATATCACGTAGTCTGCCTTCTGCCCATAAAAATTTCAGTATGCCAAACGGGCATTTTGAAGACATTTTTTTTCAGGCAGTAATATCCACCTTTTCCTATCTCCACCTTTGTCAATACTCTGGGAGCTTGCATGAAGCGATGCATGCTGGGTAATCCGCCATATTGTTGTCGAGGTGTCGCTGGCCGCAGACGAAGTAGCACGGTCATGTCACATAACCTCGTCTGCATGATCACACAATGCGCTCAGACGATGCTGACGCGAACGGAGAGGCCGACTTTGGGTTCTCCATGATTCTAAAAATACGTCTCACGAGTGCGAGGAGGCAAACGATCTCTATATCGACGCTGACTGGAATGGCTCGCACGGGTCAACAGACGCGAGATAGACGCCAATCCGGGCAAGTGTCGAAGCTAGTCGCCAGAATTAGAAATTATGAATGTAGACGGGCGGTCACAGGCCTAGACGCATAGTGTGTGGTG
Organism: Amblyomma maculatum; assembly: GCF_055883805.1. Lineage (NCBI taxonomy): Eukaryota > Metazoa > Arthropoda > Arachnida > Ixodida > Ixodidae > Amblyomma > Amblyomma maculatum. Next base: position 81,850,614 of record NC_139353.1, read on the forward strand.
CACTCAGTCGTCCGGCATAGCTTGACCGGGTCCGTGCGGCACTGCTTTGCATTTCTTCATACGGTGCCCGATCTTTCGGGAGCAGTGTCAATGCATACGTTCCTCAAGAATCTACCGACACCCTACACACACATAATGGCAGCGCACGAACAGCCGCGTGCTTGCTCGGTGGAACGTCGAAAACGACAAGGCACTCGGTCAATTCAGACTGGCTGCGCTATGATAGCTGTGCTGCCCGCCGTCCGCTGTGGACAACATCATGGCGGATTACCCATCATGCATCGCCCCATGCAAGCTCTTTATATTCGAGTAGCAATGAAGGCTAATTAGGGGTGTATAATATTAATATAAGCGTTAATAGCCAGCCTACTTTATCGCAAAGCACGGTGATTGCTTTTCCTGTCTGTTGTACTCATTCACATATAGAAGAATATTATAGAACCTGGTATATATTTGCAGAAAACATGGGCTCCTTTTTAACTATAATGATGCAATTAAACAAGATTATCGTAGCAGGTAGTGACCGTGGTGTACAGGGCGACAGATATTCGAGTTACGGCATGTTACAGATATGCGTAGTTTTAGGCGCAAACTTTGCTTTAGTATAATGCGAAGCGATACGTATGAGAGAGAAACGCAGGAAGGTCTCTTCATAGATTGGAAAACATAATTTTTGTCACGTTTAAAAACAATATTCGTGCTTCTCAGGGAAACATAAAATGAGAAGCTTGGGAAGAAATGAATGCTTACATAAGTAATAGGCTATCGTGACAAGTGAGACGGTGGTCACGATAAAAACAGGTGGTGCAGTGTCAAGCTAGCATGTTCCTAGGCTTCCTTAGGAAGTTGTTGATGTGAGGTATAAAAATAGCGCTGATTACTCTTCTGCGGGCATTTCAGGGTACTTTCCTGATAGTTCAAGCATCTGCCAGAGAGATGGTGGCCCGAGGAGTGCGGACAGGCTCCGTAGTGACCGTGTCGAGCATTGTGTCCCGCACGGGTTTGCGACACCACAGCGCCTACGCCGCTTCTAAGGCGGCCGTCGTGGCCCTGACCAAGACGGCCGCGCTAGAGTTGGCGCCGCACGGCATTCGCTGCAATACCGTGCTGCCGGGCTTCACCGAGACCGCCATGACGGCCGATGTTGGAGAGAAGGAGCGGGCCGACATAGCCTCCCGCACACCCCTGGGCCGGATTGCCCGGCCCGAGGAAATTGCCACGGCCATCCGATTTCTTTGCGAAGACACGGACAGTTCCTTCGTTACGGGGGCCGCGATAGAGATTACCGGCGGTCTTCACATGTGACCGCGGAAAGGATATGTTATTAAGACAAAAAATGCTTGTTAAAACTTGCGCCTCCATGACGTCACTTGGGAAAGTCGGTGAATAGGGAGATCTTTTATGTGAACACGCTCCGCTGAAAGCGCGCGTTTGAGGTTGAAGATTTTGAGCATTCTTCTAGATGCATACTGGCCCCATGCAGAAAGTTTCTTCTCCCTTTCCGCTTCAAACTATGTGTTTCTGTAAGTAGTAAAGTTTATTGAGGTTTTGAAATCTCCAAAATGTGCCGCGTACTTGTTGCGTTTTAGAGAAGAGCCTTTGGTTGCGCTTGGAGAATTTTAGTGCGTCACAGCTATACTCGTAGGAGTTGGCGGGTAACTTTTTTCTAAGATGTATTGTGATGTATGTGTTTGGAGGTCTGTAAAAGCCTGGCAATAAAGATATTACAATGTAGTGCTGGCATGACAATGGCCTTATGCGCCAATACTTCTCTGATGTGAAGTGAGACCACTGGAGTGAATGAACAAACTGGCCTTCGAAGTACTTTCTGCCGGTATCACATCTTTTTCTCCTAATCCAGCAGTGTGCTGAAAGTGGATGTTCGTGATGTTTGACTTACTTAAGCAAAATGTGAAAATCCAGATTGGAATGGTACGAAGAAAAAACAGAAGACGTGTGAAGAAGACAATTTGATCAGAATCTCAAACGAAACTTTCTGCTGGAAAACATCTACCTCTTGCTGTTTTTTGTTTTCAACTTTGAAGCAAAAGATAGACCCGCTACTAGTTATAAGGTGTGAACGTACGATCCAGGTATCTTTTAGATGATGTGCTAGATGCCATCACAACGTTAGCAGCGCTAATATAAGATAGGTGACATTTTATTCGCTGTCCCGCATGACAGCACCCACATTGACATTTGGCTATGGTTATAACACTATGGGCAATACATTCCAGTACTAACGTCATACGTATGCCCCCTGATCGTGCAACTAAATCAATGAGAGATTTTTGCAAGCATAGAGCTGTCTCACAACATTTTTGCTGGCTTATAGCATGTAGAATGACGCTGCGCGGCAGTACATGTTCGAAACTAAGTACAACGAATGCCGCTACAGCATTTCAAGGGGCGACGCTTTCTTTGCGCGCCATTAAACACTCATGGAAAGTGCTGTGAATAGGTAGATTCAACATAAGAACACAGCTGCATTCAAGTAATTATCTAAGTATGAATGCAAAAGAAACAGTTTTTTATATGTTTTGTCTACGAACGATATCCATGAGCTGTCTCCAACATCACGCGATGAGTAGCAACGGAGCTCATTCCTGTCTGAAAGCAGTCTTGTATATGTTACTGAAGATAAGCAGCCCATGAGAACTGAAAAACTCCATCTGGGGTGTAACTGAGTGCAGCAGTAGGCCACAGCTCTAGGAAACTAACTGAACAATCAGACTATCAGTATTTGATTACTACGGAGTTGTTTTCCTCTCAACTTCTATTTTCGCAATACACTCAATAAAGAGAGTGGTGGAACCTGCCTCGGCGTACCTCTGTATGCGTGCAGCACGAGTGACTGCGAACAAAACACTTGTCACGGTGAATGTATCAACGAACATCAGGACTTGAAACAGTGTAAATGACCATCTTACATACTTTCTAGGAACGAAAACCGTGATAGAACACCACATTTGTGCTGCAGTGATTCTGCGCCCTTTCCCTATTACTTTTGAGTAGGACCGTAAACTTCCTAAGGATGATGAAAGCCGCCCCTCTGTATTATTTCTAGTCTCGGCGGGTTTAGTGGTATCTGGCTTGAAGGGCGGTAAACCCGAAATGCCGCCTCTTGTAGGATATCTAGCTCAGACGGTGGGAGATCCGGAAAGTACGCAATGGGGATGGGAAGGCGCTTGGAGGCTGACGGCCACATATTTGGCTAAGGCGAGCTCTCACTCTCTTCAGGGGTCTGAAAGGGGTTTCGAGTTGACTCGATCATTTGAACAATTTACACGTTGTCCCCATTCTATTCCATTCTAGCTTTAAAAAGCCATTGCCAACAACCCAGTTCATTTTCTAAATTACCAGCCCTTCCAGCCCTTCCAGCCCTTCCATAATAAAGGCCCACTGTCCACCCTCCGGTCGAAATTATTTTCTTCCCCGGCGGCTGTGAGACTTCGCCCCTAGAACGCAAGGCCGCAAAATGTTTTTGAAAAGAGTAACTAATAACACAGTTACAGCCATCGCAATCACCAGATTCTGTCATGCTTCTCTCCTTCCGTTCCCTCGCAAAGGTTTTTCACTCTCCTCCGCAAGACAAATTCCCCTTCCTCCTCCGCGTTTGGCGGGAGGTGGGGCGTGGCACTCCGCGAGCGCGAAAGAAAAAAAAGGAAAAAAAAAAAACGGCCGAGGGAGCGCGCGTAGCTGGATTCAGTCTGGCCGTGGCGAGGGAAAAGCGCGCAGCGAGCGGTAGACACCCATCCTTCACCCTTAAACAGCGAGACGGACCAATGGACGTCGTTCGTGGTACGTACGTCATTACTCTGGCCCGTCGGGCCAGCGCAGGAAACGGGGAGGTTGGCTTCCCAAAGGAGAGCATGAGAGAGCTTTGAATTGTATTTTCGATGCTTTGCGGCGCGCGTGTCACTGTAGCAATTTGCACAGACTATCTCCGGTACCTGATCGAAACACTGGGCTCCTTTGCTTAAAAGGGCCGTCCCTGGACAGTGACCCTTTAAGGGAGCCTCCCCTGTGTCGTTACCATCCTCGTGGCATGAAACAGCTGTGCCTTATCACACGCAGCAATCTAACGTTCGGACGTACGAAAACATGCCCATTGTTTGATTAAAACATGCCAAAAGCTTGGAAACAAGCTACAAACAATTCTCAGGAAGGCTGGGCTCTGACACTTTGAAAGGCAGTTCAGTATAGTATGTGTAATCATGCAATAAGCCAAAAAAATAGTAAAAAGAATAGGCTAGTATAAACGAATCATCTGGGAACGACATCTTTAGTGGGCACCAAACAATGGGCATGGATGTAGCGACTCCTATGAATAAGCACTTCATAAAAGCGGGCGAGCACTGAGAACTAGCAAGCACTGAGAGCAGCTCCATGCAGGACCCGAGGAGGATGCTTTCACTGCCACCCTTTTACAATTGACAGATCTGAATGAAATACGAAGCTAACGAGTAAATAAAAAAGAGGAATATATCACCTGAAATTGACGGCTGTGTACCCTGAGCAGTTAAACACGGGGGGGGGGGGGGGTGAAAACAGCAATGTACGCGCTTTGATTCGTAACGCAACACCTCATCCTGGCAACTTTATAAGTGACCCCAAACGTGAAAGAGTGACAAAAGTCTACAATAGAGACGACTTCGATACCTTTCGAGAGTCATACTAATTTAGTTGCCAACAGTGTTTTATGAAATATTTGAGGATATAATCAAACTCAAACTACCCTTATTTCAGCAAGACATACATGTATATCGAACGATTCTGACAATAAAACACCAAGTACACATCAGAATACAGCGAAGACGCGTTAACTAGCACTGGCTTCCACCCGGCGCTGCGAAAAGAGAGACACTGGGATAGGCACGCCGCTGTTGCAACGCAAGCTCGTTGGCGTGGCTAGCGCTTCCTATGCAAACTCAGTGTCACGTTTGCTGGAGTCCGATCCCGAAATTCTTTTAAGTGCAGTGACGACGAGAATGCCATTCCAGAAAGTCTAAAAAGTGCGTAGCGCATTGTTTGCGGTGAGCTTCAAACCTCTTAGTAAATAACGAACATACAAAAAGAGTAACATTAACTCTTTAATACTATATATAGTTCGGCAGCCTCTCTGTTATGTCTTCGCTTCATTCTGATGCATGCCCCCAACTGACTGGCTATGCTGTGGTGACCAGCGGCCTTTTAACTAAAAATTAATGTTTTTTTTTATTTGGTGATAGTCTAGGACGGAACGCCCAGCATAGCAAGAAACCGCACAGTGCAGGGATGCATACCTAGCAGGTGAATTCTGGTAGATGGACAATTATTGGGCTTACTTATGCTCCGCCTTTAAGACAATGACGCGATAGCGTAGGCTACCAACCGACACAGCTTCAAATAAGACGTATGAACGTGCCTGTGTGGCCTAGGGGTAACGTGTCTAACTTGGAATGCAAGCGGGATCGCAGGCTTATGATGATATTACCTTCACACATTTAATAAGAGGCCCCAGTTGGCAGCTCCAGCCAAATGTAACGTAACCCTACGTCGAATCAGGGCGTAGCCATGTCAGCTGCCACCGACCTGCTATTAGCATCATGGTCGTCATTTTTTTTTTTATCAGGACGCCGAGGAAAATTTTCTCGTGAACGGGACATTTAATGTGTCCGCTTTAAAACAAGTATAACAAGAAGATGGAAGAAAAAGATGCAAAAATTAGGTGTGGTTTAGCTTGTGGGTAAACTTGGAGTCATGCGAAAGCAATCTGCATGGCTACGCTTAGGTTCGGCTTCAAAGTGAAGACATGGCTTTTGCGCATTTTAGGTAAACTCTATGGTTTCAGCTTTATTTATTCAATAGCGAAATCACTTCACGAATAAGCATCTCTTGCCTCTCGTCGTTGACCCCGCTTGGGTGTAGAAGACTGTTAGTGGCATGTCTTCGTCTCTACGCCGAACTCCGAGGCACACCGCCGTCGCAGTGTTCGAACGAACCTTCTGTCCTAGCAATTTACTGCTGTCCTTCGCCTCTACCCCCTACCTTTTTCTTCTTCTTTCACGGTTCCACGGTTACATTGTAACTTGATGCCATGCCGATGGCTTGAAAACTTACCGCAGTGTAGCTTTCGCTACAAAAGCACGCAAAAAGCAGCTTAAATAACTGGAATGCAGGAAATAGCACTTCCTCTCTATAGCGTATTCGTGTGTGTGGACGTTTCCTGGCCTGCAACACACGAGTTCTATGCTCTTTTCTTCTTTTTTTTTATGAGGTGAGAAACGGCTTGAAAAGAAACTATTATTATATTTAACGCCCATGTTATAGCTCTTAAGAAGATCAGACACTTGGATTGAATTTAGGTGCTTAAAGCGGGGTTTTGTGTGACCGCCCTGCGTAAAATCAATTACTACACGCACCATAAAAAATTTTCGTAAAAAAAACTGAAATTCCATGGCAAACTTATAGACATAACTGTTATGTTCTCATTTATTTTTGCTTTCAATTTCTCTGCAATTTTGCTAATATTTTCTCTTAGCGCATTTTTTGTAACTAAACACAATTTCAAGTTTGCTAGTTTTATTGTTAAAGAAACTTGCTAGTTGTGATTTCACAAATTTCGCGGTCAATCTTTTTTCTGTAATTCAACAAAGATTTTACGTTTTTAGTATTTTGTTAAAAATAAAGGGACGTGCTTGCAATTTTACATAATATGCTGTCAATGCGTTCTTAGGTCTACAGACATCTTCTGTTCCTGGCTTCTTGTCTAATAACAAGACGGGCATCTGGCCTTTTGAATTTTATAGAATTTCGAAAATATACGGTAAGTTGACGGTTGTCCACGCTCCATGGCAATGTTTAACATCGGGTATCAGCAAACTGTTGTAAATTATAAGTTTTATGCTTTTGGTAAAAGAAAATATCCTTTGTTGAGTATGCTGCACACACGCGCGTTCATAGCCATATGTCCTTCTAGGAAAACACCAAAAACGTAACATAATTAATCGACAGTTTCAGTGATTGATATTTTGCCATTCAATTCTAAATCATTGTTCATTCTGCGGATTTTCGGTTGGAACAGGAACAGCGTAACATTAGTATAAATAGTATCTAGCTTTGTGAAAATCAGTGGAGCGTCATCCGTGTAATGCGATTAATTCTGTGGGAAGAGTTTGGATACTCAGGAAACACACATATAGGCTCTGTTCACATTCAAAAGACAGCAGTATTCTTCTATAAAAAAATATGTTCTGTTCAAACCCTTTTCACATAGTTCGAAATTCTGCACTTGTAGCTATATGATTCTTAGTGAGAAGGAAGTCAGGCCATTATGTATTAGATTTTCAAAAACCTCTTGAATATACCTAAGTGCATATACTAGCAGCATCGGTATTATACTCAGTGTCCGTATTATACTAATAACTTCCTTAATATAGGTATACGTATATGTAATAACACCCAGCTACTACATTGGGTAGATGTTATTTTTTCGCTGGCAGCCGACAATATACTAAAGTGGTCCCTCACATGAAACAGGCGAAATAAATTACAAAATTTTCACAAGAATACAAACAAAACCTAGTCATAGTAAACCATATTCAAAAACATGACATCCGACAGTTATGTGCAAATAATGAAGCACACGTTCTAAGCTTCTGTTTATTTTTTATACATATTTAGGACGAAAGTACCAAAAACAAAATACGCAAAAGCACAAACTGGTAGCGATAACATCAACTGTGTCACGGACAAATTTTATAGCACACGCAAGGAAACGATTTCTTAATGCTTGCTTGGCACTTTTTACCACTGTTACTACTAGAGCCGGCTTTAACTCATTCACTCCTATAAAAACAATATAAACGAAAGCAATGTTGAAGCAATTAAAACGGGACAGCATACATTTATAATTTATTTTACACTGTCCATCGGCATCGCGCCCGTTAGTATTGTTTACGGATCTCAACAGATTCACCATTTTGCCTTCAATGGTCGGTGCTTGGAACGCACTCCCACACGTCTCAACGCTAAGGCAAACATGCAGCTTATACGAAGGATGGGTTGTCGCGCAAAGATGTAAAGTAATCATTAAATGAAGTTGCTGAATTCGCTGAATTCGCACCTGAAACAGCTCTGCCACCGACTGCAATGTCATCAATATTTTGTCTTCAAATTAACACTAGGTCCTCCAAGCACATTTACGCATTTCCACGCTAAAAGTGCAGCGAAATTTCTTTGAAATCAACATTATTTGCAAGGCAATAGAGGAATGCTGTAATACATTGTTATGGAAACATTTAAGGAAATTCTTTCGCTTTAATCAAGTAGTTAAGCTGCCGTAAACACCAATGGGAACACTTTTGGAAATAGAAAAAGAGTTTATAGGAAAAAGCTGCAAGTCTCCCGAGGTAAGATATGCGGTTATGTGAATGGTTATATGGGAATCTTCTGATATGTAATAAGTTGTGTTCATAAATGGTCTCGCGTTTGAAAATGCGGTTGTCCTACACATCAGGGCATCATATTTTTGTCTTCTATTGTATTATTCTTAAAAGGATGACATAGCGGTCGCCTTTTTCATAGCATAGTAGTTTGTACAACCTTATTTCTTTAATGGTTGAAACCCCGTGGGATTTAATCATCATTTTTAATTATCAATAGCGTTTGCAACTTTCTTTTAAGCCGTATTTCCTTACTACGTTTCTTGGCAAACAAGTTTTCTGTATTTACGCTGATGCCTTTATTTTTATAAAAGAAGTGCTTCTCGTACAGAACAATAAGCATTTTTTTTTTCTGAACACCCCGCAATCTGTTTCGGTCGTATTGCTTTTTAAGCTTTTGCCCGGAGTCACTTTCGGTATATTCCTTTCTCTACCGGCACCCATACCCAACTGGAAGGAATCGATTGCCTACTCAGAGTCATACAGCTCTGCCTTTTACAACTTCCTAAAGGAGCCGGCCGAGGAACACAGACTCTAAGCCCGTTTAAGAGGCTATCCAAAACTGGAGTAAGAAGAGCTTTACTGGAGGGTTCAGCCATGAGTGTGAATCCACATTATCCACTAAGTATACTTCCACTCATATACAGTTTAAAGATAATCCATCCAAATAACCCATTACATGTATGCTAAAAATAGCAAGAATAGAAGGAGAGTCAGAGCTTAATGCAAACAAACACTACACAGGCCGACAGAAGACAGTTCACTTCAAGTTGCAGAATACCCGTTTCATCTCTATAGGCATAGGAAACAAAGAAGGACACGCCCACTCAACCCCAACAGTTAGTTGTATGCATACATGGTAAGCAGGAAAGCCGATATCTATAGCTAAGCAGAATGTTCATTTGTGCAAGTTGGTAGACATTCATAATTGTAAAAAAGCGCGAACGGTAGACAAGAACGAGAAAGACACGGGACGAAAGCTGTTTTTTTTTTTGTTCTTGTCTACCGTTGTTCGCGCTGTTTTACCATTATGCATATCTATAGCCCTGCAACCAAATGGTTGGCCCCATCTCAGAACTTATCTTTACCGATTCTAAAACTTCAGTTAGGAAATTTGACTCTGAAACAGTATTGCGTCTGGAAACCCCTCCATAAATTATTAGAGTTTTAGGAGATCTCGGTTACAAGCGCCGCTTTGCGTCGAGTAACGAAGGTATATGTTCGCCGCAATGAAATAATGCTGGAGGCGCTTTTCCTTAACGAGGTGCACGTATTGCATCGTAAGGATATATAGGAAGCAGATATCGCGCGCAGAACCAAACGCAGGGCATGAAACGGAGGTCTTGCAGATGCGAGCGCCTCGTTGCAGAAATTAGCTTCATCGCGACGAACACCTCTAGTGTTTCTAGCATGCGTCGAGAAGCAGCACTCGCAAGCCGAGCGTTTGGATAAACATCTTAAATGGCTGCTCTGAAGCTAATGACTGCGCATGAAAAATATAGGAGGCTTTGCCTCGGTTTAAAAAATGGCAATGCGTCCTATTAAAGACCCATCGCAGCGGCTCATAGCGCAACGAAAAGTCATGAACTTGGACCTATGGCTGGAACGTTCTTGCGATTATTCATAGGGCACTGAAGTTTTACAAATGTGTACATATTAAGCTGGAATGGCGATCTTTTGCTCAGATCTGAATATATTGTAATAGAAAGCATTTCGTATTTACCGTGAGCGATACGTAACACTTTTTTGCGCCCGCTTATCTGCTCATCGACTAGCTGTTGTCTCTGCTGGAAGTAAGTAGTTCTGACTAGGACAAAACAGTGTTTAGTACCAGTAAGAACGTTTTTTCAGTGTGTACACTAATTGGCTAGAAATAAATAGGTTTTGTATATCTTTATCGTCTTCGTAGGTATGCCTTACTTTGCGTTGTGCTTCGAACACTTCTATTTTGTAATGCACGTCAGAAGTGTTTTAATGGTGCTGAACAGTATACATGAAATCTGGGGTCCTTTTTAGGTCTTTTGAGAGTCATTTGTCCAGTCATAATTCCAGAAAATTCAGCGCAACACAAGCACACACAAGAAAGGGGACACCACGGGCGCCCATGGTATTTGTGTTGAGCTGAATTTCCTGTAATTATGTGTGGCAACCAATTAGCTCAGCCGTTAGCTCTCTATTAGCCCAGTCTCTTCATGCACATGGAGGAGCGGACTCACATCAGATCGGATTCACATCAAGTCAGCAATAAAAGCTGCATTTCCCTTAAAACGGAGGATTAGGTGTGTGGAGACCCGGCATTTGAAGCCCCCTTCCTCTTACCTCCACGCTCCAAAGGTGCCACCTACACACCCACTTCCACCATGCCCCTCCCAACCCGAGCAGCCTTCACCCACAAGAGCACAGGCTTCACCATAGCACAACCAATTTATAACCCATCTCGTATCTCCAAGATTTTCAACGCCATCATCCTCACCAACCTTCAACATCCACCCACCACAAGCCCAAAAAATGAGCCCACAAATCAAACTCAACGGTCCCAGCATCACCAGCCTTCAGAAGCCCACTCAGCATGGAGCGAATAGTACCAGCCAAACTAAGTAAAAAAAAATCTCGTCATGAAGGTGATCAATGCAAAATCGAAAAATACAGCCAACACCCTTTGTCACAGAATTGTGGCATCACGTTGTATGGTTGACCGCCATGTTTTTGTTACATAAGTAACAGTTGTGACACTCAAGACAGGACTTGGAGACATTATCTTATCCCGGTATTAACTTCCTTAGGTGTTTAGGAACATTTCATTAGGTAAATGATGACATTGAATCTATGGGCCAGGTAAGTTTCTCCTTTTTTCTTTGTTGCTTCAGAGTAACAAGAAAGCCAACGCCCTTTTTGGACTCATGTCTGCAAGAGAAGCAAAAGACATTCGTTCAAACTTATGGGACGCTTTTTGAGTACGTCTGGTTATTTCTGCAACAAGCGTCCCACCCAGCTAAGTTCAGCTCAGTCGTTCAGTCGTGTCGGACTCTTCGTGACCCTATGGACCATATCACGCCACGCTTTCCGGTCTGTCACTATCTTCCTAACATCACATAACTTCATCTGCAGCGCCTTGAGGATGCCATCTAACCATCGTGTTCGCTGCCTACCCCTTCTCCGGTGACCCTCAACCTTTCCCAACATCAAATCTTTCTCCAGCGACTCCTCTCTTTTCATTAGATGACCTAAGTAGCTGAGCTTTAACTTTAGAATTTGACCCTCGAATGAGCAGTCAGGGTTTATGGTCGACAATATCGACTAATTTGATCTTCTGGCCGTCCAAGGAACTCTCAAGAGTCTCCACCAGCACCACACTTCAAACGTGTCAATTCTTCAGCGGTCAGCCTTCTTCACAGTCCAACTTTCGAATCCATACAAAACAACTGGAAAGGCCATAGTACGAGTTATACGGATCTTGGTTAGCAGTTTAATGTCTATGCTCTTTACTAGGCGGTAAAGGCTAGCCATGGCTCTCTGTCCCAGAAGCAGGCGTCTCCTAATTTCATGGCTGCAGTCTCCTTCCGGGTTAATCTTGGAGCCCAAGAAAAGAAAATCTGTCACAGCTTCCAATTCTTGTCCCTTGATGCTCCAGGACTTGACAGGGCAAGACGCCATATCTTTGTCTTTTTAATGTTCAGTTTAAGCCCAAACCTCTCACTCTCTTCTTGTACGCGCATCAGAAGTCTCTTGAGTTCCACTTCGCTTTCTGCCATTAAAGTGGTATCATCCGCATATCTAAGGTTGTTGATACGTTTCCCAGCAATCTTCACTCTAGCTGAAGACTCTTCCAGACTAGCCTTCCTCATGATGCACTCTGCATATAGGTTAAATAGGCAGGGCTACAGTATGCAGCCTTGTCTCACTCCTTTTTCAATCGGAAACCAATCAGCAAGACCATGCCCAGTTCTGCATGTGCCTCTTGCCATTCATGCAGTTTCCTGAGGAGACAGATGAAGTGAATTGGAACTCCCATCTCTTGGAGAGCTTGCCACAATCTGCTGTTATCTACGCAGTCAAACGCTTTCGCACAATCAATAAAGCAGAAGTAGATGGGTTTCTGGAACTCTCCTGCTTTTTCCATGATCCAGCGAAGGTTGGCAATCTGGTCTCTAGTTCCTTTGCCCTTGCGAAACCAAGCTCTCACGTCCGGAAGCTCCCGATTCACATACTGCTGACGCCTACCTTGGAAGATTTTCAACGTCACCTTGCTAGCATGCGAAATAGGCGCGATCATGCGGTAGTTAGAACAACCTTTGGCACTGCCTTGCTTTGGAATGGGGATGTAAACTGACCTCCTCCAATCCTGTGGCCATTACAGGGTTGTCAAAATTTGCTGACATAATGTATACAGAACGTTAACAGCGTCGTAATGGCTGAGGTTTTGAAGCAACTCAGTTGGAATGCCATTAATTCCGCTAGCTTTGTTCTTAGCAAGGCTGTCTAAGGCACATTCAACTTCACTCTTCAGGATGCCCGGCTCGAGATCAGTAATCACAACCGTCTTATGTTGGGTTTGCACATCCGGGTCCGTCTTGTACAGTTGTGTGTATTCATGCCACCTCTTCTTTATCTCTGAGGCTTCAGTGAGTTCCCTGCCTCGTTTCTCCTTTATCGCGTCCAGCTTAGCACAGAAGCTTCCTTTGATATCTTTGATTGCCTTATACAGAGCTCTTGTGTTCCTTAATTGGCTATTGTCTTCAACTGATTTTCACCGTATGTTCAGGAAGGCATTCTTATTTCTTCTTGCTATTTTCTGAAAATACGCATTGAGAACCTTGTATCTTTCTCTTTCCCTCATAACTTTTGCCATCCTCCTTTCCTCAGCTATTTGCAAAGCCTCTTCAGATCACCAGTTTGCTTTCTTGCATTTCTTTTGCTTTGGAACTACCTTAGTAGCAACTTCTTGTTATATATCACAAACATCAGTCCACATCTCTTCAGGCTCTCTGTCTTCTAGATCTAATTCTTGAAATCGATTCCTCACTTCCACAGAATATTTTGATGGAATTTGATCCAGATCATACCTGAAAGGCTTCTAGTTTTTTTGCGTCTTCCTTAATCGAAGCTTAAATTTGGCAACAAGAAGTGGACGATCGGTGCCACAATCTGCCCCAGGCCTTGTTTTCACTGCTTGTACAGCACTTCTCCATCTCTGCCGGCAAAGAATATAATCAATCTGATTCCTGTACAGACCATCCGGTGAAGTACATGTGTACAGCCGCCTCTAGAGCTGTTGAAAATGAGTATCCGCTATGGTCAGGTTGTTTTCTTGACAAAACTCTACTAGCCTCTGCCCAGCTTCATTTAGCTCACCAAGACCGAACTTGCCTGTTCTCCCGGATATTTCTTCACTTCCCACCTTAGCATTCCAGTCTCCTATGAGAAAAAGGACGTCTTATGATGGAGTGCGGTCTAAAAGGCATTGCAGGTCAGCATAAAATCTCTCAACGTCAGCTTCTTGAGCAGTAGTGGTTGGTGCATAGACTTGGATAACTGTTATGTTGAAACGGTGACTATGGATCGGAAGTGAAATCAGGTCGTTTTTGGGGTTGTACCCTAGCACTTCTTTGCCCATTCTTCTGTTCACTATGCGAGCGACCCCATTCCTTCTCCTGGATTTGTGCCCTCAATAAAAGACATAATGGTCGACGGAATTAAATTCTCCAATTCCGGTCCACTTGAGCTCGCTGATACCCAAGATATCAATGTTCAATCTTTCCATTTCTTGCTTGACGACATCCAGTTTACCTTGCGTCATAGATCTTACACTTCATGTTGCTATGTGATCTATCTCCTTGCAACATCGGACTTTCTGGTCGCTTCCCGACACTCCCACAAGTGAGCATCCTTTTGGCTTTAGCCCAGCCGCTTCAGTTGTCCTGGAGCTACTAGGAATCGCCATTTGTTCATCCCCTGTAACATGTGGGACGCCTTCTAACCTCTGGGGCTCATCATCCGGCGCCATATCATTAATGCTATTGTGACTGGTCATAGGGTTTTCTTGGCGGGAAATACTGGAGTGGGTTGCCATTACCTTCTCCAGTGAATCACATTTTGTCAGAACTCTCTGCCGTGACCTGTCTATCTTGGGTGGCCCTACCCAGCAGAGCTCACGACTTCATCCAGTTTCGCAAGCCCCTCCGCCACGACAAGGCAGTGATTGATAAAGGGGGTCCCACCCAGATGATAATATAATTTAGACAATTATTTAGCAGGAACAGAGCTGGCATCGCGGATCGAACAGGCGGACGGGAAAGAGTCGATCCTGTCTATCGCAACGTCCTATCCATGCTTTCGTTTCGTTAGAGAACATACTTAGGCACCGCATAGGTCGTTTTGGCACGTTTAACCCCATAAACCAAACATAATCCAATCAAACAGTCCATAACAATATTGATGCGCACGCAGTTTTTTTCTGCTATAGGAAGTGTCACACGAAACGCAACTAAACAGAGAGCATTTTTCAATGTCCCACAGGGACATCTTCCTTGTTGCAAGGGCGGCCACATGAGCGATGATTGCGTCGGGTTCGAACGACGTCGCGATCGACAGCATTGCCAGCATCTTGGGGAACACATGCATTCCCATAATATTGCCGTACATCGCTTACAAGGGGGAGTCACCGCGTTGACAAAGGCTATGGCGCAAGAACCCTGATAACACGGAAAAAAACTGATTTATTCATAGGAAGGGAAAGGCGCGGTAACTGTCTCACTTGTTTTTTCTGTGGACACCGCAACCGCGCCGTAAGGGAAGGGAAGAAGATGGGAGTGAAAGTGGAAAGAGAGAAAGAGGAGCCGTAGTGGAAGGCTGCGGAGTAATTTCGACCACCTGGGGATCTTTAACGTGCGCTGACATCACACAGCACACGACGCCTCTTCGTTTCGCCTCCATCGAAACGCAGCCGCCGAGGTCGGGTTCGAACCCGGGTACTCCGGCACAGTAGCCGGGCGTCTTACTACTGCACCACCCCGGCGGGGTGCACTGCAACGAGGTGTTGCCTTCGCTTACGAGGACACCGATTGGCTGTTCTCCGTCAGAGGAAGACCAGAATGAGTTCGTCACGAAGACGCCCTTGAACAGAATGGGCGAGCCCGAAGATGTGTCCCAAGCCATCCTTTTCTTCTGTTCCCCTAGGAGGTGGTGAAGGGTGGCTGTTCCTGGCCTCTACGCGGCTGGGATGGTAGGTCAACGCCGCTTTCGGCGGGGGCTAGCGAGCCACTGAATTTTTATCGGTTGTAGGCCGTCAGTGCAACCGCCACCGCTTAGGTGGGGGACGACGGCTCTTGCGGCATGCGTCTTTCTCTCCCTCGTCTTTTTCTTTCTTCTCTACTTTCTCTCTTCTGTCGGCACGAGGCAGCGGAGGTACGCCCGACTACTGTGCCAGAGTACGCGGATTCGAACCCGACCTCGGCGGCTGCGTTTCGATGGAGGCGAAACGAAGAGGCGTCCGTGTGCTGTGCGATGTCAGCGCACGTTAAAGATCCCCAGGTGGTCGAAATTACTCCGCAGCCCTCCACTGTGATTCCTTTCTCTCTTTACACTTTAACTCCCACCTTCCTTCCTTTCCTTAGGGCGCGGCTGAGGTGTCCACAGAAAACAAGTGAGACAGTGACCGCGCTTTTCCCTTCCTATAAATCAATCAGCGGAGGTGGCTCAGCTACAGAGCCAGTAGCAGGCCCTTGCATTTTCTTTTCCTTCAATGCCCCGCCGGGGTGGTGCAGTGGTAAGACGCCCGACTACTGTGCTGGAGTACGCGGGTTCGAACGCCACCTCGGCGGCTGCGTTTCGATGGAGGCGAAACGAAGAGGCATCCGTGTGCTGTGAGATGTCAGCGCACGTTAAAGATCCCCAGGTGGTCGAAATTACTCCGCAGCCTTCTACTGCGGCTCCTCTTTCTCTCTTTCCACTTTAACTCCCACCTTCCTCCTTCCCTTACGGCGCGGCTCAGGTGTCCACAGAAAACAAGTGTGACAGGTACTGCGCCCTACCCTTCCTGTGAACCCACTATTATTATTCCTACAGCCACAATAACAACAACAACAACGACAACAAAGCTGCTACGTGACGGACGCTGCGCTCAAAAGTACGGGCGGCTGCGGCATTTAAAGTATTCAGGACGCTGTTAAGAGTGCACGTAAGCGATACATGCACTCGCTAATGTTTTCAACTGAATAAAATTTGGGCCTGCAGCTGTCGCTGGTGGCAAATATTCAAGCTAAAAATCTCCGCGCACGATCCGTAATCAAAGGTGTCATAAAAGCTACCAGGTGAGCTTATCCGGAGAATACATGCGGGGAGAATAATGTTGGCATGTTCCAACGCAATTAAAGCCAAGCCTTTCATAATTGAAAAGGATGTGCGTGTTGTGGACTGCTCCATACCACAAATATAAAAAAGAAATGGCCATGGCTTAGCTCAGCTAGACCATTATATACGTAGCGAAAGCATGTGGGCCTGGCGCTGGGCTGCCTACTCCTCTCCAATCCAATCTAGTCCAATGCACTCCAGTGTAATTCAATCCACTTCAGTCTAATCCAATCCAAACGCATCCAGTTTAATCAAATCCTGTCCAGTGAAGTGCATTTTATTCCTGTGAAATAAAATGTAAGTGAAAGTGGAAACAGAACGAAGAGTCCTAGTGGAGGGCTTCGGAGTAATTTCACCACCTAGGGACCTTTAACGTGCACTGACATTGCGCAGCACACAGAAGCCTCTCCATTTCGCTTCCATCACACCATGACACACCTTTCGGAGACAGGGGTGGAAAGAACGCGTTCGAGTATATAAAACGTTTCCTCTCGGACAGAAGGGCCTACGTGAAAATCCAGAACGTTGAACATGGTCCTTTTCTATTAGGTACGTGTGTAACACCACAAGGAGTGGTGCTATCACCCCTGCTTTTCAACATGGCAATGAAAAATCTCCCGGTCCACCTGGAGAAAAATCTCGGGTGTTCAGTACGCGCTGTACGCGAACAAAATCTCTATATGGGCCACGCCGGCTCTCTGGGAGAAATGGAGGCTAGCTTGCCGAAGGCAGCCACCGCTGCAAATGAGTACGTGAAAAAAATGCGGCTTTCATTGCTCACCTAAATAATCCGAAGTCGCCCATATTCGTCCCTCCAAAAAAAATGCACTGACAAGATAGAATTGCGACTTGGATCAGAACCGATACCTATGAGACGGGAAATTAGAGTCCTCGATCTTTTCATTCACCAGCGTAAGCTAGCGACGACCACGCTTAACAAGTTAAAAAAGGTGGGTGACCAGATAGGCCGAATGGTCCGAAGAGTTTCAAACAAGAAATGGGGAAAGAGCAGCAAAGATGCTCTATGATTGGCCAAAGCGTTTCTAACTAGTAGAATTCTGTACTGGACCCCCTATATCCACCTCAAGATACACGACGAGAACATCCTCGAGGTAATCACGCGCAAAAAAGCGAAGAAGGCCCTCGACCTCCCTATAACCACGTCGAACCTGAGACTCGAAGGTCTGGGTATGACAACTCTTTCGAGGAGCTAAGAGAAGCCCACCTCACTAGCTAATATACGCGATTATCGCAGACACCATCGGGGAGTCGCCAATTAACCGTCTACACATACAACACACGACTGTAACCGAGGAAACAGTAAGATTTCCTTAGGAGTGGCGATGCGCGCTGCACGTTACCTACTAACATGTCCAAGGACGACCACGAGGGTAGGCGCATGGCCAGGGCAGAGGCCTTAGCTCACCACTACGGAGGGAAACCCGGAGTGTACTATGTGGACGCGTCCGGCCTGCGCCAAGCGGGTGGCACACGGCGGCAGTGACCCACGAGTCCAAAACGGTGAACGGGCTCACATTTAAAGCCCGAAACGTAACACAGGCAGAAGAGGTCGCCATGGCGTTAGCAGCAACACACTCAGATTCGAAAACACTCATAACGAACTTGTGAGGGGCGCGTAGGAACGTTCAACAGAGCCGGGTCCCCATACCTGGCCTACCGGCTACTAAAAAACAGCTCGGACCTGGCCTACCGACTACTACAAAATAGCTCGTACGTGGGAAATCCATTCCACCGCTTTATAGTCTCGGCTCCGGCCCACTCGGGGCTAGGAAGAAACGAGGCAGCAGATGCCGCCGCCAGCGCGTTTTCTAACCGAGCAACCTCATCCCCCTCCTCCTCAGAAGAATTCATACTAGCCTACACTTTCAGAAAAATTACTTAGCTGTACCAAACCAGACACATTCTTTACGCCCCCTCCTCCCCCCCCCCCCTTGTGTAAAGGATTAACGAGAGTGGAAGAGCGTGTGTTTCTTCGCTTCATACGAACACCATGATGTGCGCGGCATCACTTAAACACTTTGACAGTGCCTTTTCCTGGAATTCACGTTACCCCTATAGGCCACTAAGGCACGTTCATATCGGTTGGTTAAAGCGGGGCTTTATATGTAGGCTGAGGAAGAAGAAAAAGAGGAGAAAAAAAAAACGCTCGGTCACCCACAGCTAATGCATTCGGAGGGTATTGCTTTTGCAACCTACCGGGCTTAACCAAGCTAAGCTTCTGCTAATATTATAGGCATTGTAACCACAGCGCCACATTGGCGAAGATCGCGACACGTTTCTGATCTACACCGTCAAACGAGGAAGCTCCGGTGTCTTCCGTTTTCTCAAAAATCATTTTAAAACGCTGACTCGATCTCCTTTGGTCACACGTCGCTCAGCAGGATGGGACTCACACGTGCAAGGGCATCACTCTGGTAGATAGTAGTTGTGGGCGACAGGCCGATGAACTGATTTTTGATTGGTTGCCCGACGTAGACATCACGTGCTGTCACAAATCTAGGAATTGCTACTAACTTGGGTTGGTTAGAGAATAGGGTATGAATCAACCTTGAAGGTCTGTTAGATACCATGTAAAGCGCATTACTCTTAACCATGGGGGCACGTTTGTACAGTTTGGTTAAAGCGGGGTTTGAATTATATACGGTGTAGTCAATTACGACCGTCAGCTGAATAATGAGTAGAATAAAAAATGTACGAGATAGTACAGGCACAGGCTAATCCTGCTGTCGTTCTTAGACATGAATGTATCAAGTGCCCTTCTGTTTCATCGGAAATGGTGTTGGACGCTTGACACAGAGGAGGGGGGGGGATCTTTTGCGGCGATCTTGTCTTGTGTGGAGTATGGCCGCAATTCGGGGAGCAGGTCGAAGAATTGGGAATGACTGAAAACTAAACAGGCCTCTTCATATGCAGCCTATCGCGGCCTGCAGAGGACGTGGGGAAAAGACGGCGCGTTTCAGCCACCTCTCACTCATCGGACACCTGAAATGCTTTGCGTTGCCTCGCCGTCTAGCAGCGCAGCCAGAGCTCGAAGTTCACCGACGCGGACATCAACTTAGATTTCTTCAATTTCCCTCTCTCTCCTTTTAAGCACGTGCTCTCCGTCTTCACTCGCACGAACGCGGGAAGATTCGTTTATAGGAAGGGATAGGCGCGGTAACTGTCTCACTTGTTTTCTGAGGACAGCTCAACCGCGCCGTTGGGGAAGAGAGGAAGGTGGGAGTGAAAGTGGAAAGAGAAAGAGGAGCCGTAGGGGAGGGTTGGTTGGTTGGTTCACAGGAAGGGAAAGACGCAGTATCTGTCACACTTGCTCTGTGGACACCTGAACCGCGCCGCAAGGGTAGGGAGGAAGGTAGGAGTAAAAGTGGAAAGAGAGAAAGGGGAGCCGTAGTGGAGGGCTACGGAGTAATTTCGACCACCTGGGGATCTTTAACGTGCGCTGACATCACACAGCACACGACGCCTCTTCGTTTCGCCTCCATCGAAACGCAGCCGCCGAGGTCGGGTTCGAACCCGGGTACTCCGGCACAGTAGCCGGGCGTCTTACTACTGCACCACCCCGGCGGGGTGCACTGCAACGAGGTGTTGCCTTCGCTTACGAGGACACCGATTGGCTGTTCTCCGTCAGAGGAAGACCAGAATGAGTTCGTCACGAAGACGCCCTTGAACAGAATGGGCGAGCCCGAAGATGTGTCCCAAGCCATCCTTTTCTTCTGTTCCCCTAGGAGGTGGTGAAGGGTGGCTGTTCCTGGCCTCTACGCGGCTGGGATGGTAGGTCAACGCCGCTTTTGGCGGGGGCTAGCGAGCCACTGAATTTTTATCGGTTGTAGGCCGTCAGTGCAACCGCCACCGCTTAGGTGGGGGACGACGGCTCTTGCGGCATGCGTCTTTCTCTCCCTGGATATGTACGCCTGGAAAGGCGTACATATCCTCCTCTCCAAAAATCCTTAACAAAGACGAAGGAAGCTGCCTGGAGCCAACTACAAACTCGCTCCCTCCTAAATCCGGTGGTCCTTGCCCTCATGTAGACTTATTAGACTCTAGTAAGACTAGGACTACCCAACGAGACAACCTCACTAGACTAATACATACTTGCGATACACCTCCACTGGAACTTTTCCGAGAACTACGAGATCACTACTTCCCAAAGTACCCTTCTATAACACGCCCCGACTATTCAGGGCCCTATAACGACTTCCTCGACCAGCCCATCACGGTAACAGAGGTGCAGGCTGAGCTTCAGAGGCTAAACGCATTTTCAGCCCTCGGTCCAGACGGAGTACATAATAAGGCACTCCGGAATCTCGATCCTCAATCTATTGCCGCCCTTACCGAATATTTTAACGAGTGCTGCCAACAGGGAACCCTCCCGCCGCAATGGAAAGAGGCCAAAGTGGTGTTTATACCGAAACCTTGGAAACCACTGCTAATTTCAAACCTTGGGCCCATTTCTCTCACCTCTTCTGTCGGGAAACTAATGGAGCATGTACTCCAGACCAGAATTCGTCAATATCTAGAAGGCAAAATTCTCATGCGCACCTGCATGTTTGGATTTCGTCGCGGCCTTTCTACACAGGATGTCTTCTTACAGCTGAAACATCACATTCTGGACAGTCAAACCTATGACACCAAAGCCACCCTAGGCGTAGATCTGACCAAAGCATTGTATAATGTTACACATTCAGCAATCCTTCAGAATCGTACAACACTGGGAGTCGGCGCCAGGTTGTATAATTACGTCCGAGACTTCCTCAGCCAGCGCACAACCACATTTGGTGACCACTGCCTTCCGGCGATCATGCTAGGTGCACGAGGTACGCCCCAGGGCGCCGTCCTCTCACCTATACTATTCAACATAGCACTTCTTCACCTACCCGAAAAATTAGCACAAATCTCCGACATTCATTTCAGCATCTATGCCGACGACATCACTGTCTTGGCTAACCGCGGCAGTGATGCCGAAATAGAGGAACACCTACAATCGGCACTAAACACCATCGACACCTATAAGGGAACATGGCCTAACTCGTTCCCCTTCAAAATCAGAACTCTTTCTCTACCGCCCCAAGCAATACGATTCAGGCAGTCCGCCTATTTTCCTCAAGCTAGACACCCATTCGATCCCACTTGTATCCAAAATCCGTGTACTCAGTTTAGTTCTTCACTCCCGTGGTGCACACGGAGAAGTCATAAAGACTCTCCATACACAATGTCAACAAACCACCCGACTGATTCGCCGCATAGCCAACCGCCGGGCAGGCTTACGCGAGCGAAGCACAATTCGCCTCACGCAGGCTTACGTTATAGGCCGCGCCACATATGCCCTCCCATACCTTTCCCTCAAACAAAAGGAGAGAGACCGGGTGAACGCGCTCCTACGAAGTTGCACGAAAACGGCTCTACGACTTCCCCCCCCCCCCCCCCCAGCACATCTAATGCCCGACTCCTTAAACTCGATGTGCACAACACTTTCGAGGAACTTAGAGAGGCTACATTAACGGCACATATATCCAGCCTATTCAACTCGGCGGCTGGCAGCACTTTATTAACCCACTTAAACCTTAGCCCAGTTACACCACCTATTGACGGTGTCCCCCTTTCTCCTAACCTCTGCGCTAACCTCATCATACCTCCCATCCCTAAAAACATGCACCCTGAGCGAGACCAGGGCCGCAGAATAGCCAGGGCTCACGCCTTTCACAGACAATATAGCGACGACCAAAAGGTGGTCTACGTGGACGCAGCGGAATATATGTCAGGCTCCCTCGTAAGGTCCTGGCTGTAGCCGACAATAAAGCAAAGCTGCTTTCTTGCAGCTATATAACCACCACTTCCACCACAGAGGCAGAGAAGGCAGCCATTGCGCTTGCTCTCATCTCTACATCTGCCACAAAAATTATCTCTGACTCAAAATCTGCGATTCTAAATTATGGCAACGGCTGTATATCCCGCACCGCTGCTCGCATATTACGCTTCTGGCAGCCCCGGCACCCCATAACCCTCATCTGGACGCCAGCAAATGCTGGCCTCCCTGGCAACGAGGAGGTTAATTCCCTAGCCCGAGGTCTTACTTTCCGGACTAGAGGAATGGAGCCCCCTCTACAGGCCGAGGAGCACCTGCTCTCCTTCCGCTATTCTCTTCTACTACCGGGACAAACGAAGGGAATATACACCCCAAGCCCCCTCTCTCACCATGGAGCAGGCCGTACACTGGCGAAGCTTGCAGACTTGGACTGTTCCATACCCTACGCTACTACATGCCAGATACCCAGACCAGTTTTCCTCATCATGCAGACTCTGTGGCAAAACAGGACGCTTCTTACACATCCTTCTTACATGCCCCACCTTTCCTAATCCCCCGTAACCGAACTTAGCAGAGTCCTACTGGGAGTCTCTCACGAAGAGCACCTCAAGTCAAGACCAACGGAAGATCATTTCCAGTTCTATGAGGAGCAATCCTTGAGGAGCAATCCAGTCTTTGAAGAGCAATCTCTTGAAGGACTTTCTTTTGCCTTTTGAGGGTGTCTCCCATGTAGTAAGGGAGCACCCAAGTGCCATGCAGGGGGCTTCGCCCCCAATATCTGTTCCAAATGGCAATAAAATGTTTCTACCGAAGATCCAACTACAGGCCATCGAGCAGGATAATGAGGTCGCCGCCAGCCATAGACTAGTTGCCATCTAGTACGTCTCTCCTTAGGCCTGCTTGAGCGACGAAAGAAATTGTATGCAATCCAATCCAATCCAATCACACTTTATTCGGGTTTCATATGCTTAGAGAAACTGAAACCACCTTGAATCTCCTTTCTCCTCACACTACAAAAGTGCGCCCAGCCATGCTAGAGATATCGCGCGAACTTATTATTTTTTTTTGCCGTGGGTTTCAGCACCATTAAAAATCACTTCGCAGACCCCCCCCCCCCCCCCCCCCCCTGTACTCCGCGGACCACCATATCAGAAATATTGAGGTAAGCAATCGGTAATTAAGTGAGCGGAAACTATATGCACGTGAACGAGCAACGACAATGGTAGCTCGAGATAGGAGCGGCACCAATGCAGAATTAAGTGACAATTACAGACGTAAGCACAGCGTATGGGCTGGATGGTGACGAAATGCTGGGGACATAATTCTAGTAACGAAACCAACCACGCCAACCTAGTTATAACACGCTCTGTTTCCGTTACAACATTGTCACACAAACTTAACGCTCGATCGTACCATATTGCAACATTTATTCATGTCCTTATAATGCAAATGAAGCCCCCAATTTACAGCTATGCACATCTTTAGAAACCCAGTTGAGCGAAGTCATTCCTTGTCACATTGCTAAGGGCGTGGATGAAATATGCAGATAATTCCTCTTTTGTAGTCAGCGCATTTGTGTGCGTTGTTGAATATAACTGCAAGCATTTATCAAACTTATCATTTCTCTGCAATCTGCAATAGCGATGCTAGGACGTTAGCACAGATATGATTAAACCGTACCAAACCATACTATAGAGCTGCGTTGAGTGCTGCGCGGCAATCGCGGAATTCATTAATATTTGCTCACAGGAAAGGAATGACGCAGTATTTGTCACATTTTCTCTCTTGACGTCTATAACCCGCCATAAGGGAAGGAAGGAAGGCGAAAGTGAATGTGTAAAGAGAGTAATGGTTGCCGTAGTAGTTGTCGTCGGAGTAATTTCGACCACCCAGAGTCAGACATCTTTGTGGCTGGCGGTCAATTGGAAGCTAACATCGTATAATAACCTACTTTTCGGTCTCCAAAGTCCATAGCAAAGCAACATATTGGACACGGAACGTTCCACGTGCCAATAAATGTTTTTTTTTTTTCTTTCGTAATGAAGGGGTTTAGATGGTTCGCACAGCAATATATTTATCTTACGAGCTACGATGGCGAGCGTTCACAGCGACAGCTCGAGCTTCGTCCTCTTTGCCGTCTTCGCTTCTTTATCGTCAACGGCGCGCGACGTCTCTGATTTCCTCTTCTTTCTCCTTTCCACGGGTCGTTTGAGGCTGTCCAGGTGGAAAATTTCACGTTCTCTTCAGCGATGATCTGTTGATGGCGTAACGGGCTCTATAAGGTAATTATCCAGAGAAGTTTGCTGGTATGGACTCAGAAACTTGGGCGACTGGCCTAAAGTAGAAGAGTTTTTGAGGAGAATCGCTTGGCACTGTCGATATCATTGATCCCTCCGACGCCTCCTCTATTATTACAGACCCTACAGTGCATCACATTACCGCCCTCACTCCTCCTACTGGAGTCACCGACTCGAACACGTCTGATATTTTCGACCGTTCTGTCGACGCATCGTAGCCGCCTACCCAATGCGTCGAGCTCGTTGCCTTGCTTCAACGATTCAGCGCCTCCTTCGACTCTCACTACACTTCGTTGGGACGTACAACTGCGGTTCGCCATCATATCGGCACCGACCTTCACGCACCACTGCGCCAGCGCTCCGACCGGGTCTCAGCCGCTGAACGCCGCGACATCGATGACCAAGTGAGTGACATGCTCGAACGCGGAGTGATCCAGCTTTTCACAGCCCGTGGGCTTCACCCGTCGTTCTAACAAAGAAAAAGGACGGCTCCTTTTGGTTCTGCGTCGACTACCGTCGGCTCAACAAGATCACTCGGAAGCACGTTTAACCCCCCCACGCATCGACGACGCCCTTTACTGTCTGCAGGGAGCTAATACTTTTTTTCGCTCGACCTTCGCTCTGGCTATTGGCAGGTGTCAATGGCTGAAGCCGACCGCCAGAAAACCGCATTCATAACGCCCGATAGTCTATATGAATTTAATGTCATGCCTTTTGGTTTTTGCCGCTCTCCAGCCACATTTGAGCTCATAATGGACATCTTCCATGGGCTGAAATGGCAGATATGTTTCTGCTACCTAGATGATGTTGCCATCTCGAAGGACTTTCCATCGCATCTTCTCCGCTTCGAGAGCGTTCTTCGATGTCTGATCGATGCAGGCTTGCAGCTAAACTTGAAGAAGTGTCGCTTTGGTGCTCGACAGCTGATGATACTCGGCCAGATCGTGTTCAAGGACAGAGTCCTGCCGGACCCTGCCGAACTTCGTGCAGTGGCGGAATTTCCCAGGCCCACTTCACTGAAAGAACTGCGCAGCTTTATAGGGCTTTGCTCGTATTCCCACCACCTCGTCAAAAATGTATGCCCAAATTATTGCCCCTTGACCCAGCTTCTTGCGGGAAGCCCCGACTTGTCGGCCTGGTGACCTGAATGTGATTCAGCTTTTACTACGCTCCGCCGACTTCTGACATCCCCACCTATACTACATCACTTCGACCCGTGCGCTTTTACCGAGCTCCACACGGACGCCAGCGGCATCAGTATAGGTGCTGTTCTCGCCCAGCTCAAACCTGGTTTCCCTGAGTATGTCGTAGCTTACGCCAGTCGTGCCCTGACCACAGAAGAGAACAACTATACAATAACAGAAAACGAATCCCTAGCGATTGTTTGGGCCATCACTAAATTTCTTCCTTACTTGTATGGTCGGCCATTCGACGTCATCACCGATCACCATGCTCTGTGCAGGCTGTCGTCCCTCAAAGATCCGTCCAGCCGCCTCGCCCGCTGGGCTCCCCGTTCGTTTACAAGACTATGACATTCGTGTCCTTTATCGCTCTGGTCGCAAGCACTCCGACGCAGACTCCCTTTTGCGCTCCCCCGTGACCTCTGACCCTAGACCACACGCCGTCGCCGGCTTCACGCCTTTCTCCCTTGAAACCATAGATATGGCATCTGAGCAGCGCGAAGATCCCCCGATTGTTTCACTCATGAACGTTCTGGCCAACCAATCAGAATGCCACCCTTCTCGAGCTCTCCAACGTCAAGCCCATCAGTTTACTATCCGTGACAACCACCTTTACCAAAGAAACTACCTCCCTGATGGTCGAAAATGGCTGCGTGTTATTCCCCGACATCTCAGATCAGTCATTTGCGAGAGCTTTCACGGTGATCCACAGTGCGCCCAGGCTGGATTCCTGAAAACATATACCCGCCTACCTCATCGCTACTACTGGCAGAGCATGTATCGTTTTGTTCGACAGTACGTCCGCTCTTGTATCAAATGTCAGCGTCGCAAGAACCCACCACGCCCTCTAGCTCCACTGAAGCGTCTATCGTGTCCACTTCGGCAATTTGCACGCGTTGGAATTGACGTTTTACGGTCCTCTTCCCTGCTCTTCCGCCGGCAACAGGTGGATCATCATAGCCTGAGTTGCTTTGGGACGTTAAACCCCACACACCAAACCAAACCAAACCATTGTTGCCATCGACCACCTGACCAGATATGCTGAAACTGCTGCTTTGCCAGCTCGTGACGTAGCTGGTTTCATCCTTGAGAACCTTATTCTGCGTCACGGTGCGCCACAGGAATTACTTAGTGACCGTGGTCGTAACTTTTTGTCTGATCTCGTAGAAGCCCTTCTTTAGGCGTGCAGTGTTGTTCATCGTACGACGTCTGCCTACCATTCCCAGGCAAATGGAATGGTCGAGCGATTTAACCAGACCCTCGGTGACATGATGGCTATGTATGGTTCATCCACCCACTGAAATTGGGAACGTGTTACCATTCATAACCTAAACCTACAATTCTGCTACGCAAACGACTACCGGTTTCTCGCCTTATTTCCTTCTGTACGGCCGGGAACCTTCTTGCACAATGGACACCATCCCACCCTGCAGTCCCGATGCCTCCGAATTGACACCCATTTCTCAAGCCGCTGCCTGTGCCGAAGAGTGCCGTCAGATCGCACGTCACATCACAGCTCGAAATCAGTACCACCAGAAAAACAACCGCGCTGGATCCTGATGTTTGCCGTCTCCTTGCCGTCCAGACTCGTTGGTATGGCTATAGGTGCCCTGTTCTACTTTAGGCCAGTTGCCCAAGTTTCTGAGTTCATACCAGGCACCATATCGTGTGCTTGAGCAACCCTCTCCGGATAAATACCTTATAGAGCCCATTACGCCATCAACAGATCATCGCCGAAGAGGACATGAAATTGTCCACCTTGAACGCCTCAAACCGTACCATCACCCTGCCATCGTGACCTCCGCTTAATCCGCCAGGATGGCGTCTTTTCACAGGGGGAGTATTGTGAGAGAGATGCATGATCCGTGGAAAGGAGAAAGAAGAGGAAATCGGAGACGTCGCGCAACGTTGACAATAAAAAAGCGAAGACGACAAAGAGGACGAAGCTCGAGTTGTCGCTGTGAACGCTGGCCGTCGTAGTTGCTACGTAAGATAAATATTGGTTTGGTTTGGTTTGTGGGGTTTAGCGTCCCAAAGCAACTCAGGCTATGAGAGACGCCGTAGTGGAGGACTCCGGAAATTTCGACCACCTGGGGTTCTTTACCGTGCACTGACATCGCACAGCATACGGGCGCCTTGCTTTTCGCCTCCATCGAAAAGCGGCCGCCGAGGCCAGGATTCGGTCCCGCGTCCTTGGGAACAGTAGTCGAGCGCCGTAACCACTGCGTCACCTCGGCGGGGTATAAGATAAATATATTGCTGTGCTAACCATCTAAACTGCTTCATTACAAAAGAAAAAAAAAACATTTATTGGCACGTGGAACGTTCCGTGTCCAATATGTTGCTTTCCATTGGACTTTGGAGATCGAAAAGTAGGCTATTATTCGATGTTGCCATCCGTTTGACAGCCAGCCACAAAGATGTCAGAATCTGGGTGATCGGCATTACTCCGACGACCACTACTACGGTAACCCTTACTCTCTTTCCACATTCACTTTCGTCTTCTTCCCTTCCCCTATGGAGGGTTCTGCCCCGCCGGGGTGGTGCAGTGGTAAGACGCCCGACTGCTGTGCCGGAGTACCCGGGTTAGAGCCCTGCCTCGGCGGCTGCGTTTCGATGGAGGCGAAACGAAGAGGCGTCCGTGTGCTGTGCGATGTCAGCGCACGTTAAAGATCCCCAGGTCGAAATTACTCCATAGCCCTCCACTACGGCTCCTCTTTCTCTCTTTCCTCTTTCACTCCCCCCTTCCCTTACGGCGCGGTTGCGGTGTCCACAGAAAACAAGTCAGACAGTTACCGCGCCTTTCGCTTCCTGTGAACCAATTATTAATTATTAGACGTCAAGAGAGAAAATATGACAAATACTGCGCCATTCCTTTCCTGTGAGCAAATATAATGAATTCTGCGGATGCCGCGCAGCACTCAACGCAGCTCTATAGTATACTTCGGTACGGTTTAATCATATTATTTATGATATCTTAGCATTGCTTTTGAAGCTGGCCGCTAAATTATAAGCTTGCTAAATGCTTGCAGTCATATCCAACAACGCACACAAATGGCCTGACCACAAAAGAGGAATTATCTACATGTTTCATCCGTGCCATTAGCAATGTGACATAGAATGACTTCGCTCAATTGGGTTTCTAAAGACGTGTATAGCTGTAAATTGAGGGCTTCATTTGCATTATAAGGACACGAATAAATGCTGCAATACGGTACGATCGAGCGTTATATTTGTATCAGAATTATGTAATGGCATCTTACAACACACAATTCGAGCGGAAACAGTGTTGTCTGGGTTCGTTACTAGAACTCATGTCCCCAGCATTTCGTTGGCGTCCAGCCCATACGCTGTGCTTGTCTATAATTTCAACTTAATTCTGCATTGGTGTCGCTCCTATCTCGGGCTACCATTGTCGTTGCTCGTTCACGTGCATGTAGTTTCTGCTCACTTAATTACCGATTGCTTAACTCAATATTTCTGATATGGTGGTCCGCGGAGTCTAGGGGGGGGGGGGGGGAGGCTGCGAAGTGATTTTTAATAGCGCTGAAACTCACGGTAAAAAAAAAAATAGTAAGTTCGTGCGATATCTTTAGCATGGCTGGACGCACTTATGTAGTGTAAGAAGAAAGGAGATTCAAAGTGGTTTCAGTTTCTCTAAACATAAGAAACCCGATTAAAGTGTGATTGGATTGTATTGGATTGCAAACCATTTCTTTCGTCGCTCAAGCAGGTCTAAGGAGACACGTACTAGATGGCAGCTAGTCCATGGCTGGCGGCTACCTCATTAGCCTGTTCGATGGCCTGTAGTTGGATCTTCGGGTCCGAGCTTACCAGCAAGGCTTCCCACCGCTCGGGAGAAGGGAGCTGTATTAATTGCACTGCAGGTGGATTATTAGCGCAGTTCCAGAGAATGTGGTCGCATGTCGCTCTTTCGCCGCATTTATTGCAGTCTGGGTTGTACTGCCCTGGCTACATGAGAGTAAGGACCGCTGGATTTAGGAGGGAGCGAGTTTGTAGTCGGCGCCAGGTAGCTTCGTTCTTCTTTGTTAAGGATTTGTGGAGAGGTTGATATGTGCGCCTTTACAGCCTGAAGTGGTGGGCAATATTATTAAAAGAAATGAACCTCTCCTTTGTGAAATTCGGGTCGGAGGTCGGTCACTACTCGATCGACGAAACCTTGGGCTTGCCTGTAAGCTGCCTTGTTACCCGGATTAGACGAGTTGGCCGGGAACCAGATAATTTCAATTTCTCTACTCGGAGCAGAGGTGCTTCGGAGGATGCGGCAGGAGCTGACGGGATGCGGCCTCCCGCGAAATTGCGAATGGATCTTTTAGAATCACTGAATATAATATCAGCGGACCTGTTTGCAACAGCTAACGTTAAGGCCGCTTCCTCCGCCGTCTCGGAGGAGGTGGTTGCGATTGATGCGGCAGCCAACGGGGAACCGTTCCCATTCACAGCGGCCAGTGCGAACGCTTATCTCTGGGTGTGCCGATATTCCGCCGCCTCCACGTGCACTGCATTGACGTGTCGGCCGTACTTGGCATGTAGGGCGAGAGCCCTCGCCATGCATCGGCCTTCGTGGTGCGCGGGGTGCATATTCTTGGGCAAGGGTTTAATGAATAGAGCCGTCCTCATGTGTGTTAGTAACTATTATTTCGCATCCTTCTCTGGAGGTTATTCACACATGTGTAGTCTGTACAGGACGGCCCTTCCTGCGTTCGTGCGAGTGAAGACGGAGAGCACGTGCTTGAATGGAGAGAGAGAGAAATTGAAGGAATCTAAGCCGTTTGTTGATGTCCGCGTCGGTGAACTCCGAGCTCTGGCTGCGCTGCTGGGCGGCGTCGCAACGCAAAGCATTTCAGGTATCCGATGAGTGAGGGGCGCCTCCAGCGCGTCGCCTTTTTCCCACGGCCTCTGCAGGCCGCGTTAGGCTGCGTATGAAGAGGCCTGTTTAGTTTTCAGTCAATCCCAGTTCCTCGACCTGCTCCCCGATTTACGGCAATACTCAACACAAGACAAGATCGCCGCAAAAGATCACCTCCCCCCCCTCCTCTGTATCAAGCGTCCCCCACCATTTCCGATGAAACAGAAGGGCACCTGATACATTCCTGTACTACCTCATACATTTTTTATTCTACACTCATTATTCAGCTGACGGTCGTAATTGACTGCACCGTATATAATTAAAACCCCGCTTTAACCAAACTGTACGAAACTGCCCCCATGGTTAAGAGTAGCGGGCCTTGCATGATATCTAACAGACCTGCAAGGTTGATTCATACCCTATTCTCTAACCAACCCAAGTTAGTAGCAATTCCTGGTTTTGTGACAGCACGTGATGTCTATGTCGTGCAACCAATCGAAAATCGGTTGATCGGCCTATCGCCCACAACTACTATCTACCAGAGCGATGCCCTTGGCACGTGTGAGGCCCATCCTGCTAGCGAGGTGTGACCAAAGTAGATCGAGTCAGTGTTTTAAAATGATTTTTGAGAAAACGGAACACACTGGAGCTTCCTCGTTTGACGGTGTAGATCTGAAACGTGTCGCGATCTTCGCCACGGTGGCACAGTGGTTACAATGCCTAAAAAGTTAGCAGAAGCTCAGCTTGGTTAAGCCCGGTAGGTTGCAAAAGCAATACCCTCCGAAAGCATTAGCTGTGTGGGACCGAGCGTTCTTCTTCTCCACTTTTTCTTCTTCCTCAGCCCACATATAAAGCGCCGCTTTAACGAACCGATATGAACGTGCCTTAGTGGCCTATAGGGGTAACGTGAATGCCAGGGTCCTAGTGGGCTGATTCTAACATAACCGTCCCATGTGAAACGAGAGACCCAAGTGGGCAGCTCCTGCCAGCTTGGGGGCGTCTACGGGGGTCGTCTAAAGGTCAAAGGTCGAACGTGATTACCACCGGCACCACGGTGATGAATTGAAAGTGCGAGTAGTATTCCTTTCGCATTAATACAGTGCCTGCCGGTGCGCTCAGGTTCGGATCCGATCACTGGTGGCTACATTTTGATGGAAGGTGGTGGTGAAAACGTTTATTAAAAATATTTACATAGAGGTTGCTCTGGAGTCAGGCTTAGTGCCCTTCCTTCACAAACACTAGGCGGAGTCTCACGACGGGACCCCAGTGGTTTCCGCTGCCACCATTGCTCGTTTGACCAACGAAATTTGGGCTTTCAGACCGAAGCAGAAGAGTAAGGTCGCCTCCCTTTGTTCCCGGGTAGGGGTTGGGTTAGGTGCAAAGGGAGGGTTGCAGGGGCACGCCCACAGCATGTGGAAGGTCTGAGGACATTTCCACAGTGCGGGCACTCCCCCGGTTACTGATACTGAAAGTTTCGACAGCAGGGAATTAGTAAACGCAACCTGAGGGTGCTTATACCTAGGCCAAATATTATCAAATAAGTATGATGGGATCGATGTAAATATGGGGTTAGCCTCTCCAGGGACTGGCTCCAAAGACCTTAAATATGTTCGCACAGTTATAAGCTAAAACCGCGAATTTAGGTTAGGTATCCGAGCTTCCAAATATAGCAATCCATTGACCTCTCATTTGGCCAGACCTAAATAAAGGCGCAAGGCTCGTCGTTACAAAACAAACAGGGACTAAAGCTTGCGCCTTGGGCACCCAGAAAAAAGAATGGAGCCGGATTCAAGTATTGGTCGTACGTAGGTCTTATCAAGCAAGAGCAGAGTGTTCCGACGCGTACCACATTTCTTATTGCTGATTCTTATCAACCGGCCAAGGGCACGTTCACCTTTAAGCACAAGGCTTCTAATTTGAGGCCTCCAGTCTAACTGTGGGTCGTATAATACGCCCAAATATTTATTAGAATCAACCTGCTGGATTAGTACAGAATGATAAGACAAAGAAATGTTAACGGGGGATATCTGTGGAATTACTTGGACGGCACATTTGTTGGCATTTAAAGTTAGCCTTAGGCTGTCCAGCCAGATCTCCAGGGCATTTAGATAATCTTGCAACAATTGATATAATGTTTGAATATTTGTGGTAGAAGTAAAAAGCTATATTGTCTGCATACACACAAACATTGACGACCGGGTGAATGGGACAGTCACGCATTAGTATATTGAACAATAACGGCGACAGGACTGCTTCCTGGGGTACACCTCTTGACTGGGTGTAAGTGTTGGAATTTAATGCATTCTTTGTGCAGAAGAATGATCTATCCTTTAAAAATTCCCCAGTCCACGTAAAGATGTATGATGGAGGATGTAGATCAGCTAGCGTATGAAGCAAAATGCTGTATTCTACGCTGTTGTACGCCTTGGCAATAACTAAAGTAACTAGAGCTGAAACCTTTTTTTTTGCCTCATGGCAACCCTAATACGACTCTCCAAATCTGCGTTCCAAATCGAGCATCCCTGTCTGAATCCAATCTGAGCCTCGTTGAAGCCTTGGAGGGATAGAACATGATCCGGGAGACGAGATGAGACTATCTTTTCTATAAGCTTGACTAAATCTGAAGTGATAGCAATCGGCCGATTGTTGTCGAGATCAAACCCTTTCCTCTGGTCCTTAAGTAGTAAAATAATTTTCGATGTTTTCCAAGCTTGTGGAATCCAAGCTTTTTCCACAGACATTCACAATCTGCAATAGGTCCGAGGCAAAGTTTTTGAATAGTATTTTCAGCATGGCAACGACAACATATTCTGTCAACTGCAGGAGCAGTCGATTGCAGGCAATTAACTACAGACATTATTTCAGATATAGTTACCTCAGTGAAGTTTATACCAAACTGCAATCGTGCTGAAGAAAAGGTAGTGCGAGCTTGAAAGCGCGCCGCAAGGCCTCGGGCAATTGATTCCAATTGATTTATTTCATCTTTTTTAGACAAAGCAGTAGACTGGGTGGTATGAAAGGAGGGCAAAACTTTTGTACGTTCCATGTATCTATAGAGAGATTTCCGGTTGACTGGGTTTGACAAATAGGTGTTCAGATTCGCATTATATTCTTCCTCAGCCTTGGACATTGTTTTTTTAAACGAAGCTGCAAAGAATTTGTAATTCAGTTGTTTGGGCACTGATTATGGGCTAGGCGCTTCCATGCGGCTTTCCAGTGACGATAGGCTTTTTCGCAATCTTCATTCCACCAGTTCGAAGGCGTCTTGTTTTTTAATGGCAGACTGAACTGTAAACTGTGATTGCCGAGTTGCGTCTAGAACTGAAGACAATACTTCAGGACCGCGATTCGATTTATCAGAAGGGGCAGATGACCTGAAGGCCTCTCCTAGACATATCTTGAACAGGGTAATGTTGACAAATTTGCACGATGTACCAGTCGACCTGATCGGATTACATGCAATGTTGAAAGTGATAGGGTAGTGGTTTCTTGACGTACTGAAGTCTATTGTAGACCACGATGATACTCCAATACCATCTGTAGGTAATGGTAAATCAATAGCTGAATGAAAATTTGCTCTCATATAAGTATAGGCACGACTAGCTATAACATTGAACATTACTGGACAACCAAGACCAAAGTAACAGCCCACTATAGTCTGTTCTGAAACCCCATATGATATGATGGGAATTGAAGTCCCGAGCCAAAACTACATTTGAATTAATTGTCAGCAAAGCTTCTAAACAATCTGTCCTACGGACGCTTGTGGGAAAGTAGATATTTGCAGTTATGACCGGGGCACACTGCGGCACAATTAACTCAACGGCAAGTATCTCACAATCAGGCCCAATAAATTCATGAACCACTTTAGCACGATGAACTAGATTTGTTGAAATCAATGTTAACAAGCCTCCGCCCCTGCCGTGTGGGCGATCAGCTCTAAAATCACGGTAATTTGTAACTGTGAAAGGACGATTAGGAGAGAACCAAGTTTATTGCAGTAAGATAACATCGGGTGTAATTTTAAGAATAAGGTGCTGTAGGTCGTCGATAGAAGATAAGATAGAGCGACAATTCCACTGGAGTACAGAGATTCCCGCCATAATTATTGCTTTAAAAATGAGGCAACATTAGCCTCTTTCAACACATCCGTTTTCTTTGCAATTCCTTGAGTACCTTTCTTAGATTTGACAAGCAGATAGTCTGATTTATTAGGAGAAGAGGAAGCACGACGTTTCGGAGATGGGCAGGCCATCTCAACATCTGACTGACATGCGGTAGAAATAGGGATTGAGTCAGTATTGTTTGCTTCCACAGGCGTGGACGCAGAAGAGGAGGTAAGTTGAGTGTTATCTAATGTTTTATAGGAAATTGAGCAGGTAGACGGGGTTAGAGTATCTAAGGACGACGATGCAGTCTGCGCGGAAATTACTTGCTGCAAAGCATCGCTGAATGTATTAATCAAGCGATCAATTGCCCCAGCAACAGCCTTCTCTTCTACAGCAACAACCGACTTAGTTAAGCTTGCTCCAACATCAGGAGTTGAGGTGCGGACAACATTTGCGTATCCACTCTGCTTTTTTGCTACTACGGCATAAGCTTCTGCGTGTGAGCACCTGTCGCGTTGTATAATGTCTAGGACACTCTGCTAATCGGCCCTCTTTGGACAAGTGGGATCATCCGCTGTGTGACTGCACTGGCAAAGGCAGCAGTTAATAGACTCAGATGTGCAATGATCTGAAGCATAATCACCGCTGCAAACGTGGCAGCGCGTGGACGACTTGCACGCTTTGGCACTGTGCCCAAAACGCCAGCAATTTTTGCATTGTAATGGCCTAGGATGCAAAAGGTCAACACAGTATATAATTGGCCAAACTTTAATTTCACTTGGGCAAGAGGACCCTGCAAATGTGGCAATTACTGAATTCGTTGGTACGCGTGAGCCTCCAGCCTGTCTGCTACAATGGTACACTGACATGATACCAACACCGGCCTCATGAAGGTCCTCAAGAATCTTTGCTGGCGTAGCGGAGGTTTGTTTGAGCGCGCCAGCAAACCGTATACCACCCGTTTGGCATGGCGGTAGCTGTTGGAAACAGCACAGCGACCGGGGCGACAGCGAAGGACTGCGCTCCGCTTCCGCAAGCTGAACTCGTCAGAGTTAACTGTGAGGATGCATCTGTACTACCTTTCACAATACATGCATTTACAATTATATTTTATAATCGCAATCATATCTGTACACACAACCTCAAAGCGAATGAACCATACGGGCAGCTATCGAATTCGGAATACAAATACTACGAAATATGTTTCCAACTCATCACTGCATTGATTTAACGTGAAGTGCGACCCATTTCGATATATGATAGAACTGTTCTGCTTCAACAATGTATACTTTCAAGTTAAGTTAAACCACGGTTCAAGAACAGCACTTAAAAGAAGTAGTGTCTAAAGTACCATCCGTCGACGTTTTTATCGTATCCCCGTCCCCTACGTCGTAGTAGCCTCATTTGCACAACGTATTTTTGAGTAAGACGTCGAAACACGTGCGCTCTCAGTTAGACCATGAACGAAGACGATTAATTCGCAGCACATACAGCAGCGCTTACGAAAGCGGCTCCGCCCGCTGGCGCGGCGGACGACAGCACTCTCGCCGAGCGCTACTCCCTAGTCGTCGCTATGCCTAAATTGTTTCACATGGAAGGCACACCCGACGGCGCTTTACAATTGCTCAGCGCTACAGTAAATGGTCTCTCATGGAACTGCATGATTGCCGATCCCATGGTATAAATAAAAAAACGGCGGGTGGAGGTGACAGCAATCCGCTCAACTTGGAGCTTCGCAGCCGAGCGTTGCCTACCACTTCCGTGATGCCTGAGACCGCCAACCTACCGCCAACCCCATCGCCTGTCATCTGCCCCGGTGCAGCGCGTGAGCGCGACCCAGCCATCTTCAGCGGCACCGATGACACGGATGTAGAAGACTGGTTGGCGTCGTATGAACGCGTAAGTGCGTACAACAAGTGGGACGACAACGTGAAGCTCACAAACGTCATTTTTTATTTGAGCGACGTGGCCAATCTATGGTTTCGCAACCATGAGAGTGGCATCCCTACCTGGGCGGCTCTCAAGACCAGCCTGACCGAAGTTTTTGGCCGTCCCGCTATACGTAAGCTTCGCGCCGAGCAACGCTTGCAAAGTCGGGCACAACAAACCGGCGAGAACTTCACCAGTTTCATAGAAGATGTCGTCGACCTCTGCAAGCGCGTCAACCCTACCATGAGCGACGCCGAGAAGATCGGACACATTATGCAAGGCATTGACGATGACGCCTCCCACATGTTCGTCGCCAAAAATCCCCAAACTGTGTCCGATGTTATCAGCTTCTGCCAAAGCTTCGATGAGCTGCGCAAAAGGCGGCTTTCCACACGACGTGCTGGCCTTCAGCAGGCCACCCTTTCCAGCTTGGCTCTCTCCGGGGACGGTGCCCTGGATCAGCAGTCGCTCATTCAGCAGATTTAACAGTTTGTTCGTGAGGAAGTCGCACGCCAGCTTTCTTTGTCTACCTGCCCCCCCAGCCCCTGCGCCGCCGCTCACTCCCACTCTTCAGCGTGTCATACAAGCGCAGGTCGCTGAGGTTCTGCCTTCACCTCCTCAGCAGCCCCTGGTGGCGGCTCCTCTCACGTACGCTGATGTTTTGGTGCGGCCACCACACCCTGTCGCCCCTGTATACAGCCGGCCTCCCCTCCTATACGAGCCTCAGGGAAATCAGCAACCTCAGCAGCCTAAAATCCCCCCTTACCGTCCGGTTTTCCGCCGTCAATTACAGCCACAGCCTTCCAACCCCTGGCGCACACAAGACAACCGACCCATTTGCTACGCCTGTGGAGTCGCCGGCCATGTGGCTCGTTTGTGCCACAATCGTGGCCCTCGTCCCTACGACTATACACGTGAGCCGATGTACAATCTTACCCCGCACCTCCACCACTTGTAATAGGAGTCCTTGAACAGGGCACTACGCCGTCAACAGTCAATGGAACGTTCTGCGATCAGTCGTTGCACTTCTGTAAGCGCACGCCCGAGCATCGGAGAGAGAGAGCTTCGTTGTCGTTTTCTTTCCTGACCGTCACGCGCGTTGAACATGGTTGTCGTTCTCTTCAGAGCATCAGGCGCTGAACATATCAGAGCCGAATACCGGTTTTACAATGTAAATTTCATGAACGCCTTAGCAGCGGAGCTAGCGTGCAGACGATGAGCCGCTCCGCACCAGCGGCAATGTGTTGCGAAAATGTTTAGTATTGCAGTTATCAGTAACACGGTATGAGTCAGAAATCCGGAAGCAATTTTTGCTTTTTTTACTGTTGGCTTATTGTTTAAGGGAAGAGCAGATTTTATCATGCTCCTCTGGCGCCGGCGGAAGAGATCCATCGTATCGTTGGCGCGGATGGCTTGCGGGATGCACAGCCTGCCCGGCGTGCGTGTTTACCACGGCGGAGGAAGCAAAATGGGCATCATATTCGTGAGTCCGTCATTGGTACTAAGTTTATCTGGCTTACAGAAAACATTCACTGGCGAATTAAATCAGGATAGACATGAAAGCGGTGAAGCAGAAACATATCACAGCCGCACTCGGACTGTGGTTGCATGCTTCCCGCATACGCTCTCGGCAATCATCTTACGATTTCTTTGAATGATTGCGCAGCCCATGATCACGAATTGTTGTCCCGATGACATTACCACTAAAATGGGCACTAATAAAGATATTTAAGTCTCTCAAACAACAATACACCGAGGTGCAAGGCCGTTCTGCTGTGCATGAAGCGTGCGAATGCACAGCCCTCTAGGTACTGACAACAATGGTCTGGCGCAAAGAATCTGGTTAGAGAGTATTTTCCTTCTCTCCTGCTTGCTCTTGGTAAAACAATCTATAAAACTAGCCTCGAAGAAAAACCAACAACATCCGTACCCGACACGTGTGCATAGAACGATAGAGGCAGACAAGAATAGTGAAGGCTGCTCACCAATTAATCGTGGTGTCGTCCCGAATACGTGCCATCTTATGCATCACCTTGTGCTAATAGGTAAATATACACAAACAAGCGTTCGAAGACGATCAACACCAAACTCTCATACATCCAAACAATTCAACTCACCGACATAGAAAACAAAACATCCATCAAAGTAGGATACCTCAGAAACAAAAGGTTTTTGAGGCTTGCATCGCCGGCGGGTACCTCAAAGAACAGTGCACAATATCCAAAGCTTGCACATGTTCGTAAGCATTGTAAGTGGAGTAATGATCACGCAGCAAGGTCCTATTGAAAAATTAAAATGCCACACAAGAATGTATTGGCAAAACAAACGCGGCAGTCCAGCTTCGCTTAGCTTGCCATTTGTCTTATAGTCCGTCCCTCGAAGGTATAAAATGTTGCGTCGGAAACTATGTTCAAAATCAATGTGTTTCAATTATGCTGCCCTATTTAGGGCTGGTAAAACCCCTGGCATTATATTTGCTACTTTGGATTACTTAAGGATTTCTGGAATAAATGCAGCCTCATGACTGCAGTTGGTTTAAATGTTGGGTGGATGCCAGTAACAGCAAGACTGCAGATCGAAGAGGTAAATTGTTTAAAACGAAAGTTCGCTGTGTGACCTGACGCCTTGAGGTCAACCGAACGCCGACAGGTACAAATGTCATTAATTTTTGATCATAGCCTCTTTAGTTTAGGTCTATCGAGAACTATTTTGTCGATATCGCGCATATGTTATTCATTGCTTTGCACAGCTGCCTAATATTGAGAAAATGGACGAATATCCTGCTCAGTGAAAAAACAATTGTCGCCACCGTCTGATACGCGCTGAAGTGCAAGGACGCGTGCTCACGGGATTTTAGTGATTACAGCATTTCAGATTACAGCATTACAGCATTTGGCGCTTCTTCATCTTTTTTTTACATCGGCTTAGAAACACGATTGCACCGTTTTCTTCGAACACGCGACCATCACTTGCAGCCCCCGGTATCGAGTAAAGCGCCATCTATCGGGAATCGGAGAACCGTGGATATTGCCATTATCTAATTTGTATGAGTTATCGGCCATCGCAACCTCGTTTGGTTCAGAAATCCTTGAGACGATTCGTTTGGTGCCACCCGCATGTGCCTGCGACCTGTGGTTCTCAAGTAACACCCTACCAACGCCGATTTTCGCTGTTTGAACAGCAAATGGTCGAAAGCGCGATTACAATATTCTAGCGAGAGTAGATTTAGACTGCTAAGTTTCTGTGTATGAGCCCAACTAATCCTCAGACTGTATGCCAGTCTCTTTACCCCTAAAATAGAGCCATTATTGTAGCCGTATGACGTATACAACCAGATGGCGCGTTCGTTGAGAGGGAGTATAAATTGCGGAATCGGTACTAATTATAGTTATTGCTGTAGTAACTGTTCATAATACGCCCCCCCCCCCCCCCCCCCCCGAGGGCACCACGCGCCTGGGTCGTCATACCTACGGTGTGCTTTAAAGGGGTGAGACACCAAATTAAAAGGTTGTCCAATGCTTGCCATGCCCCTCCTTTATGTGTGATGGTAATCAGGTCAAGGATTGGCTCAAGGGAGGCGTAGAATATATTTTAACTCGATTTTAAAAATCTTCGCACATTTTTTTAATAACGTTGTTTGTTGTAGGGCATAATCGAATATGTAAATATAAAGGGGGTATTCAATGAAAGAAAAAAGATTAACTGATCTAATGAAGTTCAAGAGAGAGCGATGATAAGGCCCTTGAGTTCATGCAGTGTATGAAGATGAGTTGTTCGGCGAAAAGCCCACTGCCGTCAGGTGCTGAATTCCCGTCCGCTTCAGTGCCGGGCAGACCCACAACAAGTGGTGAGTATCTGCCTCGTGATCTTCTGACTTGCAGACCGGACATTCTGGAGCAGACCGGACGTTCTGGACATTGATATAAATATCGATATTGAGGCCATGTTCGTGTCACGGCAGGTATGAGGGCAACCCCGACCCGGATCCTCCTTAGCGCAACCTCCTCAGCGCGGGTAAGACCGCTGGGGAGGGTTACCGCACACGGTGGGACAAGAGGACGTGTGCGGCGCCGGAGGTGCTCCTTTCTTGTGATAAGCAGAGTGGCGTCATCCATAGTGAGGAAGCGCGTCATTGTTGAAGTTAGAGTCGCCTGGAGAGTTGCAGAATCTGCAGAGGTTTGCGAACTGAGTAGGTTTCTGGGCTGCGACTGACGCGTTGGAGCAGACGTGTTGCTTGTAGGGCGTCGGTGCGGATGACAATTTTGGCTTTAGGCAGTAAGGGCGTGACAGAGAGAGAGCAAAGAGCATCTGGACAGCACAGAAAATCTTTGCACGTGCGCTGTCATATTCTGGACCCATCACTAGCGCATTTGCTGTGACGTAGATTAATTTAAATAAACATGATCAGGTATTCGTAACGTCAATGCAGCTTTCTGGCGTAGGAGACAATGCTTTGTCTTTTGCGACATGCTGCCATTAGCCCAAGCAACCTTGCAGTTGCTGGTTGGCTCCTTTTGGCTCTTTCATTGCGCCTGTAGCGTAGGGTACCTCGTACATGAGAGCGTTCTAGCAGTTCTAGCGCGCGTACGACACGATGGCGCACATGCATACCAACCGTAGCTAAAACTATAATTGGCGGCCATTTTGATTCATTTAAATCTGCGAAGTCTTGTGCAGACGGAGCTGCAATGGTCAGCGGATGGTGTTGTTGACCGCCATAGTCGAGACGGGAGTGCGGTGAAGCGACGAAAGAATGTAGCGCTCTTTCCTATCAGAGTTCCTATCAGAAAACACAAATGTTATCAGGAATGCCTGCTATACTCGCGCAACAATAGCACGTCTGCACAAGTGCAGAGCTTTCGGCCACGGTGCGTACCGTGGATGCGCCAGGCGTCGAAATCCGCTATTCTGTGCCTGCCCCACTCGTTGCTAGGCCTAGTCGGTTTCGCCGGAATGGGTCAACGCTCTAATAAAGACTAATATGTATCATTACTTTGCTAGGAGTCTCATCTCAAAATAAAATAAGGTCAATAAGACCGCTGCTTGGTGACCGTTCTCAATCGACTGAAATTGCTCTCTACAAGCAGCGTCAAAGGACCGTTGCGGGCCACTTGCGGCATTGCTCGGCGCACCAGGTGACACCGGCGCTTCATGGTGATCGTCCGCGCGTCCTGCAATGTAAGCAATCATATATTTGAGTTCACTATTGCTGAAACTATTCTCGATTGCACTTTTCATTTGCTAAATCTTGTGAATTTTCTCTCCAGAATTATTATGTTCGCACACATGAAAGCAGCGCTCAAAACAGTGCACGAAAAGCGGTGCGATCAGTGCAATGCAAACTATAAACGCGTGACCCATTTACACACTCTCCTTCATAGTCAGACCCTCTTCCCTCTTTCATTATCTCAAGCCCCTAGTATAGCGTAGGGATTTGGCCGCAATTGTAGAAAAGTGAGCCGCTTCCGACATCGGCGCTGCTACGAGCGACACGTTTCCACAGTGTGCTACGGTGTTGCCTAATCGGCGAAATGTTTCCGTATAGTTCGTTTTGGCGGAGCGTGACCGGATCGCCAACAAAGCGCAAACATCATTATTGCGAATGGACTTGACCTACACTGCTTCCGCATTGACTCCGTGATCACTGAAGACAGAGCAGACTACGCGCGTACTCGTTGACGTCATGAGTTATTGGTCCACGTGACCTTTCGATCTGCTTTCTGTTGTTTTACCTCCAAGTAAAAACCTGGAAGCTACAAACAAGATCGAAATTGCGGTGTATAAATAACAAGATAATAAATTGTCATTCGATTCCGTGGTTCTAACACCGTTTCTATACTTACACAATAGATACGCACTATTTACAAAAAAAATTGGCTGTGGTTTGACCAATAGCTATTCCCAGTAAAATTACGGAAGCAACATCTGCGGCGGACGCGGAGGTGGCCTCAGAGTCACCGCGCCGCGGAGGAGTCAGCGGCGGCGCTGACGCGATAGCTGTGCACCATGTGACGTCACTTTCCTCCTGGCGCATGCGCAGCTGGAACGGCGGCGGCACCTCTGAGCCACCCGCGCCGCTGAGGAGTCGGAGGCGGCTCCGACGTGGCTCTCCAGCTTTGCCCTGTGTAACGTTACTCGCTCCTCGCGCATTCACAGCTTGGTTTATTGGGGGCTCCGCGAAATTGCTCAACAACTAGCGTAGTGTTGCTTGCGCACCAAAAGTACACCACGAAAATTTCGTGTCCCTACCGCTTTAACTTGGCTGCCATCGTGTGTGGCAACACCATGGTGAACATTGTTTCGGACTTACAGAAAATGAAACTTAAGCCTTGGGTGCCACTGTAGACAATAGAACTACAGACGCAGTCAGTTGTAGCAACAGATAAATCTTAATGGCCTAGAAGAATAGAACTCATAACCGTGGAGCGTTGCATTGAGTGCGGCGTCGAATGTGCGGATAGTGCACAATTCATTCATTCATCATTTATTCTACTGGTTGTCGAGGGTCTACCTTTGCTGAGGTTATTTTAATATGTTAAGCATTTTCAACGTTTGACGGTTTCGTGTGTGTTACTCCATGTCTGTCACGTGACACCAAGGACTTCGGCTGTAATTGCTAAATGTCCAAAGCATGTTCTATTGTTCCGTTGTCAGACGGGAGGAAGTTTGGCTCCAGAAGGTGCCGCACCTCGAGGTCTCACATAACCTATCAGCTCGTCATCATTCATACATGCCCGGCAAGTCCCCCTCCTCCTGGAGGTCCGGAGGTCGGGGTTTTTGTTTCGGGTTTACGGCCGTACCCCGGCAAGGAGGCAGTTGTGTGGTAACACACACACAGCAGTTACACCGAACACTATGCCAATTGTGCTTAAGGTCCCCGCTGTAACAGCAGAGCGAACACTGGGAGACAGGACCTTCTGTGAACCTCGGAAGTCCTGAAGGAAACTGTATTCCTAAGTGCTTCATATCGGCACTGTAATGGTACGCTCAGAGACCGTGCAAATAATCGGTGGCCTGCTCCACATGTCCACGAAATCTTGCTCGCCGAGGTGAA
Source organism: Amblyomma maculatum (assembly GCF_055883805.1). Classification (NCBI taxonomy): domain Eukaryota; kingdom Metazoa; phylum Arthropoda; class Arachnida; order Ixodida; family Ixodidae; genus Amblyomma; species Amblyomma maculatum. Next base: position 81,894,653 of record NC_139353.1, read on the forward strand.
GCTGCTCACGTCTTAGGTGAAACCAGACCTCCCTGCGGATTCGTGCGAGCACCTCATGAAGGCATGGAACACAGCGTCCATACGCAGCGGCTCACCTCGCAGACCAGACTTGGTGCATGCACTCAACGAGCAAGAGCACGAACTGCTTCACTGCATGCCTGGACAACGGGTTGAGGTACCTGACAGTCTGATACGGCACTCCTAGAATATCGAACAAGTCAGCCGCTCATCGAAGGAGGGCTGCTGGGAGAAGACATTGTGCAAAGATGTGCACCATGCCTTCACGACCACCACAGAACGGGCAAACTGGATGCAAGTTCGCTAGCGTGAACGTTCTGCTGCGGATGGGGAGACAGCCGCCCGCAAGGCGATACATGACAGTTGCTCTACTAGCAGCCAAGAAGTTTGCCAGTATCAGATTCCAGCTTGGGCGCATATAAGACAGGTCTCTATACCTACTTATATACCTAGGAACCTAGGAGGGAGCTTCGGCGTCAAATGATTGGCTAGATCCTTTAACGGTACTGCCAGAATATCTAAGTCAGCCTGGAGGCCTCTAAGTCGCGGCAAGCAGTTAGCTGCTTGTGCGTAGAGGGGCGAAGGAGAGCCAGAACGGGGAACGCAGTGCGAAAGCGTACTTTGCGAAAAAAGACGAATGCAGGTGCTTAGGAAGAATGAGGTCAAGCTTCGAGTCAGGGACATGTCTGAATTCAGGGCTGTCTGGGTCCATCTGACGTGTAGCACGGCGGTTACTATGCCCAGGTCCGAGATGCCAAGGCCTCCCTTGTCCCGTGGCTGTGTCACAACAGGCCTCCCGATTTGATCTGTCCTTCTGTTCCACAGGAAACGGAAGACGATTCTTTCAAGCAGTAGCTTTGTACGTGCTGGCAGAGGTGTTATGCAGGCGACATACGTCAGGAATGAGAACATAATTGACCAAACGACAGTAGCCGGTGCCGTGAGAGGACACGCCAACGTCCCTTATTCTTTAACTCTCTACTCAAGCCTCTCTTTAGCAAGGGGCCTGTTTGTCTCTGAAAACCCGCCGGAACGAAAGTAGAATCCTAATTTGCGAACCTCATCCCTCATAGGAAGGCCATGAGAGGGGTTTGGACTGGATGGCGCTTGCCTGATATACAGGGTGGCACTCCTGAATTTACTCAGCCTGGCGCCACTAGCCCTACAGTACCCTTCTATGACGTTCAGGACAGAGCACACAGGTGCTTCATTCGGAACGATGATAGTAAGGTCGTTTGCATAGGCAAACATGGGGACAGGCCTGACGATAGCGGAAACCTGACTATCTGGGAGTTTTTTGCTAGTCTTTGAAGGAGGGGCTCGATTGCAAGCACATTGAGAGCAGGTGACAGAGGACATCCCTGCTGAACTCCACGATCTATATCGAAAGCCTGCGAAACCATACTTTGAACTATTACTGCAGAGGTAGGATTTGAGTACAAGACTCGCACCACCCTCTGAAAATAAGACTGAAGGCCAACCCCCTCTAACACTCTGAACAAGTAGGCATGACTAATAATATCAAATGCCTTTTCCTGGTCGAAAGAGCAAAGGATGCCTGACAGATTACGCGCATGCGCCCTAAGAAAGAGATCTCTAAGGGCGAAACCATGGACCTGGGTGGAGCGGTCTGGAACACAAGCCAGAAGAGGACCTAATAGGTCGCCAAGGAACATAGTTAACCGTTTGGACAGGCATCTCGCGATGAGCTTGTAGTCGCAGTTCAGAAGCGTGATGGGATGCCAGGCTCTTAGGTCAGTGCGTCTCGACCCGTCCTTACACAATAAAGTGATCAGACCCTCGCTTTGAGTATCTGACAAAGCCCGCTCACTGAGCACCTATTCACTAATGAGGTGAAACGACCCCCCAGTTGCCCCGAAAATTTGACATAAAACTCAACGGGGAGGCCGTGCATCCCTGGGCTATGATTTCGTGGAACCTTAATGTCTGCTAAAATTTCACCTGCGTCTAAAGGATCACCTGGGACATCTATCGTTCCAGAGGGCCTCTCAGGAGGTCGTTGGTGGAGGGGGTGCTGTATACAATTAACATTAATCTGTTATATTGCCACCTGACGGTTCGAGGTAGCGCTCGAATGACGAAGAAGTTGGAGACTCGCGCGCTTCGGCTAGCTAGGACTGTGGACTCTTGAGCTTGTGTCTTCGTGTTACCATTTCCCGGGAACCTCTGTCTTGACTGTGTGTATCTGCCCCTGTTGCCGATACCCATAAATCCCTGTCTTCGTGACAGTCTTGGTAGAGCCGCTGGGTAATTGTCCTCTCAATGTCGCACACCCCTCCGCGAACCAACGACACCGAGCTTTTGCCTGTGGACACGCCAGTTCATCGCGTCAGCCGGAGGAACCTGGGCCTTCCTCCCGAACACGGGCCCTTGGAGTTCACTTCAACAATGAGCCTCCGGCCAGCCACGCAAAGCACTACGTCGGTCATGCAAGGTTATCCTGTTTACTTTCAAAACACCCGAGGGCCGAAATCGTTCCATGGCACTGCGCATGAAGACGTTGAGGATTGGCTAACTCAGTTCGAACGAGTCGCACCCTTTAATCAGTGGGACGGCAACTTAAAGCTACGGAACGCCATTTTCTGCCTGGAAGACCATGCTTTGACATGGTATGAGAACCGAGAAGGCACAATAACATCATGGCCTCAGTTCCGCCGTCTTATCGGAGAGGCGTATGTCAGCCTGGATAGGCGCGAACAAGCAGAACATGCTTTACAATCTCGGAAACAGATGCCAAACGAGTCCGTCATGATGTATGTTGAGGACATGAGGAAACTATTTCGACGTGCGGATCCCAACATGTCTGAAGAGAGAAAGCTGCGCCACCTGATGCATGGGATTAAAGAACAGCTTTTTGCTTTTCTTGTACGTAGCCCACCAACTACACTTACCCGATTTTTAACAGAGGCGGTCACCATGGAAAAGATCCTACACCAGCGCCGCTCGGCGGTCTACGACAGCCCAATCCTCGCTACGACTGCTGCCGAGCCTCTTACAGCTGCTGTAAGCAATACTGAACAGATCCGAGATATTATTCGTGCAATTGTACGCGGGGAACTGCAGAAGGTTTGTGGCATGTTCCAACCCAGGGGTAATTCTCTCGCACATATCATCCACGAAGAGATTCAGCAAGTCACGCAGCCATCTCTGCATGTTGCTGAAGCTCAAAGTACCCCTGTTCCTGATTATTCTCGTCCGACTTACGCTGACATTCTCCGACGCCCAGTTTCCGTCCAAGCTCCGTTGTCTACGTTACCACCAACCCAGTGCATGCCCGTCCAGCAGCCAACGCAAGACATTCCTGTACAGCAGCCAACGCGGTGCGTGCGGCCACAGAGATCAAACATTCGACGAACGGACGTCTGGCAGGCCCCTCGGAGCCGCCGCCTTTGGTACCACTGTCGGGAACCTGGTCACATTTTCCGGTGGTGCCCTTATCGGAAACTCGAACCGGAGGGTTTTTACACCAACGCACCTAGACGCACGTTCGGACCAGTACCTCGTGACATTGGAGACAGCCTCGCACAAGGGAGCCTCCGGATGGCGCGCCGACAATCCAGGTCTGCATCCCCACGTCGGCAAACCCCTTCAACAACTGGTGACTTCCCGCGAGCACCGCCTGTTCGCTCGCCAAGCCCTCACTGGGAAAAGTGAGTAGAGCGACCTCCGGGGGCGGGGCCGCTAAATATCAGCACAAGGAAGCCCCCCCAATGAGAACAGATATGGACTTTGGAGCAGAAACGACAGCATTTGGTTCACGAGACCAGCTATCGCTGGACATCCCTGTGTGCATCGATGGTCATAATGTCAGCGCTTTAGTGGATACAGGAGCAGACTTTTCGATTTTGAGTGGGAAACTGGGATCGAACCTTAGGAAGGTTATGACACCATGGTGTAGCACGCAAATACGCACGGCTGGGGGGCATGTAACTACTCCTATTGGACAGTGCACGGCTATAATCCAGATCCGTACGTCAACCTTTGTTGTCAGCTGCGTCATCCTCCGGGAATGTTCTTGTGATTTGATTCTCGGTGTGGATTTCCTGCGGGAATATGGTGCCATCATTGATCTCCGACAGCGAACGGTCTCGTTCTCAACGAAGAAAGCGGCTGCCAGCCCCACTGATGGCCAACGTACGTGCGCCCTACGGGTTTCAGCCGAGTGTGTCTCAGTGGCTTCCCGCTCCAGCGTGTTTGTGAGTGTTGTGTGCGACGGGCTTCGTGACGGGCCGATAATAGCTGAAAGCAACCGTTCGCTTTTATTTTCTCATGGCATCTGTGCAGCTCGAAGCTTAATTATTCTCAGCAGCTTAATTATTCTCAGCTCTGAGCTTCTCGTAACGAACTTCACGAATGAATCTCGCCACCTCTATCGCTCTACTGCCATCGCTTTCGGCGAACTGTTAAAGGAAGGTTCTGAATGTTTTGCGTCTGACATTATTGATGCTCCCAGTGCTCTAGACCACATCGATGTTAGCAGAGACCTTTATTTCTGTCAACAACGCGCCCTGCGTGCCTTACTGCTGGAGTACGCCCCGTGCTTTGCCTCATCATCGAAAGTCCGGTAAACTTCTATCACCAAGCATCGCATCTTAACGTCTGACGATGTCAGACCTTTTCGACAGCAGCCGTACCGTATTTTGGCCAAAGAACGTGAGGCAATTCGGACACAAGTCCAGGAAATGCTTAATGATGATGTTATTCAGCCGTCTAAAAGTCCGTGGTCGTCGCCAGTCGTGTTGGTTAAGAAAAAGGATGGCACGCTGCGTTTTCACGTTGATTACAGGAAAGTGAATGACATCACAAAAAAAGATGTATATCCGTTGCCCCGTATCGACGATTCACTCGATCGACTTCGCAACGCGAAGGTCTTTTCCTCCATTCATTTAAAAAGTGGTTATTGGCAGATAGAAGTAGATGAGCGCGATCGGGAAAAGACTGCCTTTGTGACACCCGATGGCTTATATGAATTTAAAGTATTGCCTTTCGGTCTGTGTTCAGCGCCAGCGACGTTCCAGAGAACGATGGACACCGTACTTGCTGGTCTTAAATGGCAAACCTGTTTGGTTTATTTGGACGATGTCATCGTGTTTTCAGAAACGTTTGACCAACATCTTAAGCGGCTGCGAACGGTATTGGACGCTCTTCGCTCGGCCGATTTGACACTCAAACTGGAAAAATGTCACTTTGGATATCAGCAGCTAAAATTTCTCGGTCATGTGGTTAGCTCTGACGGTGTCCGGCCTGATCCTGATAAAACAGCCGCTGTAGCCAATTTTCCCATCCCTACCACGAAGGAAGCAGTCCGACGTTTCTTGGGCCTGTGCGCGTACTATCGCCGTTTCATTGCCGATTTTGCCAAGATTGCAGAACCTTTGACGCCCCTGACACGTGATGACGTCCCGTATGTCTGGTCTTCCGAGCAGCAGGAGGCATTCATCGAGCTGCGCCAACGGCTGCACAACCCTCCCGTTCTTGCACACTTCGATGAGGACGCTGCCACCGAAATTCACACCGACGCCAGCAATGTCGGTCTGGGTGCTGTTCTGGTCCAGCACCAGCAAGGTGATGAAAACGTGATCGCTTATGCCAGCCGCACCCTTTCTCGGGCAGAATCAAACTATTCAACTTCTGAAAAGGAGTGTCTCGCCGTCGTTTGGGCCACAATGAAATTCCGACCTTACCTCTACGGCCGTAAATTTAAAGTTGTGACAGACCATCATGCTTTGTGTTGGTTAGCTAGTCTTCGAGATCCATTAGGACGTCTTGCACGGTGGAGCCTTCGTATGCAGGAGTTTGATTACTCTATCGTTTATAAATTCGGACGTAATTAGAAGATGCTGACACACTGTCTCGATCTCCCGTGGAGTTGGCCCATGACAGTAGGGATGAAGACGCCCATTTTCTAGGCATTATCAGTTCCTCTGATTTAAAGGCCCGGCTACGGGCTGATCCAGACCTCAAAACTGTGATCGATCATCTGGAGGGTTTCGATTCTACAGTATCTCGACTGTTTGCTAAGAACTTGTCATCCTTCTGTACGCGCGACGGAATCCTCTACAAGAAAAGCGCCGGCAACAGTGACCGAGCCTATCTTCTTGTCATCCCTGCAGATCACCGCGATGAAATCCCTCATGCTTGCCATGATGAACCCACCGCTGGACACTTGGGCTTTGCACGCACTCTTGCCAGAGTGCGCCAGGCCTACAATTGGCCCAAACTTACCGCCACCGTTCATCGATATGTTAGAGTTTGCCGCGAGTGCCAGCGACGCAAGACACCGCCATTGAAGCCAGCGGGTTTCCTGCAGCCTATTCCCCCACCGCTAGTACCATTCGACCAAATTGGTATGGACTTTCTTGGCCCTTTTCCTCTATCGTCAGCTGGCAATAAGTGGATTATCGTGGCTACAGATTATCTAACACGTTACGCGGAAACTATGGCGGTGCCACGTGCAACATCCTCCGAAGTGCCACAATTTTTCATGACGCAGATTGTCCTCCGCCATGGCGCCCCTTCATACGTCATCACTGATCGTGGCAAGGCATTTACAGCGCGTCTTCTTGAAGAAGTTTTCCAATTAAGCCAGACACATCACCTTAAGACTACTGCTTACCATCCTGAGTCTAACGGCCTTAGAGAGCGACTAAACAAAACAATAGCGGACATGCTCGCCATGTATGTCGATGTCCGGCATAAAACATGGGACGAGATATTGCCTTATGTCACATTTGCATATAACACGGCTGTCCAAGAAACAACTCGATTCCCTCCGTTTCGCCTAGTATACGGACGCGATGTACAGACCATGCTCGACGCTATGCTTCCATGTGCGGCTGACGACCAGCTGCTTACCGCTGACGCAGAAGAATTCACCACTACGCTGAGGAAGCTCACCAACTCGCCCGTAATCACCTTACAAAACAGCAAGCCACAGATGCACGCCGATATAACGACCGCCATCGCTATGTCGTGTTCCAGCCTGGTGACAGAGTCTGGGTGTGGACACCTGTCCGGCGCCCAGGCCTGTCAGAAAAACTTCTCAATCGTTACTTCGGACCCTACAGAGTGTTGCGTCGCCTCTCAGAAGTTACGTACGAGGTTATTCCAGACGGAACTGTACCGAGTTCTAGTCGTCAGTGCTCGTCTGACCTGGTGCATGTGCTTCGCATGAAGCCGTATTTTACCCGCTGAAATTCGTATTTGCCATCTGGAGCAGTTTTTTTTTCTGTGAGCTGGCGGTTTTTTTTCGAGGGGGGGGGGGGGATAATGCCACCTGACGGTTCGAGGTAGCGCTTGAACGACGAAGAAGTTGGAGACTCTCGCGCGCTTCGGCTAGCTAGGACTGTGGACTCTTGAGCTTGTGTCTTCGTGTTACCATTTCCCGGGAACCTCTGTCTTGACTGTGTGTATCTGCCCCTGTTGCCAATACCCATAAATCCCTGTCTTCGTGACTATTTTGCTCGTCTATTGTTAGTACAGGTGAAGAGACCCTATGCGCAATGCTTAACATTATCTCCCACAACGCAGAAAATTGCTCTGAATAGGGAAGAAAAATGATTTGCGTCTTTCAAGTACACTTGTATATATGAGTTCTTTAATAACTGAGGCCAACTTCGTTTTTCAAGACACAAACAGTTGTTGTTTTACTGGCGGCTTCTTCTGCATTCTAGTTGTTTGAATAAATCCTATAACACAGTAACATCGCACAAAGCTATTTACACCAGCTATCGAGATGGATGTGCTAGGCATTAGCTTTGAGTGAAAGGGTAATTTTATATTTGTGCGCTTATCATTGGTTGTTTCCGATTGCCATAAAAGTGAGGCAAATTTGTCAATAGCGACGATTTTGTTCCTTTTGTCAGTGTTGCGCATCGTGTGCTTTGCACCCATTGCTTTTGTATTGCAGGCACAGACGATACACGCTCATACGTTGCAGCTTGCTTGGTGCACAATCAGGTCGGCGTATAGCTACAAAATGGAAGTTTAATCAACTTTTAAGCGGGCTAAAATACCACGGCGAAGTGTAATACGCTGAAGAGCGAAGCTTCCAATGAGCGAAGCTTCCGTAATGCGGTCAACCTAACGTTTTACGCAGCCGGACGGCCCAAACTAAGGGCGAAATTCAAAGTAATATCGTTATAACCATGCAGCTTGGCCACGCCCGCTGCAGAGAAAAAAAGTGTGTCTCTCGCAACCCTACAAGCAATTTGCTCCTGTACTAGCCGCGTCAGCCTTATCCACGCAAATGTCTTCATTTCAACGGGTCATCTACCTTTCTGCCACTCTCAGGCAGGAAGTTACATAATCTACCGTTCTTCTATATTTGAAATAGCGAGGCACTGTCTTGCGGTCGCTCCTTGATGCGCTCCTTACAGATAACATTTTCCGTTTCCGTAGCTCGCTGCGCTCCGCTCAATAGCAGTAGAACCCTTTTCGTTAGCTTCTATGTTTGTAAACCATAGATGAGCATCGGTAAACTTAATTTTTCGCGCTCACTCGATCCCCTGCCGCCTCCGGTTACGTTATCATTCTTCGGAATTCGATTTATTAATCTTGTTGATCATCGGTTATCTTGCCTTTGTATTACATGTCCTGCCTATGTCTATGCATTATTCTTGATTCTCATTACGAGTCGTTAACATGCGCCTGCTAATTGACCTCGTTATGGACGTTACCTAATTCTTATTGTGACGCATAATATTTTTCGTTGGATAGCGCTGTTTTTACTCAATTTAAACTAAACCTTTTTCGTTAGCTTCCAGTTTTTGCCTCATAGGTGAGTGCCAGTAAGAAACACTTGTTTTATACTTTGCACTTAACGGATGCCGTTTTACGTATATCCACGACTTGAGATTATGTGCCAAAAGCGCTTCCTTCCATTTTTGTTAGAGTTATTTCACTTTCTTTGATGATCTGCAGTCAATAGCTGCCCTAACCGTACATACTTCCTTACCACTTCTAGTGCCTCTCTACCTATTGTTAGCTGCTGCTACCTGATAACAGTGTTGAATATTACTGCTCGCCATATTCTTATTCCATGGCCAAGCCTCCCCTGAGTTTCATAAAATGGCAGACTACTCCCTATGTGAAGTATCTGCCGTTCACCAATACATTTTTATTTTAATACACTGTGTATGCCAAGAAGTGGAAATGACTTAACGGAGTGCGCCTTCAAAAGCTTTAATGGTTGCATGTGGCCATCAAGTGTCGTTCTGGCCGTAGTAACCCCAAATTGACGACTGCTTCCATTATAAAGCGCACGAACATTTCGCGGGCAATGTCGACGTGAGTGTGTCTGGCGAGCGCAGCCCACAGCTGTCGGCGCCGCTTGTAGGTAGGGCGCAGGCAGGGGACATAAGCATAAACGGCACCTTTTGCAGTGCTAGTGTAGTTTGTAAACAAATAATGGTGCAACTGGTGTGAAAAGAGGTGGATAGTTTTGGTATTGCTAGATCAGCTTGGGTTAAATGCCGCATGAACGAGCAGCATACACAAAAAGCTGTGTAAACAAATACGCTGGGGGCGCAGTCGTAAACCGCGAATAGGCGCATTCCTGCTGCAGTTTAGGGCTCGCACACTAAATGCGAAATTGTGTATATTTACGTTGACGCACTCACTCATTACTGGACAAGCACCAGAAAAACTCAAGGTTAGGTTCGGGAATAGGTAGCAGTCGCACGCGCGCGGCTTTGGAGGAGGCGGAGACGAAGGCGGCTGGAAGGCTGTTGTTCGGTGTGGCGAGTGAAGCGCATTCGAATCGTTGGGGTTGTTTGGGTTTTGCTATGACAGGACTGAAGGAGCGGCGGCGATGCATGGTTCGGGCCGCTCCTGGCCAGACTGAACATAATTTTCGAGCATATAGCAGCATATAACAACATATAACAGTTCGACTAACATGCGCATATAACAGCAAGACAAAAGTTACCACTTGCTTTAAAAGGTTTGTCTGCGCCTCTTATGGCACAAGTATGCTCGCGCGTCAACGTATGCTTGTTTAGGTTTTAGTGCTTAATCACGTATTTCGCCGATGTCTGTCCGAAGCCGTTCTCTCTCTCTTCGTGAACTGGAAGTGGAGTGGTCCTGACTCCCCCTATAAATCAATCAATCATCATCCTGACTAACCTAATGGGGCTGGAACAGGTAGGTCACCGCCGCTTGCGGCGGAGGCTAGCCTGCAACCGAATTTCTATGTTGTAGGCCGTCATTGCACCGCCACCGCTTCGGTGCTGGACGACGGCTGTTGCTGCGGCGCGCGTCTTACTCTCCCTCTTCCTTTTCTTTCTTCTCTATTAGGCTTCCGTGTGCTGTGCGATGTCAGCGCACGTTAAAGATCCCCAGGTGGTCGAAATTACGCCGTAGCCCTCCATTACGGCTCCTCTTTCTTTCTTTCAAATTTCACTCCCACCTTCCTCCCTTCCCTTACGGCACGGTTAAGGCGTCCACAGAAAACAAGTGAGACAGTTACCGCACCTTTCTCTACCTATAAATCAATCAATCTCTTCTGTCTGCACGAGGCAGCGGAGGTGGTTCAGCTGCAGAGGCAGTAGCAGGCCCGTGCATTTTCTTTTCCTTCTTCCTACAGCCACAACAACAAAGAGAAGGTTGCGACGCGTGCGTCCTGCCGCATTGAGGATCGCACTGCTGCAGCACAAGCCGCTCTCTCTCTCTCTCTCTTTCTATCCATCCGTCTCTCCTCGAACTTGAAGAGGAGGAAGGAGAAGTGGTGACACCTGCATCACGCGACTTAACACTGAGGAGGCGGAGCAGCTGCATAGATGCACGCAGTGAGGCAGTATAGGACAGCGAGAGAAGGGCGTGTCAGTTGCGGACGTGGCGGCCGTCACTGGGCAGCGTTGCACAAGCGTGTGTTACTCTGGAGTGAGCAGTCGTGTGCCGCTCGCGTGTCCTCAACTTCGGCATCTCTCCGCTCGCATCAGTGACTCCTCAGCCTTCACGGATAACAGACGTGCACGCGCGGTGCTTCCTGGACCTCGGCTCCAAGCCACTCGCCGCGTCATTAAGCAGCTAGTACTTACCTCTGCGCCTAAGCAGTGCTATGCACCTACTTAGCCTTTGATTAACTATGCAAATCGGCAGTAATTTGTTCTCTTAGTTTTGGGAATGAAAGGTCGAGCGACATCAGCAATCAGTAACACAATAGTAACGACTCCAACCTTTCGCGGCGCACACGTTGGTATGGTAACGTTGAACATGTACGTTTCTATATGAGGGAGCGTGTATCTATAACAAGCTAACTCTCATAACCTACAAGTGAAAAGCTGTTGATTGTATGTTTAAATAATACACCATGAGCCCATCAGTTTCAGCCTCCTCGACATGTCTGGACGAGAGCCTAAAACTAATCTGGAGATCACTAATGCTGCATAATATATTGAACACCTTGGTGCTCCCTTACTACACATGGGAGACACCCCTATACGGCAAAAGAAAGTCCTTGAAGAGCAATCCTCCTCATAGCACTGGAAATGATCTTCCGTTGTTCTTGACTTGAGGTGCTCTTCATGAGAAACTCCCAGTAGGACCCTGCTAAGATCGGTGATGGGAGATGAGGAAAGGTGGGGCATGTAAGAAGGCTGTGTAAGAAGTGTCCTTGTTTGCCACAGAGTCTGTATCATGAGGAAAACTGGTCTGGGTACTGGGCATGTAGTAGTGTAGGGTACGGAGCAGTCCGAGTCTGCAAGCTTCGCCAGTGTACGGCCTGCGCCATGGTGAGAGAGGGGGCTGGGGGTGTATATTACCTTCGTTTGTCCCGGTAGTACAAGAGAATATCGCAGAAGAGCATGCGCTCCTTGGCCTGTAGAGGGGGCTCCATTCTTCGAGTCCGGAAAGTAAGATCTTGGGCTAGAGAATTAACCTCCTCGTTGCCAGCGAGGCCAGCATGTGCTGGCGTCGAGATGAGGGTTATTGGGTGCCGGGGCTGCCAGAAGCGTAATATGCGAGCAGCGGTGCGGGATATAAAGCCGTTGGCCTAATTTAGAATTGCAGATTTGGAGTCAGAGATAATTTTTGTGGCAGATGTAGAGATGAGAGCAAGCGCAACGGCTGCCTTCTCTGCCTCTGTGATAGAAGTGGAGATTATAGAGCTGGAAGTAAGCAGCTTTGCTTGATTGTCGGCTACAGCCAGGACCATACGGGAGCCTGACTTATATTCCGCTGCGTCCAGGTAGACCACCTCTTGGTCGTCGCTATAGTGCCCGTGAACAGCGTGAGCCCTGGCTATTCTGCGGCCTTGGTCTCGCTCAGGGTGCATGTTTTGGATGAGAGGTATAATGAGGTTAGAGCGGAGGTCAGGAGAAAGGGGGACACTGTCAATGAGATGTGTAACTGGGCTAAGGTTTAAGTGGGATAATAAAGTGCGGCCAGCCGCCGAGTTGGATAGGCGGGATATTTGTGCCGTTAATGTAGCCTCTCTAAGTTCCTCGAAAGTGTTATGTACACCGAGCTTAAGGAGTCGGGCATTAGATGTGCTGGGGGACGTCGTAGAGCCGTTTTCGAGCAACTTCATAGAAGCGCGTTCACCCGATATCTCTCCATTTGTTTGAGGGGGAGGTATGGAAGGGCATATGTGGCGCGGCTTATAACGTAAGCCTGGGTGATGCGAATTGTGTTTCGCTCGCGTAGGCCTGCTCGGCGGTTGGCTATGTGGCGAATAAGTCGGGTGGTCTGTTGACATTGTGTATGGAGCGTCTTTATGACTTCTCCGTGTGCACTATGGGAGTGAAGAACTAGACCCAGTACACGGATTTTGGATACTAGAGCTCTGGTATTACCATCATCACTGTCACTATCTCTAAATACCACTTCTATCATTGGCACTCTCTATCACTAACTAACGGCGACGGTCTCCATAACCGCACTGGCATTGCCCTGGACTAGGAGAACTAAGATATGTTTCACACGCGCCCGGTGTGGCTGTCAGAAGTTTTGACAGCTTTAGTACGACCGAGCGTTCGGACAACAGTGTGAGGCATAAAGGCTTTCGCCGTAACAAGAAGAACCTAAGTTATGTTTTGGGGAAAAAAAGTGTATACACAAAAATAATTTTGTGTACATGCCACAGAACGGTGGGCACCTACCTTCATCGGGTCACTTTTTTGAAGGACAAGCGCCGCACAGGTTGACATTGGCTGATACAGGGTGTATTGCAGCATTCGCATCTGAAATGAGCGTTTTACGTATTCTCGTTTCGCCCGTGAGAAGGTTCAAAGAGCAGCGCTTTGTGCGGCCGAAGAGTGCCGGTTTTCGCTGCAACTGTCCGAAGACGCAGTATAGAGGCTGCAGAAGAAGTGGTGATCGATTTAGCTTGCGCAGGAACAAAAGCGAAATTAATCATAAGCGACAATAAGGCTGCCAATCTCAATTCAAAATTTTGGAAAGTCAGGATCTCACCGGAGGCAGCAAAAATCCTTTATAAACAACCGCTGAACAGGGAAATTAGATAATCTGAACAACCGCACAGGCTGCCGTCCCTGACAACGAGGTGGCCCATAAGCTAGCTCGAGTACTCTACTTCCAGGATACCATGGGACCCCATGACGACTGGGGTAACGAGGAGTGGTTTAGAATTTATGGTTCTGTTTCTGTTTTTGTTTCATTTGCAGGTCTAGATGCCACCTTCCGGGTTTTTCCTTTTATTCTTCCCAAGCCAGCGCGGACCACCTTGCGACATGGACCTCGTTTTCTTTTGTTTTTTTTAATACCTTGTTTCAGTTTTAAAGAAGTGTTTTCTTTTTTATCTCGAGCTTCTGGTCTCTTTTATTTATTTTTATTTGTTTTAGGCCTGGCAAAACTTTTGCTTGTCCGGGCTCCCTCTTCTTTTTTATGTTTTTTTTCTCAGTTCGAGAGGACGAATCAAATGGTAAAAATGGGGAAATAATCAACCGTTATCGACTTGCACTTAGAATGGTACCCCAGCTAGACGCAAAACTGAATAAGAAGCTTTGCAAGCCCCTCCATGCAGAAAATTAATAATAATGCAGAATAATATTAATATATCCTTATTATTCTGCATGGGGGCGCTTGAAAACTGATACGTATAGGATGATACACTTCTAGCTATAGCACGGCCACTGCTTTCAAAGCATCATTGCTTCCGACCCGGCCATTCCATAAAGCTAGGCGGCAGGCCATGCAAAGCATCACCTCCGCATCCCACTGTGCATATATCGCTTTGCTTCGATAAGCGCCTGCATCTGACACAATGCTGCTTTGAAAACAGTTACCGTGTTATAGCTTGAACTGAATCACCCTGTACATGAATGCGGTCTCGGTCTACCATGTGTACCCCGAGACGAGAGATCATGATTGTATGTAGTTATTGTGCGGCGAGTGGGACCCTCGACCACATAATATTTGAAAGCCCGCACTCTCCTTGGGTGGAACAAAATAAAGCTAGTAGAGAGAACTTGTAAACCAAGAAAGCATTTAGAGGAGCTTACAAACAAGGACTTTTAAGAACCCAGCTACCCTAAGTCAGTGGTATCCGGAGCAATTCTCAGAGAGGTGAAAACTATGTCAAGATATGGCGGATCTTGTGCATATAATATGGACGTGTGCAGAAATAAAACATAACCGAACAGGCAATAGCGCAAGAATGGCAATAGCGCAATAATTTTGGCAGACTCTGCTGTTGAGCTCGCACCCTGAGACTCAGCTAGGTGTAATCCGACTGGCCGAACACGCCGCCCAGGTCCAAGGGCTCATGGCCGCTGTGTAGGCGGATAGACTGACGCCTATCCCGTATCTTCTGGAGAATGAAGGTTTGCCACCACTACCCCCTGCTACAAAGCTCGGACCCTGAGCTCTAGCGGAACATCGTCCACCTGGCGGAGGAGGCTGCCATGCGCCAAGGCCTGCCATTCGTCCTATAACACGGCCGCCCCCGTCTACCAGGCCTGCGTACCAAGGGCGGGGGTGATCGGCGTCTTCTGGTGGAAAAAAGCTTTTCATAAAACCAGTTCCTACAAGTGGGTTTCAAAGTAAAGCAGACTTAATGCATTTCAAAGGGGTTTTACATATAGATCCTTGTATAACTGAATTATCGTTTTCGGAGCTGAATATTTACACGAGGGAGGGATTCGCAAAAACGACCTCAGTGCCTCAAATCCATGATGGGATGCGACCTTCGGGGTCCATGGTTGGCCACTTATTGGTCCTAGAGAGGTGCGGAGGGTAGCACAGGAATTGCCTTTTCGCAAAAGGAAGGTATATGCACTGGAATTAATGACCACGACTATATTGTTTAAAAATTGAGCTTACGCTGTTTATCCTCGCCGGTGGGGTCGAGCTATTTTTTGTTAGCACAACTACAAGCATGAGCGCAAAAATTCGGTTTGGGAAACCAGGGGCTGAATGTGACCAGCGGGAGATGCCTCATGCCAGGCATTGAAGAGAAACTGCATGCAGATAGAATTAGCACCCCATGTGCAAGCGCAGCGATGTCACACCGGGCAGGATCCACATGATATGGAAGTGTCCTAGATTTGGAGACCCTGACACAACACATGACTCCTGGGGGGCACTACTCTCAAACAGGACAGAAAAAGGGCAACTTGAAGTCGTCCGTCTCGCCCTGGCCGCAGCTCAGATCCAAAGATCAAGATCGACGGCTGAGGGGGAGGATATGGCTGCGACAGAGTTGCGCCTCGGATCTTCGCCAACCTTTTGACGGGCGAGAACAAGTGTTATTTCTCTCTCTCTCTGTCATGTCGTAAAGTCCCTAGATAAACTAAATGTAATGCCATCATTTATTTATTTATAGAATTTATTTATAGAACTTATTTATTTATTTATAGAACTACATAGTAAATAATTAGTAATTGTTCATTGATTGCCATATCGCCATACAAGGCACGCATTCGCGCATACTGCGGAGGTGCTCTGTGATTGGTCGAGACCTCTATGACGTTATTCCGCCTCGGTCAATCAGAACTGCTTCAAAAGCGGGACACATTTTGTCCACGACAGCATGAGCTATGGTGGTTAGCCGCCATATCATGAGACTTTAAAGGTTTTGTTGTTGTAGCTCTAGGAAGAAAAAAAAAATGCACGGACGGATACAGGCTCTGTAGCTTAGCCACCTCCGCTGCCTCGGGCGGACAGGAGGGGAGACCCCAAAAAGGACTCCCGTGATGGGGCTGGGACAGGTAGGTCACCGCCGCTTGCGGCGGGGGCTAGCCTGCATTCAAATGTTTATATGTTGTAGGCCGTAATAGGCCGTCATTGCACGCGCCTGTTGGACGAGGGCTGTTGTTGCGTCGCGTGTCTTTCTCTCCCTCTTCCTTTTCTTCTCTATTTTCTCTTCTATCTTCGCCCCGCCGGGGTGGTGCAGTGGTAAGACGCCCGACTACTGTGCCGGAGTACCCGGGTTCGAACCCGACCTCGGCGGCTGCGTTTCGATGGAGGCGACACGAAGAGGCGTCCGTGTGCTGTGCGATGTCAGCGCACGTTAAAGATCCCCAGGTGGTCGAAATTACTCCGTAGCCCTCCACTACGGCTCCTCTTTCTCTCTTTCCACTTTCACTCCCATCGTCCTCCCTTCCCTTACGGCGCGGTTGCGGTGTCCACAGAAAACAAGTGAGACAGTTACCGCGCCTTTCCCTTCCTATAAATATATAAATAAATCAGGCAGTGGAGGTGCCGGAGTACCCGGGTTCTAACCCGACCTCGGCGCCCCGACTACTGTGTCGGATTACCCGGGTTCGAACTCGACCTCGGCGGCTGCGTTTCGATGGAGGCGAAACGAAGAGGCGTCCGTGTGCTGTGCGATAGCGCACGTTAAAGACCCCCAGGTGGTCGAAATTACTCCGTAGCCCTCCACTACGGCTCCTCTTTATCTCTTTCCACTTTCACTCCCATCGTCCTCCCTTCCCTTACGGCGCGGTTGCGGTGTCCACAGAAAACAAGTGAGACAGTTACCGCGCCTTTCCCTTCCTATAAATATATAAATAAATCAGGCAGTGGAGGTGCCGGTGTACACGGGTTCTAACCCGACCTCGGCGGCCCGACTACTGTGTCGGATTACAAGGGTTCGAACCCGACCTCGGCGGCTGCGTTTCGATGGAGGCGAAACGAAGAGGCGTCCGTGTGCTGTGCGATGTCAGCGTACTTTAAAGATCCCCAGGTGGTCGAAATTACTCCGGTGCCCTCCGCTACGGCTCCTCTTTCTCTCTTAACTTTTACTCCCACCTTCCTCTCTTCCCTTACCGCGCGGTTGAGGTGTCCACAGCAAACAAGTGAGACAGGTACCGCGCCTTTCCCTTCCTATAAATCAATCAATCAGGCAGCGGAGGTGGCTCAGCTACAGCGCTCAGCGCGAAATTTCAGCTCAGCGCTCAAATTTCGCATTAGGAAGTAACGTAATCGTCGGTAATTTTTTTTCCTGCCAGTAGCAGGCCCGTGCATTTTCTTTTCCTTTTTACAGCCACAACAACGGACAGAAGAGAAAATGTAGAAGACAAAGACTAGGCTAAAAGAGATAAAAATTAGAAAATATAAAATTTTTAGAAGAGATAAAAATTTGGTAGCAGGCTAGTCCCCGCCGCAAGCGGCGGTGACCTACCTGTGCCAGCCCCATTAAGACCAGGTTAAGCCACCCTCCATCCCCACAGCAGATTAAAGGCTTTCGCCTTAAAAGCTGTCTGCGCGAGCGGCGCACCTGATTTGTCGACAGAGAAGAGACATCACCACATCATAATTCGAAGCGACCAACCAGAAGTCTTATCTTTCTAGCTTTCCTGCCATCTGCAATCCCACACTTGAACTTGGGTGCGCCATGGAACGCCACGCAATAGGAGGGATGGTGTACCGTCCAAAGGTACACTTGCCGGAGTGTGTGTGACAGAAGCTGAGCCTTTACTCCAGAAGTCTTTTGTCTAGCATACCTGCCATCTGCAATCCTACACTTAAAATCGTGCCTAGGAACAATGCGCGACAGCCGCCGCACAAGCGGAACACACATTGTCGACGACAGTATGAGCCCACTAAAGGCTTTCCCCTTAATATAAAATTGGCTCACAGGAAGGTAAAAGCGCTGTATCATTCCCACTTGTTTATGTGGACACCTGAACAGCGCTGTCAGGAAAGGGAGGAAGGTGGGAGATAAAGCGGAAAAAAAGAGAAACCGTAGTGGGTACTACGGAGTAATTTTGACCACCTGGGGATCTTTAACGTGCGTTGACATCGCAAAGACGGCATTTCGTTTCGCCTCCATCGAAACCACCATGATTGAAACCCAGCAGCCGCGGTCGGGCTCGAACCTGCGTACTCCGGCAGAGTAGCTTGGCGTCCTACTACTGCCCTACCTCGGCGGGGCACGCCAGTGTTCACCATGCCCGTTTGCAAAATGAGTCTACAAAGGAATAGAGAGGATTGATTGGGTACATACATACAAAAATGCACATTATTCCCAGACAGAAGTGCTATACAAACCACTATAAGGTACATAGCATAAACTGAATAACATGATTTCGCAGAGAGAGGAAAGCAATAAAATGTTTCGTCTTGTTTACCTCCAGAAAGCACGGAAGCTGCTATCATAAACTGAAAAAAATAATTCCCCAGAGAAGGAGAGCAATAAAAGGTATCCGTCTTACGGTCACACCACGGACGAAAAGTACGGTAACTGCGTCACAGCACGTTTGCAACATGCTTGATATGAAGTAGAACAACGCACACACACATGTTAAAACTATAAACGGAAACCTTCCAACTTTTTCAAAAAGCCCCAAAACAATTTATTACACAATGTCTGCATTATGTTTCGTTTCTCACAGCGCCCATGGTTGTTATTTCAGGTACTTGCGCTGAATTTGCAACCTCCCTGCTGACCAGTAAAGAACCGTCCGCCTGGCGGCTGCGACCGCGAATAAGCAACGTATAACAGCCAGTCCTTAGTCGTGGAGGTTCCAGTCCCCGTTCTTCAGGAGCGGGGAGTAGGGGGCCTCCTACATCGGTAAATAATAAAGTTTTATTAATCAATCAACACCATATTAACCTCATTTTTGCTCTTTTAAGTACTTCCTTTGACACATTTTTTTCATATATGATTATTTTTCAGACTGGAGCTGGTTGACTACCTCTTTTTACACTTTTTAACTCCCTCCCGTTTGTGCACGTAAAGGACGCCCTTTCCCGTTCGTTGTCATTCAAACCTTTCGAATTTGTCACCGCCAGACGCTAGGCCTACATCACCGGACGTCAAGTACCACGAGACCCACGAGACGTCGACATTACCCGGAACTAGTATTTTCACATCCAAAAACTTGGTGAGTAATTAATGATCACCTTACCAACCCTATCTTCGTTCTCCGTGGTATACGCCGGGCTTCTCTGCCCTACTATACTTTTTGTGCTCTCTGTGGAGCCGTGGTTGCTACAATTCCGGAATTGCAAATAAATACATGGCTTTCCTCACCCAAGCCTTGGTGAGGTGAGGATAGCAGCATATGATGATGATATCACCATTTTTATTAATTTTCTTTAAATGGTTCGCAGGAAAGGAAAGGCGCTGTATATCACACTTGTTTCTGTGGACACCTGACCCGCGCCCTGAAGAAGAAAGGAAGATAGGAGTGAAAGTGGAAAGAGAGAAATAGGAGCCATATTGGAGGGCTCCAGAGTAATTTCGACTACCTGGGGATTATTAACGTGCGCTGACATCGCACAGCACACGGACGCCTCTTCGTTTCGCCTCGGGACAGAGGATGGCTGGTACTGGCCCTGATGGGGCTGGGATAGGTAGGTATCTGCCGATTGCGGCAGGGGCTAGCCTGATATCGAATTTGATCTATTGTAGGTCGTCATTTCACCCGCCACCGCTTCAGTGGTGGACGACGGCTGTTGCGGCGAGCGTCTATCTCTCCCTCGTTCATTGCGAAAGCAATGCTACGCCAGGTTTCGAGCCTTCAGCGTAGCGTGGTGCGGTAGTTAAGCTTTACACCACGTGACTACTGACGTCATACCACCGCAAGAGCTGGGCTACCAAGTCGGCTCTTCATTGCAACCGTCACTATACTGGCCAGCTCAGACCCGTTAACGCAAGTTCGGGCTACTGAGTGGGCTCAAAAGGTCGCCGAGAGCAACGGACTTGAGGCCATCTAAGTGTAGCGCCCACAAATCGCTCATTGCTGACAATAAATGTTTTCCAACCCAAATCCAACCGCCATTGCTGCGGTGGTGGACAATGGCTGTTGTTGCGGCGCGCGTCTTTATCTCCCTTTTCTTTTTCCTTTCTTCTCTATTTTCTCTTCTGTTCGCGCGAGGCAGCACAGGTGGCGCAGCTACAGAGCTAGCTCTGTAGCTGAGCTACAGGACTCAGCTACAGAGCCGTGCAATTTTCTTTCCTTCTTCCTACAGCCACAACAACCAATTCAACCCGACCTCGGCGGCTGCTTTCGGTGGAGGCGAAACGAAGAGGCGTCCGTGTGCTGTGCGATATCAGCGCACGGTAAAGATCCCCAGGTGGTCGAAATTACACCGTAGCCCTCCACTACGGCTCCTCTTTCCCTCTTTCCACTTTCACTTCCTCCTTTCTCTGTTCCCTTACGGTGCAGTTGAGGCGTCCACAGAAAACAAGTGAGGCAGTTACCGCGCCTTTCCCTTCCTATACAAATCAGTTTTTTTCAGCGTGGCGTTGCTTGTAGCCACGCCGGGCGTTTCGCGCTTCTCCCACTAGGTGCGCTGTAGGCTAACAGGGGGTGTGAGGTCATAAGCGAGGCGAAGATGGGCTACCAAGTCGGCTGCTCAGCGTAGCGTGGCTCGAAGGCACGCCGAGCATTTCGAGCTTCACCCACTGAGTGCGCTATGGTGTAAGAGGTGGTAGGTTGCCTCGATGCACGCGCCCCCCTCCGCCGCTCCGAGGGTGCGAGGGTGCACGCATTGAGGCACCCGGTGTCGTCTTCCATTGGTGAACTGCGCTGGGTGAAGGGTGGCAGTTCTTGGCTCTACTGGGCTGGGACGATAGGCCAACACCGCTGTGCGACGGCGGCTAGCCAGGTACCGAATTTTTTGCTGTTGTAGGCCGTAATTGCACCCGCCGCTGCATCGGTGGTGGACGACAGCTGTTGTTGCGGCGCACGTCTTTCTCTCCCTCTTCTTTTTCCTTTCTTCTTTATTTTCTCTTCTGTCGGCATGAGGCAGCGGAGGTGCCTCAGCTACAGACCGAGCAGCAGGCCCGTACAATTACTTTTCCTTCTTCCTACAGCCACAACAATAACAACGCTGACATCACACATGTTAAAGATCCCCAGATGGTCGAAATTACTCCGTATAACAATTTATTTACAGAGAAGGGAAGGCGAAGAAGCAGTGGCAGATCCTGAA
This sequence comes from Amblyomma maculatum, assembly GCF_055883805.1. Taxonomy (NCBI): domain Eukaryota; kingdom Metazoa; phylum Arthropoda; class Arachnida; order Ixodida; family Ixodidae; genus Amblyomma; species Amblyomma maculatum. The sequence continues at coordinate 81,916,037 of NC_139353.1, forward strand.
TTCTCGCTTAGTTCTCTTGAAATAGTGCATTCTCCCTAAAATGAGGCGCACGGCACTGGCAGATGACATGACAGTGTACTCCCGTTCAGCAGTAGCGGCCAACTCGAATCTCTACTCGTCACGCAGGGACGTTCCTTCGGTTTGGCTAGAGTGGAGCTTTATATGCGGGTAGGTAGCCTACACTATCCCGGCATACCCAAAAGGGCGACACTTAAGTGTGTGCCGTACGTTTGTGCACTTGTGTTGACATGTTGGCTTAGTGAGGGGGTGAAAATATAAGCTCTGAAGTGGATTCAACATCCCAACGGAGCAGCAGCGCAAATGTGTACTGTGATTTGGGCATAGAGCAGAAGCCTGCCTCGATTTTCAAGAGGCAGAATTAAGGAGAGGTGGATCTTTCCTCTTCTAGAGATGATGTGGGAACTGATGAAAAATCCAGAAATAACGCAGTCCTATAATGCGTTCCTTATTGATACATAAGCGGAGTGGAAAAGGCAAGCGCACTTAACTTTCGGCTGCACCTGCAACGACGCGCTTTGTCTTTGAATCCTGTCAATAACCTTTACCGGCCATCGGCTATCTTCCCCTCGTGTATACATATACTGCCTATGCCTGTGAAATATTTTTGACTTTAACTACGATATCGTTACCTTCCATTTGTTTTCTGGCCGACTCTGGACCCTTCCTGTCTCCTAGCTTATAACTTCCGTTTTGCACTTCGTAGCTCTCTGCACTTCTTCATGAAATGATTGCCCTTGGTATTTTTCTTTCAGGCTGATTTTCCTGCGGGTTTCTGGCGTCTCAGCAAAATAGAAAGTCTATTATTGCCTACAGTATTTAGTCGAACTAAATCCGAGGGAGAGTCGGGGCATGTACTCTAAACAGAGTCAAGTTAATTTGTACATTGAATGTGTGGTGAAGTTGTAAGTCATGATCACTGTTGTATGCATATTTTCTAATCAGTGCAAATGTCTAATATATAAAGTTATTGAAGTCGAAGTTACTCGGAGTGTTAAAAGACAACTCGGCGTCATCGGAACTTCCTGTTTTGTGATATTGATAGTTACACGTGTGCTTGGTCGCGGATTGTTTGACTTTGAGACTTGATGTCAGTAACGGGAGGAAGAATGCGTCGTAAATAAGGAGCTGTATTTTAATCGAAGGTATGGTCCTAATTGAACTCATTATACCACTAAATGGCACGCTTTCTATCTCTTAATGTTACCCCTACCATTTTTCGTTCCAGAGGGCTATGGAACGAAAAATGGTAGAAATTAAGAGATAGAAAGCGTGCAGAGTGGGTCAGAGAAATAACTCAAGCTACCGACATTCTAGTGGAAATTAAGAAGAAATGGACATGGGCAGGGCATGTAGTGCGAAGAGATGATAACCGATGGTCGCTGAGAGTAACAAATTTGATTCCAAGGGAAGGAAAGCGTAGCGGAGGGCGACAGAAAGTTAGGTGGGCTGATGAGATTAAGATGTTCGCAGGGGTCAAGTGGATGCAGCTAGCACAGAGCCGGCTTAAGTGGAGAAATATGGGAGAGGCCTTCGACCTGCAGTGGGTATAATCAGGCTGATGATGATGAATTACATGCACATGAAAGACTGTTCTTGATATTGACCTCGCAACAGATGGCACGTACCCACACCACACTACAGGATCATCCAACACTCAGAAAGCAGATGGAGCTACTGTTCTGTGCATCAGCAGTCGAAATAAAAAGAACAAGAAAAGAGGAACGTGAAACAAAAAAGACAGAACGTGGAAGAAAACAAATGAGGCATGCGGGACAACAGCGGCAACCTGGCAGCTGTAGACATGGCTTCAAATCCGAGAGAGAGAGAGAGAGAGAAAATGTTATTGTGCACTGGTGTGGGCTGCAAGCCCGGGCCAGGCAAGGTCTCAACTCACTAGATGTGTGACAGTCCATGCCGCTGCAGTACATCCGCGGTCCGCGTAATGGCGTTTAACTGTCGATGGCCGTCGCGCGCAGTAAGGCCTCTTATTCCTTTCAGGTGGAGAGATCCGAGCCCTGCGGGAGAGGATCAGCCGGGCACTCCGTCAGGATATGTGTTATTGTAGAGTCGGGATGAAAGCACAAGGCACAAGATGAGGTGGAGGCACCTGGGTACATACGGTATTGTAGGTAGGACGTGGGAAGGGTTCGAGTCAGCAGGCGGCGCAATAAGATTTGGTGGTGGATAGTAAGGAATAGGTGGGGGGGGGGGGGGGTACACTCTTTACTTAATACATGAATCCAATTATTTTATTGTCGCGATGCCGCATCGAGCATCTCAAAGTGCAAGTGCTGTAAATTGGTTTCGCATGTAGTATGTCATACAGGTATTCACCTCCTTGCCTATCAGCGCGTTTATTATGTGGTGATTATCTAAATATAGAATCACCAATATAGTACGTAGGTCATTTTGTTTGCAGAATGAAATTTCATGTTCTCCACTGGAGTTGTTCATCTGCGTTTATGCATCGTCTGATTGTAAACAACATGGAGCTATCTGGTAATGTTTAGATTCTCCCGATATGATGCACGGACAAAGAAGAAAAGAAGAAGAAGCTGCCGTCATTGTAGCAGCCACCACGTTCAGCACGGAAAATTTACTGTTCGCCTCCGAATTTAACCGAGATGTTCCAGCAACACTACAAGCTGCTCGCCAGAACGTACAGAAGAACGCTGCCAGGGTAACATCCTTCCTGCAACCGACAAGAGAAATTCTGCAGTACATCGTGCCGACACCCTTGATAACCACGTTCGAAAAGGTCAGTGACCCTGTGGTGAGAATTCAGCCGGTCCGAGACATGCCCGATACCAGTTTGAGCGAGACGACTGCACCACGTGTCTTCATGAAGGCAAATGCCGACGAAACATTTCGCCAGCCTGCAGTAGGCATCCGAGGCGGGGCTAAGAGGGCGCCACCTGTTACCAGCGGACACTTCAAGGACAATGATCGGTATAAAGTAATTATACCTGACTTTGGTAGAAAGGAAGCTGATTTTCAAGAAACCGCCAGTTTTTCTATCGAGATTTCCGAGGCCACCAGAGAATCAACCAGTCCTCAAGAAACCAATGATCCACCGATTATGGCAAGTGCCTTTGCAGAAGACGTCACTACAGGAAATGTTTTGTCGATGCTCACTTCCATCTACACGCCTCCAAGCGATGTGGGCACCTCGAAGTTGAGTCTCAGCGATGTACTAAAGAGCATCAGTCCTAACAACATTCACTTCGTTCCACCAGCGCAACCAGAGAGGAATTCGACAAACCGGCTCCGGTCCATGTGCGATGCAAGGCTCGCCAGTAAGGATACGACGCCTTCAGAAAAACCGACGAACTTTACCTGCCTCCTCACAGTGGTGGTGGCAGTCAGCGTAATTTTGATGGTAGCCATATTCATTAGCTATGTAGTAAACATGGCCCGTTTGGAGAAGGCGAGAGCCGCTCTGACACCAAAACCGTCGTTTCCAGCTCATGAAGTTTGGTGAAATGCTGAAGTTTTATCGTTGCTGTTCTTCATTCAACTAACACGCCGAAAAGAAACAATCTTACAGATGCTCGAAGCGAAATCATCTTCGTGGATTGTGGCGCTGTAATCGAACCCATTACGGAGTGTTTATTCTCGCTCGCAGCTACAACCTAAATGTGACTACACTGCTAGTAAAATGAATGTGAGGGATCCTTGTTGCTGCATTCGGTTTATGCTGATCCTGATTTAGCGGGAACATTTTCTGTACTCTTGAGGCTGACAAAAGCAAAATAACCAGTTTGAGTAAGTCAAATTACAAATTATATGCCAAATTGTGATCACAGTTAACTTTAAACGGACCATATACTGACTTTTTCAAACCTTTTTTTATCGCTTCATTGTTAAGCTCCACCTCAAGATTAAAGTATATCCGGATACGGAGCTGAAAAACATCACAAGTCAGTTTAAAAACTAATGTTTCTATATTTTAGTCCCCTTTACACAGTGACATTTTCCGTCTGCAAACACTGTTACGTTGTGGACAAGAGAAGCAACTCTAGCGAAGGCTTCATACACTCCCATACGTATAAATAAAGACAGCCCATTGGCAGCATAGCATCCCTGGATAATGGGGGGGGGGGGGGGCAAGTTTGACTTAATGTTACGAATGACACCCCACCTATGTATGCTATTGAGTGTGAGTTATAAAGTGGCATTTTTCCGGGTCTACCCTGCTGTATTTACGAAATTGTCCTTTTGAAGGAAGCCTTTCAGCGTTTGTCAACCTTTGTCATACAGCTGTGCTCTAATCCTGCTGTTTGAACGCGTTGACAAACAAACCAGTGTAACGGACAGAAAAGACTGAGCAGGAAGAAAGAAAACCTGCACCTCATCCAATGGGAGTGGCTCAGCAAACTTGTTACAAAATTTACGCAGATACTACGTCGCGGAACTATGCAAGGAATGAACTTTACGCTGACGTAACCACAATATTCTGAATAGTGTCGAAGAAGTGTGGCAAGAATGTACTAGTGGTTTAATATATCGATCACGCAAATACAATTATATAGCATGCCGATATATTGTACAACAATGCCAACACCGAGCAAAATATCTTAGTGACCAACGTGCTTTGATAAACAAGACCTGTCATGAGAAAGTCGAGGGGGACACAATATAGTACGACACCAGCGGCAGAGTCCTCGATTTTGCATGGTGTACTACTGCTTCGCATGCCGTGAGTTCACCTTTATAAGCCTCGGGTGTTATCCCTGGAGTTGCGAGCTGTTAGGTTTTCAGTACAGTTGTTCGAAGTTTAGTAAAAAATGTGCAATTTGCTTTTTGGAATATTTTTGCTTTGTTATTCACTCGCCGCTGAGCAGAGATGAATTCTTCATATCGCCACCTTGACCGCCGAGGCCTGAAATCGATCGATCAGCATTCGGCTGAACAATACGTTATCGAGCTCCGCACGCCTCAATCGACTAAACACTTTAGAAGCAGAAGGGTCCGTTGGTGCAACATCGTCGGCACAAACTTCAGAAAAATATTATTTGAGCCGTTTCCTTTCCTTTTATTTTTTTATCCCATGCAGTTAGAAAGAGGTGCGTTTTGTCTGGATCCCGGACAATTTCCAGGTTACAGCACATATCAGCCGGGCTACGTAGTCCTTTACTAAATACCACCGGTAAGAAAAATTTAACATATGATTGGTACGTCCGCACATGTAAAACCAGTATGTACGAGGTTGCAATGCTGCCGCTGCGATGCCGGAGTCCCACATTGAACTTATATCTATGCAGATATGCGTGGACAGCAACAAACCTATATGACGTATGCGGGGAATTTGATTCTATAGAACATTTCCTCCTCTCCTACCATAATGTCTCACTTCAGAAAAAGACTAACCTGGAGGTCCCTCTCTCCAAGGTTAGCCCCTCCCCCCCCCCCCCCCCCCCGTCTCTACCATTGTTAGCACCATTTGAAGCGAGAGGCAAAGGATCTGCATTGGCTGCTATATGCGGGACTCTCGATAATTATGTAATTGCAACTGGCATGTTGAATTGCTGTTTTAAATTTTTTCAGCATCTCTTCCATCATAGTGTACTTTTCGTTATTTTATTTTGAATGCTCTTTAGTCGCTTTTTATCAATACATTTTTCAAAATTCGAGACTGCCGCTAGCATTTTCTTGTAATTACATGTGAATACTTTCATGTATATACCCCTACACATTCGTCAATCACGCCATGGGGGTATGTGCCATGATTAAAAAAGGTAAGAAGAAGAAGAAGAAGAACGTTGGCACAGTTTGGCAAATAGCACTGATGGATTACCAGCTAATTCCGAGAGCGTCACAAGATATTGCGGCACCAAACGCCTCTTCTCATCCATTGCCAGCGAACCAAGGAGCCGACCCACGCACTGCGCTGCCCCCATCTTCTCGTGCTAGCGGTCAATTCGCCCAGCCCAGGCGGGCCAGCATCGCTGGGGCGTCGTATCCACCGCTGATGACGCCTACCCCTGCTGGTGGCCCTTATCCTCAGCCGGGCAGCGGTCCTGTAGGTTTCTCGGCATATCCGGGCCTGTATGATCCAGCTCTGCTCAACGTACCGCTGCCCAGTCCTAGAGGGCCGTATCCGCTGTTGGTGCAACCTGCAGTGGGCTTCGGTCAATATCTACAACCAGCACCGCCGGCACCTTCTAGTGCTGCCGGCCCTTTTCCTGTCCAAGCCGGAGCCATTCGAGTTGACCCTGAACAGGGCTTTTATTGCCCACTCCCATTCACTACTCCGCTTCCACAGCCAGCCCTAGGTCCAGCTTCGGTAGTGCCCGTGCCATATCACGCCGCGGAAGCTCTTGGTAAGGGCAAAGCATTTACTGAGTTTACGCGCACGTAATTATTCCTTTCCGCGCACAAGATAGTCGGGGCTAATCGGCAAGCCAAATGCAGTTTTGGTTAACACTGTTGACAAAATAACGTCCCGGCAGGGTGTAATTAAATATGTACCCAGCTGAGGATAAAAATTTTCGCTTCGCAATCATGTCATGCACCTTAACAAAATTTGAAACGGCTAATATTTTTTACCACCTTCAGAATATTTTGCGCCGAAAGACTATATTATAACGAAAGGTTTGTTTATCGCAGTCTTTTTATTCGGTATGAAAAATAAAAACGCAGAGCTAATTTTGATAGTATTAGATGCAAAGTTCGCTTCTAAATCACAAGAAATAAGCGTTTGCCAGAAAAGAATGGAGTAATGTTATACACACACATCTTCCTTAAACTTTTAACAGTGTTGAGCGACACTTGCCTTATTTTCCCGAAGGATAAGGCAAGTGTCGATATATTGTGATTTGTTAAGTAAGCTAGTGTTTTAAAATATAAGTCATTCCGAGCTGTTCTCCTAGCTACATGTCTCTATTGGGCAGGAAAAATCTGCCCTTGTAATCTAAACAAAAAGGTAAAATAAATACTTTGAAGAATCATATGCCCTTTTAACAGATTAGGAAATTCATGAATGGTTAATGTTAACCGCAAGAACTTCCTGCGTTTTCAGGCGCTTCGTCTAGCCATTTCGTCGGAGTTAAGAAGAAAATCCTGTCCTTGCTGGCAAAAGGAAATCAGTACAACATTGACCGTTAAAAACCGCAGGCAGAGCTTAAACAATAAAACAAAGTTTCGAAAGGGGCTTGCTTTTTAGATGGGAGAAAACATTTTTTTGAAATTTTAGTTCCTTGAAGCGCTTTCGTTACCACGCGTAGGAAACTGAGGGAAGCGCTCGAAGGGATTGGAAACAAAAACTTTATTTCTAGAAATATAAAATAAAATAATCCCTAGAAACTTTCTTTATTTTTTTAGGAAGGAGTTAAGAGTTCTAAAGCATATTTCTTACTTTCTTGGTTGGGAAAAAAGCAGAGTTTTTGTTGTTTAAACTAGCATGTGCCAATGGAGAGCGCCAAAACAATATAATTTGAAGAATTATTATCTTGCATTTTAAAATAATACCACACGTTCTAAGCATTCCTTATTTGTTGCGTAGGTCCTAACATTCTTAAAAGTATTTACATTTTTCGTTTCGTCACCAAGAGCAGTGTTTTGCTTCCAATCCCGGCGGAGTGGCGCAGTGGTTACGGCACTCGACTACTGTTCCCAAGGACGCGAGTTCGAATCCCGGCCTCGTCGGCCGCTTTTCGATGTAGGCGGAAAGTAAGGCGCCCGTGTACTGTGCGATGTCAGTGCACGTTTAAAGAACCCCAGGTGGTCGATATTTCCGGAGTCCTCCACTACGGCGTCTCTCATAGCCTGACTTACTTTGGGACATTAAACAGCGCAAACCAAACCAGACCATCGAAACCGACGTTTTTGGTTTGGAATATGATATTTTCCATTTCTTCCTCCAGATCATGTGGCGTAAATTTGGACCGAATATATGTTTGTACTGTCATCTGATTTGTCGACTGTTACCGCATGTTAAAAATTGCCTTCCTGCATTAGAGATTTAAAAAATATAAGATTGAATAATCCTGCACGTTTTTCTGTGAAATACTTTTGTGCTTCGAGCGAATTGCAAATAAGTAGTTTTATTACTATTTCGGCGCTCCTTTGGTCATTCTTTACGAACATAAAACTAATATAGCAAATGAAATCACTTCTACAAAAAATGTTTTCAATGAATTATCCTAAAAAACGTGCAATCAGGACGTGAAAATAATTTAAAAGAAAGAACGCGTAAGTGTAATCTTGTAGCGTACAGTATTATATTTAAAGATGTTTTTCTTGAAATGAAATACAAACGCTGGACCACTTCGCATATAAGTGGTAGGTTTGAGATTAGTTTCATCATCGTTTTTCGGATTTGGAGTCATCCGGTGTGCAAGACGTCGTTACAAATATGGTTTGCGTTAACGCATTAGCCTATAATATGGTGTTTCAACCTGCAGGTTTTGGGTTATGCAGGAGTAAGGTGTGGATGCACTGAGCGATGTGTCACTCGCAGTTTTGTTTATACATGAGGTTTTTTTTTTTTCTTGCGTGCTCTCAGGCGCTTGTGGAAAGATTGTGCATTTCCTTTTCGGCAGTGCAAGAAAACGCGCAGTATAGTACTTACGCAATCCAAACCAACGTACCGAAGACTGTACAAAACATCCTGTTTGAAATATGTTACACTGTATTAATGCAGCCTAGTTGGCCAATTTAATGTCTGCACCAAGCAATGCCGAAGCATGCACAGCTGCATGCATTAAACTGACATTACGCAACACAGTCTGCTTCGAAACAGTTCCGAGGCCCAATATATGAAATAGATCAATAGCACTGAAGATGGCTATTTGGTCGCCATTTTCACCTACTACACGGACGACCAGAACAGCAGCGCTTGTGTTGTGTGACGTCCGTTATATGTCGTCTATTGTTTGGCGTTTCAGGTGTTCGTATAGACTTCATTATTCCCCTGTTTGGTTTTTATTGTTTCGTAACGCCCCGCTGCTATTCGCCAGTACAGTCATTCTCGAGATAGAGTTAGCAATATTAGAGCACAGTCGAAAACATAAAGCTCCATTCTTCCAATGTCGCTCATGTGCCGATGTTAAAGTGCGCACGCGAATCAGAGTCCCAGGTGCTTCCTATTCCATGGAGTGACAGCCAATACGTATTCTAACAGGTATATTTGCCTGTACACCTACCTTGTTTCCATAAAGGCATTTACGCTTGCTGTTACAACATGCCTTGCTCTATTGGCCGATGTGTAGCTCTCCTCGTCTAATCCATAAGGTTCTACCCTTCGTTTTCGACGCTGCTTTGAGTGGAGCTTCACATCGTCTGCTTGTTTTTGCAGTCGAAATTGCTTAATCTTGCTTAAGGCCGAGCAGCAGAAACAGGATAATCGCTAGAGAAAGAAAAGCAGGAGAGAAAAAAAAAAAGGTAATGTATGACGCAATACGTTGAAAGCCTAAAGGACTGCACTATAACAAAGGTGCGATTTGCTAAGAGGTTATCTTGGATGGTTGCTGCCGCTACCCACAAGTGATTTCATTGTGGGGATGCGCTATGTACAAATGCCGATTGATCTTGTAAAATGAGCACGACAAGAAGTCTGATGTCCGAGATATATGCTTTCACTGCGCAAACGCGAGTGCATAATTTTATAACCAAGACGCATAATGAGCATACCGCGGTGAGAAGCTAAGTATCACAGATTAGGTTGAGCTTTGGTTAAGAATGCGCGAAGCGTTCTCGCAGATTTATATTCTGAATTCAACTGAATCCTTGTACGTCACTCTTAACAGATGAACCAGGCCAATTATGCGAAGAGATAACTTGTGCACTCACTACACTAACAGCAGATATCGAGCGGGAACTGCAGATAAGTCAGGAAGGCGGGTGGGGGAAAAGAGCGTAGTGTATGTAAATGTAAGGATGGACAGACTTTTGCATTCGTAAATTCACTACAGACGGAGATGGGTAGCTCATAGAATCTGAGAGGAAATCAGAAAACGCGGTGCATATTTCTCTTCCTTTATACTACTTTGCTCTTTGAGTCAACTGAAAGCAATGTGTTAAGCCTGATTTTGAACCTGTCTTTTATTAAACAAACCTGTGGCTCCTGCCACCAATTCTCCTTTTTCTTCTTCTACATCCACAGACGTAGTCGCATGTAGTATGAAGCTCCCTCCCCCCTTTCTCCCCCCACACACCTAACATACGGTGACGCATGCAAGTCCGCACACTACCAAACCCAGCTGGCCCTACAATACCCCACGGCGTCAGTCCTCTGGTTTGTGTGTCTTCTTGGTATTCGTCCATCGAGCCGTATTATTTTTTAAGCAGTATGTCACAATTGCATGTCCGGGCTGCGGAGATGTTTCACCATCCTCCAAATGATTTGGAAGTTCCCCGACCCACATAAAGCACAGATGTTACAGAAACTCACCCAAGAGCTATTGAGAGGCGAAGCAGGCTCAAAGGCTCCCCCTTCAGCACTTCAGCACAAGCTGATCAGTCAGGCCAGAACTCTCGTATTCGCGAATGGTTTCCTGGAAATGTTTGAATCACCCGCATAAATAATTTATATCACAAAGTTAATCCCCTCTCTCCTTCTCTCCTAGAATCAGTGGTTCCAGTGTACGAAGCACTCAGCGACCACAGAGGAAGTGTCAGCCGTGTGGAGAACACACGGTCAGACTGGCTCTTCTGTCTTGCAGTGACCCTGGCCATGCTGTTGGTCACCCTGGTAGCAATCTTCTACTACTCATTGCGAATGTACCGTCAGCGACATGAACCAGCGACGGGACAAGTACAATAAGCACACGACCACCGCAATGTAAACTTCTCATTAAAACGTTCTCCAGATTATATGCACTTAATAATTCTTATATTCTTTAGCAATGTCAACCTGCAGCAATCCCTGCTGTATCGCCATCTTGAAAGCCTGCACACTGCTACCATGACACGGTTATCACCTTCTTTCCAAAAATTTTATAAAGTACACAGTTTTCGGAAGTAAGACGCCATGTAGCCTTGAGGACAAAAGCAGGCCAAAAGTTTATTAAAAGCTGCGCTCATAAGACAACTATGCAAATAAGAAAACAGTAATCACTAATTGCAATTCCCATACATATACCCGTACTCTTTAGTCACCATGAGCGCACGTACAAATCAGAAGCGAGGTCGCATTTAATGATTCAAGACAGTGGGGAGCAGTGCGCAATGCGACATCACATCATGAACTGCCCGAATCCGGTCTCCTTGCGCTTGACAGGCATGCTGGGCGTATTGCCGTTAGGGGACGGACTACCATAACACGTAGATAGGATCTAATGAACGCGAAATAATGGTGGTGTTGCTTATCTTCCTGTTCTCAATGAAAAGAGCGGGCATGATTAGGAGGGGATGCGGCCGCACAGGTAGTGATATCTCAGTCCAAGCGGGTGAACTCGTAACGGCCAGCAGATATCATATACTGGAGGACAAAAATTTCTTAGCATGGTCAACCACTTCGAAGCAACCACTGCCTGGCAGCATTTAGAGTGGTCGAAGAGAGTTGTGAAGCATAAAACCTTACGTGTGGTTCTCAAGGTCGAGGCTCATAGCGAAAAATTCATTGGAGGTACTTAGCTTTCACCTGAGTGCGATAAGGCGAAAGCATTTCTTTCGACTCTTTGGACTCATTTGGTTCGTTTTTCTTTTGCTTTCTTTTTTGCTCGTTTCATTCTTGTTTTGCTTAGTTTTCTTTACTTTTTACACTTTTTCCTCGCTCGGTTCTTTTTTCTATTTTTCTAATTTCATTTTTCTACAAATAATTTCCTAATTTCTGTGCACAATTTTTACATCCATGACTGTTGTAATGTCAATGCTCTATACCGACGTCCTAGGATTCTTTGACGTCTAAATGGCTTTTTTGCTGGAATTTATTAAACTAATTACTCCACGTCACCTAAATTTAGAACACAGGCATTTTTACACCCTCTAATTCACAGAACTTTTCTGTTACTCAATACAGTTATCCACAATGAAGGTACGCCAACATTAGCGGATGCACAAATGCTGTCAACACTCATGGGCCTGTAACACTTCTGTTGTCGGGAGGTAACGACTGCGCGCTCATCTTCACTGTATGCGCAGCTGCTAACGCCAGCATACAGAGTAGATGATGAGTAGAACTGTTGTTTCATCTATGAAGTCCCGGAAGCAGGCGTCGATTGGCTTGTCTTGCATCCTTGAAATGATTTGTCCAGACTAGAGGCAGTTTTATCAAAGTTAAGGTTTGGATAGGACTGTATGTTGTAATAATTTTGATCGACCTGATTAAATGAGAGATCTTGCAATTTTCATTCCCAGCAATGTTTGCAGCCACTAAGAGTTCGCATGAGTCAGAATATAAAGCTAATACCTTTCTCAGATTCTTCTCTCAAGAACCCTTTCTTCTGCCGTTAACCGTTTACCTTGTGTCCTGCAGTTTTTTTGTGCTGGTGAGAATAATACTTGTCTCCGCGAGAAATATGACATAATGACGCGGATATCTGTTACACGGGATATAATAATTTTGTAGCCTGAGATACTCTCGACTACCAGTCGAGCATTTCTCTGTGGAACCGCTCAGAAAAGTCAGGAATGCTCTGCGGATAGGAGTTGTTGGAAGGGGCTTGAAATCAGTTTCGCTGCAGGGTGCGGCCGCAGCTGACTACGCAGTTATGCGCATGCGCGGCAACAAAAGAGGAGCAGTTGGCGATCCGGCGCAGAGGAGATCGCGAGCCCACACCACCTTCGGAGCAGTGCTTGACATCACGCGGATGCCACGTGCTAGCTATGAGCATCACTGTGCATGTGTAACTGCGTGTACAAAGGAAGGCGACACGCGGCGGCCGCAGCACAGTCGTTTCGCATGGAGAAGGAGAGTCGGGCATCTGGTCAGCGGCGGTATCGACAGGAGAGGCTGAATTCTTCAGATCAAGTAGTTGTTGCCTGGCCACATTTATAAAAAAAAACAACAAAACAGATGAACTTAAACGCAACTCCAGGTAAAATTAGGTTAATTTGAAACCCTTACAAAATACCCGCCGGAGAAATGAGAGTTTTAGCTTTTTCACTGAGCGTAAAGCTCGGGACAATTAAACTTTTCGCTGCATCGCCACCTTTTTCTTGCTGCATTCTCTCAATCGCTTGCATGAGAACGAGCATTATAGCCCCGCTCAACTGGAAAAGCAAGCATGCAAGGTTTTCATGCACGGAAAATATATGACCTAAATTTCCACGATCGCATAAAATGCGATACCACATTATACCCAATTCCGCTAATGAACAAAATTGTGAACGTCCTCTGAATGCATCCTAACAAAAACAATATTGATGTCATTCGAGAAGATTGCTTCCTGCGCTACGTAATTGAGATGTTTCTCATTGACAGTTGTCCCAGAAAGCTGCATGCGAATCGCATTTGTCCTTGAATAAAAGAAAATAAATCAACACCACATTTATCGAGCAATTAACAAATCCGCCTAGAACATTAATCATTTTTGTAAATAGTCCTGAAGGGGAAAATATGATGGTTCGCACAAACAAAAGTTTGTTGGTCGACTTCTGAAGTATATGCCTGAGCTCTCGTGATGTGTTCGAAGATATCGCTTGACTTTACGCTTAGATAGAGCTAAGGGCGAACGTAAGCCTCGACACGAAATATACACATGCGCACTGCCACTGCCGCCATGGGGAACGCGGACAGCTCACCTCTAGCGAGCAAGCTTTGTTTTCGCACTAGTCAGGATGAGCTAGCTACTCTAAATCAGAGGGAGCCTTCGCCGTGGATGATGCGGGTCCTGTAAGAGGGGTCTCGACCATATCGGTGGTGATCAAGGCAGACGGTCAATGGACTTTCTGTTCGGCACGTGAAAATTCCAAAGTTGGAAGAGGTGGCAATTGCCATGACTGCTTCGCATCCGAATTATTATTGCATCATTACGGGCTCGCAGAGTTGGTACAAAAATTACATGCTTTCCAGAGGTGTAAACACCTTCACAGTTGAGGATGCCATACATGGTCTTCTATCAGTTTATCATGTGGGCATTGAATGCTAGGATGTAAGTAATGAAAACGAAAAAGCAACACAATAACTTTAACACGTGTCCGTAACAAGACATTGCACGAGCCTCATCTACCGAATAGCCACCCAAAACAGCAAATCGGCTCTCATATCGATGATTTTGTGATGCAGAACAAAATCATGAGAAATATGCCAGCGTAAGAGCTTTATATTCACTACCTCTCCAGGAGAGAGAAATTTCTGGCTACTGGCCTGTCATATGTGCAGCCCACTCATTTGCAGGCATAAGCTTCAAGATAGAGCTTGTTTAGAGAGAGAGAAACCTACAATCCCTAAGATGAGTTTCAAAATGTGCGCGTGCACCACATGCTTACATGGCTCTCCTCCAACAAGAGGGGGCCTTTAAGCTCTGTTTTAAGCTAAGTTTTAAGCTCTGGCTTGTAGTACTACACATTCAAAGTGCCAGGTTATAACCTTCCTGAACTTTCCAAGGAATAATTCTGTATGCAAACATTCTCCATTATCACAAACAGGCGTGGGCTGATTTCTCATGAAGTCATCTTCATCGTAATCCCTTTCTAAACCAGAAGTGGCAAGGATATAGAATGTCAGAATTCGATATATTGCTGTTTAGTCGTACCACGAAACAGAACACCTTTCCCTGAGCGAAGAATATAAATAGTCCGCGAATGGCGAAATACCTGATCATGTGCTTACGGATTCTATGATGATCCCCGTACAGACTGCGTAGCTGATCACGCATGCACGCATCAAGCGGTATGCCAGCCAGCCGCTAGTGCAACTCGAAGCTTCTCAGCTGCTTGTGCGAGCAAGTGAGGCATATGACGACACATCGCACGGGGCGCTACGCAACAATGCATGCGTCAAAAGTTGTTTAGCATGTCTAAAACGGCTCCGTTATTGTGAATAAGCGAAGGACGCACCGCAGACGCGATATACCGCGCGAAGGCAAGTCCAGCAGAACATGTACGTATAAAATCAAAAGACGTAATATGTGACTATTCTTGAATTGGTCCCTTCAGTGACCTGAAATAAAATTCGCAGTGGTTTAGCTAATCAGCTATGCCAGGATATATGTTGGGAGAGGCACAGGTTTAACTTGGTTACACCTTGTCGTGTAGCTTTGATTTCTGCCCCGGTTACGTCTAATTGCTTGTTTTGGTTTCTCCCTCTTTCCTGTTACGTCTAATTGTGGCTACGTTAAAACGAGGCCACAACGTTAACGAGGTGATGTTAAAAATCCTGCAAGGTAGGCTGCAGCAGTATGTGGATCGGGAGCTTCCGGACGTGCAAGCTGGGTTTCGCAAGGGCAGAGGAACTAGAGACCAAATTGCCAACCTTCGCTGGATCACGGAAAAAGCAAGAGAGTTCCAGAAACCCATTTACTTCTGCTTTATTGATTATGCGAAAGCGTTTGACTGCGTAGATCACAGCAGATTGTGGCAAGCTCTCCGAGAGATGGGAGTTCCAATTCACCTCATCTGTCTCCTCAGGAACCTGTATGAAGGGCAAGAGGCCACAGTCAGAACTGGGCATGGTCTTACTGATTGGTTTCCGATTGAGAAAGGGGTGAGGCAAGGCTGCATACTGTCGCCCTGCCTATTTAACCTATATGCAGAGTGCATCATGAGGAAGGCCGGTCTGGACGAGTCTTCAGCTGGAGTGAAGATTGCTGGAAAACGTATCAACAACCTTAGATATGCGGATGATATCTGATGCGCGTACAAGAAGAGAGTGAGAAGTTTGGGCTTAAACTGAACATTAAAAAGACGAAGATCATGGCGTCTTGCCCTATCAAGTCCAGGAGCATCAATGGACAAGAAGTGGAAGCTGTGACAGATTTTCTGTTCTTGGGCGCCAAGATTACCTCGGAAGGAGACTGCAGCCATGAAATTAGGAGACGCCTGCTTCTGGGAAAGAGAGCAATGGTTAGCCTTGACCGCCTAGTAAGGAGCAGAGACATTAGTCTGCCAACCAAGATCCGTATAACCCGTGCTATGGTCTTTCCAGTTGTGATGTATGGATGCGAGAGTTGGACTGTGAAAAAGGCTGACCGCCGAAGAATTGACGCGTTTGAATTGTGGTGCTGGCGAAGACTCTTAAGAGTTCCTTGGACTGCCAGAAGATCAAATCAGTCGATATTGTCGACCATAAACCCTGACTGCTCATTGGAGGGTCAAATTCTAAAGTTAAAGCTCAGCTACTTTGGTCATCTGATGAGAAGAGAGGAGTCGCTGGAGAAAGATTTGATGTTGGGAAAGGTTGAGGGTCGCCGGAGAAGCGGTAGGCAGCGAACGCGATGGTTAGATGGCATTCTCGAGGCATTGCAGATGAAGCTATGTGATGTTAAGAAGATAGTGAGAGACCGGAAAGCGTGGCGTGACATGGTCCATAGGGTCACGAAGAGTCGGACACGACTGAACGCCTGAACTGAACTGAACTAAAACGAGGCATTTTGTTATGCAGCAAAGTGTGAAGAATTCATTATTTAGTCACATGCAAAGCCAAATGAATTGTTCGTAAAGTCCACTTCGAACGTCCGCGTCGCACTTGGAATTTCGTTCAGTCTAATGCCGTGATCGGGAACACGCCGAGCCTTGACGGCGTCGTCCATTACCGCATCGGCTTCCAGCGAGGCCAGAGCATGCCGCTCCGCGTCCCCATGCCCGTCTCTTGGCCAGGCGGACCTCTCTGGCGTCTCCGCCTCTCGCTTGGACTTGTGCTGTTCGTCCTCCCTGTTCATTGAAGGGTGAACATCTACAGAGGGTTGATCGGGGCCTATGTAGTCGGGGTTGGGTATTACTTGGCCCACAGTAGTATAGGTTGATTGCAGTTGACCTAAGAGCGATTGCTGGCTGCATCGAGGTTGATGGGTAAGTCTTTTGATGTTAAGCCGGGTTTCCTTTTTAACTTAGTGGCGTCTATTATGTGTCATAGAAGATGCCAAGCCCTGGAGGAGAAGAGATTACCTCCTAATCCATTGCATAATTGGTGCCAGTTCGCTTTACTGAGGGTGGCGCTGTGCTCTTCTATTTGCAGTTGAACTGTTTGAACCGCATACGACTCGGACGGAGACATAGAACCGGCACTTCAAGAAACGGCTACAGCTATATCTACCCATGCGAGAAAATTGGCCTTGAATGCTTCCCCAACAATATCAGCACTCTTTCTACTTCAGCCGCGATGCGTTCCTACCGCCCCCATAACGATCTCCTCATTCTTAGATTGTACTTACCAGGACACGGGGAAAACGACATTACCCTGAAGGCACTAAAACAGCCCACTTATTCTAACATCAATCTTTTTAGAAGGGTTTCACACTCACGGTCCGGTCTAAACGAAGCAGACAAGCTGAAGGTACTGCATGCCTTTGTGCTCGGTCGCATTCTTTACGCTTCTCCTCACCTGCACCTCTCTTGTGGTGACAAATATAAAATCAATTTCTTAATTCGCATGGCTACAAAAGCAGCGCTCAATGTACCAAAAACACTAGCACGGATAGGCTCCTAAAATGAGGAATACACAGCACTGTACAAGAACCTATAGAGCCACATCAACACACACAATACAGTCGCCTGACTGGCGCAGAAACAAGACATATATTCGACACTCTCGGCATTCGCATACCCGCACACGCTGAAAAGCTAAGCCATCTCTCTCAGGCCATGCGCGCAGCGCTAATAATTGAACCCCTTCTTAAAGACATCCATTCAGAATATCATCAATCCCGCCGCATCCCGCGAGCCAAATCTCTCCATAAAGAGCATGGGACTTCAGACGATGTGAACTGCGTGGGCGCCGCATGTGATTCAGTGCATTCAGTAGCACTGGCTTACAACCCAGGAGCCTCCCCTCCCACTTACTCACTTCATAGACCCCCCCTGTACCCCGGAAGAAGCAGAAGAAGCAGCTATAGCCTTAGCAATCGCCCAAAACAATTCGGCGTACATACTTAACGATTCCAAAACAGCCATTCTTCACTTTGCCTGCGGACGCGTCCATCCCCCTGCGTGGGAAATATTGAGGTTGTGCACCCTAAATTCTAATAGGCGTATTAAGGTCGTGGGGGTGCCAGCTCACTCTGCAGTCCCGGAAATGATGCCGCCGATACCATAGCCCGAAGACCTATTAGCCGGGCTTATGGCGGCCCATGGCGGGTATTCTCGAGGGAACAGGAACACACGTTTTCCGAGCTCACACGGCAAGCGCTTTTTGACCGTCTACTTTACCCTTCGCCTCATTCTAAGCGGTCCCACTCACAATAAATCCTCTAGAAGCGTCTCCAGACACAAACTCTTCCGACCCCACAGCTTCTATCCTACTACCGAACAGTATCACCTGAGTGCACGCTGTGTGGAGAGGCGCATGCTACCGTAGACCACATTCTCTGGCTGCCCTGCTAAACCTCCCCCGCAGAGACAGCTCTCCATCCGATCGTGGGAGGACTGGCAGAGCCTCCTTGTGTAGCAGGACCTGGACATCCAACTTTATTGTGTGAACCGGTGTGCCAGTGCTTTGGCCCTACGTGGTCTGGACCAATGCGCGCAAAGTGAGGGCCGTGCGGGGACATGGGCCTTCGAAAAGTCCGAATTCACTCGCTAATAAAGTTTTTTTCACCTCCTCCTGTCACTTCGGCCAGCTGCAAGGCCGGAACCTCGAGGTCGGTCAAGTTGAGATTCTACAGTTTCCAGCGCTGCTCAATAGAGGCCATACTCTTATTCATTGTTGTTGTTGTGGCTGTAGGAAGAAGGAAAAGAAAATGCTCGGGCTTGCTACTGGCTCTATAGCTGAGCCACCTCCGCTGCCTCGTGCAGGCAGAAGAGAGAAAGTAGAGAACAAAAAAAGAAGGGAGAGAAAAACAGCGCACAGCAACAGCCTTCATCCACCACCTGAGCCGTGGCGGCTGCAATGACGGCCTACAACAGATAAAAGTTCAGTGGCTAGACAGCGGCGTTGTCCTACCAGTCCCAGCTTGTAGGGCCAGGAACAGCCACCCTTCACCCTGGCAGCCAAGAAGTGGCTATAACAAGAAGGCAAGAAGTTGTTGTGGTTATACGAAGAAGAGAAAGAAAAAACTCGGGTAGCTGAGCCACCTCCGCTGCCTGTTTTTGTTGTAGGGAGAAGGAAAAAAATGGTCTGGCTTGCTGCTGGCTCTGTAGCTGAGCCACCTCCGCTGCCACATGCGGACAGAAGAGTGAAAGTAGAGAAGAAAGAAAAGGAAGAGGGAGAAAAAGAGCGCGCAGCAACAGCCGTCATCCACTACCTAAGCAGTGGCGGCTGCAATGACGGCCTACAACAGATACAAACTCGGTGGCCGGCTAGCCCCTGCAACAGGCGGCGTTTACCTTCCATCCTGATACCTCCCCTCATGGGGCTGGGATTGGTGGGTCACCGCCGCTTGCGGCGGGGGCTAGCCTGCCACAGAATATCTTTTGTAGGCCGTCATTGCACCCACCACCGTTTCGGTGGTGGGCGACGGCCGTTGTTGCGGCGCGCGTCTTACTCACCCTATTTCTTTTCTTTCTTCTCTATTTTCTCTTCTGTCTGCACGAGGTAGCGGACGTGGCTCAGCTGCAAAGCCAGTAGCAGGCCCGTGCATTTTCTTTTCCTTCTTCCTACAGCCACAACAACAACAGCCCCGTAGGGCCAGCTACCCTTCGCAACCTCCCAATCACCTGACAGTCAAGAACCGTTAAGGAAGGCTGGCTGCACGCATTGGGCCTGAGGGCACGCGCGGCAAGTAGCCATAGTTGCTCACGTCCATAGAGGAGCGTATCGTGGCTGGTGGAGGACCCCGCATTCCCGGCAACATTACACCAGTTTTCCCCCGTTGCGTAGCTGGTGTGCACGAATTGTCTTGAAAAGCCGTTGCCTACCAACAGTTTCACCCGAGCTCCGCCGGATGGTGCCGCAGTCAGCGCCGCTCGCTCCCGCCAGATGATTTGCCTCGTTTTGTGGCGAAAACAACCCTCCGACTAAAGCCCGGCAATGAACTAAATGTAGCACGATCTCCACCCTCTTCCTTCGGCGCTGCCTCTTTTCCTTCGCGTTTCGACCCTGGCTCCACCGGTAAAAATGGGTACAAGCGTCGCCCGGCCTGGCGCTGGACGTTTCTAGGGGTGTGCGCTTGGGAGAAGCTCCGTAAACACCGCTGTGCCCACTTCCTCGTTGGTCCCAAACCCAATTTCGAAACTCGCAGCCTGCAAAGGTAGTCCATGTTTGTCTTGCAAAGGTACGTCCTTTGAACCTCACCTGCAGTGCCCCCTTTGAGCCAGAGCTGCAGCAGTTAGCTAGCGTGCGCTTTCCAGAGGAGGTGCGCGGTAAAAGAATAGTTTCATCTGCTATTGTCTTACACCACACATACGCGATTTCGGCATAGGCTCAACTCGCTTTCACCTTCGTACGTCCATCGTTCTTAACTCGTTAGCCAAACTGAGCACCATACTTTAGAAAAGTTGTATTTAGGCGGCGCAAGGGAACAATTTCGCGAAAGTCTGTGTATGTTTTCTTTGCAGCTTCGTCTGGTTTGGGAGCTGCCTGTAAAATTGAGAAGCGTGGTAGCATTTGCATTCCATGTGTTTTAAACTTCAGTAACAGATCTATTAGCGCTTGCATGCGTGGCGTGCGCAATCGAGAACTAGCACACCAAAAGAAAGCAAAACACAAAATATGTGGCTTTATTCGGCCATCTACCCCGTTAGCACCGAACATTAGAATAGTGTTATAAATTTGTTATCTAAGTTGCCTGAAGTTACTTAACATTCTGTGTCATAAAAATAACATTAGTAGAACATCCAAAAAAACATTTTATGAATATTGACTTTTGAATGTTATGGTAATGTTATTGAATCTTTGCGTTGCATTGAAACATTATTTTAATTTTACAAACAAATGTTATTCTAATATTGTCTCCTAAATGTTGAAGTGATATTTGGATCATAACTATAAAACAACATAGCATATATATTTCAAACACTTAGTCCCAGCACTTTTACCTTTTTTCTTCCAGTAACCATGTTTTTTTTTTCAATAACACTTCTTTGCAACTAGAGCTTTAAGATGATGCCCACTGTAGAATGCAAGCACAGCTAGCCCTAATATTTTGCAAGAAAGTATTGCTTATTATCCATTTGCCACTACCACTCACGGAACACCCGTCGGCGATGGATATAAAAGGGTGACTCTATGCTATTTGTTCAGAGGCGAGTGTAGGAATGGTGCTGTATTATGATGTTGTGGCCTTTATTTAAAGTGTGGAAGCTGTTTACCATCACGAGCAGTGGGCTTACTTGCTCGTGCAAGGTTGCTCTACTTTTTCACGAATGTTATATTTATGTTGCATGAACATTAGATTTATGTTGTTTAAATGCTTAAGGAAATATTATACCAATCTTTATATGTAACAATGCTAAAACGTTAGAAACAAAAGACATTAACAACATCAAAATAACGTTCGACTGAAACAAAAATGTAACATTGCTGTAATGTTTCGGTGCTACCTGGGTAAGAGCCGTCGCTGTTACGTTAAATGCGGCGACACACTCCAAACATGCAGTTAGCTTGCATTCGCAACAAAGACTACATGGCTAAGTACTAAAAACCAAGGACTTTATTCTATACTTGGATGTCTAAAGCGAAACGTGTAAAAAAATATGACGTGTGAGCATGTGGCGCTTGGCAATGCGAAATACTGAACGAATGCGTAGAGAGAGTTTGGCGGCCTATTAGATTAGAGATGAGTAATTGCTCACTTAACTCAAATAGCCACGCCCATTGCGATGAGAGTCCGCCTGGCCGATTTGGTGTCGCAACACCTTCCTCCGCGCCGAATCTCGACTCGCGGACAACATTATAAACCGTTTGTCACCATGCCTACGTTTGCTGCATCAGGAAGCGCAGCAACATGGGATTTCGAGCGAAGCCACTTAAATAAAGCAGCGCGAGCCGTAGCAAAACACACTACGATATGCGCCGCGCGCGTCGTCTTGCTCGGGGGGGGGGGGGGGGGGGGGGGAAGGAGGCAGCTAACATAACGAGCAAGAAAAAAGCGCGTTAAATCACGTGACGGCGCTTGGCCAATGGGAAGGTCGAACGCCGAAGGAGAGCGCCAGAGAGGAGGCGGGCGGTAATCTTCATATGTTGGCGCTACTTTTAGTTTATTGAGGAGCTTTTATTTGACAGCCTAAGCCAGACGTCGGTGGCCGCAGCTAGCTATGCACATGAAGAGGCGTAGCCATGGTCTCCTCATAAAAAAAAAAACGTTTCTCTCCACCGGGAATCCAAACTCCACCCCCGGATCCTCGGATCCTCAGGAGATCGGTTTAACCACCTGAGCCACACATGGGCAATTCAACTATGGTTGACCAGAAAGAACCCAAAGCCAACTGTTTTCAGCAGGCATTCCAGCTTTAGTATTACTACAAACATTGCTTATAAGACGAACGCTTTGTAGGCTCATTTTCTAAGCATGCATTGTGAGCAGTAGCGTTGTTTTAGAGCGCAGCTCTTCGACGCCCGTTCCTGGGTTTGGTTGGTTGGTAAACATTTATTGAGATCTAGGGGTCGGTTGGTTGGTAAACAAGGTTCAGATCTAGGGGTCGGCCAAGACACCTGTGAATCTGGCAGCCTCTAGAGCAAGGCCGATGAGAGCTCGATATTCCTACAGGATAAAACTGCGTAGACGAGCCTGCCAGGTATGTTGTGTGGGTGGTGCCATGTGTTGTGGGAAGTCCATACCGTATAAACGAGGTCTGTTGTGATATTTCATACACATCGGCACATACCGCTCAGGAAGAATATTATGGAATCTTTTGTGAATGGGGAAAGTCTCTGTCTGTAGTTGGCGCCTTATGAAGGCCTCTGTCTTTGTAAGTTCTTGGTGAGGACCTGGATAGAGTTGGAAAGAAAGAGCAGGCCGCGTGAAGTGATTATGGTATCCTTCTTAACTAAGACGGGCATGTTGGGAGCGGTATGATACGCTGCTCGAAAAGTGAGCCCTCGGGGTAGCTCATGAGCTCCCATTACCCTTCAGACCATGTGGGCCGGAGCCACATCGGTCAAGTGTTTAGGAGGATTTGATACGAACATCATGTTTCTTGTCATCGTCGGCGTTGTCCCTCGTAACCAGCTCCACTTTCACTTCCACCTTCATTCATTTTCTTGCGGCGCGATTGAGGTGTTCACAGAACCAAGTGTAACAGGTACTGTGACTTTTCATTCTTGTGACATAATAATGAAAGGCATGTGTCTGACCTTAATTGGTTGTTGTGGCTGCAGGAAGAAGGAAAAGAAAACGCACCTGGCCCCCTACTGGCTCTGTAGCTCATATTGATTTATTTATTTATACGAAGGGAAAGGCGCGGTAACTGTCTCACTTGTTTTCTGTGAACACCTCAACCGCGCCGTAAGGGAAGGGAGGAAGGTGGGAGTGAAAGTTGAAAGAGGGAGAGAGGAGCTGTAGTAGAGGGCTGCGGAGTAATTCGACCACCTGGGGATCTTTAACGTGCGCTGACATCGCAAGGCCTCTTCGTTTCGCCTCCATCGAAACAGCTCTGTAGCTGAGCCACCTCCACTACCTCATTAAGACAGAAGAGAAAATAGAGAAGTAAAAAAAAGAAGAGGGAGAGAAAGACGCGCGCCGCAACAACAGCCGTCGTGCACCACCGAAGCAGCGGCGGGTGCAATAACGGCCTACAACAGATAAAATCCGATGGCTGGCTAGTCCCCACTGCCACCCTTCACCACCTCAGAGCTCAAGGGCACTTTCACTCCCACCTTCCTTCCTACCTTTACAGCGAGATTCAGGTGTCCACAGAAACAAGTGTGACAGATACTGCGACTTCCAATTCGTGTGAACCAGTTCTAATTGTCATGTTTCATAGCTGAAGTGGAAGACGTGACCACACATTAAAATAATGCGAGCGCCCACACTAAACTTGATGGTAACATGTGCAGTAACCGATAATTCACACACTCAGAGACAAGCATCATGTGGTGATGTAGCTTGCGTAATCGCAGCTAGTTCACCAGAGTAAAAAAATCTTCGCTTTCGCCGGCGCCGTCCGCAGCTGGGGCAGCGTGTGCTCCTTCCCCTTCCCCTCCCCCTTCCTTTTCCTCCATGGCAGCGACCACGCGTGTTCTGCGATTGTTGTTGTGGCTGCGCCCACACTTGAACGTGGGCTCGCCAAGGAACGCCACGCGATAGGAGGGATGGTGCACCCTCCAAAGGCACACTTGTCGAAGTGTGTGTGACAGATGCTGCGCCTTTACTCCAGAAGTCTTTTGTCTATCGTACCTGCCATCTGCAATCCTACACTTGAAATCATGCCAAGGAACGCTACGCGACAGCCGCCGCAAAAGCGGGACACACTTTGTCTACGACAGTATGAGCCACTAAAGGCTTTCGCCTTAATATATAATTGGCTCACAGGAAGGTAAAAGCGCTGTATCATTCCCACTTGTTTATGTGGACACTTGAACAGCGCCATTAGGAAAGGGAGGAAGGTGGGAGATAAAGTGGAAAAAAAGAGAAGCCGTAGTGGGGGCTACGGAGTAATTTTGACCACCCGGGGATCTTTAACGTGCGTTGACATCGCAAAGACGGCACTTCGTTTCGCCTCCATCGAAACCACAATGATTGAAACCCAGCCGCCGCGGTCGGGCTCGAACCTGCGTACTCCGGAAGTAGCTTGGCGTCCTACTACTGCCCTACCTCGGCGGGGCACGCCAGTGTTCACCATGTCCGTTTGCAAAATGTGCCTACAAAGGAATAGAGAGGATTGATTGGGTACATACATACATACAAAAACTCACATTACTCCCAGACAAACCAAGCCAAACGAAAGTGCTATACAAACCACTATAGGGTACATATCAAACTGCATAACATGATTTCCGAGAGAGAGGAAAGCAATAAAATGTTTCGTCTTGTTAACCTCCAGAAAGCACGGAAGCTGCTTTCATAAACTGAAAAACATGATTCCCAAGAGAGGGAAAGCAATAAAAAGTCTTATGCAAGGACGGTCGAAGATAACGGAAGCTCCATGGCAGTACGTTTGCAACATACCTTATATGAAGGAGAACAACGCACACAGACGTTAAAATTAAAAACGAAAAATGTCCAATTTTTTCAAAACGTACCAAAACATTTTAATACGTAATGCCTACGTTATGTTTAGTTCCTCACAGCGCGCATGGTTGTTATTTCAGCTGTTTGCTCTGAATTCTGATGTACTTTCTAATTAGGAAAGTTTGAGAGACCCGGCTACGAAGCGGCCTCCCTGCTGACCAGCAAAGAGCCGTCCGCCTGGCGGCTGCGACGGGGAGTAAGCAACGTGTAACTGCCAGTCCTTAGTCGCGGATGTTTCAGCCCCCGTTCTTCAGCAGCGGGGAGTAGGGGGCCTTCTACATCGGTAAATAATAAAGTTTTAATTAATCAAACAACACCATATTAACCCCATTTTTGCTCTTTCAAGTACTTCTTTTGACACATTTTTTTCGTATATGATTATTTTCTCAGAGTGGAGCTTGTTGACTGCCTCTTTTTGCACTTTTTAACTTCCTCCCGTTTGTGCACGTAAAGGACGCCCTTTCCCGTTCGTTGTCGTTCAAACATTTTAAATTTGTCACCGCCAGACGCTAGGCCTACATCACCGGACGTCAAGTACCACGAGACCCACAAGGCGTCGACATTACCCGGAACTATTATTTTCACATCCAAAAAATTCCGCGAGTAATTAATAATCACTTTACCGACCCCATCTTTCTTTCTCCGTGGTATACACCGGGCTTGTCTGCCCTACTACACTTTTTGTGATCTCTGTGGAGCTGTGGTTGCTACAATTCCGGGATTACGAATAAATACATGGCTTTCCTCACCCAAGCCCTGGTGAGGTGAGGATAGCAGCATACGATGATGATATCACCATTTTTATTATTTTCTTTAAATGGTTCTGAGCATTATTATTTAAATGGTTCGCAGGAAAGGAAAGGCGCCGTATCTCACACTTGTTTCTGTGGACGCCTGACCCGCGCCCTGAAGGAAGAAAGGAAGATGGGAGTGAAAGTGGAAAGAGAGAAAGAGGAGCCATATTGGAGGGCTCCAGGGTAATTTCGACTACCTGGGAAATATTAACGTGCCCTGATATCGCACAGCACACGGACGCCTCTTCGTTTCGTCTCGGGACAGAGGATGGCTGGTACTGGCCCTGATGGGGCTGGGATATGTAGGTCTCTGTCAATTGCGGTAGGGGCTAGCCTGACACCGAATTTTATTTATCGTAGGTCGTCATTTCACCCGCCACTGCTTCAGTGGTGGACGACGGCTGTTGCGGCGAGAGTCTATCTCTCCCTCTTTTATTGCGAAAGCAAATACTACGCCAGGTTTCAAGCCTTCAGCGGAGCGTGGTGTTGAGCGTGGTCCGGTAGTTACGCTTTACACCACGTGACTACTGACGTCATAAAACCGCATCACCGATTGGGACAGGTTTAGGCAAATCAGAGAAAACTGCGAATCGGGAGATGAAATCCAAAACATAGAGCAATGGGCAGAGACGCTTAAGAAACAAGTAGAGAAAGCAACCACGACCCTACGGGAGGATGATGCGCCGGTGACGGTTGACAGCAAACTCCTTCATATGTGGGAAGCAAAATGCGGCATGGAGAGGCGTCTCCGGTCGCAAAGATGGAACAGGAACCTTAGGCGAAGGATAGCAAGATATAACAAAGAGATTGAAGATTACGCAGTAAAACTTTGCGAACAAAACTGGTGTAGTAGGTGTGACGAGATGGAAGGGAACATGAGCCTTGCTAATACGTGGAGCCTACTCAGACACCTACTTGATCCTGACAATTCGAAAACTCAATCGGGCATAAGACTGACGAAAGCCAGACACGCGTTCGAGGGCACGGACGGGGAACTCATGGCGAAACTAATTAACATGTACGTAGGCGACACGCAAACCTTACCCCTGCCGGATTACGAAGGGCCCTTAAACGAGGCCCTAGACGCGCCGATCACGGAGGCGGAGGTTCGCGCCGAAATATTAGGCCTAAAAACAAAATCGGCTCCCGGCCCAGACGGAATCACAAACAAGGTTCTCCGAAATTTGGACGATAATTCCATCCGCGCGCTCACCAAGTACATGAGAATCGTATGGGACAGAGGCCGCCTCCCACAACAGTGGAAGACGGCAAACGTAATTTTGATACCGAAGCCAGGCAAACCCCCTAAACTAGAGAACTTACGACCAATCTCTCTAACATCCTGTATAGGGAAATTGATGGAGCGGGTAGTCCAAACGCGACTAACGCGTTTCATGGAGCTTAACGACCTGTGGCCACACGAAATGGTTGGGTTCCGGCCCGGCCTGTGCACACAGGACGTAATGCTCCGCTTGAGACACGATATCATAGAAAGCGAAACCAGGGACGCGAGGGTACTACTAGGTCTAGACCTGACAAAGGCGTTCGATAACGTAAAACACGCGGCAATTCTTTCTGGTCTCCAAGAATTGGGGGTCGGAAAGAAAACGTACGACTACGTAAAAGACTTCCTGTCGGATAGAACGATAAAGATAAAGTTTCAGGACATTGAATCCTCCACCGTCAAACTAGGAAGCAGGGGTACGCCACAGGGTTCGGTGCTGTCCCCGTTCCTCTTTAATGTTGCCATGCGAAACCTCCCGGCAGAACTGAGGAAAGTGGAAAACTTGAAATTCAGTATGTACGCGGACGACGTCAACCTGTGGGCTACCCAGGGGAGTGACGCGAGCATCGAGGAGCGCTTGCAAGCGGCGGCGGACACCGTCGTGTCCTACGCGGCCGAAAGGGGCCTCTCGTGCTCTCCACAAAAATCGGAACTGTTTATATACAACCCGAAGGCGCTCAGGTGTAAACGCCAGATAAACATCAGCGTAACAGTAGACGGCCAAATAGTGCCAAAAGTCGAACAAATTAGGATCTTGGGGCTGTTTCTACAAGCAGATGGGTACAACGATACAACGGTAAAGAAACTGAACGCGTACGCCACGCAAGTCACGGGTCTGTTCAGGAGAATCGCACTAAAGGGTCGGGGCCTTAAGGAACGAAGCCTCCTGAAACTAATGCAGGCTTACATCACTAGCCGCATATGTTACGCCACACCATTCCTAAACATTAGATCAGACGAAAGGCAGAGAATAGACGCACTCATCAGACGATGCGCGAAGAGGGCTCTGGGACTACCCATCTCGACCTCGACTGAACGCCTCCTCGAAATGGGGGTGCACAACTGGACGGAACTAGCGGAGGCTGTGCGCATGGCGCAACTAGAAAGATTAAGCAGAACCACCACGGGCAGAACCATCCTCGGCTGGGTGGGACTGCAGTCAGATAGAGGAACAAGCCACAAAGTAGACATTCCACGAGAGTGTCGCGAATATATAATAGTGCCCCCCCTACCTAAAAACATGCACCCTACGTACAACAAGGAGAGGAGACAAAAGAGGGCCGAGACGCTCGCAAAGAAAGCGGGGAAAATGAAGCCGGGGGAGGTCGCCTACGTGGACGCGGCTAGCGGGAAGTCGGGGGCGGCGGTGGCTGTGGTCGTCAACGGCCGCGGCGTGCCCGCCGCCGCCGCGTCCGTTAGAAGCCGAAATGTAGACACGGCCGAAGAAGTTGCAATAGCGCTCGCTTGCGTTGGAACGGAAGCCAGCATAGTTATTAGTGACAGCAAAACAGCTGTCTGGAACTTTGGAAAAGGGAGGGTCTCGACGGAGGCAGCCAAAATTTTAGAGAAAAGAAAACTTGAAAGAAAGATTCGAATTATTTGGACCCCCGCGCACGAGTCCGTCCCCGGCAACGAGGCGGCGCACGAGCTAGCCCGAGCTCTCTACTTCCGGGCAGCCGTAGAGCCGCCTGATTGCGATGGGATGGACGAGAGGCTGCAAACTTATAAGGAAATTTTAGAACACTACAGACTTAGCAGAAGGTCCCTGCCACCACCGGACCGAACGCTAACTAACAAGGAGGCCGTCGCTTGGCGGCGCCTGCAAGCTGGGAATTTCCCAAGTCCCGTCTGGCTTTTCCACACGCAAGTGGAGGAAAAGGCGGACGATAGATGCGAAACCTGCGGAGAAAGGGGTACTCTTGATCACATAATCTGGCAATGCCTTGATTCCCCTGGCGCCAAGGAAAACATAAACAGTAGAGAAGCCTGGGAACTGCTACTGCGGAGCGAGTCCCCCGCCAACCAGCAGCAAGCTGTCCGCCTGGCGGCTGAAGCCGCGAAGAAACACTGTCACTTCGCCTGTCTTTAGTCGCGGAGGCCCCGGCCTCCGTCCCATAGGCCTGCGTGCCGGGGGCGGGGAGTAGGGGGCCTCCTACATCGGTGGAAAAATAAAGTTCGTAACAACAACAACAACAGAGCTGGGCTACCAAGTCGGCTTTTCATCGCAATCGCCACTGCTGCGGTGGGGGACGACAGCTGTTGTTGCTGCGCGCGTCTTTATCTCCCTTTTCTTTTTCTTTCTTCTCTATTTTCTCTTCTGTCCGCACAAGGCAGCGGAGGTGGCTCAGCTACAGAGCCAGCTCTGTAGCTGAGCTACAGAACTCATCTACAGAGCCGTGCAATTTCCTTTTCTTCTTCCTACAGCCACAACAATAACTTCATCATGGCGTGGCTTGTAGCCACGCCGTGCGTTTCGCGCTTCTTCCGCTAGGTGAGCTGTAGTCTAACAGGTGGTGTGAGGTCATAAGCGAGGTGAAGATGGGCTACCAAGTCGGCTCCTCAGCGTAGCGTGGCTCGAAGCCACGTCGGGCATTTCGAGGTGGTGGTAGCAACGTTTATTGCCACAAAATGAAAGGAATTATTTCGGGCTGGGGCGAGTCTAGGGTGGCCTCCAGTCGGGAGCGACCTCGACCTCGCGTGACGAGGGCCAGTTGAGTAGTTTTTCTTGGGCTGGCCAACAGCTTGTCCCATTCTTCCGCTGAGGGAGCTGGCAAGAGTGTCTTTGGAGGACGATTGGTGGCGCATTCCCACAGTATATGGTCTTGAGTGGCCTGCGTCCCGTCTCCGCAGTGCCGGCATGTAGGGTTGAATTCTCCGTTCATAACTGACGATAATCGGTAGGGGATAAGAATGGCCTTTGTTTGTAGGCGTCTGAGTGTCGTGGCTTGCGCCCGGTCGAGGTCGGGGTGAGAGGCGGGGTACGTGCATCTTAGCTCGCGATAAAAGTTTGTTATCTCCGCGTATGGGCGCGGCGCCTCGACAGGCGCGTCAGTTCCCGATAGATCTCCCGTCTCCCGGTTGGCTAAGCCTCGGGCTAGACAGTCCACCCTTTCGTTTCCGGAGTTACCCGCGTGCGCCGGAACCCATACGAGATTGATGTTGTGATTGAGAGATCGGTTGAGCAGAATTCGCGCCGCGAGTGCGCTTACAGAATGTTTGGCGAAATTTTGAACGGCGCTTTTTGAGTCGCTTAGAATAGTTTTGGTGCGGGGATCCGCGATGGCCTGTGCGATAGCTACTTCCTCTGCCTCGCATATGGAGCTAGCATGAAATGTTATGGCGTTAATGAAGGTTGAATTTGGAGTGGCCATACATGCCCCGTATGCTCCGTTTTTGATGTGTTGAGCTGCATTCACGTACACTGCTTGTGGATCGTCCTCGTACTGTTTCTCAAGGGTCTGTGCCCTTGTCTTCCTGCGGGCATCATGCCTGCCTGGTAGCATGTTTTTGGCTAATGGTTTAACAACTAGTCTACTAGTTATGTCAGCCCCACTAAGTGCCCTGTGGTCTAACAGGTGGTAGGTTGCCTCTATGCACGCGCCCCCCTCCGCCGCTCCGAGGGTGCGAGGGCGCACGCATCGAGGCATCCTAACAGATGGTGTCGTCTTCCATTGGTGAACTGCGCTGGGTGAAGGGTAGCAGTTCTTGGATCTACTGGGCTGGGACGATAGGCCAACACCGCTGTGCGACGGCGGCTAGCCAGATACCGAATTTTTTGCTGTTGTAGGCCGTAATTGCACCCGCCACTGCATCGGTGGTGGACGACAGCTGTTGTTGCGGCGCACGTCTTTCTCTCCCTCTTCTTTTTCCTTTCTTCTTTATTTTCTCTTCTGTCGGCATGAGGCAGCAGAGGTGGCTCAGCTACAGACCGAGCAGCAGGCCCGTACAATTACTTTTCCTTCTTCCTACAGCCACAACAACAACAACGCTGACATCACACACGTTGAAGATCCCCAGATGGTCGAAATTGCTCCGTATAACAATTTATTTACAGAGAAGGGAAGGTGAAGAAGCAGCGGCAGATCCTGAATTCTCGCCTAGTTCTCTTGAAATAGTGCATTATTCCTAAAATGAGGCGCACGGCACTGGCAGATGACATGACAGTGTACTCACGTTTAGCAGGAGCGGCCAACTCGAATCTCTACTCGTCACGCAGGGACGTTCCTTCGGTTTGGCTAGAGTGGAGCTTTATATGCGGGTAGGTCGCCTACACTATCCCGGCATACCCAAAAGGGCGACACTTAAGTGTGCGCCGTACGTTTGTGCACTTGTGTTGACATGCTGGCTTAGCGAGGAGGTAAAAATAAAAGCTCTGAAGAGGATTCGACATCCCAACGGAGCAGCAGCGCAAATGTGTACTGTGATTTGGGCATAGAGCAGAAGCCTGCCTCGATTTTCAAGAGGCAGAATTAAGGAGAGGTGGATCTTTCCTCTTCTAGAGACGATGTGGGGAGTGATCAAAAAACCAGAAATAACGTAGTCCTATAATGTGTTCCTTATTGATACATAAGCGGAGTGGAAAAGGCAAGCGCACTTGACTTTCGGCTACCCCTGCAACGACGCGCTTTGTCTTTGAATCCTGTCAATAACCCTTACCGGCCATCGGCTATTTTCCCCTCGTGTATACATATACTGCCTATGCCTGTGAAATATTTTTGACTTTAACAACGATATAATTACCTTCCATTTGTTTTCTGGCCGACTCTGGACCCTTCCTGTCTCCTAGCTTATAACTTCCGTTTTGCCCTTCGTAGCTCTCTGCACTTCTTCATGAAATGATTGCCCTTGTTATTTTTCTTTCAGGCTGATTTTACTGTGGGCTTCTGGCGTCTCAGCAAAATAGAAAGTCTATAATTGCCTACAGTATTGAGTCGAACTAAATTCGAGGGAGAGTCGGGGCATGTACTCTAAACTGAGCCAAGTTAATTTGTACATTGAATGTGTGGTGTAGTTGTAAGTCATGATCACTGTTGTATGAATATTTTCTAATCAGTGCAAATGTCTAATATATAAAATTATTGAAGTCGAAGTTACTCGGAGTGTTAAAAGACAACTCGGCATCATCGAAACTTCCTGTTTTGTGATATTGATAGTTAGTTACACGTGTGCTTGGTCGCGGATTGTTTGACTTTGAGACTTGATGTCAGTAACGGGAGGAAGAATGCGTCGTAAATAAGGAGCTTTATTTTAATCAAAGAAATGGTCCTAATTGAACTCATTACACCACTAAACGGCACGCTTTATATCTCCTAATGTTACCCCTACCATTTTTCGTTCCAGAGGGCTATGGAACGAAAAATGGCAGGGGTAAAATTAAGAGATAGAAAGCGTGCAGAGTGGCTCAGAGAAATAACTCAAGTTACCGACATTCTAGTGGAAATTAAGAAGAAGAAATGGACATGGGCAGGACATGTAGTGCGAAGAGAGGATAACCGATGGTCGCTGAGGGTAACAAACTGGATTCCAAGGGAAGGAAAGCGTAGCAGAGGGCGACAGAAAGTTAGGTGGGCGGATGAGATTAAGATGTTCGCAGGGGTCAAGTGGATGCAGCTACCACAGAGCCGGGTTAAGTGGAGAAATATGGGAGAGGCCTTCGACCTGCAGTGGGTATAATCAGGCTGATGATGATGATGATGAATTACATGCACATGAAAGACTGTTTTTAAAATTGACCTGGCAACAGATGGCACGTACCCACACCACACTACAGGATCATCCAACACTCAGAAAGCAGATGGAGCTACTGTTATGTGTATCAGCAGTCGAAATAAAAAGAACAAGAAAAGAGGAACGTGAAACAAAAAAGACAGAACGTGGAAGAAAACAAATGAGGCATGCGGGACAGCAGCAGCAACCTGGCAGCTGCAGACATGGCTTCAAATTCTCGAGAGAGAGAGAGAGAGAGAAAATGTTATTGTGCACTGGTGTGGGCTGCAAGCCCGGGCCAGGCAAGGTTTCAACTCACTAGATGTGTGACAGTCCATGCCGCTGCAGTACATCCGCGGTCCGCGTAATGGCGGTTAACTGTCGATGGCCGTCGCGCGCAGTAAGGCCTATTATTCCTTTCAGGTGGAGAGATCCGAGCCCTGCGGGAGAGGATCAGCCGGGCACTCCGTCAGGATATGTGTTATTGTAGAGTCGGGATGAAAGCACAAGGCACAAGATGAGGTGGAGGCACCTGGGTACATACGGTATTGTAGGTAGGACGTGGGAAGGGTTCGAGTCAGCAGGCGGCGCAATAATATTTGGTGGTGGATAGTAAGGAATAGGTGGGGGGGGGGGGGGGTACACTCTTTACTTAATACATGAATCCAATTTTTTTATTGTCGCGATCCCGCATCGAGAATCTCAAAGTGCAAGTGCTGTAAATTGGTTTCGCATGTAGTATGTCATACAGGTATTCACCTCCTTGCCTATCAGCGCGTTTATTATGTGGGGATTATCTAAATATAGAATCACCAATATGGTACGTAGGTCACTTTGTTTGCAGAATGAAATTTCATATTCTCCACTGGAGTCGTTCATCTGCGTTTATGCATCGTCTAAATGTAAACAACATGGAGCTATCTGGTAATGTTTAGATTCTCCCGATATGATGCACGGACAAAGAAGAAAAGAAGAAGAAGCTGCCGTCATTGTAGCAGCCACCACGTTCAGCATGGAAAATTTACTGTTCGCCTCCGAATTTAACCGAGATGTTCCAGCAACACTACAAGCTGCTCGCCAGAACGTACAGAAGAACGCTGCCAGGGAACATCCTTCCTGCAACCGACAAGAAAAATTCTGCAGTACATCGTGCCGACACCCTTGATAACCACGTTCGAAAAGGTCAGTGACCCTGTAGTGAGAATTCAGCCGGTCCGAGACATGCCCGATACCAGTTTGAGCGAGACGACTGCACCACGTGTCTTCATGAACGCAAATGCCGACGAAACATTTCGCCAGCCTGCAGTAGGCATCCGAGGCGGGGCTAAGAGGGCGCCACCTGTTACCAGCGGACACTTCAAGGACAATGATCGGTATAAAGTAATTATGCCTGACTTTGGTCGAAAGCAAGCTGGCTTTCAAGAAACCGCCAGTTTTTCTATCGACACTTCCGAGGCCACCAGAGAATCAACCTGTCCTCAAGAAACCAATGATCCACCGATCATGGCAAGTGTCTTTGCAGACGTCACTACAGGAAATGTTTCGTCGATGCTAACTTCCAACTACACGCCTCCAAGAGATATTGGCACCTCGAAGTTGAGTCTCAGCGATGTACTAAATAGCATCAATCCTAACAACATTCACTTTAATAGTGACGTGACACCAGCGCAACCAGAGAGGAATTCGACAAACCGGCTCAGGTGCATGTGCGATACAAGGCTCGCCAGTAAGGATACGACGCCTTCAGAAAAACCGACGAACTTTACCTGCCTCCTCACAGTTGTGGTGGCAGTCAGCGTAATTTTGATGGTAGCCATATTCATTAGCTATGTAGTAAACATGGCCCGTCTGGAGAAGGCGAAAGCCGCTCTGACACCAAAACCGTCGTTTCCAACTCATGAAGTTTGGTGAAATGCTGATGTTTTATCGTTGCTGTTCTTCATTCAACTAACACGCAGAAAAAAAACAATCTTAGAGATGCTCGAAACGAAATGTTCTTCATGGATTGTGGCGTTGTAATCGAACCCATTACGGAGTGTTTATTCTCGCTCGCAGCTACAACCTAAATGTGACTACACTGCTAGTAAAATGAATGTGAGGGATCCTTGTTGCGGCATTCGGTTTATGCTGATCCTGATTTAGCGGGAACATTTTCTGTACTCTTGGCGCTGACAAAAGCAAAATAACCAGTTTGAGTAAGTCAAATTACAAATTATATGCCAAATTGTGATCACAGTTAACTTTAAACGGACCACCTACTGACTTTTTCAAACCTTTTTTTATCGCTTCATTGTTAAGCTCCACCTCAAGATTAAAGTATATCCGGATACGGAGCTGA
Source organism: Amblyomma maculatum (assembly GCF_055883805.1). Lineage (NCBI taxonomy): Eukaryota > Metazoa > Arthropoda > Arachnida > Ixodida > Ixodidae > Amblyomma > Amblyomma maculatum. The sequence continues at coordinate 81,951,329 of NC_139353.1, forward strand.
AAAACATCACAAGTCAGTTTAAAAACTAATGTTTCTATATTTTAGTCCCCTTTACACAGTGACAGTTTCCGTCTGCAAACACTGTTACGTTGTGGACAAGATTAGCAACTCTAGCGAAGGCTTCATACACTCCCATACGTATAAAAAAAGACAGCCCATTGGCAGCATAGCATCCCTGGATAATGTGCGTGTGTGTGTGTGGGGGGGGGCAAGTTTGACTTAATGTTATGAATGACACCCCACCTATGTATGCTATTGAGCGCGAGTTATAAAGTGTCATTTTTCCGGGTCCACCCTGCTGTATTTACGAAATTGTCCTTTTTAAGAAAGCCTTTCAGCGTTTGTCAACCTTTGTCATACATCTGTGCTCGAATCCTGCTGTTTGAACGCGTCGACAAACAAACCAGTGTAACGGACAGAAAAGACTGAGCAGGAAGTAAAAGAAAACCTGCACCTCATCCAATGGGAGTGGCTCAGCAAACTTGTTACAAAATTTACGCAGATACTACGTCGCGGAACTATGCAAGGAATGAACTTTACGCTGACGTAACCACAATATTCTGAATAGTGTCGAAGAAGTGTGGCAAGAATGCACTAGTGGTTTAATATATCGATCACGCAAATACAATTATATAGCATGCCGATATATTGTACAACAATGCCAACACCGAGCAAAATATCTTAGTGACCAACGTGCTTTGATAAACAAGACCTGTCATGAGAAAGTCGAGGGGGACGCAATATACTATGACACCAGCGGCAGAGTCCTCGATTTTGCATGGTGTACTACTGCTTCGCATGCCGTGAGTTCACCTTTATAAGCCTCGGGTGTTATCCCTGGAGTTGCGAGCTGTTAGGTTTTCAGTATAGTTGTTCGAAGTTTAGTAAAAAATGTGCAATTTGCTTTTTGGAATATTTTTGCTTTGTTATTCACTCACCGCTGAGCAGAGATGAATTCTTCATATCGCCACCTTGACCGCCGAGGCCTGAAATCGATCGATCAGCATTCGGCTGAACAATACGTTATCGAGCTCCGCACGCGCCAATCGACGAAACACTAGAAGCAGAAGGGTCAGTTGGTGCAACATCGCCGGCACAAACTTCAGAAAAATATTATTTGAGCTGTTTCCTTTCCTTTTATTTTTTTATCTCATGCAGTTAGAAAGACGTGCGTTTTGTCTGGATCCCGGACAATTTCCAGGATGCAGCACATATAAACCGGGCTACGTAGTCCTTTACTAAATACCATCGATAAGAAAAATTTAACACATGATTGGTACGTCCGCAGATGTAAATCCAGTATGTACGAGGTTTCAATGATGCTGCTGCGGTGCCTTAGTCCCACATTGAACTTATATCTATGCAGATATGCGTGGACAGCAACAAACCTATCCGACTCATGCGGGGAAGTTGTTGTTGTTCTCCTCTAATTTGACTGATTCTATAGAACATTTCCTCCTCTTCTACCACAACTTCTCACTTCAGAGAAAGACTAACCTGGAGGTCCCTCTCTCCAGGTTAGCCCCACCCCCCTCCCCCGCCCCCGTCTCTAGCAGTGTTAGCACCATTTGAAGCGAGAGGCAAATGATCTGCATTGGCTGCTATATGCGGGAGTCTCGATAATTATGTAATTGCAACTGACATGTTGAATTGCTGTTTTAAATTTTTTCAGCATCTCTTCCATCAAAGTATACTTTTCGTTATTTTATTTTGAATGCTCTTCTGTCGCTTTTCATCAATGCATTTTTCAAAATTCCAGTCTGCTGCTAGCATTTTCTCGTAATTACATGTGAATATTTTCATGTACATGCTCGTACACATTGGCCAATCACCCCATGGGGTTATGTGCAATGAATTAAAAGGATAAGAAGAAGAAGAAGATCGTCTGTACAGTTTGGCAAATAGCACTGATGGATTACCAGCTAATTCCGAGAGCGTCAGACGATAATGCGGCCCCAAACGCCTCTTCTCATTCATGGCCAGCGAACCAAGGAGCCGGCCCAAGCACTGCGCTGCCCTCATCTTCTCGTGCTGGCGGTCAATTCGCCCAGCCCAGGCGGGCCAGCATCGCTGGGGCGTCGTATCCACCGCTGATGACGCCTACCCCTGCTGGTGGCCCTTATCCTCAGCCGGGCAGCGGTCCTGTAGGTTTCTCGGCATATCCGGGCCTGTATGATCCAGCTCTGCTCAACGTACCGCTGCCCAGTCCTAGAGGGCCGTATCCGCTGTCGGTGCAACCTGCAGTGGGCTTCGGTCAATATCTGCAACCAGCCCCGCCGGTGCGTTCTAGTGCTGCCGGCCCTTTTCCTGTCCAAGCCGGAGCCATTCGAGTTGACCCTGAACAGGGCTTCTATTGCCCGCTCCCACTGACTACTCCACTTCCACAGCCAGCCCTAGGTACATCTTCGGTAGTGCCCGTGCCATATCACGCCGCGGAAGCTCTTGGTAAGGTCAAAGCATTCGTTGAGTTTACGCGCACGTAATTATTCCTTTCCGCGCACAAGATAGTCGGGGCTATTCGGCAAGCAAAGGAAGTTTTGAGTAACACTGATGAAAAATAACGTCCCGGCAGGCTGTAATTAAATATGTACCCAGCTGAGGATAAAAAGTTTCGCTTCGAAATCATGTCATGCACCTTAACAAAATCTGAAGCGGCTAATATATTTACCACCTTCAGAATATTTTGCGCCGAAAGACTATAATATAACGAAAGGCTTGTTTATCGCAGTCTTTTTATGCGGTATGAAGTATAAAAACGCAGAGCTAATTTTGATAGTATTAGATGCAAAGTTCGCTTCTAAATCACAAGAAATAAGCGTTTTCCAGAAAATAATGGAGTAATGTTATACACACACATCTTCCGTAAACTTTTAACAGTGTTGAGCTACACTTGCCTTATTTTCCCGAAGGATAAGGCAACTGTCGATATATTGTGATTTTGTTAAGTAAGGTTGGTGTTTTAAAATTTAAGTCATTCCGAGCTGTTCTCCTAGCCACATGTCTCTATTGAGCAGGAAAAATCTGCCCTTGTAAGATAAAGAAAAAAGGTGAACTAAATACTTTGAAGAATCATATGCCCTTTTAACAGATTAGGAAATTCATGAATGGTTAATGTTAACCGCAAGAACTTCCTGCGTTTTCAAGCGCTTCGTGCAGCCATCTCGTCGGAGTTAAGAAGAAAAACCTGTCTTTGCTGGCAAAAGAAAATCTGTACAACATTGACCGTCAAAACCCGCAGGCTGAGCTTAAACAATAAAACAAAGTTTCGAAAGGGGCTTACTTTTTGGATGGGAGAAAACATTTTTTTTTAAATTTTAGTTCCTTGAAGCGCTTTCGTTGCCAAGCGTGGGAAACTGCGGGAAGCGCTCGAAGGGATTGAAATCAAAAACTTTATTTCTAGAAATATAAATTAAAATAATCCCTAGAAACTTTCGTTATTTTTTAGGAAGGAGGTAAGAGTTTCTGACTTTCTTGGTTGGGAAAAAAGTAGAGTTTTTGTTGTTTAAACTAGCATGTGCCTATGGAGAGCGCCAAAATAATATAATTTGAAGAATTATTATCTTGCATTTTAAAATAATACCACGTTCTAAAGATTCCTTATTTGTTGCGTAGGTAGGTCCTAACGTTCTTAAAAGCATTTTACATTTTTCGTTTCATCACCAAGAGCAGTGTTTTGCTTCCAATCCCCGGCGGGGTGGCGCAGACGTTACGGCGCTCGACTACTGTTCTCAAGGACGCGGGTTCGAATCCCGGCCTCGCCGGTCGCTTTTCGATATAGGCGGAAAGCAAGGCGCCCGTGTACTGTGCGATGTCAGTGAACGTTAAAGAACCCCAGATGGTCGATATTTCCGGAGTCCTCCACTACGGCGTCTCTCATAACCTGAGTTACTTTGGGACATTAAACCCCGCAAACCGAACCAGACCATCGAAACCGGCGTTTTTTGTTTGGAATATGATATTTTCCATTTTTTCCTCCAGATCATGTGGCGTGAATTTGACCAAATATATGTTTGTACTGTCATCTGATTTGTCGACTGTTACCGCATGTTAAAAATTGCCTTCCTGCATTAGAGATTTAAAAAATATAAGATTGAATAATCCTGCACGTTTTTCTGTGAACTAATTTTGTGCTTCGAGCGAATTGCAAATAAGCATTTTTATTACTATTTCGGCGCTCTTTTGGTCATTATTTACGAACATAAAACTAATATAGCAAATGAAATCACTTCTACAAAAAATGTGTTCACTGAATTATCCTAAGAAAAGTGCCATCAGGACGTGAAAATAATTTAAAAGAGAGAACGTGGTAAGTGTAATCTTGTAGTATACAGTACTATATTTAAAGACTTTTTTCTTCAAATGAAATACAAACGCTGGACCACTTCGCATATAAGTGGTAGGTATGTGATTAGTTTTCATCACCGTTTGCGGAATCTGGTGTCCTCTGGTGTGCAAGACGTCGTTACCAATATGTTTGTGTTCACGCATTAGTCTATAATATGGTGTTTCAACCTGCAGGTTTTTGGTTATGCAGGAGTAAGTGTGGACACATTGAGCGATGTGTCACTCGCAGTTTTGTTTATAGATGTGTTTTTTTTTTCTTGCGTGCTTTCAGGCGCTTGTGGAAAGATTCTTTGTCCATGTTTTTTTTGGCAGTGCAAGAAAACACGCAGTATAGTCCTTACGCAATCCAAACCAACGTGCCGAAGACTGTACGAAACATTCTGTTTGAAATAGGTTACACTATATTAATGCAGCCTAGTTGGCCAATTTAATGTCTGCACCAAGCAATGCCGAAGCATACACAGCTGCATGCATTAAACTGACATTACGCAACACAGTCTGCTTCGAAACAGTTCCGAGGCCCAATATATGAAATATATCAATAGCACTGAAGATGGCTATTTGGTCGCCATTTTCACCTAATACACGGACGACCAGAACAGCAGCGCTTGTGTTGTGTGACGTCCGTTATATGTCGTCTATTGTTTGGCGTTTCAATTGTTTGTATAGACTTCATTATTCCCCTGTTTGGTTTTTATTGTTTCGTAACGCCCCGCTGCGATTCGCCAGTGCAGTTATTCTCGAGATAGAGTTAGCAATATTAGAGCACAGTCGAAAACATAAAGCTTCATTCTGCCAATGTCGCTCATGTGCCAATGTTAAAGTGCGCACGCGAATCAGAGTCCCAGGTGCTTCCTATTCCATGGAGTGACAGCCAATACGTATTCTAACAGGTATACTTGCCTGTACACCTACCTTGTTTCCATACAGGCATTTGCGCTTGCTGTTACAAGATGCCTTGCTTTATTGGGCGATGTGTAGCTCTCCTCGTCTAATCCATAAGGTTCTACCCTTCGTTTTCGGCGCTGCTTTGAGTGTAGCTTCACATCTTCTGCTTGTTTTTGCAAATTGCTTAATCTTGTTTAAGGCCGAGCAGCAGAACCAGGATAATCGCTAGAAAAAGAAAAGCAGGAGAGAAAAAGAAAAAGGTAATGTATGGCGCAATACGTTGAAGGCCTAAAGGATTGGGCTATAACAAAGGTGCGATATGCTAAGAGGTTATCTTTAATGGTTGCTGCCGGTACCCACAAGTGATTTCATTGTGGTGATGCGCTATGTACAAATGCTGATTGATCTTGTAAAATGAGCACGAGAAGAATTGTGATGTCTGAGATATATGCTTTCACTGCGCAAACGCGAGTGCATAATTTTATAACCAAGACGCATAACGAGCATACCGCGGTGAGAAGCTAACTATCGCAGATTAAGTTGAGCTTAGGTTAAGAATGCGCGAAGAGTTCTCGCAGATTTAGATTCTGAATTCAACTGAATCCTTGTACGACGCTCTTAACAGCTGAACCAGGCCAAATGTGTGAAGAGATAACTTGTGCACTCACTACACTAACAGCAGATATCGAGCGGGAACTGCAGATAAGTCAGATAAGGCGGGTGGGGGAAAAGAGCGTAGTGTATGTAAATGGAAGGATGGACAGACTTTTGCATTCGTAAATTCACTACAGACGGAGATGGGTAGCTCATAGAATCTAAGAGGAAGTCAGAAAACGCGGTGCATATTTCTCTTCCTTTATACTACTTTGCTCTTTGAGTCAACTGAAAGCAGTGTGTTAAGCCTGATCTCGAACGTGTCTTCTATCAAAAAAACCTGTGGCGCCTGCCACCAATTCTTCTTTTTCTTCTTCAGCTTCCACAGACGTAGTCGCATGTAGTACGAAGCTCCCTCCCCCCTTTCTCCCCCCACACACCTAACTCATCAGGAAGCCCATATACGGTGACGCATGCAAGTCCGCACACTACCAAACCCAGCTCGACAGAATAAGATTTGGCCCTGCAATACCCCACGGCGCCAGTCCTCTGGTTTGTGTGTCTCCTTGGTACTCGTCCATCGAGCCGTATTATTTTTTAAGCAGTATGCCAGAATTGCATGTCCGGGCTGCGAAGATGTTCCACCATCCTCCAAATGATTTGGAAGTTCCCTGACCCACATAAAGCACAGATGTTACAGAAACTCATCCAAAGCTATTGAGAGGCGAAGCAGGCTCAAGGGCTCCCCCTTCAGCACTTCAGCCCTTCAGCACAAGCTGATCAGTCAGGCCAGAACTGTTGTCGTATTCGCTAATGGTTTCCTGGAAATATGGGAATCACCCGCATAAATAATAAATATCACAAAGTTAATCCCCTCTCTCCTTCTCTTCTAGAACCCGTGGTTCCAGAGTACGAAGCACTCAGCCACCACAGAGGAAGTGTCAGCCGTGTGGAGAACACACGGTCAGACTGGCTCTTCTGTCTTGCAGTGACCCTGGCTATGCTGTTGGTCATCCTGGTAGCAATCGCCTACTACTCATTGAGAATGCAGCGTCAGGGACATGAACCAGCGACGGGACAAGTACAATAAGCACACGACCAGCGCAATGTAAAATTCTCATTAAAACGTTCTCCATATTATATGCACTTAATAATTATTGTATTCTTTAGCAATGCCAACCTGCAGCAATCCCTGCTGTATCGCCATCTTGAAAATCTGCACACTGCTACCATGACACGGTTATCACCTTCTTTCCAAAAATTTTATAAAGTACACAGTTTTCGGAAGTAAGACGCCACGTAGCCTTGAGGACAAAAGCAGGCCAAAAGTTTATTAAAAGCTGCGCTCATAAGACAATTATGCATACAAGAAAACAGTAATCACTAATTGCAATTCCCATACATATACATGAACTCTTAAGTCACCATGAGCGCACGTACAAATCAGAAGCGAGGTCTCATTTAATGATTCAAGACAGTGGGGAGCAGTGCGCATGCGACATCACATCTTGAACTGCCCGAATCCGGTCTCCTGGAGCTTGTCAAGCATGCTGGGCTTATTGCCGTTAGGGGACGGACTAACACGTAGATAGGATCTAAAGAACACAAAATCATGGTGGTGTTGCTTATCTTTTTGTCGTCAATGAAAAGAGCGGGCATGATTAGGAGGGGATGCGGCCGCACAGGTAGTGATATCTCAGTTCAAGGGGGTGAACTCGTAACGGCCAGCAGATATCATATATTGGAGGACGAAAATTTCTTAACAGCATGGTCAACCACTTCGAAGCAACCACTGCCTGGCAGTATTTAGAGTGGGCGTAGAGAGTTGTGAAGCATAAAACCTTACGTGTGGTTCTCAAGGTCCAGGCTCATAGAGAAAAATTCATTGGAGGTACTTAACTTTCACCTGAGTGCGATTAGGCGAAAGGATTTCTTGCGACTCTTTGGACTCATTTGGTTCGTTTTTCTTTTGTATTCTTTTTTGCTCGTTTCTTTCTTGTTTTGCTTAGTTTTCTTTACTTTTTACACTTTTTCCTCGCTCGGTTCTTTCCTCTATTTTTCTCATTTCATTTTTCAATAAATTAATTCCTAATTACTTTGCACAATTTCTACGTCCATGACTATTGTAATGTCAGTCCTCTATACCGACGTCCTAGGATTCTTTGACGTCTAATTGGCTGTTTTGCTGGAATTTAATAAACTAATTACTCCACGTCACCAAAAGTTTGAACACAGGCATTTTTACACCCTCTACCTCATACAACTCTTCTGTTACTCAATACAGTTATCCACAATGAAGGTATGCCAACATTAGCGGATGCACAAATACTGTCAACACTCATGGGCCAATAACACTTCTGTTGTCGGGAGGTAACTACGGTGCGCTCATCTTTACTGCAAGCGCAGCTGCTAACGCCAGCATACAGAGTAGATGATGAGTCGAACTGTTGTTTCATCTATGAAGTCCCGGAAGCAGGATTCGATTGGCTTGTCTTGCATCCTTGAAAGGATTTGTCTAGACTAGAGGCAGTTTTATCAAAGTTAAGGTTTGGATAGGACTGTATGTTGTAATAATTTTGATCGACCTGATTAAATGAGAGATCTTGCAATTTTCATTCCCAGCAATGTTTGCAGCCACTAAGAGTTCGCATGAGTCAGAATACAAAGCTAATACCTTTCTCAGATTCTTCTCTCAAGAACCCTTTCTTCTGCCGTTAACCGTTTACCTTGTGTCCTGCAGTTTTTTTGTGCTGGTGAGAATAATACTTGTCTCCGCGAGAAATATGACATAATGACGCGGATATATGTTACACGGGATATAATAATTTTGTAGCCTGAGATACACTCGACTACGAGTCGAGTATTTCTCTGTGGAACCGCTCAGAAAAGTCAGGAATGCGCTGCGGAGAGGAGTTGTTGGGAGGGGCTTGAAATCAGTTTCGCTGCAGGGTGCGGCCGCAGCCGCCTACGCAGTGATGCTCATGCGCGGCAACAAATGAGGAGCAGTTGGCGATCCGGCGCAGAGGAGGTCGCGAGCCCACACCACCTTCGGAGCAGTGCTTGACATCACGCGGATGCCACGTGCTAGCTATGAGCATCACTGTGCATGTGTAACTGCGTGTACAAAGGAAGGCGACACGCGGCGGCCGCAGCACAGTCGTTTCGCATGGAGAAGGAGAGTCGGGCATCTGGTCAGCGGCGGTATCGACAGGACAGGCTGAATTCTTCAGATCAAGTAGTTGTTGCCTGGCCACATTTATAAAAAAAAAACAACAAAACAGATGAACTTAAACGCAACTCCAGGTAAAATTAGGTTAATTTGAAACCCTTACAAAATACCCGCCGGAGAAATGAGAGTTTTAGCTTTTTCACTGAGCGTAAAGTTCGGTAAAATTAAACTTTTCGCTGCATCGCCACCTTTTTCTTGCTGCATTCTCTCAATCGCTTGCATGAGAACGAGCATTATAGCCCCGCTCAACTGGAAAAGCAAGCATGCAAGGTTTTCATGCACGGAAAATATATGACCTAAATTTAAAGGATCGCATAAAATGCGATACCACATTATACCCAATTCCGCTAATGAACAAAATTGTGAACGTCCTCTGAATGCATCCTAACAAAAACAATATTGATGTCATTCGAGAAGATTGCTTCCTGCGCTACGTAATTGAGATGTTTCTCATTGACAGTTGTCCCAGAAAGCTGCATGCGAATCGCCTTTGTCCTTGGATAAAAGAAAATAAATCAACACCACATTTATCGGGCAATTAACAAATCCGCCTAGAACATTAATCATTTTCGTAAATAGTCCTGAAGAGGAAAATATGATGGTTCGCACAAACAAAACTTTGTTGGTCGGCTTCAGAACTATGCCTGAGCTCTCGTGATGTGTTAGAAGATATGGCTTGACTTTTCGCTTAGACAGAGCGAAGGCCGAAAGTAAGCTCGACAGGAAATACACACATGCGCACTGCCACCGCCGCCATAGGGAACGCGGACAGCTCACCTCTAGCGAGCAAGCTTTGTTTTCGCACTAGTCAGGATGAGCTAGCTACTCTAAATCAGAGGGAGCCTTCGCCGTGGATGACGCGGGTCCTGTAAGAGGGGTCTCGACCATATCGGTGGTGATCAAGGCAGACGGTCAATGAACTTTCTGTTCGGCACGTGAAAATTCCAAAGTTGGAAGAGGTGGCAATTGCCATGACAGCTTCGCATCCGAATTATTATTGCATCATTACGGGCTCGCAGAGTTGGTACAAAAATTATATGCTTTCCAGAGGTGTAAACACCTTCACAGTTGAGGATGCCATACATGGTCTTCTATCAGTTTATCATGTGGGCATTGAATGCTAGGATGTAAGTAATGAAAACGCAAAAGCAACACAATAACTTTAACACGTGTCCGTAACAAGACATTGCACGAGCCTCATCTACCGAATAGCCACCCAAAACAGCAAATCGGCTCTCATATCGATGATTTTGTGATGCAGAACAAAATCATGAGAAATATGCCAGCGTAAGAGCTTTATATTCACTACCTCTCCAGGAGAGAGAAATTTCTGGCTGCTGGCCTGTCATATGTGCAGCCCACTCATTTGCAGGCATAAGCTTCAAGATAGAGCTTGTTTAGAGAGAGAGGAACCTACAATCCCTAAGATGAGTTTCAAAATGTGCGCGTGCACCACATGCTTACATGGCTCTCCTCCAACAAGAGGGGGCCTTTAAGCTCTGTTTTAAGCTAAGTTTTAAGCTCTGGCTTGTAGTACTACACATTCAAAGTGCCAGGTTATAACCTTCCTGAACTTTCCAAGGAATAATTCTGTATGCAAACATTCTCCATTATCACAAACAGGCGTGGGCTGATTTCTCATGAAGTCATCTTCATCGTAATCCCTTTCTAAACCAGAAGTGGCAAGGATATAGAATGTCAGAACTCGATATATTGCTGTTTAGTCGTACCACGAAACAGAACACCTTTCCCTGAGCGAAGAATATAAATAGTCCGCGAATGGCGAAATACCTGATCATGTGCTTACGGATTCTAGGATGATCCCCGTACAGACTGCGTAGCTGATCACGCATGCACGCATCAAGCGGTATGCCAGCCAGCCGCTAGTGCAACTCAAAGCTTCTCAGCTGCTTGTGCGAGCAAGTGAGGCATATGACGACACATCGCACTGGTCGCTACGCAACAATGCATGCGTCAAAAGTTGTTTAGCATGTCTAAAACGGCTCCGTTATTGTGAATAAGCGAAGGACGCACCGCAGACGCGATATACCGCGCGAAGGCAAGTCCAGCAGAACATGTACGTATAAAATCAAAAGACGTAATATGTGACTATTCTTGAATTGGTCCCTTCAGTGACCTGAAATAAAATTCGCAGTGGTTTAGCTAATCAGCTATGCCAGGATATATGTTGGGAGAGGCACAGGTTTAACTTGGTTACACCTTGTCGTGTAGCTTTGATTTCTGCCCCGGTTACGTCTAATTGCTTGTTTTGGTTTCTCCCTCTTTCCTGTTACGTCTAATTGTGGCTACGTTAAAAACGAGGCATTTTGTTATGCAGCAAAGTGTGAAGAATTTATTATTTAGTCACATGCAAAGCCAAATGAATTGTTCGTAAAGTCCACTTCGAACGTCCGCGTCGCACTTGGAATTTCGTTCAGTCTAATGCCGTGATCGGGAACACGCCGAGCCTTGACGGCGTCGTCCATTACCGCATCGGCTTCCAGCGAGGCCAGAGCATGCCGCTCCGCGTCCCCATGCCCGTCTCTTGGCCAGGCGGACCTCTCTGGCGTCTCCGCCTCTCGCTTGGACTTGTGCTGTTCGTCCTCCCTGTTCATTGAAGGGTGAACATCTACAGAGGGTTGATCGGGGCCTATGTAGTCGGGGTTGGGTATTACTTGGCCCACAGTAGTATAGGTTGATTGCAGTTGACCTAAGAGCGATTGCTGGCTGCATCGAGGTTGATGGGTAAGTCTTTTGATGTTAAGCCGGGTTTCCTTTTTAACTTAGTGGCGTCTATTATGTGTCATAGAAGATGCCAAGCCCTGGAGGAGAAGAGATTACCTCCTAATCCATTGCATAATTGGTGCCAGTTCGCTTTACTGAGGGTGGCGCTGTGCTCTTCTATTTGCAGTTGAACTGTTTGAACCGCATACGACTCGGACGGAGACATAGAACCGGCACTTCAAGAAACGGCTACAGCTATATCTACCCATGCGAGAAAATTGGCCTTGAATGCTTCCCCAACAATATCAGCACTCTTTCTACTTCAGCCGCGATGTGTTCCTACCGCCCCCATAACGATCTCCTCATTCTTAGATTGTACTTACCAGGACACGGGGAAAACGACATTACCCTGAAGGCACTAAAACAGCCCACTTATTCTAACATCAATTTTTTTAGAAGGGTTTCACACTCACGGTCCGGTCTAAACGAAGCAGACAAGCTGAAGGTACTGCATGCCTTTGTGCTCGGTCGCATTCTTTACGCCTCTCCTCACCTGCACCTCTCTTGTGGTGACAAATATAAAATCAATTCCTTAATTCGCATGGCTACAAAAGCAGCGCTCAATGTACCAAAACACAAGCACGGCGGATAGGCTCCTAAAATGAGGAATACGCAACACTATACAAGAACCTATAGAGCCACATCAACACACACAATACAGTCGCCTGACTGGCGCAGAAACAAGACATGTATTCGACACTCTCGGCATTCGCATACCCGCACACGCTGAAAAGCTAAGCCATCTCTCTCAGGCCATGCGCGCAGCGCTAATAATTGAACCCCTTCTTAAAGACATCCATTCAGAATATCATCAATCCCGCCGCATCCCGCGAGCCAAATCTCTCCATAAAGAGCATGGGACTTCAGACGATGTGAACTGCGTGGGCGCCGCATGTGATTCAGTGCATTCAGTAGCACTGGCTTACAACCCAGGAGCCTCCCCTCCCACTTCCTCACTTCATAGACCCCCCCTGTACCCCGGAAGAAGCAGGAGAAGCAGCTATAGCCTTAGCAATCGCCCAAAACAATTCGGCGTACATACTTAACGATTCCAAAACAGCCATTCTTCACTTTGCCTGCGGACGCGTCCATCCCCCTGCGTGGGAAATATTGAGATTGTGCACCCTAAATTCTAATAGGCGTATTAAGGTCGTGGGGGTGCCAGCTCACTCTGCAGTCCCGGAAATGATGCCGCCGGTACCATAGCCCGAAGACCTATTAGCCGGGCTTATGGCGGCCCATGGCGGGTATTCTCGAGGGAACAGGAACACACGTTTTCCGAGCTCACACGGCAAGCGCTTTTTGCCCGTCTACTTTACCCTTCACCTCATTCTAAGCTGTCCCACTCACAATAAATCCTCTAGAAGCGTCTCCAGACACAAACTCTTCCGACCCTACAGCTTCTATCCTACTACCGAACAGTATCACCTGAGTGCACGCTGTGTGGAGAGGCGCATGCTACCGTAGACCACATTCTCTGGCTGCCCTGCTAAACCTCCCCCGCAGAGACAGCTCTCCATCCGATCGTGGGAGGACTGGCAGAGCCTCCTTGTGTAGCAGGACCTGGACATCCAACTTTATTGTGTGAACCGGTGTGCCAGTGCTTTGGCCCTACGTGGTCTGGACCAATGCGCGCAAAGTGAGGGCCGTGCGGGGACATGGGCCTTCGAAAAGTCCGAATTCACTCGCTAATAAAGTTTTTTTCACCTCCTCCTGTCACTTCGGCCAGCTGCAAGGCCGGAACCTCGAGGTCGGTCAAGTTGAGATTCTACAGTTTCCAGCGCTGCTCAATAGAGACCATACTCTTATTCATTGTTGTTGTTGTGGCTGTAGGAAGAAGGAAAAGAAAATGCTCGGGCTTGCTACTGGCTCTATAGCTGAGCCACCTCCGCTGCCTCGTGCAGGCAGAAGAGAGAAAGTAGAGAACAAAAAAAGAAGGGAGAGAAAAACAGCGCACAGCAACAGCCTTCATCCACCACCTGAGCCGTGGCGGCTGCAATGACGGCCTACTACAGATAAAAGTTCAGTGGCTAGACAGCGGCGTTGTCCTACCAGTCCCAGCTTGTAGGGCCAGGAACAGCCACCCTTCACCCTGGCAGCCAAGAAGTGGCTATAACAAGAAGGCAAGAAGTTGTTGTGGTTATACGAAGAAGAGAAAGAAAAAACTCGGGTAGCTGAGCCACCTCCGCTGCCTGTTTTTGTTGTAGGGAGAAGGAAAAAAATGGTCTGGCTTGCTGCAGGCTCTGTAGCTGAGCCACCTCCACTGCCACATGCGGACAGAAGAGTGAAAGTAGAGAAGAAAGAAAAGGAAGAGGGAGAAAAAGAGCGCGCAGCAACAGCCATCATCCACCACCTAAGCAGTGGCGGCTGCAATGACGGCCTACAACAGATACAAACTCGGTGGCCGGCTAGCCCCTGCAACAGGCGGCGTTTACCTTCCATCCTGATACCTCCCCTCATGGGGCTGGGAATGGTGGGTCACCGCCGCTTGCGGCGGGGGCTAGCCTGCCACAGAATATCTTTTGTAGGCCGTCATTGCACCCACCACCGTTTCGGTGGTGGGCGACGGCCGTTGTTGCGGCGCGCGTCTTACTCACCCTATTTCTTTTCTTTCTTCTCTATTTTCTCTTCTGTCTGCACGAGGTAGCGGACGTGGCTCAGCTGCAAAGCCAGTAGCAGGCCCGTGCATTTTCTTTTCCTTCTTCCTACAGCCACAACAACAGCCCCGTAGGGCCAGCTACCCTTCGCAACCTCCCAATCACCTGACAGTCAAGAACCGTTAAGGAAGGCTGGCTGCACGCATTGGGCCTGAGGGCACGCGCGGCAAGTAGCCATAGTTGCTCACGTCCATAGAGGAGCGTATCGTGGCTGGTGGAGGACCCCGCATTCCCGGCAACATTACACCAGTTTTCCCCCGTTGCGTAGCTGGTGTGCACGAATTGTCTTGAAAAGCCGTTGCCTACCAACAGTTTCACCCGAGCTCCGCCGGATGGTGCCGCAGTCAGCGCCGCTCGCTCCCGCCAGATGATTTGCCTCGTTTTGTGGCGAAAACAACCCTCCGACTAAAGCCCGGCAATGAACTAAATGTAGCACGATCTCCACCCTCTTCCTTCGGCGCTGCCTCTTTTCCTTCGCGTTTCGACCCTGGCTCCACCGGTAAAAATGGGTACAAGCGTCGCCCGGCCTGGCGCTGGACGTTTCTAGGGGTGTGCGCTTGGGAGAAGCTCCGTAAACACCGCTGTGCCCACTTCCTCGTTGGTCCCAAACCCAATTTCGAAACTCGCAGCCTGCAAAGGTAGTCCATGTTTGTCTTGCAAAGGTACGTCCTTTGAACCTCACCTGCAGTGCCCCCTTTGAGCCAGAGCTGCAGCAGTTAGCTAGCGTGCGCTTTCCAGAGGAGGTGCGCGGTAAAAGAATAGTTTCATCTGCTATTGTCTTACACCACACATACGCGATTTCGGCATAGGCTCAACTCGCTTTCACCTTCGTACGTCCATCGTTCTTAACTCGTTAGCCAAACTGAGCACCATACTTTAGAAAAGTTGTTTTTAGGCGGCGCAAGGGAACAATTTCGCGAAAGTCTGTGTATGTTTTCTTTGCAGCTTCGTCTGGTTTGGGAGCTGCCTGTAAAATTGAGAAGCGTGGTAGCATTTGCATTCCATGTGTTTTAAACTTCAGTAACAGATCTATCAGCGCTTGCATGCGTGGCGTGCGCAATCGAGAACTAGCACACCAAAAGAAAGCAAAACACAAAATATGTGGCTTTATTCGGCCATCTACCCCGGTAGCACCGAACATTAGAATAATGTTATAAATTTGTTATCTAAGTTGCCTGAAGTTACTTAACATTCTGTGTCATAAAAATAACATTAGTAGAACATCCAAAAGAAACATTTTATGAATATTGACTTTTGAATGTTATGGTAATGTTATTGAATCTTTGCGTTGCATTGAAACATTATTTTAATTTTACAAACAAATGTTATTCTAATATTGTCTCCTAAATGTTGAAGTGATATTTGGATCATAACTATAAAACAACATAGCATATATATTTCAAACACTTAGTCCCAGCACTTTTACCTTTTTTCTTCCTGTAACCATGTTTTTTTTTCAATAACACTTCTTTGCAACTAGAGCTTTAAGATGATGCCCACTGTAGAATGCAAGCACAGCTAGCCCTAATATTTTGCAAGAAAGTATTGCTTATTATCCATTTGCCACTACCACTCACGGAACACCCGTCGGCGATGGATATAAAAGGGTGACTCTATGCTATTTGTTCAGAGGCGAGTGTAGGAATGGTGCTGTATTATGATGTTGTGGCCTTTATTAAAGTGTGGAAGCTGTTTACCATCACGAGCAGTGGGCTTACTTGCTCGTGCAAGGTTGCTCTACTTTTTCACGAATGTTATATTTATGTTGCATGAACATTAGATTTATGTTGTTTAAATGCTTAAGGAAATATTATACAAATCTTTATATGTAACAATGCTAAAACGTTAGAAACAAAAGACATTAACAACATCAAAATAACGTTCGACTGAAACAAAAATGTAACATTGCTGTAATGTTTCGGTGCTACCTGGGTAAGAGCCGTCGCTGTTACGTTAAATGCGGCGACACACTCCAAACATGCAGTTAGCTTGCATTCGCAACAAAGACAACATGGCTAAGTACTAAAAACCAAGGACTTTATTCTATACTTGGATGTCTAAAGCGAAACGTGTAAAAAAATATGACGTGTGAGCATGTGGCGCTTGGCAATGCGAAATACTGAACGAATGCGTAGAGAGAGTTTGGCGGCCTATTAGATTAGAGATGAGTAATTGCTCACTTAACTCAAATAGCCACGCCCATTGCGATGAGAGTCCGCCTGGCCGATATGGTGTCGCAACACCTTCCTCCGCGCCGAATCTCGACTCGCGGACAACATTATAAACCGTTTGTCACCATGCCTACGTTTGCTGCATCAGGAAGCGCAGCAACATGGGATTTCGAGCGAAGCCACTTAAATAAAGCAGCGCGAGCCGTAGCAAAACACACTACGATATGCGCCGCGCGCGTCGTCTTGCTCGGGGGGGGGGGGGGGGGGGGGGGGGGGGGGGGGGGAAGGAGGCAGCCAACATAACGAGCAAGAAAAAAGCGCGTTAAATCACGTGACGGCGCTTGGCCAATGGGAAGGTCGAACGCCGAAGGAGAGCGCCAGAGAGGAGGCGGGCGGTAATCTTCATATGTTGGCGCTACTTTTAGTTTATTGAGGAGCTTTTATTTGACAGCCTAAGCCAGACGTCGGTGGCCGCAGCTAGCTATGCACATGAAGAGGCGTAGCCATGGTCTCCTCATAAAAAAAAAACGTTTCTCTCCACCGGGAATCCAAACTCCACCCCCGGATCCTCGGATCCTCAGGAGATCGGTTTAACCACCTGAGCCACACATGGGCAATTCAACTATGGTTGACCAGAAAGAACCCAAAGCCAACTGTTTTCAGCAGGCATTCCAGCTTTAGTATTACTACAAACATTGCTTATAAGACGAACGCTTTGTAGGCTCATTTTCTAAGCATGCATTGTGAGCACTAGCGTTGTTTTAGAGCGCAGCTCTTCGACGCCCGTTCCTGGGTTTGGTTGGTTGGTAAACATTTATTGAGATCTAGGGGTCGGTTGGTTGGTAAACAAGGTTCAGATCTAGGGGTCGGCCAAGACACCTGTGAATCTGGCAGCCTCTAGAGCAAGACCGATGAGAGCTCGATATTCCTACAGGATAAAACTGCGTAGACGAGCCTGCCAGGTATGTTGTGTGGGTGGTGCCATGTGTTGTGGGAAGTCCATACCGTATAAACGAGGTCTGTTGTGATATTTCATACACATCGGCACATACCGCTCAGGAAGAATATTATGGAATCTTTTGTGAATGGGGAAAGTCTCTGTCTGTAGTTGGCGCCTTATGAAGGCCTCTGTCTTTCTAAGTTCTTGGTGAGGACCTGGATAGAGTTGGAAAGAAAGAGCAGGCCGCGTGAAGTGATTATGGTATCCTTCTTAACTAAGACGGGCATGTTGGGAGCGGTATGATACGCTGCTCGAAAAGTGAGCCCTCGGGGTAGCTCATGAGCTCCCATTACCCTTCAGACCATGTGGGCCGGAGCCACATCGGTCAAGTGTTTAGGAGGATTTGATACGAACATCATGTTTCTTGTCATCGTCGGCGTTGTCCCTCGTAACCAGCTCCACTTTCACTTCCACCTTCATTCATTTTCTTGCGGCGCGATTGAGGTGTTCACAGAACCAAGTGTAACAGATACTGTGACTTTTCATTCTTGTGACATAATAATGAAAGGCATGCGTCTGACCTTAATTGGTTGTTGTGGCTGCAGGAAGAAGGAAAAGAAAACGCACCTGGCCCCCTACTGGCTCTGTAGCTCATATTGATTTATTTATTTATACGAAGGGAAAGGCGCGGTAACTGTCTCACTTGTTTTCTGTGAACACCTCAACCGCGCCGTAAGGGAAGGGAGGAAGGTGGGAGTGAAAGTTGAAAGAGGGAGAGAGGAGCTGTAGTAGAGGGCTGCGGAGTAATTCGACCACCTGGGGATCTTTAACGTGCGCTGACATCGCAAGGCACACGGACGCCTCTTCGTTTCGCCTCCATCGAAACAGCTCTGTAGCTGAGCCACCTCCACTACCTCATTAAGACAGAAGAGAAAATAGAGAAGAAAAAAAAAGAAGAGGGAGAGAAAGACGCGCGCCGCAACAACAGCCGTCGTCCACCACCGAAGCAGCGGCGGGTGCAATAACGGCCTACAACAGATAAAATCCGATGGCTGGCTAGTCCCCACTGCCACCCTTCACCACCTCAGAGCTCAAGGGCACTTTCACTCCCACCTTCCTTCCTACCTTTACAGCGAGATTCAGGTGTCCACAGAAACAAGTGTGACAGATACTGCGACTTCCAATTCGTGTGAACCAGTTCTAATTGTCATGTTTCATAGCTGAAGTGGAAGACGTGACCACACATTAAAATAATGCGAGCGCCCACACTAAACTTGATGGTAACATGTGCAGTAACCGATAATTCACACACTCAGAGACAAGCATCATGTGGTGATGTAGCTTGCGTAATCGCAGCTAGTTCACCAGAGTAAAAAAATCTTCGCTTTCGCCGGCGCAGTCCGCAGCTGGGGCAGCGTGTGCTCCTTCCCCTTCCCCTCCCCCTTCCTTTTCCTCCATGGCAGCGACCACGCGTGTTCTGCGATTGTTGTTGTGGCTGCGCCCACACTTGAACGTGGGCTCGCCAAGGAACGCCACGCGATAGGAGGGATGGTGCACCCTCCAAAGGCACACTTGTCGAAGTGTGTGTGACAGATGCTGCGCCTTTACTCCAGAAGTCTTTTGTCTATCGTACCTGCCATCTGCAATCCTACACTTGAAATCATGCCAAGGAACGCTACGCGACAGCCGCCGCAAAAGCGGGACACACTTTGTCTACGACAGTATGAGCCACTAAAGGCTTTCGCCTTAATATATAATTGGCTCACAGGAAGGTAAAAGCGCTGTATCATTCCCACTTGTTTATGTGGACACTTGAACAGCGCCATTAGGAAAGGGAGGGAGGTGGGAGATAAAGTGGAAAAAAAGAGAAGCCGTAGTGGGGGCTACGGAGTAATTTTGACCACCTGGGGATCTTTAACGTGCGTTGACATCGCAAAGACGGCACTTCGTTTCGCCTCCATCGAAACCACAATGATTGAAACCCAGCCGCCGCGGTCGGGCTCGAACCTGCGTACTCCGGAAGTAGCTTGGCGTCCTACTACTGCCCTACCTCGGCGGGGCACGCCAGTGTTCACCATGTCCGTTTGCAAAATGTGCCTACAAAGGAATAGAGAGGATTGATTGGGTACATACATACATACAAAAACTCACATTACTCCCAGACAAACCAAGCCAAACCAAAGTGCTATACAAACCACTATAGGGTACATATCAAACTGCATAACATGATTTCCGAGAGAGATGAAAGCAATAAAATGTTTCGTCTTGTTAACCTCCAGAAAGCACGGAAGCTGCTTTCATAAACTGAAACACATGATTCCCAAGAGAGGAAAGCAATAAAAAGTCTTATGTTGCCGTTGTCAGATAGGAAGGGGACTTGGCACCCGAGGGTGCCGCGTCCCAGGATCGCACATAATCCATCAGCCCATCATCATTCATCCGACGCCCCCGGCAAGGCCCCCTCCCCCTCCAAGAATGGGGGGGAGAGTTTTTTGTTTTGGGGCGAAGGTCCTACCTGGACAAGGGCCGCAACGCGCCAGGAAGGCGGTTACGGTCACGGGGCATCTGCCCCCTCCTCTGACGAGGAGCTCAGTTCCACACAGTCGCATTGGCCTGGAAAGGCCCCACCACATAATACACATGGCGCAACAATCACGCCTTCGGTCGCGCACAGCGGCGATGGTGAGCGCTCATTGCGCCGCTTCGCCTGAGTGGCAGCTCCCGATGTAGCCGAGCTGCCTGCTGAAGGGGTTCGGTGTCGAATGCGCGGCAGCGGTCTGCCTCGTTTCCTCCGGGTGACGGGAGTAAACTCTTCGTCATCGGACTGGACGAGGCTGCCGCTTGTCTGGCTCTCCAGTTGGTCGGCTGCCTGCTGCGTAACGGCCACGTGCTCCAAACTCTCGGCCAATGGTGGCGCTTGCTGTTCGATGGGATCAGCAGGGCCGCTGTTTACATCCAGCAAGGACGGTCGAAGATAATGGAAGCTGCATGCATAACGTTTGCAACATACCTTATATGAAGGGGAACAACGCACACAGATGTTAAAACTAAAAACTAAAAATGTACAATTTTTTCAAAACGTACCAAAATATTTTAATACGTAATGTCTACGTTATATTTAGTTCCTCACAGCGCGCATGGTTGTTATTTCAGCTGTTTGCTCTGAATTCTAATGTACTTTCTAATTAGGAAAGTTTGAGACCCGGCTACGAAGCGGCCTCCCTGCTGACCAGCAAAGAGCCGTCCGCCTGGCGGCTGCGACGGGGAGTAAGCAACGTGTAACTGCCAGTCCTTAGTCGCGGATGTTTCAGCCCCCGTTCTTCAGCAGCGGGGAGTAGGGGGCCTCCTACATCGGTAAATAATAAAGTTTTAATTAATCAAACAACACCATATTAACCCCATTTTTGCTCTTTCAAGTACTTCTTTTGACACACTTTTTTCGTATATGATTATTTTATCAGAGTGGAGCTTGTTGACTGCCTCTTTTTACACTTTTTAACTTCCTCCCGTTTGTGCACGTAAAGGACGCCCTTTCCCGTTCGTTGTCGTTCAAACATTTTAAATTTGTCACCGCCAGACGCTAGGCCTACATCACCGGACGTCAAGTACCACGAGACCCACAAGGCGTCGACATTACCCGGAACTATTATTTTCACATCCAAAAAATTCCGCGAGTAATTAATAATCACTTTACCGACCCCATCTTTCTTTCTCCGTGGTATACACCGGGCTTGTCTGCCCTACTACACTTTTTGTGATCTCTGTGGAGCTGTGGTTGCTACAATTCCGGGATTACAAATAAATACATGGCTTTCCTCACCCAAGCCCTGGTGAGGTGAGGATAGCAGCATACGATGATGATATCACCATTTTTATTATTTTCTTTAAGTGGTTCTGAGCATTATTATTTAAATGGTTCGCAGGAAAGGAAAGGCGCCGTATCTCACTCTTGTTTCTGTGGACGCCTGACCCGCGCCCTGAAGGAAGAAAGGAAGATGGGAGTGAAAGTGGAAAGAGAGAAAGAGGAGCCATATTGGAGGGCTCCAGGGTAATTTCGACTACCTGGGAAATATTAACGTGCCCTGATATCGCACAGCACACGGACGCCTCTTCGTTTCGTCTCGGGACAGAGGATGGCTGGTACTGGCCCTGATGGGGCTGGGATATGTAGGTCTCTGTCAATTGCGGTAGGGGCTAGCCTGACACCGAATTTTATTTATCGTAGGTCGTCATTTCACCCGCCACTGCTTCAGTGGTGGACGACGGCTGTTGCGGCGAGAGTCTATCTCTCCCTCTTTTATTGCGAAAGCAAATACTACGCCCGGTTTCAAGCCTTCAGCGGAGCGTGGTGTTGAGCGTGGTCCGGTAGTTACGCTTTACACCACGTGACTACTGACGTCATAAAACCGCAAGAGCTGGGCTACCAAGTCGGCTTTTCATCGCAATCGCCACTGCTGCGGTGGGGGACGACAGCTGTTGTTGCTGCGCGCGTCTTTATCTCCCTTTTCTTTTTCTTTCTTCTCTATTTTCTCTTCTGTCCGCACAAGGCAGCGGAGGTGGCTCAGCTACAGAGCCAGCTCTGTAGCTGAGCTACAGAACTCATCTACAGAGCCGTGCAATTTCCTTTTCTTCTTCCTACAGCCACAACAATAACTTCATCATGGCGTGGCTTGTAGCCACGCCGTGCGTTTCGCGCTTCTCCCGCCAGGTGAGCTGTAGTCTAACAGGTGGTGTGAGGTCATAAGCGAGGTGAAGATGGGCTACCAAGTCGGCTCTTCAGCGTAGCGTGGCTCGAAGCCACGTCGGGCATTTCGAGGTGGTGGTAGCAACGTTTATTGCCACAAAATGAAAGGAATTATTTCGGGCTGGGGCGAGTCTAGGGTGGCCTCCAGTCGGGAGCGACCTCGAGCTCGCGTGACGAGGGCCAGTTGAGTAGTTTTTCTTGGGCTGGCCAACTACTTGTCCCATTCTTCCGCTGAGGGAGCTGGCAAGAGTGTCTTTGGAGGACGATTGGTGGCGCATTCCCACAGTATATGGTCTTGAGTGGCCTGCGTCCCGTCTCCGCAGTGCCGGCATGTAGGGTTGAATTCTCCGTTCGTAATTAACGATAATCGGTAGGGGCTAAGAATGGCCTTTGTTTGTAGGCGTCTGAGTGTTGTGGCTTGCGCCCGGTCGAGGTCGGGGTGAGAGGCGGGGTACGTGCATCTTAGCTCGCGATAAAAGTTTGTTATCTCCGCGTATGGGCGCGGCGCCTCGACAGGCGCGTCAGTTCCCGATAGATCTCCCGTCTCCCGGTTGGCTAAGCCTCGGGCTAGACGGTCGACCCTTTCGTTTCCGGAGTTACCCGCGTGCGCCGGAACCCATACGAGATTGATGTTGTGATTGAGAGATCGGTTGAGCAGAATTCGCGCCGCGAGTGCGCTTACAGAATGTTTGGCGAAATTTTGAACGGCGCTTTTTGAGTCGCTTAGAATAGTTTTGGTGCGGGGATCCGCGATGGCCTGTGCGATAACTACTTCCTCTGCCTCGCATATGGAGCTAGCATGAAATGTTATGGCGTTAATGAAGGTTGAATTTGGAGTGGCCATACATGCCCCGTATGCTCCGTTTTTGATGTGTTGAGCTGCATTCACGTACACTGCTTGTGGATCGTCCTCGTACTGTTTCTCAAGGGTCTGTGCCCTTGTCTTCCTGCGGGCATCATGCCTGCCTGGTAGCATGTTTTTGGCTAATGGTTTAACAACTAGTCTACTAGTTATGTCAGCCCCACTAAGTGCCCTGTGGCCGCTCCGAGGGTGCGAGGGCGCACGCATCGAGGCATCCTAACAGATGGTGTCGTCTTCCATTGGTGAACTGCGCTGGGTGAAGGGTGGCAGTTCTTGGATCTACTGGGCTGGGACGATAGGCCAACACCGCTGTGCGACGGCGGCTAGCCAGATACCGAATTTTTTGCTGTTGTAGGCCGTAATTGCACCCGCCACTGCATCGGTGGTGGACGACAGCTGTTGTTGCGGCGCACGTCTTTCTCTCCCTCTTCTTTTTCCTTTCTTCTTTATTTTCTCTTCTGTCGGCATGAGGCAGCAGAGGTGGCTCAGCTACAGACCGAGCAGCAGGCCCGTACAATTACTTTTCCTTCTTCCTACAGCCACAACAACAACAACGCTGACATCACACACGTTGAAGATCCCCAGATGGTCGAAATTGCTCCGTATAACAATTTATTTACAGAGAAGGGAAGGCGAAGAAGCAGTGCCAGATCCTGAATTCTCGCTTAGTTTTCTTGAAATAGTGCATTCTCCCTAAAATGAGGCGCACGGCACTGGCAGATGACATGACAGTGTACTCACGTTTAGCAGGAGCGGCCAACTCGAATCTCTACTCGTCACGCAGGGACGTTCCTTCGGTTTGGCTAGAGTGGAGCTTTATATGCGGGTAGGTCGCCTACACTATCCCGGCATACCCAAAAGGGCGACACTTAAGTGTGCGCCGTACGTTTGTGCACTTGTGTTGACATGCTGGCTTAGCGAGGAGGTGAAAATATAAGCTCTGAAGAGGATTCGACATCCCAACGGAGCAGCAGCGCAAATGTGTACTGTGATTTGGGCCTAGAGCAGAAGCCTGCCTCGATTTTCAAGAGGCAGAATTAAGGAGAGGTGGATCTTTCCTCTTCTAGAGATGATGTGGGGAGTGATCAAAAAACCAGAAATAACGTAGTCCTATAATGTGTTCCTTATTGATACATAAGCGGAGTGGAAAAGGCAAGCGCACTTAACTTTCGGCTGCCCCTGCAACGACGCGCTTTGTCTTTGAATCCTGTCAATAACCCTTACCGGCCATCGGCTATTTTCCCCTCGTGTATACATATACTGCCTATGCCTGTGAAATATTTTTGACTTTAACAACGATATCATTACCTTCCATTTGTTTTCTGGCCGAGTCTGGACCCGTCCTGTCTCCTAGCTTATAACTTCCGTTTTGCACTTCGTAGCTCTCTGCACTTCTTCATGAAATGATTGCCCTTGTTATTTTTCTTTCAGGCTGATTTTACTGTGGGCTTCTGGCGTCTCAGCAAAATAGAAAGTCTATAATTGCCTACAGTATTGAGTCGAACTAAATTCGAGGGAGAGTCGGGGCATGTACTCTAAACTGAGCCAAGTTAATTTGTACATTGAATGTGTGGTGTAGTTGTAAGTCATGATCACTGTTGTATGAATATTTTCTAATCAGTGCAAATGTCTAATATATAAAATTATTGAAGTCGAAGTTACTCGGAGTGTTCAAAGACAACTCGGCATCATCGGAACTTCCTGTTTTGTGATATTGATAGTTAGTTACACGTGTGCTTGGTCGCGGATTGTTTGACTTTGAGACTTGATGTCAGTAACGGGAGGAAGAATGCGTCGTAAATAAGGAGCTTTATTTTAATCGAAGAAATGGTCCTAATTGAACTCATTATACCACTAAACGGCACGCTTTATATCTCCTAATGTTACCCCTACCATTTTTCGTTCCAGAGGGCTATGGAACGAAAAATGGCAGGGGTAACATTAAGAGATAGAAAGCGTGCAGAGTGGGTCAGAGAAATAACTCAAGTTACCGACATTCTAGTGGAAATTAAGAAGAAGAAATGGACATGGGCAGGACATGTAGTGCGAAGAGAGGATAACCGATGGTCGCTGAGGGTAACAAACTGGATTCCAAGGGAAGGAAAGCGTAGCAGAGGGCGACAGAAAGTTAGGTGGGCGGATGAGATTAAGATGTTCGCAGGGGTCAAGTGGATGCAGCTACCACAGAGCCGGGTTAAGTGGAGAAATATGGGAGAGGCCTTCGACCTGCAGTGGGTATAATCAGGCTGATGATGATGATGAATTACATGCACATGAAAGACTGTTTTTAAAATTGACCTGGCAACAGATGGCACGTACCCACACCACACTACAGGATCATCCAACACTCAGAAAGCAGATGGAGCTACTGTTATGTGTATCAGCAGTCGAAATAAAAAGAACAAGAAAAGAGGAACGTGAAACAAAAAAGACAGAACATGGAAGAAAACAAATGAGGCATGCGGGACAGCAGCAGCAACCTGGCAGCTGCAGACATGGCTTCAAATTCTCGAGAGAGAGAGAGAGAGAGAGAAAATGTTATTGTGCACTGGTGTGGGCTGCAAACCCGGGCCAGGCAAGGTCTCAACTCACTAGATGTGTGACAGTCCATGCCGCTGCAGTACATCCGCGGTCCGCGTAATGGCGGTTAACTGTCGATGGCCGTCGCGCGCAGTAAGGCCTCTTATTCCTTTCAGGTGGAGAGATCCGAGCCCTGCGGGAGAGGATCAGCCGGGCACTCCGTCAGGATATGTGTTATTGTGGAGTCGGGATGAAAGCACAAGGCACAAGATGAGGTGGAGGCACCTGGGTACATACGGTATTGTAGGTAGGACGTGGGAAGGGTTCGAGTCAGCAGGCGGCGCAATAATATTTGGTGGTGGATAGTAAGGAATAGGTGGGGGGGGGGGGGGTACACTCTTTACTTAATATATGAATCCAATTTTTTTATTGTCGCGATCCCGCATCGAGAATCTCAAAGTGCAAGTGCTGTAAATTGGTTTCGCATGTAGTATGTCATACAGGTATTCACCTCCTTGCCTATCAGCGCGTTTATTATGTGGGGATTATCTAAATATAGAATCACCAATATGGTACGTAGGTCACTTTGTTTGCAGAATGAAATTTCATGTTCTCCACTGGAGTTGTTCATCTGCGTTTATGCATCGTCTGATTGTAAACAACATGAAGCTATCTGGTAATGTTTAGATTCTCCCGATATGATGCACGGACAAAGAAGAAAAGAAGAAGAAGCTGCCGTCATTGTAGCAGCCACCACGTTCAGCATGGAAAATTTACTGTTCGCCTCCGAATTTAACCGAGATGTTCCAGCAACACTACAAGCTGCTCGCCAGAACGTACAGAAGAACGCTGCCAGGGTAACATCCTTCCTGCAACCGACAAGAGAAATTCTGCAGTACATCGTGCCGACACCCTTGATAACCACGTTCGAAAAGGTCAGTGACCCTGTAGTGAGAATTCAGCCGGTCCGAGACATGCCCGATACCAGTTTGAGCGAGACGACTGCACCACGTGTCTTCATGAACGCAAATGCCGACGAAACATTTCGCCAGCCTGCAGTAGGCATCCGAGGCGGGGCTAAGAGGGCGCCACCTGTTACCAGCGGACACTTCAAGGACAATGATCGGTATAAAGTAATTATGCCTGACTTTGGTCGAAAGCAAGCTGGCTTTCAAGAAACCGCCAGTTTTTCTATCGACACTTCCGAGGCCACCAGAGAATCAACCTGTCCTCAAGAAAGCAATGATCCACCGATCATGGCAAGTGTCTTTGCAGACGTCACTACAGGAAATGTTTCGTCGATGCTAACTTCCAACTACACGCCTCCAAAAGATGTGGGCACCTCGAAGTTGAGTCTCAGCGATGTACTAAATAGCATCAATCCTAACAACATTAACTTTAAAAGTGACGTGACACCAGCGCAACCAGAGAGGAATTCGACAAACCGGCTCAGGTCCATGTACGATACAAGGCTCGCCAGTAAGGATACGACGCCTTCAGAAAAACCGACGAACTTTACCTGCCTCCTCACAGTTGTGGTGGCAGTCAGCGTAATTTTGATGGTAGCCATATTCATTAGCTATGTAGTAAACATGGCCCGTTTGGAGAAGGCGAAAGCCGCTCTGACACCAAAACCGTCGTTTCCAACTCATGAAGTTTGGTGAAATGCTGAAGTTTTATCGTTGCTGTTCTTCATTCAACTAACACGCAGAAAAAAAAACAATTTTAGAGATGCTCGAAGCGAAATCTTCTTCGTGGATTGTGGCGTTGTAATCGAACCCATTATGGAGTGTTTATTCTCGCTCGCAGCTACAACCTAAATGTGACTACACTGCTAGTAAAATGAATGTGAGGGATCCTTGTTGCGGCATTCGGTTTATGCTGATCCTGATTTAGCGGGAACATTTTCTGTACTCTTGACGCTGACAAAAGCAAAATAACCAGTTTGAGTAAGTCAAATTACAAATTATATGCCAAATTGTGATCACAGTTAACTTTAAACGGACCACCTACTGACTTTTTCAAACCTTTTTTTATCGCTTCATTGTTAAGCTCCACCTCAAGATTAAAGTATATCCGGATACGGAGCTGAAAAACATCACAAGTCAGTTTAAAAACTAATGTTTCTATATTTTAGTCCCCTTTACACAGTGACAGATTCCGTCTGCAAACACTGTTACGTTGTGGACAAGATTAGCAACTCTAGCGAAGGCTTCATACACTCCCATACGTATAAAAAAAGACAGCCCATTGGCAGCATAGCATCCCTGGATAATGTGCGTGTGTGTGTGAGGGGAGGGGGGGGCAAGTTTGACTTAATGTTATGAATGACACCCAACCTATGTATGCTATTGAGCGCGAGTTATAAAGTGTCATTTTTCCGGGTCCACCCTGCTGTATTTACGAAATTGTCCTTTTTAAGAAAGCCTTTCAGCGTTTGTCAACCTTTGTCATACATCTGTGCTCGAATCCTGCTGTTTGAACGCGTCGACAAACAAACCAGTGTAACGGACAGAAAAGACTGAGCAGGAAGTAAAAGAAAACCTGCACCTCATCCAATGGGAGTGGCTCAGCAAACTTGTTACAAAATTTACGCAGATACTACGTCGCGGAACTATGCAAGGAATGAACTTTACGCTGACGTAACCACAATATTCTGAATAGTGTCGAAGAAGTGTGGCAAGAATGTACTAGGGGTTTAATATATCGATCACGCAAATACAATTATATAGCATGCCGATATATTATACAACAATGCCAACACCGAGCAAAATATCTTAGTGACCAACGTGCTTTGATAAACAAGACCTGTCATGAGAAAGTCGAGGGGGACGCAATATAGTATGACACCAGCGGCAGAGTCCTCGATTTTGCATGGTGTACTACTGCTTCGCATGCCGTGAGTTCACGTTTATAAGCCTCGGGTGTTATCCCTGGAGTTGCGAGCTGTTAGGTTTTCAGTATAGTTGTTCGAAGTTTAGTAAAAAATGTGCAATTTGCTTTTTGGAATATTTTTGCTTTGTTATTCACTCACCGCTGAGCAGAGATGAATTCTTCATATCGCCACCTTGACCGCCGAGGCCTGAAATCGATCGATCAGCATTCGGCTGAACAATACGTTATCGAGCTCCGCACGCGCCAATCGACGAAACACTAGAAGCAGAAGGGTCAGTTGGTGCAACATCGCCGGCACAAACTTCAGAAAAATATTATTTGAGCTGTTTCCTTTCCTTTTATTTTTTTATCTCATGCAGTTAGAAAGGCGTCCGTGAGCTGTGCGATGTCCGTGCACGTTAAAGAACCCCAGGGGGCCGAAATTTTCGGAGTCCTCCACTACGGCGCCTCCATAGCCTGAGGTGCCTTAATTGGGGCATTCAACCCCACAAACCAACCAAACCAATCGTTAGCAAATTTTTTAAGTATGATTGCGAAAGCATTACGTGCCCCGCCGAGGCGGTGCAGTGGTAAGACGCCCGACTACAGTGCTGGAGTACGCGGGTTCGAACGCCTCTTCAGCGGCTGCGTTTCGATGGAGGCGAAACTAAGAGGCGTGCGTGTGCTGTGCGATGCCAGCGCTTTGTTGTTGTTGTGGCTGTAGGAAAAAAGAAAAGAAAATACACGGGCCTGCTACTGGATCTGTAGCTGAGCCACCTCCGCTGCCTCATGCAGACAGAAGAGCAAATAGACAAGAAAGAAAAGAAGAGGCAGAGAAAGGCGCGCGCCGCAACAACAGCCGTCATCCACCACCATCGAAGCGTTGGCGGGTGCAATGACAGCCTACAACAGACAGAAATGAGTGGCTGGCTAGCCCCCGCCGCGCCGCAAGCGGCGTTGACCTACCGTCGCAGCCCCGTAGAGCCAGGAACTGCCACCCTTCTCCACCTCTCCCCTCATCGATGTCAGCGCACGGTAAAGTTCCCCAGGTGGTGTAAATTACTCCGTAGCCCTCCACTGCGGCTCCTCTATCTTTCCACTTTAATTCCCACCCTCCTCCCTCCCTTACGGCCCGGTTCATGTGTCCACAGACACAAGTGTGACAGATAGTGTACCTTTCCCTTCCTGTGTACCAAATAAAAGAAAAAGCATTACTTCGCTATGTGCACATATTTCTGTCCGCAGACCGGGTCCGCAAAACCGAATCCACAGCAGTTGTAATTGAGAAGTGGTAGAGGCTAATAATAATAATAATAATATTAATTGGTTCACAGGAAGGGAAAGGCGCAGTATCTGTCACACATGTGTCTGTGGACACCTGAACCGCGCCGTAAGGGAAGGGAGGAAGGTGGGAATTAAAGTGGAAAGAGAGAAATAGGAGCCGCAGCGGAGAGCTACGGAGTAATTTCGACTACCTCAGGATCTTTAACGTGCTCTGACATCGAACAGCACACGGACGCCTCTTCGTATCGCCTTCTTCGAAACGCAGCCGCCGAGGTCGGGTTCGAGCCCGGGTATTCCGGGCAGTAGTCGGGCGTCTTACCACTGTACTACCCCGGCTGGGCAAGTGGTAGGGGTAATGAGTGGTGTAAATCAATTAAGGGTGACTTAACGTTGTTGCCGAAAACATAATTAGCCCCAAAAGTAATTTTGTAATAAATAAAATAACCGGTTCACAGGAAAGGAAAGGCGCAGTATCTGCCACGCGTTCTGTTGACACCCGAACCGCGCGTAAGCGCAGGGAGGAAGCTGGGTGTGAAAGCGGAGAGAGGGAGAGATAGGGGTGCCGGTAGTGAATATGACGTTAGGATGTGGCGTCACGCAACCGGATGTATAGCCAAAAAATAGTGCATAGGAAGAAATTCGTGCGCAATTTGAATTTACCATACAAAAATGGATAAACCAGAACTGAATAATGTGAGGTACATGATGTGAAGATACATGATGCAACCGGAAGTAGAGCAGAAAAAGGGCATAGGAAGAGATTGGCGCTCAATTTGAAAGCACCAAAGAATAAAATGGGCAAACATTAAGTTAATTAAGCAACTTGAAGTAACCAGAAGCAACCAACACTAGCATCCGTGCTTTCGCATTACTGCAATGCAGATTCTGCAGTGCTCTTTAATTTTTGTGCTGGCATACTTAGGGTTAGTAAGAACCACGGGCGCTATATTTATGTGTTTGGATTTTTAACGCTTTCTTTAATAGCGTTTAAATATTGGATGCCGGTAACGGCAGTAGGGAAGCTCGAAGATGTAATATCTTTGATAGGAATCATAACTCCTTTGCTTACGGCTTGAGGGTCACCGAATTTGCTATCGGCTACAGCAACAAATGTCGTTTATGTTTCAAATGATATATGCTCACAGACGTTCGTGCTCTAAATAACTTTCTAGATGCATAAGGGGTCTACATTTGTGGTTATCTCGTAAATGTTTGTTTCATGGTAGCCTCAATAAATTTCGATCTCTACAGAGCTTTCGAGTGGCTTCAGAGTCTACATCTTTGATGATCACTGACGTCATGTAAAATGTTGCGCTCGAATATAATCGCTCAAGAACTTAAAATCCAGTGGCTGGTGAGAACGTAAGCGACCCTGTTAGCTAAGAAGCCGTTTATTGGCATGTGGGACGTTGTGTCAAATATGTTGTTTTGCATTGAACATTGGAGGCTGAGAAATTAACTGCGGTTTAGCTTGTGGTTGAACCTGGAGTTACGCAAGAGCTACATCTGCGTTGCTATTCGGCTTGATAGTAAAGACATGGCTTTGCGCGTAGTAGTTTAATGTATAGTTTAAGCTTATTTATGAAAGGCACCGCGCGAACGCCTGGCTCGCATAAAGGGAGACCGCCGCAGTTTTGAGTGCTGACTACTAGTGGTTTGGCTACTGGCTAAAATGTGCGACAGACACTCTGCCTTTTCTATCCTGGAAACCAATTTGAAACGCCGCTGATACGTACTGTGCTATGTCTGGGTCCGTATGCTGTCTGGTGGGGACGGCGTTCGAGGAAGCGACAAATGAAAGGCGCCGCACGGACGCCTGGATCGGACGCCCGGCGTGGTCAGCTACGTATAGGGTCTTGAATATTTGGGGGCTGGGATTTAAAACATTCCTACGCAAAATCTACTACCCCATTCGAGCTGAAATAACGTTCACAAAGTAGCAAAATATCATCTACGTTATCTGATAAGTGATTCAACATCGGTACTTGCCTAGATTTTCCGAAATCAATGAAAAACTGCTCTCGGCGGCGTGCACAATTTTCGCCGAATAGAGTCGAAACGCTGCTTTGACATGGTGCGTCATCTGTCGAGCAGTGCGGCAAGCTCCATCCCGGCCGTTCGCGCGCTTGCCTCGCTGCCCGACAGATGACGCACCATGTCAAAATAGCTTTTCGAGTCTTCTGCGAAAATTATGCACGCCACCGAGAGCAGATTTTTCTCGATTTCGGAAAATCTAGGCAAGTACCGATGTTGAATCACTTATCAGGTAACCTAGACGATATTTTGCTACTTTGTGAACGTTATTTAAGCTCGAATGGGGTAGTAGATTTTGCGTAGGAATTTTTTAAATCCCAGCCCCCAAATATTCAAGACCTTGTATATGCGCGAACAGCCTCGGGACATCATGACCAGATGCGACATTCCTTTCCTGTGAACGAATATTAATGAATTCCTCGAATCCGCGCAGTACACAGTTCCACAGGTATGGGTCTGAATTATCTTCGTTTTCTACAGAAGGACTGCTATTGCAGCTAAACTGAAACCGTGCTAATGCTACTCATTTCTAAAGTTTGTGTTTGTATTGTGTTTTATGGCACATAGGGAACAAAGGCCATCATGCGCCAAAAACAAGGCTTTTATTAAAATCTGGACTTCGTTTAAGGGCTTTAAAAAGATAGGTTCTATAACTTATTTAGATACTTTGCTTCTTTTAGGAACGAACATATGCAGGAAATGTGAATGAGTGACCTTTCTCCTAACAGTAAGCTTGGGTGGAATGGTATATGTTCTTTATAAAGTTGTGGGAAGTGCTTCTGTCGTAGATCTTCAAGTCTTGTACAACTGATTAGGATATGGTTGATTGTGAGCACGTCACAATTTTAACTCATAGGGTGTTACTGTCACAACACACGGCAGCCCCAGTTCCCCCCAGCGAAAAACATGCACCATTATTGAGTACTGCTGTTAAATGAAACCATGCTAATGCGTATAGTCATATCTAACAACGCACCCAAGTGATCTGCGGACAAAAAAGGAACCGTCGCCGTTATTCATACGCGCTATTAGGAATGTGGCATGGAATGACCTCATCCATTTTTGTTTTTCAAGATGTGCATAGCTGTGTATCAGGGGCTTCCCCGTTATTAAGAGGACCTGATTAAAAGCTGTAATGCAGTAAGACCGAACAAAGCTATTCATATCAGGTAAGAGAGATGCTGTATGTTTACGGAGCAAAAGGGGAATATATCTGCGCACTTATTAATCACTGGTTACGATTGCCACAAAATTAACGCACATTTGTCTAGCCAGTGCGGTGCAAAAACCCGCTCGCTGAATCTGCTATAGATTTGGACTATAAATTTCTAGGGGGTCGAAGTTTGAATCACTACAGTAAGATAAGGTGAAAGGCTTTGTAGCACTTGAGGATATTTAACTGATTTATTTATAGGAAGGGAAAGGCGCGGTACCTGTCACACTTGTTTTCTGTGGACACCTCAACCGTGCCGCAAGGGAAGGAGGAAGGTGGGAGTGAAAGTGGAAAGAGAGAAAGAGGAGCCGGTAGTGGAGGGCTACAGAGTAATTTCAGCCACCTGGGAATCTTTAACGTGCGCTGACATCGCACAGCACACGGACGCCTCTTCGTATCGCCTCCATCGAAACGCAGCCGCCGAGGTCGGGTTCGAGCCCGGGTATTCCGGAGAGTATTCGGGCGTCTTACCACTGTACCACCCCGGCGGGGCTAGTGGTAGGGGTAATGAGTGGTGTAAATCAATTAAGGGTGGCTTAGCGCTGTTGCCGAAAACATTATTAGCCCCAAAAGTAATTTTTTATTAAATAAAATAACTGGTTCACAGGAAAGGAAAGGCGCAGTATCTGCCACGCGTTTTGTGGACACCTGATTTATTAACTGATTTATTTATTGGAAGGGAAAGGCGCGGTGACTGTCTCACTTGTTTTTCTGTGGACACCGCAACCGCGCCGTAAGGGAAGGGAGGAAGATGGGAGAGAAAGTGGAAAGAGAGAAAGAGAAGCCGTAGTGGATCTCCGGAGTAATTTCGACCACCTGGGGATCTTTAACGTGCGCTGACATCGCACAGCACTCGACGCCTCTTCGTTTCGCCTCCATCGAAACGCAGCCGCCGAGGTCGGGTTCGAACCCGGATACTAATAATAATAATAAATAATAAATTGGTTCACAGGAAGGGAAAGGCGCAGTAACTGTCACACTTGCTCTGTGGACACCCGAACCGCGCCGTAAGGGAAGGGAGGAAGGTGGGAATGAAAGTGGAAAGAGAGAAAGAGGAGCCGTAGTGGAGGGCTACGGAGTAATTTCGACCACCTGGGGAACTTTAACGTGCGCTGACATCGCACAGCACATGACGCCTCTTCGTTTCGCCTCCATCGAAACGCAGCCGCCGTGGTCGGGTTCGAACGTACAGTGGTCGGGCGTCTTACCACTGCACCACCCCAGCGGGGCTGTGGAGACCTGAACCGCGCGCAAGCGCAGGGAGGAAGCTGGGAGTGAAAGCGGAGAGAAGGAAAGGGGTGCCGGTAGTGGATATGACGTCAAGAATGTGGCGTAACGCAACCGGATGTATAGCCAAAAAATGTGCATAGGAAGGAATTGGCGCGCAATTTGAAATTACCATACAAAAAATTACCGACGATTATGTTACTTAATTAATTAATTAAATTGGTTCACAGGAAGGGACAGGCGCAGTAACTGACACACTTGCTCTGTGGACACCCGAACCGCGCCGTAAGGGAAGGGAGGAAGGTGGGAATGAAAGTGGAAAGAGAGAAAGAGGAGCCGCAGTGGAGGGCTACGGAGTAATTTCGACCACCTGGGGATCTTTAACGTGCGCTGACATCGCACAGCACACGGACGCCACTTCGTTTCGCCTCCATCGAAACGGCGTCCGTGTGCTGTGCGATGTCAGCGCACGTTCTAATGCGAAATTTGAGCGCAGCAAATAAGCTGTTTCACCTTTCCGATAGATTGAGGCAAAGAAATCGAGCAACACATGTATGCGCTATCACAGAATTTTTTTATTTTATTTTTCACACGTATTCTTTTAACAAAGACTCCACTAACTGTTCTTCACAGTCATGAAGGAAGCTTTGTGGTCGGAGAAATACTGATATATGTTCGACTTAGTACACCAATGCTTGATTCTCGTAGACAGATCTATACAAGTGCCTCGCGAGGTTGTCACAGCCGTGGGACGCGTTACGAGCGAGAGGAACGGGATACGAAGAGGCGTCCGTGTGCTGTGCGATGTCAGCGCACGTTAAAGATCCCCAGGTGGTCGAAATTACTCCACAGCCCTCCACTACGACTCCTCTTTCTCTCTTTCTACTTTCACTCTCGCATTCCTCCCTTCCCTTACGGCTTGGTTGCGGTGTCCACAGAAAACAAGTGAGACAGTTACCGCGCCTTCCCCTTCGTATAAAAAATAAATCAGTTTTTCAACGCGTCGTGCCCCGCCGGGGTGGTACAGCGGTAAGACGCCCGACTACTGTCCGGAATACCTGGGTTCGAACCCGACCTCGGCGCCTGCGTTTCGATGGAGGCGAAACGAAGAGGAGTCCGTGTGCTGTGCGATGTCAGCGCACGTTAAAGATCCCCAAGTGGTCGACATTACTCCGTAGCCCTCCACTACGGCTCCTCTTTCTCTCTTTACACTTTAACTCCCACCTTCCTCCCTTCCCTTACGGCGCGGTTCAGGTGTCCACAAACTCGTGTGACAGATACTGCGCCGTTCTCTTCCTGTGAACCAATTATTATTATTATCTACGCGGTCACGTTGTCTTGACTCGCTAGCGGCGGCAGCGGCTTCAGACAGTCGCTGCTAGCTCTTCCTCCGGCGACCCCTCCCCCCCAAACCCCCTTCCTTTCCTTGTGTTCTCCGGCTGCTCCGCGCTTCCTGCGAGGTTTCGGTTGCCAAGCGCCGGCTCGAACTGGGGGGATGAAAGTGGGGAGGCGCTGGTTACGAGGCCGACGCCGACGCCGACGCGAAACTCAGGAACGAGCGCCAAAGAGCTGCGCTCTAAAATGGATAAACCGCCGGGGTGGCGCAGTGGTAAGACGCCCGACTACTGTGCCGGAGTTCCCGGGTTCGAACCCGACCTCGGCGGCTGCGTTTCGATGGAGGCGAAACGAAGTGGCGTCCGTGTGCTGTGCGATGTCAGCGAACGTTAAAGATCCCCAGGTGGTCGAAATTACTCCGTAGCCCTGCACTACGGCTCTCCTTTCTCTCTTTCCACCTTCATTCCCACCTTCCTCCCTTCCCTTACTGCGCGGTACGGGGGTCCACAGAGCAACTGTGACAGTTACTGCGCCTTTCCCTTCCTGTGAACCAATTCAACCAATTCAACGCCGCTGATACGTACTGTGCTATGTCTGAGTCCGTATGCTGTCTGGTGGGGACGGCGTTCGAGGAAGGGACAAATGAAAGGCGCCGCACGGACGCCCGGCGTGGTCAGCTACGTATATGCGCGAATAGCCTGGGGACATCATGACCAGATGTGACATTCCTTTTCTGTGCACAAATATTAATGAATTCCTCGAATCCGCGCAGTAGTCATTTCCACAGCTACGGGTTGGTATGGGTCTGAATTTTCTTCGTTTTCTACAGAAGGATTGCTATTGCAGCTAAACTAAAACCATGCTAATGCTACTCATTTCTGGTTTGTTTGCGTTTGTGTTGTGTATTATGGCCCATAGGTAACAAAGGGCATCATGCGCCAAAAGCAAGGTTTATAATCTAAACTTTGTTTAAGGGCTTTAAAAAGTTTCTATAGGTTCTATAACTAATTTAGATATTTCGCTTCTTTTAGGAACGAAAATATGCAGGAAATATCAATGTGTGGCCTTTCTCCTAACAGTAAGCTTGGGTGGAATGGTATATATCTTCATGTAAAGTTGTGGGAATTGCTTCTGTTGTAGAGCTTCAAGTTTTGTACAACTGATTAGGATATGGTTGATTGTGAGCATGTCTCCACATTCTTCACAAGTAGGCTGATCGTGTTTCGTTAGTAAAAAGTTATGTGTAAGGTGTGTGTGACCTCTCTCTAAAGTTATGGGTTGGTAAAAGGCTCCAAATTCTCTTCATTGCTAAGCTGCAAAGAGAAGTTTATTGACTTTCATTCACATAAAACATACATATGGTGCAAAATACACTGTATTTACAATCTAAACCAGCAGCAGGTTTCGCCTGCGCCAGGATACAACAAAGAAATGCAACATACATTTTGTCACAGGGCAAAAAATTCTCGAGAGCCATCTCACTGCCCTAGTGGGTCATGTATTGGACAGAACACAGGTTACATTCCTCACAATGGCCTAAGGGTTGATGAGGGGAGGCGGCAGTGGAGGGTGCCTAATATCGAACCATTGGCATCCGCATCCTGCCCCCTATTACAACAAAAATACTTGTGTGCCAGCGCCCAGAAACCGTGCCTCTCCGTCTGCTTCTAACTGGCTGGACAAGTAAGTCCAAAGCAGGAGGCGCAGGTTCTGTTGTTGTCGTTGTGTTGTTGTTGTCGTGGCTGTAGGAAGAAAGAAAAGAAAATGCACGGGCCTGCTACTGGCTTTGTAGCTGAGCCGCCTCCGCTGCCTCGTGCAGATAGAAGAGAATATAGAGAAGAAAGAAAAGCAGAAGGAAAGAAAGACGCGCGCCGCAACAACAGCCGTCGTCCACCACCAGCGGTGGCGTGTGCAATGACGGCCTACAACAGATAAAAATTCGGTGGCAGGCCAGTCCGCGCCGCAAGCAGCGGTGATCCACCTGCACCAGCCCCATCAGGGCTGAGCGCTTCTGAAGTGCCGGAGGAATTAACCCGGTTCTGAAGTGCCGGGTATTCCTCTCAAGGGCTGTCTTCATGCTTCGGCGAGACAGCGCCGTGTCCATAAAACAAACAGTGCACGCACTCGTCCAAAGGGGCTTCGCTGTTACGGAACTCAGGTCCAGCGCGAACACACAGTGATCTATACACCAAGCGCCACATTCTTCGCGCCACCAGATATTCAAAGAACACATGGCGTACAGTCTCTGTAGCCCCACTGTTGGCGCACTGACTATTGTGGAAGGGGCCTCATGACTCCAGTCATTCTCTTGTTTGGAGGACGCCCCAGCGCCTTCGCCACTCGAAGTCTCTAACGCTCCCTGCCTCTCTAATCAGCGAGTTGGTCGCCTGCGCAGAACTCAGCCCAGAAGACCAACAGATCACGAGGGCGAGGAGGTGGAAGGCACTGGAATAATGCAGAGTACACCCTCCTTCTCTTGTTGGGAGGACGCCCCAGCGCCTTCGCCACTCTGTCTCTAACGCTCCCTGCCTCTAAACAGCGAGCTGGTCGCCTGCGCAGAACTCAGCCCAGAAGACCAGCAGATCACGAGGGCGAGGAGGTGGAAGGCACTGGAGTTATGCAGAGTACACCCTCCTTCTCTTGTTGGAAGGACGCCCCAGCGCCTTCGCCACTCTAAGTCTCTAACGCTCCCTGCCTCTAATCAGCGAGCTGGTCTCCTGCGCAGAACTCAGCCCAGAAGACCAGCAGATCACGAGGGCGAGGAGGTGGAAGGCACTGGAGTTATGCAGAGTACACCCTCCTTCTCTTGTTGGGAGGACGCCCCAGCGCCTTCGTCACTCTGTCTCTAACGCTCCCTGCCTCTAATCAGCGAGCTGGTCGCCTGCGCAGAACTGATTTATTTATAGGAATGGAAAGGCGCGGTAACTGTCTCACTTGTTTTCTGTGGACACCGCAACCGCGCCGTAAGGGAAGCAAGGAAGGTGGGAGTGAAAGAGGAAAGAGAGAAAGAGGAGCCGTAGTGGAGGGCTACGGAGTAATTTCGACCACCTGAGGATCTTTAACGTGCGCTGACATCGCACAGCACACGGACGCCTCTTCGTTTCGCCTCCATCGAAACGCAGCCGCCGAGGTCGGGATCGAACCCGGGTACTCCGGCTGCGCAGAACTCAGCCCAGAAGACCAGCAGATCACGAGGGCGAGGAGGTGGAAGGCACCGGAGTTATGCAGAGTACACCCTCCTTCTCTTGTTGAGAGGACGCCCCAGCGCCTTCGCCACTCTAAGTCTCTAACACTCCCTGCCTCTAATCATCGAGCTGTTCGCCTGCGCAGAACTCAGCCCAGAAGACCAGCAGATCACGAGGGCGAGGAGGTGGAAGGCACTGCAGTTATGCAGAGTACACCCTCCTTCTCTTGTTAGGAGGACGCCACAACGCCTTCGCCACTCTAAGTCTCTAACGCTCCCTGCCTCTAATCAGCGAGCTGGTCGCCTGCGCAGAACTGATTTATTTATAGGAAGGGAAAGGCGCGGTAACTGTCACACTTGTTTTTCTGTGGACACCGCAACCGCGTCG
Source organism: Amblyomma maculatum (assembly GCF_055883805.1). Taxonomy (NCBI): domain Eukaryota; kingdom Metazoa; phylum Arthropoda; class Arachnida; order Ixodida; family Ixodidae; genus Amblyomma; species Amblyomma maculatum. The sequence goes on from NC_139353.1 coordinate 81,990,601, forward strand.
TAAGGGAAGAGAGGAAGGTGGGAAGGAAAGTGGAAAGAGAGAAAGAGGAGTCGTAGTGGAGGGCTACGGAGTATTTTCGACCACCTGGCGATCTTTAACGTGCGCTGACATCGCACAGCACACGAACACCTCGATTTCGCAATAATAATGGGTTCATAGGAAGGGAAAGGTGCAGTATCTGTCACACTTGCAGCTGTGGACACCTGAACCGCGCCGCAAGGGAAGGGAGGAAGGTGGGAATGAAAGTGGACAGAGAGAAAGAGGAGCCGCAGTGGAGGGCTGCGGAGTAATTTCGACCACCTGGGGATCTTTAACGTGCGCTGACATCGCACAGCACACGACGCCTCTTCGTTTCACCTCCATCGAAACGCAGCCGCCGAGGTCTCAGAAGACCAGCAGATCACGAGGGCGAGGAGGTGGAAGGCACTGGAGTTATGCAGTGTACACCCTCCTTCTCTTGTTGGGAGGACGCCCCAGCGCCTCTCTAACGCTCCCTGCCTCTAATCAGCGAGCTGTTCGCCTGCGCAGAACTCAGCCCAGAAGACCAGCAGATCACGAGGGCGAGGAGGTGGAAGGCACTGCAGTTATGCAGAGTACACCCTCCTTCTCTTGTTGGGAGGACGCCCCAGCGTCTTCGCCACTCTAAGTCTCTAACGCTCGGGTGTACACTGTATAACTCCAGTGCCTTCCACCTCCTCGCACTCGAGATCTGCTGGTCTTCTGAGCTGAGTTGCGCGCAGGCGACCAGCTCGCTGATTAGAGAGGCAGGGGTCGCGAAAAGTGGAGCATCAGAGAACTCTGTATCTAGCAATAATTTCAGGCCCGCAGCGACTCTGTAAAAGGCCAGGGGCCTCTGTTTGTGGGCTTGAGGGGCGGCCTGGAGCAAAGACGCGACGAGCAGTGCTCAAGAATACAATAGTGATAAGCGCCATTGGGTGCGGGCTACTGTTACAACACACGGCAGCCCCGTCCCCCGAGAGAACATGCGAACATACAGAGTATTTATTTATTTATTTATTTATTTCAGTACCCTCAGGGCCCGAGGGCATTACAGAGGGGAGTGGGGTACAATAAAAGAAAAAAAAGGAAAAGAACAGCAATCAGTCTTAAAACAAATTTGAACAGTAGTATGGTTGACACACATAAGCAAGTTACAGCATTATAAGAATACAAATTATTAGCTACTGACGCAGACGTATGAGCGAATTATATAAGCACACAAATATACCAAATATACCACGTGAGCAAAACAATTATACTAGCAGGCAGGAAACAAAGTTGCTGAAATATACCATAATACACGTAATCAGGAGCATGATTCGGGGGAAAAGGGAAAAAAAGTTTATAAAAACAGCAGATGAACTAAAAACAATAAACAAATAGCAGTGTGGAAGAATTCAATGTTCTACGTTAACATCAGATTAGCTAAAGCAGATTTAAACGCAGAATGGTCACTCACTTCATTGCTGTTAAACCTCACGTACTGCTGTTAATCCTAGGACACAACGATGCTAATGCGTTTAGTCATATCTAACAACGCACAGAAGTGATCTGATTACAAAAAAGAAATCGTCTGCGTTATTAATACGCGCCATTAGCAATGTGGCATGGAATGACTGCTCATTTTTGTTTTTCAAGATGTACATAGCTGTATATTAGTGCCTTCCCCTTTATTAAGAGGACCTGATTAAAAGCTGTAATGCAGTAAGAGCGAACAAAGCTATTCATATCAGCTCAAGATAGATGTATGTTTGGGGAGCAAAGGGGTAATATATCGGCGCACTTATTAATCACCGGTTCCGATTGCCACAAATTCGGCGTACATTTGTCTAGCCAGCGCGGCGCAAAAACCAGCTCGCTAAATCTGCTATAGATTTGGACCATAAAATTCTAGGGGGACGTTTGAATCACCACAGTGAGATAAGGTGAAAGTCTTTATAGCACTTTGGGGTTTGAGTCGTTGCGACTGAAGGAAGAAGGAAAGGAAAATACACAGGTCTTCTACTGGCTCTGTAGCTGAGCCATCTCGTGCTTGTTGTTGTGCTGTAGGAAGAAGTAAAAGAAAATGCACACGCCTGCTACTGGCTCTGTAGTTGAGCCATCTATGTCTGATTTATTTATAGGAAAGGAAAGGCGCGGTATCTGTCACTTGTTTTCTGTAGACACCACAACCGCACCGTAAGGGAAGGAAACTGATTTATTTAATTATAGGAAGGGAAGGGCGCGGTAACTGTCTCACTTTTTTTCTGTGGACATCGCAACCGCGCTGTAAGGGAAGGGAGGAAGGTGGGAATGAAAGTGGAAAGAGAGAAAGAGGAGCCGTAGTGGAGGGCTACGGAGTAATTTCGACCACCTGAGGATCTTTAACGTGCGCTGACATCGCACAGCACACGGACGCCTCTTCGTTTCGCCTCCATCGAAACGCAGCCGCCGAGGTCGGGTTCGAACCCGGGTACTCCGGCACAGTAGTCGGGCATATTACCAGTGCACAACCCCGGCGGGGCTAAACACCATCGCCGCCATGTAGAAAGAGGAGGAGGAGGGGGTTCCCCCTCTTCCTGCGTTGGGGCGAGGGTGCTCTCCGGTTAACGAAACGCCGGATCACGGTGCGTGCATCCCGTTCGCACTCTCTTCGCTCGCTAGCGGCGTCAGCGGCATCAGTCAGTCGCTGCTATCTGTTCGTCGCGCAACGTTCCTATGGGCCCACGCGCTGCCTCCCGCAACCCCCCGATACCTCAATTGCTCTCTTCTTTCTCTGACCACAAAGCTTCTTTCATGACAGTCAAGAACTGTTAGAGGAGTGTTTCTTGATAGAATACGTGTGAAAAATTAAAAAAAAAGTTGTCTATAATTCTACATAGTGTCTTGTTCGAAATCTTTGCCTCAATCTATCGAAAAGGTGAAACAGGTGAAGAGCTGCGCTCAAATTTCGCATTAGGAACTAACGTAATCGTGGGTAATTTTGGTACTTTCAAATTGTGCGCCAATTGCAGTATCTATCACTCGTGGAATCCAGCTATCATCTTCGCGGTAGACAAGCTGAATTACGAAGAGTGGTAAAGTCCTCGGCTGGGGATCTAAGGGATGGAGGTTCAGTTCTCGGATAGAGACTTTGTCTGTTGTAGGCCGTCATTGTATCTGCTGCCGTTTCGGTGGATAATGACGGCTGTTGCCGAGGCGCGTCTTTCTCTCCTTCTTCTTTTCACCTTTCTTCTTTATTTACTCCTCCATCCGCATGAGGCCGCTGAGGTGGCTCAGCTAAGGATCCAGTAGCAGACCCGGGCATTTTCTTTTATTAAAGCAAAAGCCTTTAATGGCTCATGCTGTCGTGGACAAATGTGCCTCGCTTTTGCAGCGGCTCTGATTGGCCGGGGCGTGATGACGTCATAGAGGTCTTCACCAATCACAGAGCATTACCATAGTAGGCGCAAATGTGGTGCCTTATATGGCCATATGACAATCAATGATCAAGAACTAAATAAATAAATAATAATTTATTAAATATATATATAGGCTATTTAGTTAGTAACTAATTATTGCCAGTTGCGTAACAGAATGCGGCAATCAGGCTTTCGTCCTTCACAACTTTGTTGGTAAAGTCCCTCGTAATTTTTTCTCTCACAGTCGCTACAACAACCTAGCTAGACATAGTGATTGGTTTGGTTTGGTAGGGTTTAACGTCCCAGAGCGACTCAGGCTATGAGAGACGCCGTAGTGGAGGACTCTGGAAGTTTCGACCACCTGGGGTTCTTTAACGTGCACTGACATCGCACAGCACACGGGCGCCTTGCTTTTCGCCTCCATCGAAAAGCGACCGCCGAGGCCGGGATTCGATCCCGCGTCCTTGGGAACAGTATTCGAGCGCCGTAATCACTGCGCCACCCCGGCGGGGCTAGTGAATCTTAATTCTCCCTCTCCAGCATGAGCATGATAGTAGTGCTGATGATATGCTAGTCAGCGGCGGATTTCGGCGGTTCGTTTACTTTGAATAGGCAGAATTTGATTCGACTAGATTAGATTATACTGGATTAGATTTGACTCGATTGGACTGGTTTGGACTGTACACGTTTTGGATTGAATTGGGCAGGAATGCTTGGATTGTATTTCACTACAACTTGATTTGGATTGATTTGATTAGAATGGATTGGATTTTATTACACGTGATAGAATGAGATTATATTGGATCGGATAGGAGTAGGCAGCCCAGCGTTAGGCACGCATGCTTTCGCTACGTATATCCTGACCGAGCTGAGTTAAGCAATGGCTATTTTTTTGCATAGCGAACATCGGTTGTATTCTTTAGTGAATAATAGGTGTTCATCATCATCATTATCATCTTCCTTAGCCTGACTATACCCACTGCAGGGCGAAGGCCTCTCCCATATTCCTTCAATTACCCGGTCTTGTGCGAGCTGCATCCACTTGACCCCTGCTGAGTTCCTAAACTCATCCGCCCACCGAATTTTCTGCCACCCCCTGCGCTCAGTCACCAATGGTGATCAGACCTGTGACGCGGCGGGGGAGCTAAGAATCTCTGGCTCCGCTGGACAGGCCGCCATTGGAAACTGACCCTGGCAACTTTTAACGCTAGAACAGTAGTTAGTGGCTACAAAACTACAGAATATTTTATCGTATTTCCGACATGTTTCTGTGGTTTTTATTACTGAGGCGGCCACGTTTTCGTAAGTACTTTTTGTGAGCAAACCATTTTCCTCCTGGTGAGGGATTTTTCAGTGTCCTTAAAGCTTGACAATCCAGTCAGGGAATAGAGAGAGGGAGAGAGAGTAAAACATTTTATTTAGCCTAGCGCATGAAGAAGCTCCGACCCTCCATTTCTTGGGGCGTAAGGTCCGGCCGCGGCCGCCAAGACCAGCTTGAGCCAGAGAATATCAACCGATGTAGACACAAAGGTTAGCGTTTTTCTTCTGAGTGCAATCATAGTACTGTATTTTATTATTATTTTTATTGGCATATTGCCACACAGAAAGCCACGTTCGCAATTTAGCGCGTTATGAAATTAGCGTGCTTGATCATCCTAATTGGACTTTTTATTGATTACGCAATTGTCTGAAGAAAACAAAAGATTTATTTTCAAGTAAGGTGAAGAGGTGCAGCGGTGGCGTAATGGTAAAACATCCGCCTCGCATGCAAGAGGACCGGGGCTCGAATCCCGATGCCGCGCAATTCTCCACCGGATATTCTGGATTGTTAAAACGTTTCTTTGGGGCCTGCAGTAGAACGCGCGCTCGCTGCGGACGAGGCCTACATCGTCCTCTGGGCACCGGTTGCGCGGCATCGGTCCCCGCTCGCCGTTGCCGGCTCGCTGGTTCCCTGCCGGGCTAGCGCCTTGATGACCTGATGGACGGCCCAGAGTTGTTTCTTTTGATTGTCGCTCCTTGCGGCTGCTTCCAGTCGCGGCGGGATCCTCACAGACTTAGCTTCTTCCTGGTACTTGTTGTAATTCCACAGAATGTGTGCGAAGCCGGCCGTCTCCGTTCGGCAGACTCTGCATTTATCTATCGGGTACGTCTCGGGATACATTCTGTGCATCAGCGACGGGCTGGGGAGTGAGCCCGTCTGCGGCTGTCTGAATAAAACGGCTTTGAATAAAACGTCGACTGAGCCCCGAGCAAGGGGGTGGAAGAGTTCTGCGAGCTAGGCGGGAACGCTTTGGTTATTTCGTTGTAGTCGGTCATTCGGTCTTTGGTGCTGAACCACAGCGACCAGTCGACAGTGCGCGGTCCGTTAGCGCGCGCGCCTCGGCGTGTGCCGTCTCGTTGTGGTTGGCGTCGCGGTCTGACGCCTGGCCCGCGTGCGCGGGAACTACTTGATTCTCACTTGTTTGCTGCCATCGTCGTTCTTGGTTGCCTGCAGTATGCGCACCGTTCCTTCGCTATCCTGCCTTTGACGTAATTTCTCACCGCCTGCCTCGAGTCGCTTAGCACTGTGTGGCAGTCGCGGTCGGCGATGGCCAGGGCGATGCCACCTCCTCCGCTTGCTCTGCCTTGGTGCATCTCGTGCTGGCGGTCGTGCGAACGGTGCCCGTCGCGTCGACGACGATCGTCGTGAAGCCGTGTATCTTGGCGTACTCAGCCGCGTCAACGTAGCGTGCGTGTGCGTCGGTCGCGTGCTGGTCTATCAGCGCCTTGGATCTCGCTGCTTTCCTCCCTTTGCTATACTCCGGGTGCATGTTCTTCGAAAAAAAAAAAAAGAAATCCACGTATCGATGGAATTGCATAAAAAGGTTTGGGGTGCGACCTGATGCCGATGAACACCTCCGGCAACGCACTCCCTCAACAGAACAGGAGTTTGCCACCCTGGTGCAGTAATTGGCCGCAACCTCCCATGATCAGTCCTATCAAGCCCCGGCCCTCAGTCACCAGCGGCTGCGGAACAACTGACTACTGCGGCGGTCAGACCTGTGACGCAGCAAGGGGTGCTAAGAATTCCTGGCTCCGCTGGACAGGCCTCCATTGAAAACTGACCCTAGCAACGTTTAATGCTAGAGCCCTAGCTAGTGAAGCTAGTTTAGTAGTGCTGTTAGAGGAACTAGAGGGTTTGAAATGGAATTTCATAGGGCTTAGTGAGGTTAGGAGACCAACTGAGCCATATATTGTACTGAAGGACGGGCATGTAGCGTGTTATCGAGGTTTACCGGAGAAGCGAGAACTAGGGGTGGTTTCCTTGTCAATATGTATATAGCTGGTTATATAGATGAATTATATAGCAATAATGAGAGGGTGGCAGGCATCGTAATTAGTCTTAATAAGCGGTATAAAGTGAAAGTTGTACAGGTCTACGCACCTACATGTAGTTATGATGACCAGGCAGTCAAAAACTACTATGAAGATGTAGAATTGGCAATGCGGAAAGGAAAGACGCACTATACTGTACTAATGGGCGACTTCAGTGCCGAGGTAGGGAAAAAGTAGGCAGGAGATCAGGCAGTAGGTGGTTATTGCATTGGTTCTAGGAATAGCGAGAAGTTACAAGTTGAGTTTGCAGAGCGCAATAACTTAAGAATCATGAACACCTTCCGCAAACGGAAGAACCGGAATTGGACATAGAAAAGCCCTAACGGGGAGACTAAAAGTAAAATTGACTTCATAATGCGTTCTAACCCCGCCGTTGTTCAGGACGTGGAGATTATCGGGAAGGTGCGATGCAGTGATAACAGGATGGTAAAGTCCTGAATTAATCTAAATCTGAGAAGGGAACCAAACAGATTAGTATGAAAGAAGTTCATCAACGAATTCGCGGTGAGGGGAGGGCAGAAGCGTTCAGGATCTCGCTACAGAATAGATATATAGGTCTAACCGAGGATGATGACATGAGTCTAGAAGCAATGAACAATAATTTCAGAGATATTACTGCGTGCGCTGTAGAATTAGGCGGTAGAATAGTTAGAGAGGATACCAGTAAGCTGTATAAGGAGACGAATGATTGGATTAATAGGCGTTGCGCGCTCTAAAAATAAAGTCGGTGTCGCATCACTAATGAGTGAGTGTCGCCGTGGCTTTCTACGAAGTTCTCTTATTCGCTTCACTCAACAAGCCCTCTCTGGACCAACTACAGATCTGGGAGGGAGAGCAATCCAGTAAATGGAATGACCATATAGCGACCTTGCGTCAACTGTCGCCGCGCCAGGTGAACTACCGGACGTTCCTTTGGGTTTACCTGCCGCATAACTCTGCGTTGATCCTGGATCTCTCTATTGTATAGATCCTCATCGAAGTTGGACGCTCAATATTTGTTCTGGTATTGGTGTATAATTTACCTGCATCGCTGGTTGTTTCCATAAAGCGGGTTTTTCTTGTGAACGAAGGCATCTCCAGCAAGGCCGAGGCATCTACCGCGATGCGTTGTAGTCACGTCAGAAATAAAGGAACTCCACAGCTGCGGATTGTGTAATCATGACAGAAATCACACTAACATTACACACTCGCACACAAGCCCCGTCCCTCCCTCCCACCCACCCCACACGCATACACACACACAGATATCGAGGTATTCCAAGCCGGTATATATAGTGGAATTGAAAGAATGACTGAGGTTTTAGATAGCGAGCACAACCACAGAGAACACACACACTGGCAGTCAGAAATATAGTGTGTTCTTCTTGTGTACGTGACCTCCTGTGCCTTTGACGGGATCTACAGCTCTCCACCTGCGAGCAGTGGGAGGCCGCTATTCTCAACTCGGATCCGGTGATCCAACTGCGGGCCATCGAGCGTGCAACCCTGGTCGCCAGAGCTCAAGGGCTCCTGGCCATCAAGCGCGCAAGCTCCTGCCTGCCTGACTTCCTCAAATAATAAATGTTTATCCTCCTCCTGCGTTCGTGCTCACCATCTAAAACAGCAGTCGTCCTTTCCAGTGGATTGCTCAAGCTATGCTAAGTGTCCATCAATGTAAAGACACCTATGTGACACGCTGTTTCCGGAGCCCTTTTACACTGCCATATACTCTGCAGGACCATACAGCAATGCTTTGGAGAGGGTTACGGTGCAAGTCCCACAGGGGGCAAATTTTTTTTTTTCAAACTGCACTGTGTAACATTGTCTTTAAAGCGTTGCCAAGAAAAAATTGTGTTTTCCTACCTTGGCGGACCAACTGCTTCATTTCTAAAAAAAAAACCCGAAACAGGATATCACGTATTTGTGCGCTGTTGGGAAGAGGTTTAGTTTTGGAACGTGCTACAAATAGCTATTAGAAAAGTGTTACCGCTCCCCTCATGCGGAATTCAATTTTGGCCTAGAGATAAGGAAGATGTTTTTTTTTTATTTTGTCGTGCTTGCGAGCCTCCATTACATATGGCGCTCCCGAATGAACGGGTATCACCATGATTTAGGTGCCAGGCCGTCACACATGTATTTTGTCAAACTATTCACAAGTGTATTGAACTATTGAAGTGTGTTGAAATCTCAAAAATGTGCACCTGACTAGTTACCATGGTTAGAGGCTTTGGTAACCTTATAGAGCATAGAGAATTTTAGTGTGTCAAAGCCATGCTCATAGGAGCTGGCAGGTTTTAGTTTTTCGGCAATGTATTTTGATGTTAGAGCCGGCCAATTAAAAAGAACACGTACACTGATATAAAGATACGTAAACGCATGCGCGCGCTGCGCATGATGATACACGAGCTCAGTGTTCCGTCTGTTAGCATTGTCTAGATAAATTAGCCAATAATTTTCAACGATTTAGAATATGTTTCGCACGTTCATCCGGGTTCTGACAATTCGGCGGTTCTACGGTTACCCGGAACAGACAGCTCGGGCTAACTTGTGTGCCGCTTCATTGCCGGGAACCGACGGATGCGCTTGCGTTTAGTTTAGGCTGAATTTGCGGGTCAACTCTTTGCCTGCCAGGATCCTCGCCGCTTCCGGCGAGATTCTGCCTTTCACGAAATTCCAGATAGCAGTTTTACTATCGCTAACTGTAAATTTAGCTTTACTCCAGGGCTTAATCGACATAGGTGTAAGCAATAAAACGTACATTTACATAAAAGACTTACTGTCAGACAGAAGTGTCTGCATAAAGTTCCAAGATATCGAGTCCCCCGCAGTGGAGCTAGGATGTAAGGACACACTGAAAAGGTCTGTCCTATGCCTTTTATTTTTAACATGGCCATGAAAGGACTCCCCACGGCCCTAAAAGAAAATGAAAGGTCTAGATTGCAGCATATACGGGGATGACGTCAATCTCTGGATAAGCCGGGAGATCGAGGCGAGCATAGAAGAGCGCTTGCAGGAGGCAACGTACACAGTAGTTGCCCACGTTGCCAATAGGGTTCTCTCGTGTTAACCGCAAAAATTGAAACTATTCGTCTACAATCCCTAATTGCCTAGGAGAAACATAGACGCAAAATCTGAAATTAAAATTGAAGGTAAAGTCGTTCCTAAATGGAGCAAATCAGAATCATGGGATTCTTTATTCAGGAAAACGGATACAACTACAGCGTCATAAAAAGCTAAACAATTACGCTTTACAAGTTCTAGGCATCTTCATGAGATTCTCCCTAAGGGACAGAGCCCTTAAAGAGAGAAGCCTATAGGCTTAGATCTTTAGCCGAGTGTGCTACGCCACACCTTTCCTAAACCTTAGGCGGATGAGAAGAGGAAATTAAACTGTATTCCGAAGATGAATCAAGAGGGCCCTAAAACTCCCAATGTGTACCTCTACGGAGATACCCCCGCCCCCATGGGGTACATAATAATTGGGAAGAGTACGGAGAGGCAGTTCGCACGGCTAGAGTGACTAAGCAGCACTACCATGGGCAGAGCCACCTTGCAGATGGCAGGCTTGCGGACTGACCGTCGGCTACACCGTAAAACTAACGTCTCCATTAAATCTAGGGAGAAAATAGTGATGCCTCCACTTCCGAAGAATATGCATCCGGAGCATAATACTGTGGAATAAAAGAGCCGAGGCGCTAGCAAAACACTTAGGAAAAATAGATCCCGAAGAGACCGCCTACGTAGACGCGGCTAGTGGAAAGTCAGGTGCGGCGGAATTGCCTCAGTAGTCAATGGTCTAGGAGCCCCCAGTCAGCCGCCACTATTCGCAGCCGCCACATAGAGACGGCCTAAGAAGTTGCTATACACCTTTCTAACAAGGCACACCTAGGCACCCCATTTTTAAAGCCCCCGCGCGAGCAGCAACGAGGAGGGCGAAGCCTTGCGGCGACGCTATCTTGGACTGCTAGCTGACCGTGTTGCACGTGTGCTTCTCGTGTGTTTACTTTTTGGAGTGGTGCTGTCGCCTCAGTTTCGCGACGGAATCCTTTGAATCACAGTATCCGCGAGGAGATTTTAGTATATTGAGATTTGAGGTGACTTTGCACTCGTGGGCACACATATACAATTGATTTTGCTTCCATTTCACTGTGGGCGATTGCCCGATGGCATCGACGCACTCAGGCGTCAGAGCGGCGCCGTCATGCTCAACGGGTTCCGAGCAAGCCAAACCTCTTCACATTGGAGATAAAACCACGGTTTACTTAAGCATGAGCCCTTTCGCTTTTCACTCCGAATCATTTCTTGCTCCTGTCTACTGGATATAGGCGCATCGGTTTTCACCTTGCTTTGTATCGCATACGGAGGCTGAAGACTCGTAGTGATATCGACGTTACATAAACTGGTTGTTGCCTGCGCGGTTTTTTTTTCGAAGGTATGTAAGCGACTGCATTTGACTGAACGCGCTCCCAGCAACGTAAAATCTTCGGTGTGCCCGTCCTAGAGAGCCAGCTCACTACGAGGCTTTCCCCGCTCTGGAGTGTAATCGAGAGCCGATGACAGTATGGGCTATAATATGTATTGCATCTTTTAGTTATAATCAGAAAGGGCATGTTATATCGCTGCTGTGGGCTTACGCTCAGCTTATGCGTTCCGCTAGGTCAGCTGTACTGTCGAACTTTTTTATGCGACCCTGAGTCCAAGTGAAGTTAGCAAAGCGAAGAAATGAAATGCGTAATAAGAAAATGGCTTTGTTTTTTTTACTTAACATAAACCTATTGAGGGGGATTTTTATATAGAATGGTATTGAATTAACGATCAGCGTTAGTGCTCAAGGAAACGGGTTCACCACTGAGAGTGTTGTCGCGAGTTGTTCGCACTCCGGATTGCTTTTGCTGCGCTCTTGTAAGCACTGTGTACTGAAGAATTCAAGGGCAGATTTTTGTTTTTTATTTCTTTTTCTTGCTTACAGACAGCGGCACATACCCCCATCCAGACCGCATCACAGCCTGTATAGATGATACCCGAGAGTGGCCATCCATCAGTGGCCCAGACATTGTGTACTACCTATTGAACTCTAAAGCTTGTGACCTGCAGGCAATGAAACACTTTAGGTCTTAACACTCTTAATCTGGTTCCACGTAAGTTCCAGTTATAAGCAGAAATTTTGAAAATGTTCCGCTTATAAGTGGAACATTTTTAAAAGTTACACTTGGCCTGTGGAATCAGATTAAGAGTGTCGACACGTATAATTTTGCTCAGAGCGGGTGAGTGGGGAAAGTGTATGTGCACAAAACATCTGAGGATCTGTGCTACATTAAAGGTGCAGTGTGTTCATGGCAGTCCGTAAATGCGGCCCCAAGGAATGCTTGGGTATGTGTAAAAGCCACAGGGAAGGTAGTAACCGCAGGCTGCACGTGTATGGCTGGCAACGGCAAATCATACAGCCATGTATGCGCTGTAGTATGGAAAGTACAGATGGCCGTTTCGAAAGGGCTAATAGCCACCTCTTGCACTGATAAGGCTGCACAATGGAATAGCGGGACCAAAAGAAATGTGGAGCCAGCCGTACTTGAAGACAACTTCAAGCTACAGAAGCGGATTGTGGATGGTTCCGCAAGAAAACGCTTTAGACCACTGTTCATACCCATGACAAAAGAAGAGATCAAAAATACGTACAAAGAAGCACCGTATGCCAACCTCTTCACCCTTCCAGTTACTAGAGGAATTGTCTTATTTATGCTTTTGCAACATAAGATCAGCAAAATATGCTTCTACAATAAGTCCAGTTTGCAAACAATAGTAAATATAAACTGCAGAAACAGGGTCGCACTGGGGGCTTGTACAAGCATTACCTAATAGTCTTAGACCTGGTGCATTATTGCAGATTGCCGCCTTTTTTGTAGTGTTAATGTCTCAGGCAAATTTCTGCATGAATCAGATGTGTATGAAGCGTTTCAATCCTAAAGCTGCATAATTCAGGGCCAACACTGTCTTTATCTTAAATTTGTTTTATGCAGGCACCATTCTGTACGAGACACTGCATGCGCCGGCGAGGCAGTGGAAGTCTCCACCAAAGCTCATGAAGCCGCCTACACACGACGACCACAACAATGACAGCTGTATGCAGTGTGGATTGTTTTACGACCAGTATGTGGCGGTCTCGTCTGTAGCAGCTAGTACTCTGGAGTCGGAGGCTGTGAGTCAGACACCTCCGCTATGGCATTTCTAATGTAAGCTGCTCGCTGGCTGCTTCAAACATTGGTAAAATTCCGAAAAGGGATTCAACATATTGTTAGAAGGCACCCGAGTGGATGATGAATCCAACGTTCTCGGGAAATGCGGCAACGAAGCATGATAAAAATATGGAGCCTGTTACTTTTAAGCAGTTTGCCAACAAGACAAAGTTTTCTGGGAAGAACACGGGAACTGTGGTAAATACAGACTTCCCAAGGCTTTCTGCCTCACCTGATGGTGTAATTGAAAGTAAAAATGCGATTATCGAGATCAAGTGTCCGAATGTGCTTTATTGTATGCCTCTAATTACTTCGGGAAAGTATGATGTACACAGATACGAGTCAGGCAATCTTTTGTAGTTGAAAATCGCCCTAATGGTTATTACAGGTAAATTAAAGTCCAGATATTTTGCACCAAAAAGGGCACGCGCTTCTTTTATGTCTGGAGCGTTGACAGTGATGTAATTGTAGAGGTGCTTTGTGATTCTAATTAGACTCAAAGTAACCTTTCAAGGCTCAAGAAGTTCTATTTTTGTGAGCAACTTCCCCGTCTCTCAGACCTGGACACTGAGGAGAAATTAGACGTTCTTGACAGATGAGACCAGATCTCTTCGATGCAATTTACTGCCTGGCAAAGTGGCTTACGTTCAGTAACCTTGCTTCATGGCAATTTTACTTTATTGTATTGAATGCTAAAAACGTGTATTGCTTCCAAATTTAGTATTATATAAGTTACTTTGCCCTGCGTGTACTTTGTAGCACTTGCCTTTGACAGAGATAGTTTTTGCAATGCCACAGGTATCACTTGTGATTCCATGTCTCCTTTGAACTGCTAATGATGGATGTACTTTAGTGTGTCGATGCTTTGATTCCCAATTTTGTTTGCTAAATACGAGTTTGGTATATCATGCGCACGCAGTGGTGTAAATTTTGTGCCAGGAGTACAACTTTTGTATGAATTTTGTAATGTTGGAGCGCTGAAAAGGGCCTAGAAATGAGAAGGCTATCAACTTGTAGCCAGCATTCAGTCTGAGTAGAAAATTGTTATAAAGTACTGTGCATATCAATGCATTTAAAGAACCCGAAATGGTCTAAATTGGTTTCGCGTCCTCATAGCCAGCGTCGCTTTGAGAAATTACATCTCAATACCGTGAACCTCATTACCGCACCTGCACTCCTATACTATAATCTTATTAGAAAGAACACAAGGGGTGCCATGGGAAATTGATCTTTTCTACAAGACATGTTAGAAGGGTTTGTTTTACACAAAGCGTGGAGTCTGTAAAGTGTGAGGAGCAGAAAAAGTTGAAAGTTGAAAAGGATGAAGGCAAGTGTATGGCAAAGTAACATGTAGGCCATATTACCATTGAAAGACTGGCCTCGAATCAGGTGACTTGTGGCAAGCAAACGTATTACATACATGCTCAGCGGATATCCAGTTCAGTTCAGTTGTTCAGTCGTGTCCGACTCTTCGTGCCCCTATCGACAATATCACGCCACGCTTTCCGGTCTCTCACTATCTTCCTAACATCACATAACTTCATCTGCAGCGCCTCGAGGATGCCATCAAACCATCGCGTTCGCTGCCTTCCCCTTCTCCGGTGATCCTTAACCTTTCCAAACATCAAATTTTTCTCCAGCGACTCCTCTCTTCACATCAGATGACCAAAGTAGCTGATGTTTAACTTTAGAATTTGAGCCTCCAATGAGCAGTCAGGGTTTATGGTCGACAATATCGACTGATTTGATCTTCTGGCAGTCCAAGGAACTCTCAACAGTATCCTTAACCTTTCCAAACATCAAATTTTTCTCCAGCGACTCCTCTCTTCACATCAGATGACCAAAGTAGCTGATGTTTAACTTTAGAATTTGAGCCTCCAATGAGCAGTCAGGGTTTATGGTCGACAATATCGACTGATTTGATCTTCTGGCAGTCCAAGGAACTCTCAACAGTTTCCGCGAGCACCACAATTCAAACGCGTCAATTCTTCGGCGGTCAGCCTTCTTCACAGTCCAACTCTCGCATCAAAACATCACAACTGGAAAGACCATAGCACGAGTTATACGGATCTTGATTGGCAGTCTTATGTCTCTGCTCTTTACTAGGCGGTCAATGCTAGCCATGGCTCTTTTTCCCAGAAGCAGGCGTCTCCTAATTTTATGGCTGCAGTCTCCTTCTGGGATAATCTTGGAGCCCAAGAAGTGAAAATCTGTCACAGCTTCCACTTCTTGTCCCTTGATGCTCCAGGACCTGATAGGGCAAGACGCCAAGATCTTTGCCTTTTAACGTTCAGTTTAAGCACAAACTTCGCACTCTCTTCTTGTACGCGCATCAGAAGTCTCTTGAGTTCCACTTCACTTTCTGCCATTAAAGTGGTATCATCCGCATACCTAAGGTTCTTGATACGTTTTCCAGCAATCTTCACTCCAGCTGAAGACTCGTCCAGACCGGCCTTCCTCATGATCCACTCTGCATATAGGTTAAATAGGCAGGGCGACAGTATGCAGCCTTGCCCCACTCCTTTCTCAATCGGAAACCAATCAGTAAGACCATGCCCAGTTCTGACTGTGGCCTCTTGCCCTTCATACAGGTTCCTGAGGAGACAGATGAGATGAATTGGAACTCCCATCTCTTGGAGAGCTTGCCACAATATGCTGTGTTCTATGCAGTAAATGCTTTCGCATAATCAATAAAGCAGGAGTAAATAGATTTCTGGAACTCTCTTGCTTTTTCCATGATCCAGCGAAAGTTGGCAATCTGGTCTCTAGTTCATCTGCCCTTGCGAAACATAACTTGCACGTCCGGAAGCTCCCGATCCACATACTGCTGCACCCTACCTTGGAGGATTTTCAACATCATCTTGCTAGCATGCTAAAAAATTACCAACGATTACGTTACTTCCTAACGCGAAATTTGAGCGCAGAAAATAAGCTGTTTCACGTTTTCGATGGATTGAGGCAAAGCAATCGAGCAACACATGTATGCGCTATCACAGAATTTTTTTTATTTTTCACACGTATTCCTTTAACAAAGACTCCCTTCTCGGCGGCGGCGATGAGCTTCTGCTTCAGCCTCGCTTACACCTGGTTGCTCTCGACGGTGGCGATAAGCCTCCGCTTGGCGGTGCGAATGGCAGGGTCTTCTCGACGGCGGCGATGAGCTTCTGCTTCAGCCTCGCTTACTGCTCTGGATTCTGGCGGCGACAGCGCTGGGCCTCTGCTCTGGCAGCTAGTTTACCAGCAGCAGCAGCAGCAGCAGCAGCAGCAGCAGCAGCAGCAGCAGCAGCAGCAGCAGCAGCAGCAGCAGCAGCAGCAGCAGCAGCAGCAGCAGCAGCAGCAGCAGCAGCAGCAGCAGCAGCAGCAGCAGCAGCAGCAGCAGCAGCAGCAGCAGCAGCAGCAGCAGCAGCAGCAGCAGCAGCAGCAGCAGCAGCAGCAGCAGCAGCAGCAGCAGCAGCAGCAGCAGCAGCAGCAGCAGCAGCAGCAGCAGCAGCAGCAGCAGCAGCAGCAGCAGCAGCAGCAGCAGCAGCAGCAGCAGCAGCAGCAGCAGCAGCAGCAGCAGCAGCAGCAGCAGCAGCAGCAGCAGCAGCAGCAGCAGCAGCAGCAGCAGCAGCAGCAGCAGCAGCAGCAGCAGCAGCAGCAGCAGCAGCAGCAGCAGCAGCAGCAGCAGCAGCAGCAGCAGCAGCAGCAGCAGCAGCAGCAGCAGCAGCAGCAGCAGCAGCAGCAGCAGCAGCAGCAGCAGCAGCAGCAGCAGCAGCAGCAGCAGCAGCAGCAGCAGCAGCAGCAGCAGCAGCAGCAGCAGCAGCAGCAGCAGCAGCAGCAGCAGCAGCAGCAGCAGCAGCAGCAGCAGCAGCAGCAGCAGCAGCAGCAGCAGCAGCAGCAGCAGCAGCAGCAGCAGCAGCAGCAGCAGCAGCAGCAGCAGCAGCAGCAGCAGCAGCAGCAGCAGCAGCAGCAGCAGCAGCAGCAGCAGCAGCAGCAGCAGCAGCAGCAGCAGCAGCAGCAGCAGCAGCAGCAGCAGCAGCAGCGGCAGCAGCAGCAGCGGCAGCGGCAGCGGCAGCAGCAGCAGCAGCAGCAGACGGAGGTCAGAAAGAACTGGCAGATAATTTCGCAGTGGCGAACGGCAGCGGCAATTTCGGCTCGGGCGGTGCACATATACAGATCCGCCGCCACCGATCTGGCTCTCTGATTGCCACCGCACAGGGGTTGCATTGGAGTAGGAGCGAAGAAAGGAATTAATTTCGAGCCGGCGCTTTCACAACCGGAGACTCGCAGGAAGAGGGGGGAAGGGGGCGGCGTGTTAAGAGGGGGCAAGGGGGCGGCGTGTACACCCAGCGGCAAACGATGGGGGCAGAAGCGCGCGCAGCACGCGGACAACGCGATAAAGGGAGGAGGAAAGAGATAGCAGCGACTCACTGATGCTGCTGACGCCGATAGTGATTCAACCCCAGCTGCGTAGTTGGTTTCAGGGACAACGCCGTCGATGCAGACGCAAACAATATGATACCCTCGCTTCCGCAGCGCCAAGAACCAGGTCTACCCGTGGGAAGGTGGTCACGTATTCGTCGACGTGCCGGGGCCTACGTGAAATAACCAGCGCGTCGGCAACTGAAGAGCACCCTGTCCGCCACACAGGAACAGGGGGGGGGGGCACCCTCCCCTCCTCTTTCTGCATGGCGGCGACGGTGTTCTATGCAGTCACGTTATCTTGACTCTCTAATGGCGTCAGCGGCATCCAGCGGTATCAGTCGGTCGCTGCTAGCGCTGGGGGGATGAAAGGGGGCGGAGCTGGTTACGAGGCCGACGACGACGCCGACGCCGACGCGAAACCCAGGAACGGACGCCAAAGAGCTGCGCTCTAAAAAGCGCGTTCGTGCGGTAGTTGGAACAATCTTTGGCACTGCCTTTCTTTGGAATGGGAATGTACACTGACCTCCTCCAGTCCTGTGGCCACTGCAGAGTTGTCCAAATTTGCTGAAATAATGTGTACAGAACGTTAACAGCGTCATGGTTGAGGTTTTGAAGCAACTCAGCTGGAGTGCCATCCCTTCCGCTAGCTTTGTTCTTAGCAAGGCTGGCTAAGCCCCATTCAACTTCACTTTTCAGGATGCCCGGCTCGAGATCAATAATCACAACCGTCTTGTGTTGGGTTTGCACATCCGGGTCCTTCGTGTACAGTTCTGTGTATTCCTGCCACCTCTTCTTTATCTCTGAGGCTTCAGTGAGGTCCCTTCCTAGTTTGTCCTTTATCACGCCCAGCTTGGCACAGAAGCTTCCTTTGATATATTTGATTGTCTTATACAGAGCTCTAGTGTTCCTTAATTGACTGTTGTCCTCAACTGCTTGGCACTGTATGTTTAGGAAGGCATTCTAATCTCGCCTTGCTATTTTATGAAAATCCGTATTGAGAACCTTGTATCTTTCTCTTTCCCGTATAATATTTGCCATCCTCCATTCCTCAGCTATTTGCAAAGCCTCTTCAGATAAGCAGTTTGCTTTCTTGCATTTTTTTTTGCTTTGGAACTACCTTAGTAGCAACTTCTTGTATTATATCACGAACATCAGTCCACATCTCTTCAGGCTATCCCCCACTTATGAAATGGACAAAAAAATATATTTTGCAGATTTTATTCACAGCTTCGGAAGACGCGAAATCTGCACTTAGGCTTCGCTTCAGGCTTTTTATCAGATGGCTTTTTGATGTCGCAGAGCCCTGCACACAAAAAATGATATTGCTGATAGTCTTCCTTCACTTTATGGGGAGAGCCTGTTTCACAGTTCTATAGGTCTTTTTGCGATTAATTGTTCTCTCCGCGTGGATTCGCACAGAGGCAATGCGACACGACATGGTCCCTTCTTTCTCTGTAAGCTGCTTTCGACCTGCAAAGGCGTTTCAAACATTGTGTTTGGAACTACATGCAGCAGTTGGCTAGCACATACCTTTTGTGAATGCCGGTGTATTTAGGCGTATCCCTTGAACTTCGAGTTCTTCATCGAGGGAAACCCTCTGTCTGCCATAATTTCGTCCCGAGACAGAAGGTAGTCTCCGACATGGCTGTCTCTTGTTATAAACTTGTCAGAAGCGCGTCCACCATAAGCTTTTGACACGAAAATAATTCACCCATTAGAAGCAATGGCAACAAGGAACTTCACTGTCTTCCGTGCCTTGTAACTGCTGTAAGTTTGCGCTCTGGCCATGAGCTTCTTGGCTCGCTGTAAAGCCGCTTCAGTGCAGTCCAGTATACAGGTAGTTCTCTCATAACCAATCTGAATGAAAGACACTGGCATGCTGTTCCTTATTTCTCTACTCGGTATCCAAACAACTGATCTTTTCGTTATATTGCAAAGGAGCTTAAGCATTCAACTAACGTAATTGCCTACACTTGAAACGGACACTTTAAAAAGCCATGCCAAAGGCCATACAAAAGGACAAGGCGAAGCCTCATGAGGCACTTCAAAAGTTGGTCCTCAGTTGAGATGTTGTTAGCCTTATTTGCTAGTACACACACTACTTTTGCAAGTCCGTCGAAAGCTGGCTGTGTAGAATTCAATGTAATTCCCTGACAATATGCTAACATATGAACTTCTCTGCACACAGCTCGGAATAATTTGTGCATAGGGATGGTCTTCGTGAGCTCTGTGTTCTGATGGGGCCACATTGTCCGTTGACACCTATAGAAAAACACGAGAAGCAGTGCTTCAAATGAAGCATTGTTCATAGCTATGCTTCACCTACAGTGTCAGTAAGCACCTGCTTAAGAATATCTCCTTACCTTTGGATGTAAGAGCATTCAGTCAATCAAACGGTCTTGAAAACATTCCGTGCCAAGGCTTCATTCTGAATTCTGCCATTATAATTGCTTGATTATAATGTTAGCTCAGTAAAAGTTCAGATTTCATCTTTTATGGTGAAAATATGCATGCGGCGGGCACATAGGACATGCTTTATCATGTCCGCTAATACAATCACTGCCATGGCTTGTGTTAAAGTAAGTGTAAAACACACATACCGCGCCAATCTCGGCGCATGGGTCTGAGCTTGCTGGTGTATGTGTTGCCTAAAATAAAACAGCAGAACTTGACTGTCCTATCAAGCAAGCAGTTTTTGCTACCCTAGTTTGATAGAAGCTATGGATAACGCACTTTGTATTCCGCAGAAAAATCACAATTACTAACACACAGCCAGAAATGCAAGACGTTCACATTCCTATTGCTCATTAGTGTGCGTGCCCCCTAACTTCGGCTAACTGAAATAAAGGATGCGTGTTAAGGATTGGTGCTATTGAAAGAAAACAGTGTTCTTATGTAAGTGCAACTTTTCTAAAGTTGCGCATGATGCTACCATCTTTAATTTATAAAACAAATGTGGTTATATGCAATGGCCAGTCTGCCTCACACTCTAGAACTACTATTTTACATAACAGACCTAAAAATTCACTATGATTTACTCAATGATAGGTTTGGTTAGGTTGTGGGGTTTAAAGTCCCTAAGCGACTCAGGCTACGAGAGACGCCGTAGTGGAGGACTTCAGAAATTTCGGCCACTTGCAGTACTTTACCGTGCACTGACATCGCACAGCACATGGACGCCACTCCGTTCCGCACTAAATGATAGGCCAGCATGAAGCGTATGTCACATTTAACCAGCGCTGCTGTGCCCAATTAAGCTTGCATGATGTGCACTCTCCTTCCATTTTTCAGAGCCATAAGAAAGGTTGGCAGCTATGATGCAGCCACTACTTTGTATGCCGTATAAATTAGCTGACAGTTTCCCTCTTGGCTACACCAGTGGTATCCACAGCCTTTGGCATCTCAAGGTAATCAGCGTGGACGTTGGCGCTGGCGTGGTCTTTTTTTTTCAGTTGAATTAGCTTCCCTCTTGGCTACACCAGCGGTATGCCTTTGTCATCTCAAATTGAAACAGTAATCAGGGTGGACGTTGGTGCTGGCGTGTTCTTGTTTTCTTTTTTTTTTAGCTGAATCAATGGAAAACTGTTGTACACAGCCATATTTGCAAATTATGAGAAGCATACATTCCTGATAAACATATCGCATCTGTATAACTGTGCAGAAGGTCTGTGCCACGGTCCAAGTTAGGATGTGATGGTGCTGTTTGTGTTGCTTGAAATAAAATTACCACTTTTGACAGCACAGTATGGTGCACACGCACTGCTACACAGTTTGCTTGTGCATACATATCCATGATTCATTGTCCTGTAACAAGATTGTGAAGAACACCTGAACATTATCTACTATAAGCATTGCTGAACTTGCCATGTCATCACACTGCCACTTTTAATCTTCCAATTCTTGGACAGATAATACACCCGTCTCTGTTGTCTGTAACAAAACAGCAACCTGTCAGCCTGAGTTCTCACTAAAAAGCTGCTCAAGATGAACAGTGATATTTCACACATATTCATCCAGTGAAACAATAGGATATCACAACCTCCTTTTTATAAGACTGCTTATACGGCTGCTAGCAGGGTCCATAGAAAACCTATGATAAAGCTACTGCCCAACTTACCATGTCTGTAGTCTGCTTCTGGTGGCCTCCCTCCATGTTACAGCAAGCAGTAACCTGCATTGTCTGCATAAATTAAACACAAGCCAAAGAGGCACCCTGCCTAAGCATAATTAAAACTGCAGCATTTTATAGTTAAAACGGGCGTATAATTATTTTAACATGACAGCCACAACAGTTGCTTAGGCAACTATTACATAAGGTACACACTGCATACTGCATATCGTAACTTGCCTCACTGCTGCTGCTAGCAGTGTCTTCCAATATTTTCTGGGAAATCAAATTTTTCAATCTGTCGTTACTCGATTCAAGATGTCACAAATATGCAGCACAAAAACAGCTTGCTCAATAGGCAACTCAGTGCAACAACACAACTGAAGCCATCACAGAACAACTGGGGGCCAGCCACAACTGTTTATTCACCGTCTCAGATTTCTGAGTTTCCTGTGCTTGCTGAATTGTGGTTTCGTCTTCAGATGCTTGCAAGGATATGCTAAGGTGAACCAGATTCCTTGAAATGAACATATATGTAGAGTGCATGGCAGAAAAGTGTGGTGCTTTGACTTGGGGAAACTTGAATAATATCTGTTAAGCAGACGTACCATGTCGATCATTTTTGCACACTCCACACAAGCGATAATCGAAATTCAGCGGAAATGGGAGATTGGGTTCAAGCCTCGGAATTCGCTCGGAACGTAGTGCTTAAGATTTAGCCATTCAGTTTCACTGGTCAGGCCAAACCTTGGTCAATCGAACTCGAAGCATATTTAATACAAGGAAAATAACACCTACCATTGCCATGGCGGTATCGCAGAGTGCTTGCAACGTAATATTAGAGTCCATGCCAGCCGTGCCAGACTACAAGTGCGCATTAAAAAAATATCAGCTCACTGGGCCACGTCTCCTCTCTGGCTAAAAAAAAATATGACGCTAAGTGAATAAAAAATACAAACGACTTACAGTTGATGGAGGCTCTTTCCTAGTCAAACTATTCAGGGCTTCCCGCACGCGTGACTGGGAGGCATTTTGGATGGAAACCGATCTAACAGAAACATCCCCCTTCGCTCACTGAAAAATAACCATTCTTTTAATAACGCAGCTTTGCACATTGTGTATTAACAAACCTTTTTGGGCACAACAGTGTCATGCTTCATTATGCGTCGTCTCCCTTTCCCAACCTGTAACAATTAAGACACTCATGGCACTTTGCGAGGAACTGTTTTGCGCTCGTTACACGCCTTTACTTTCCTCTTGTACCCACGGCGAAGCATGGGTTCTGGATTTTTTTCGCTTGCCGTCAACAAAATGAAGAGAACATATGCGCAACGCCTCAGAGGGCACAAACTCCTTGCGCCTCACTCACTTATCCAATGATGTCTCAAGCCAGGGTCTGCCGGAAATCTGTGCAATAAAAATATATTGCACCCGCAGACCTCTTGCACAACGCCGTGAGCTGCGCAGTGCGGTTTTCTAGCCGCATTTCCTTTTTCTGGTTACTCGCACATGCGTAAACAGCACAGTGTTGTCTAGATGACTACCGGTAAAAGCCGGCCATTGTATTTAGCGGGAATCACCGTAAACAACAATCGCACACAACAATCGCGTATACAATGCAGCAGTCCAAGCAGTCAACAAGCAGTGCAGAGGGAATGGGCAACACCGAATCGCTCGGTACTCTCGCTACCTGCAAACTAGCTTTGGCTTCAGCCCCCTGGTTTGAGGCTTCTGTCTGCAGATGGCGTCTACCTTCTTGGAAAGGAGTACAGCGCTCGTTTATCACCAGTCATGACATCGTAACCCGATTGTAAATTACTAGCACTTGCAATAAACCTGGCCTCATGTGACGTCATAATGAAGTCACTTCCGGTCATTACATCAAGGTAAATTGCGTCATCTTGGGATGACGTCATAGTTAGTCATATGTGATTACTCATTGCTATTTAGGCATGACTAATGACTAATTAGCAATAGTAATGGCTAGTTAATTATTAGTACTGGTTAGCGACTAGTTACCTATTAGTAGTGGTTAGTGAATTGGCCTGATTGGGTAATTAACGTATTAACTAAGCCAACCCACACTCACTTTGGGTACTACCAGACCTTTCCTCTAATTAGTTAAGCATTTACCTGCTCATCTATATTTGGTCTTGTTTCGAAATTCGCGGCCTGTGATGTCACACCTCGATCGACCTACTGAAAAGCGGGAACAGCGGAACATTTTTGTCGACACAATCCTGCTGACAACGATGAGTCATTAAAGGCCACCAGTTTGATGTAGGTCGGACTCCAGTGGGGCCGCAGTGCTGTGCTCAGCCTCCGTTCGGCCGGCATCTTTGCGTTTAGGATAAATTTATTGTTTCGAAATTATCTACAGCACAGTGAAGGTACATTTCTGTTCAGCCACTAGGACTGGGGAAATTATATCAATTAGAAATTTATGCGTACAAATAGATAGTATATTTCAGATATACACGTTACATTGTTATTATATAGTTCATATATCGCTTATGTTTCCAGAATTTCACTTTGTTGGCGTTCATCTGCTATGGTAATTGTAGGCACAAAAATATGTACAAACACTCGCTAGCCTTTCTAGAAAGGAAATGGGCGTTCTTCCATCATCGATACGAATTTACCTCTTGAACCAAGGGTATGAGAAAAGCTTCTGCCCCAAAGATGACTAATCCTTTGCTCAAGTGTAATTATCATAGTTCTTAAATTTGCAGTAGAGGACAAATGGCTTTCAGCGGGCGTCCCCGAAAAATACCAGTCCTATCCGGTTCAGTACGACCTCTGCTCCAATGCTCATTACTAGTTCAGCAATTATAACCCAGTGGCGACTCTGCCACTATATTCAGACTTGGAACATATACGCGTTATTAGACGCCGAAATGTGCTAGCTACAAGGCAGTCTTGAAAAACCTAATTTTCTTGCTTATGCCCTTGCGGAAATGAGCGAAGAGCGCTATGCCCCACGTCACAAGGTGGTCGGCTGTTGGGAGCGCTTCTCATTGTTTAACCAGAGGAGGTTACAAGCATCACCGGGGAGAGAGGCAGACATTAAATATTTTTGTCTTGTTCTAAGGTACTTCTTGCGCTGGTCCTCATCTAAGGTTCTGAAAGCTACACAATCGCATGTTTCAGTGGCTTACATTACATTCAATTCACAATTCTATTCAATTCACATTCCATTCAATTCACAAACCAGGGCTTCCTCTGGTTTTGTCAGATATACCTAGATTAATCAGGCTGTTTGACTGCTGACATCAATTACTTATTGCGGTTAACAGACTAAATTGTATAGATGCTTTCGAAAAAATGACAAATTGGAGTTTTTGTATAACAGAAAATGAAATTTGCAATCGAGCTGTACGTACAGACAACAGTATTATTGGTCAACAGCAACAGGGGAAGCTAACAATGAGAAGACATTCATCCATGAACTTAAGCTTGTGCGATTCTCTGGGCCTCGGGCTCGGCTCTAAACGGCAAATGCCAACCACTAGCTCGGGTCATAATCGTGGCCGTGAAGAACGACATACTGAGGCACAACCAGCGGGCCAAGCTGGAGGGGAGGATGAGAGCTCTTCGTGAGAGATGGAGAGGAGGTGTTCGCCGCATCGTGCTATCGAGGGAAATGTTGATTCCCACACCCTTGCTCCCTTAATTGTGACAGCTACATCGGCGTCATTTTCTCCTTTGAAGAGGCATGGCCGGTCCCCCAGCAGATCCATGCCGCAGCGTAGCAGTCGGGACTCTGGTTGGTAATATCTGCCTCTGGGGCCGTGGCCAAAGCGAGGACGGCAGCCCCACGTCGGATTGGCTCAGCGTGCATGCCGCTCATTGGACTTGTGCTGCTGACATCCTCGCCGACGCCCTCACGGGAATGATAAGGGGGCTTAGTATGCTCTGCTACCATCCAGTCACGCGCCGCCGGTACGCCCGTCGTGAGCTGCTCTCCCCTAGCCGCGCTGGCACCCCGCAGGTCATAAATCAGAGCAGCAGGCAGGGTTCGTTGATCTTCGCTCACCATCTCCAGCCAGGGCCGAACCGGCGCACTCGAGTGCTAGAATTCCCAGATGGCAGCGGGAGAGGTCAGAGGGCCATGGTATCTTCTCACTCTCCCGTTCATGAGTAATTCGTTCGAGCTGGAGTGCAAGCTGCTCCAGGAACCTTTGTATGCTGGAGCAGTCACGAGGCGCGCTGTCTAAAAATGGCCTTCGGTGATTTCGCAGCCTGAGCGCAAACGGCGTTGCCCGCACTTGCGTCCTGAGTTCCGGTGTCGTAAATAAGGCGAGTCGACGGGCTTGGTTCACTAGAACGTCCTCAGCCCAGACTTCGGGTAAAGTAACGTCGTCCGCTTGTTTATTGACACGTTGTTGATAACTTCATACGAGGCCTCTAATCCCCTTGTAGTTGACATTCGGCGACTTCGCCTACCTTGCGCACTGTAACATCGCGGCAAGAAATTCCTTCCCTTGCATCCGTTCGTGCGCAGGCTCACGCGTCTGGAGTTCCGTCCTCGGCAGCTCGCGCTGCATAGACAGCTGTGTTCGTATCTTCACGCTCCTAGCACTAGCCGTTTTAAAGCGAATGTCTTTATCTCATACTAGCGGCGTCCTTCCATCCGTGCCTTCTAAGGGTGCCTGCTGTGGCCTCTTCCCGCACATCGGCGCACTCCTCCTCTCTCCTTAGCAGCCACCTGCGCCGGGGGGGGGGGGGGGGGGGGGCTGTCGTGACGCTGGGGCTAAGTCGACCCGGCCTTCACTTGGTAGCGTGCAGAGACTCCGGGTTCATGACGGATTGAATCTTCGAAGTTGGTAAAATATATACAAGCAGGTTTAATGGCGCTTTGAGAAAACTTATTTACATGATTATGTACATGAAAAGGAAGGGTACATCAGCAAAATGGCAAGCGTCAAGAGTTCATAGCGAGAAGCGTCTGGATGAGCCGTTTACCCAGGGCTCAGAGCCTCTTTTCGTGCTCTGCAATGTCCTTAAAACCCCCTATGTCCAGCCCCTCTCTGAAGATGCTGACCAACCAGTTCCAGGGCCCGCCCCTCAGATATCGGCATCCAATCGAACACATCACTGCACTGATGGTCAGATGCACTGACTGGTCCGGCATTGTATCGTTGGGCGTGGTCACTTGTTGGCGGGAAGAGCTTGGGAACGGCGAGGAGGTACATTTCTATTCTTCAGCAGAGATTCGATAGGCTGGTTCCGGTAAGTGGATTTCCTTCTCAGAAACCCAAGTGCACGTGCGCGCCGCATACTGATCCCAGCATTGTCCCTTTCCAGCAATTGCAAATCTTTCCTGCATTCCCGGGAAATCCTCAAATGGCCGTAATCACCTTGCTCCTTCCTTGTCCTGTACGTCTACGGACGTGTCACTCTGTCGTCTCCATTGGACAGTAGGCATTCCTCACTGGACAATAGCGCTTCTCGATGGGAAGGGTGAACAATTGAACGAAAGCACTTCCGGCTATTTCCCGCAGGGGGACATTTCTTTGTATTTTTCTAGACGTTCCCTTGACAGGGCCAATTTGGCATTTGCAGGGTCTCCACAAAGCAAAACAGGCTTACACAAAAGGATTCATGGAAACAGGCTCACTTAGCGCCCTTGCACCAGCAGCACATATCCTCAGCACATATCCATGCCCACAGGCGAACAATAGAGCGCGCCAGTGCGGACGATGCAAGGTCATAACAGCCTCCTCCCCCGCCAGAAGAGTCACGGAGGGCAGCAGTCGCAGCTGCTGCATGAAGAGACGACTTAATGGCCTGCACATGAATGCTTGAAGCTCGCTGTTGCTTGTCGCGTTGTCTTGATTGTCGTAGGCCAAATTGCTTGAGCTGTCTCTGAAACTCAACCACATGTCTAAGCAAGCACTCGGCTCCCGTCTGAAGAGACCAGGTGAAAAGAAAACTGCCATCGTTGTCCGAGAAAAGCCCACACTCAAGACGTTCATGACCTACGTATGCCTAGAAAACCAAACGTGCTGCTTTACATAGTCACACATGTACAAGCGCACGAAAAAGAAAACCTGAGTATCAATTTGGATACATGGTGAGGAACACCTCGGACCGCTTAGAAACAGCTGCTAAGCGCGTCCGCATTCCCATTTAACTTCCCCTTTTTGTATCTTATTTCAAAATTATACTGCTGTAAAATCAAGCTCCACCTAAGAAGGCGACTGTTCTTCGATGTCGCAGTTTGCAGCCAAGCCAGGGGACAATGGTCCGTCTCTACGGGGAATTTGGCCCCTCCAAGATAGCACTGCAATTTTTGAATGGCCCATACAATGCAAGCGCACTCTTTCTCTGACGCGCAATAAGCCCTCTCTCTAGAACTCAGTTTTCTGCTCAGGTAGAGCACGGGGTGCTCATTACCGTCGTCAACTCTCTGGCAGAGAACAGCACCTAGCCCTCGATCACTTGCATCACACTGGACCCTGAATTCTCGGTCATAGTTTGGAGCTCGCAATACCGGACGGCTAATCAGCACAGCCTTCAGGTTTACGAAGGAGGTTTCCTTTTGTTCATCCCAGACTCCATTTGTCGGTTCTGTCTTGCGGAGAGCGTCGGTCAGAGGGCTAGCCAAAGATGAATAGTTAGGGATGTAGAGATTGTAGTATCCCGTCAGCCCCAAGAATGCCTGAATTTCCGTCTTCGTGCTCGGCCGCGGGTAGACTGCTACCGCAGAAATCTTAATCTCGCTGGGTTTCCTGAAACCTTGACCTACATTGTGACCCAAGTAACCCACGGTCGCCCTTGCAAGGCAACATTTCTCGGCCTTTACGGTTAGTCCAGCTTGACGCAAAAGGCTCAGTACAGCTCTTAGATGTACCATATGGTCCGCCCATGAGTCGGAAAAAACCGCAATGTCATCTAAATAAGGCACCGCGAATGTTTCACACCCCTTTAAAACCCTATCCATGAGTCGGGAAAAACAAAATGAAGCATTTTTGAGCCCGAAACTCATCATTGTTGGCTGGTAGCTGCCCGTCGGAGTGACAAAAGCCGCGTATCTGCTGGCGCGTTCAGTGAGCGGTACTTGCCAGTATCCTCGAGTAATGTCCAGCGTAGTCACATATATGCCGCTCTACTGACCTGTTCTACTCTCTCCTCAATATTCAGAATAGGATACACTTGATCCCTGGTGAGAGAATTTAGCTTTCGGTAGTCTACCACAGGCCTAGGGTCTTTACCTGGAACTTCTACTAAGATCATAGGCGAAGCATAGTCGCTTTCCGAGGGTTTTATGACTCCCAATTCCAGCATGCGAGTTACTTCCCTATCCAGAATTTCTCTTTGCCTTGGAGAAAATCGGTAGCACCTTGATCGCACTGGCACGTCTGAAGTCAGCTCAATATCGTGCTCAGTCAAATCAGTCCTGCCTCGCCTGTCCACGAAGCAGGCCTCAAACTGTTATTATCTCCCCCAGATCGGACAGCTGAGATTTCTTTAGTTCTCCTATCTGCTCCGTCCTTTTGAGAAGCTCCTGTATCTTAGGATCATTGGCTTGCTCCATAGCTAAGTCCTCTCGGGTTCCCCTTAAAAGTCTCGTGAGATTACTAGACACTGGCGGCAAGAGGTTACTCTCAAGAACGTCCTCATTCCGCTTCTCACCATGCTCACTTTCAAGTTGACTTATCTGAGATGCCTCGCTCTCAAAGTTTTCTGACCTGCTATCTTCCGCATCGACCACTGTTTTAACTGCCGTTTCCTCCGCTGTGGCTTTTTCTGGAATGAGCAGTTTAGCTAGTTCTCGCGCCTTTGAACGTGTTAAGGCTTGCACAACTCTGTCTCCGAAAAGGATGTCCCTCTTTCGCAGTAGCATGTCCTATTTGTTGGAAAACAAATACGGATAGCAGTTAGGAAGCTTTCCTGAAACGGCAGCCTCGGTTGTTAACTTGCCGAAAGGGCCCTCGATGACCACGTTCGCGATTTGCAAGCACACACTCTGTTCCTCCACTACCTGGCGGATCCATGCACACTGTCCTGTATAGTCGGAAGGCGACACATACGCCGCATAGACAACATCCATCGTTGCGACCGAATCGCGCAGTACCTTGCAAGGCTTCCCGTTGACTACTAGGTCATGCAGGTAGGGTTCCAAAAGCTGCATATTTTCATCGCAGTCACTGACATACGAGAAAGCAATCTTTTCTTTCCGGCAGTTGACGGCAATGTGACCCTGCTCATTACACCTAAAGCATGTGAGTGGCTTCCTAGCCCCAAGCTTGTTCTTTGTGTTCTGCGCGTTGGTCACTTCCCCACTTTTCTCACTGCCATCCTTTCTAGGGCGTTTGCCTGAAGAAGCCTTCCTTTCTTCGTTTGCAAATCTAGCAAAGTGCCTTTTCTGACGGTTATGCACACTCAATTTGGGATTGCGGGGCCTATCCACTGCTGGGTTGCTGAATTGTCGGCGCGAAGCATACTCCTCAATGAGTTCGGCATCTTCAGTTGCCGACTTAATGTCGCCTCGGTCCTGTAACCAATTTCTTTCTTTTTCTGGGAGGCAGTTATAAAACTGCTCCAAAAGAATTCGCTCGACTACAGCGTCCCTATCACTGTAGGAATCAGTGCTCTTTAGCCACTCGCCCAAATTGACTCTTAAATTGTATAGGAATTCAGGGTAACTCTCGTCCCTGGTCTTGGTAGCGTTCCGAAAACGTTGTCTGAACGCTTCGGCGCTAAGCCTATACTTTCTCAGAAGGCAAGCCTTGACCTTCTCGTAGTTGTCCGCGTCCTCCTTGCTTAGCCGCGCGACAACCTCCGCTGCCTCGCAGGGCAGAACCGTCAATAATCTCTGAGACCAAGTGTCTCGCTGGAAGGACAGTTTTTCGCAGGTTCGCTCAAAGTTAGCCAAATACAGACCGATATCCCCTGATATCACATATGGCTGCATGTACTTTGACATCTTGAAATCTGCCTCGTTGTTGAGAAGAGGTACCGCTAGCTGGAGACAATTGCCCGACCTCTTGCTCAACTCTAGTTCTAATTTCCGGAGCTCAATTTCTAGCTCCAGCCTTTTTGCTTCTCTTTCAATTTCACGCTTCTTTTCCTCTTTTTCCCTCTCAAGTTCACGCTCCTTTTCCTCTTTTTCCCTCTCAAGTTCACGCTCACGCCTGTTTTCCTCTTTTTCCCGCTCTTTCTGCTGTCTGAGCTGCTCCTCCTTTTTTTGTCCGATGAGGTTCCATGCTTCACTGAGCTCCTCATCATCGGTTCCCAAATCAGTGATTGCCTTTATAATCAAGGGCTTTCGTGCCAAACCACTTGTATCAATTCCCAATTCCTCACAATAGCAACAGTTCCGGTTTCTGCAGCTTTTGTAGGTCCATGATCGCTCCGAGTGTCGGCTACTTCCAAAACAACTGTGCAAACTACCAAACCTAAAGGCGTTTATACGCTCTTTACCAGTTCTAAAAACTAACCCTGTTCTAGAACCTGGTCCACATCAGAAGAAAAGCCAAGCACTCACCCACACATGCGATCGATGTTCCGAGCTGCTCTCTTGTTGGCCGATTGTTGCTCCTGCTTGTTGCTTGAGATGCCACGTCCGATCACCAGATGTTGTGGCTTGCAGATTCTGATCCACCTCCAATCGCCAGATGTCGTGGTTTGTAGATTCAGATCCCACCGCTGGTCACCAGTTGTCGTGAGGCTGGGGCTAAGTCGACCCGGCCTTCACTTGGTAGCGTGCAGAGACTCCGGGTTCATGAAGGATTGAATCTTCGAAGTTGGTAAAATATATACAAGCAGGTTTAATGGCACTTTGAGAAAACTTATTTACATGATTATTTACATGAAAAGGAAGGGTACATCAGGAAAATGTCAAGCGTTAAGAGTTCATAGCGAGAAGCGTCTGGATGAGCCGTTTACCCAGGGCTCAGAGCCTCTTTTCGTGCTCTGCAATGTCCTTAAAACCCCCTGTGTCCAGCCCTCTCTGAAGATGCTGACCAACCAGTTCCAGGCCACGCCCCTCAGATATCGGCATCCAATCGAACACATCACTGCACTGATGGTCTGATGTACTGACTGGTCCGGCATTGTTTCGTTGGGCGTGGTCACTTGTTGGCGGGAAGAGCTTGGGAACGGCGAGGAGGTACATTTCTATCCTTCAGCAAAGATTCGATAGGCTGGTTACGGCAAGTGGATTTCCTTCTCAGAAACCCAAGTCCACGTGCGCGCCGCATACTGCTCCCAGCATTGTCCCTTTCCAGCAATTGCAAATCTTTCCTGCATTCCCGGAAAATCCTCTAATGGCCGTAATCACCTTGCTCCTTTTTTGTCCTGTACGTCAGCGGACGTGTCACTCTGTCGTCTCCTTTGGACAGTAGGCATTCCTCACTGGACAATAGCGCTTCTCGACGGGAAGGGTGAACAATTGAACGAAAGCACTTCCGGCTATTTCCCGCAGGGGGACATTTCTTTGTATTTTTCTAGACGTTCCCTTGACAGGGCCAATTTGGCATTTGCAGGGTCTCCACTAAGCAAAACAGGCTTACAAAAAGGATTCATGGAAACAGGCTCACTTAGCGCCCTTGCACCAGCAGCACATATCCTCAGCACATATCCATGCCCACAGGCGAACAATAGAGCGCGCCAGTGCGAACGATGCAAGGTCATAACAGGGCGCAGCTGCGCATAGCAACCCTGACATCCTTGGCCGGAAGGTTGGGTGGCTTTGCTATTAAGAATTAAAAGCATCGCATAATGCAACCTAAAGGGGAACAGCCGTCCGCAAAGGTCTTGGTAGCTTATTTTAGCGTTATGAGTAAACAAAAATCTGAAAATAGTCACTTGCAGGATTCGAACAATGTTTTATTCGCCGAGTGCGAAGGTAGTGTCAATCCATTGGGCCACTGAAGAAAAGACTACGTCGGAATTCAAACACGATGTTATTCATTTTTACAATATTTCCGCTATCTGTTCCCAGGTAACGCTGCTCAGAGGACCCCACCGTTGAGAGAACGGAATCTCGCGACGCGGCGCACCCTGCCAAAGCCACCTAGACTACAGTGGCTAGAATGATGTACCTAGACTACTCAAGGCCTCTCCGCTTGCTCCGTGACGTCACGCTAGTTGCCCGTCCGCTGCCGGCCTCCGCTCGCGGCTGGGAGGGTTCCGCAGCAGTTTTCAGCACATTATTGTACTATCCGAGGTACAATGGCTATAGCAATGGTTCTAAAGAATGTTTTTTTAACCACTTCCATTGTTTCTCTATGTATTTTTCGCGTTAATTTATAATTCGGGCTTTCTTTCGTAGTCCTCGCGCTACACTTCCTATTGCAGCGAAGGGCTTCGTCTTTATAGTTTCATGTGAAAACTTGGGAAAAACCATTGCACTGCTATGATTACTTAACTTGAGTTTACTGCAGATCACATTAACACAAGCATAATTTCCCAGACAGCATATAGCACAAGAATATATGAGATCAATGTGCAAATGCATTTTGCGGCTTTTTAAGGAGGCGTACGTTATTTTTTTGTACACTTAGAAAGCGAATGCCTTGTTGAATATGGAAATAAACAAAAATCATGAAGCCGTACAAAACAGTAGCATGAAGCCACAATGAACATTATATTGCTCTGTGATTGTCATTAAAATATTTCAACTGTTTAATTTTTTCATATTGCTGACAGCTGCCTTCCCGAAGAGTTTACTTTTCGTTTCCAGTGACTGTAGAGAACTTGGTGTCGCAAACATTTACTAGCTTGCTGAATTTTCGCATTTTTCTTCTCCGCTTGCCTCTGTAGGAATCATTAGGGATTTTCTTGATGGTGTCATTTTCCCGACGCGCCCTCTTTCTTGCTAGGGTCTTGTAAAAGAAGGTGTAGAAGAAATGTGCGATGACCAATTAGGGAATTTCGAAGACACTGAAACCGCGCTTGAGCGACATGGTTCTTACCATTTGTTTATTAGGATATGATTGCTTGGTGATGAAGACTTGCCCATGAAAATTGAGTGCGAATACCAGCATGATGACACTTAAATATAATATCATTCTCTCGTATCCACTATCCAACAACTTTTAAATTTACAAAAGGTTTTTGTTGTGTGTTGGGTTTTTATGGTGCGTGCCTAAGCTAAATCAATCGAAATGGGTTAAATTTTATTTGCTTAGCTTGGAATGTATACGGTTGTAGTAAAATCCTTGCAGGAGCTCCAAGTTTTTCTGTGAGCTTCATTGCTGGGAAAACCAAACGCTAATGACTTTTGGGCCCCCGTCGTAATCCAGGCACACACTATCGTCCCATGTCGTGGCGGTTGCAAAACGCGCGTGCTTGTCTTCAGAACCATTTTTAATATGGTATCAACGCGGACAATAAAGCATAGGTAACGCAGTTTGACTTCCTGAAGCTCGAAAACCGAGACGATATATATATATATATATATATATATATATATATATATATATATATATATATAAAGAGAAATGCCAGCACGTTCGCTGCCTAACATAACCATAGGCAGATAGAGCGGAAAGATCCACCTGTGCTACCTTCCAGTGCGATGTACCTGCATGCGTTGCCTCCCCCTGCGCTGCACAGAATTCCTTTTATCGTTCGCGGTCGGGAAACTAGTGTGACGTAGACCCCTGTGGAGAGGAGGAGTGCGCCTTGTCCAGTCTAGGTGGCCTTGTTAATAGTAGCGAAACCAGCCATGCGAAGAGCCACGAGGTGATGTCATGACAATGGTAACACTATTAAATTAGCTTTAGCGTAATCATTTCCTGCCTTAACTGAGTGTATGTTGCCTTTAGGCTGCGTTCAGAGACGCCGCTCGTCAACAATCGCTGTTTAACGCGGTCAGAGGCAACCAGTGAGGAGAAAGAAGTTGCGGGACCCTACCGTTGAGGAGATGCAATTATGCTGGAGTTGCTGGCGGTGGTGCTTGCTCTGCGCAAACTAGACCCTTGTCGCTTTCTTCGAATATGGACTCGCCAATTTTAAACACCTTTCTTTCATTGCTCCCCTCACATTTGAGCCTCATACATATAGTGTGGGTACCAGGACACAGCAATGTGACTGCCAATGAGGTTGCAGACAGACTAGCCAAAGATTATCTGAACGGCCCTGTATTGCCCACCCTCCCGGCAACAGCGTACATAACAGCAGCACTATTTCGGCGGCGTGCATTATTAAGCACGCAGTCTGGATCTGTTTTATCCTCGGATGACTACCTGCACCTCAGTATTCCTGGAATAGGAAATCATGTCAATCAAGGCAGACTGAGGTCTCCCTAACCAGGCTACGCTGTCGCATTCCGCCTCTAAATTTCTATATGCACAGGTCTGGTTTGGCGCTTTCTCCTGTCTGCGCATTCTGCGGGGAACCGGAAACAATAGACCATTTCTTGATATTTTGCCGCCGTTTTACCATGACGAGAAAGCGGTACTTAGAGAAGCCGTTACAACAGCTGGGTCTTAATTTGAGCAGCCAAATTTTATTATCGTTCGGTGCCGCCATGCTTGGGTACAGCCACAGCTATGTTTTCAACGCCATTCAAAACTTCTTAATAGAAACAAAACGTCTACCTGGCTAATATGCTTTGAAGTTTTAATCTGTACATATAAATCTTACTATTCTCCTACTGCGTGCGTTAGTATTTACTGTTATGTATTTTGGTTTATCATATTTACATTTCCTTTTCTATTCCCTAGCATTTATTATTATTTTTTTTCCCGATGTAGTTATACATCTCAAAATCTAATATCTCTGCACCCCAATTCTTGGCCGATCCCCCTGTGTGGGTATGTGCCATCACATTAGAGGAGAACAACAACAATATGCCGCCGCGTCGGCGGCGGCGGCAGCGGCAGCAGGTGCTGCGACGCTCTTTTGACAGACATCAGGATGCAGTCGAGTGAAACGCATAGCACTGAAGCGACCAGGATGCAGTCGAGTGAAACGCATAGCACTGAAGCGACGTAGTGGCTGTGCGGCAAGCGCTGTGGAGAAGCGGCGACGAACGACTGATTCCCTCAATACGAAACGTGAGAAGAATCAGTTTGGTTCCCAGCATTCTCGGTTCCGGCGTTTCTACCAATCGGAAGACTCGAGGCCATGGAGGCAGCGACATTTTCGAAAATGACGCAAAGTGGGAATACAGACCCAGAGGCAGACGCAGTAGAGCAGGAATCAGAGGCATTTCAACCAAATGCTCTTGCCTATCGCGCTTTAGTATTCTAAAGTGCCACCGAAACATTTTTCAGCGATATCGCTGACAGCGGGTGTCGTAGGGATACCCACGGTATAGCTGTGAGCGTGATCGCACATGTGCTGCATTTTACGATCTTTCAGCAATTTTTCTGGTTGTGTATGCTACAGAGTCGCTGTTTGCGTAATCTCACGTGCGAAGCATTATTCCGGTTGTCGCAGCGACTATACAGTCGTCGGGAGTTGTAGCGATGCCCGTAGAGGCCTCTCTGGGTTTGCCTAGCTCCACGACGTTCAGCGCCTGCAGTTTCCGCTTCCGCCGCCACTTTCACTGGAGAATACTGTTGGTCTGGTACCACCGATTCAACCGGAACACGGGTATTTCACATTCTAGCTGCGTAAGCCTCTCATTAACCTCTAACAGTCCCATCTATCTGAGCGCACGACCCGTCGAGATCTCGCGGTCACGTCCTTGAGTGCGTGTTTGTGCTGGAGAACTGTTTTCCTCC
The DNA here is from genome assembly GCF_055883805.1 of Amblyomma maculatum. Taxonomy (NCBI): domain Eukaryota; kingdom Metazoa; phylum Arthropoda; class Arachnida; order Ixodida; family Ixodidae; genus Amblyomma; species Amblyomma maculatum. Next base: position 82,026,764 of record NC_139353.1, read on the forward strand.
ATGAGAGCCAATGTCTCTGTGCGCTGTTACATTTCTAACTTCCCGAGTAAAGAGACGGTGGTGTCGCAATGAACATCCATTTTTCTAATAACACTGCACGCGACCACCACTAAGTTCTCGGCACTAGAACCACCCAGCACGCAGCGGCGTGGCTTCGCATGTCGCCGAAGAGCGGACGCGCCTGTGTTCTGAAACAAAGCGCCGCGGCGCCTGCATATTAGCACCGATGAGAAAGCGGGTCATCTCCCCGCATGGGGAACAGCGGTCACCGCAATAATTTCATCCGGAGTACTCCTGCGCGAAGGGTCCACGTGGGTGTCGCACGGCTCTGACCTTAGGCAACCAGAGAGTCCCTATTCCTGACCCCCATGACTGTCATCCCCCGGTGGACTCACCATCGTGCCAAGTGGAGGCATTGCGCTTGTATTTTGACATGTCTCTAAATCCATACATACTTCAAATGAGAACAATGCGTTTTGTACTGCGTTTTTACTGGATCATAAAGTATAAAATATCAGCCAGGAAAAGCTAAGGTTGAATTAAACATCCAGCTTCGAAAGACTTAAGTAGAAGGGGAGATCGGTCACACTACGCTACATCGGCTAAGATATACCCCACGGTTCTCAAAGCCAACACGTATGTTAAAAATCAAGTGTACTGTCACCCATTCGTTTGGGAGCTAAAAAGGACTCTGCGAAACATGCGTGTGCATCTCAAAGAAACGAGCCACACGCAGTGTTTATCTTCTGCAGAATATGACGAGGAAGGCGGGGAGCTGTCGAAAAGAAACCCTTCAGTTCTAGTCACATAAGGCACGCACGTTAAAAAAAAAGATAAGCGAAAGGTTCTGGCAACTTCAATTCGCTTTTGGGTAGCGTTTATCCAAAAGCGAATTGAAGTTGCCGGAACCTTTCGCTTGTCTTTTTTTTTAACTTGCATACCTTACCTAAAATAGAAATGAAGCATTTCTTTTCGACAGTTGCCCGCCCTCTTTGTCATATTCTGCAGAAGACAGACACGGCGTGTGGCTATCCAGGGTGCTACAGTTGGTCTGATTCGTCGCATAGCTATGCGCTCTGGTGGAGCGCGTTCTGATTCTACCCGTCGGCTCGTGCGCTCCATCCTTCAGCCGCGGATAGTGTACCAGGCACAATTTCACCGCCTCACCCGTCGTCAATGGGACTCCCTTGAAGCTATCAATCGCGAGGCTATGCGCGCCATAACCTATCTCCCTCGTCTTACACCCATACCGTTCTGCAAGAGTATGTTCAACTTAATACATTAGCTGAACTCATCGACCAGCGTGAGACAAGCCGAGCACGGAAAATGTCGCTTTAGCGCCATCGCCTACACACTCTTCCTCCTTTGTCGTACTGTCAACTCACAGACAACCGTTCCACTGCTTCGCCGCCGATACCAGCCGCGCAGGGTGCATATTATACGACGATGCATCACTTACAGCTCTGCAGGGAGTTACCACTATGTACAGTCCCTCCCATCCTCATCTTAACTCTCGCGAAACGTATGGCGTGTTGGACGCTCTACGTTGCACGCTCTAATTCCCCCGTGTTCGTACACTCTCCCCCGTAATCTCACTCGGGAGGAGGAGGTATCTGTGCGCCATATTCGGGCAGGAGCGGCTCTGACCCCTTCTGTGCGTCATCGGTGGCGTGACCAACGCTTGCAAGTGACCGAAAAGTGCCCGCATTGCGGTGCTTCACCGGAACTGTGCGATGCGAAGTATCTATTGTGGACCTGCCCAGCTGCGGCATCCGTGAGGTAGTGCTACCTACGAAAAGTAGGCCTGCGGTGGGACCGCAAATGTGATTACAGGAAGTATAGACGCTGAAACATCAGTTTACCGGCAACCTGTGTGATTATTTAAGGGAGATCTCTTTGCACTCTTTCTTTTAGTTTTCTGTTACTCCCCCTCTCTTTTCACTATGCCTGATGGCAAACGCCTCAAATAAAAAAAATCGCTTCTGAGCATTGCATTTAATTTCATTCTTAGTGGCACTAACTAATTCACCAGACACTAGAAAAATGACGCTGCAAACTCCCTCAATTCATTGGACACAATCGGGAAACTCCTCATCGTATGCTTCAAAACGTAATCCTTTGCTTTTCCCTGGAATAAATAGCCACAGAAAGGCCAAGTAACAAATTATATTTCTTATAAAAAGGCAGATATTGTTGCGAAGAAGATCGACAGTGGCGCGAGAGGAGCCCTCGCGCTAGGCCAGACATCAAATCATCGTTCATCCTGTCGCCGTGCTGTGCCGTCTCTTTGCTTGTCACCACGTAACGATATCATCATCATATGTTGCTATCCTCACCTCATCAAGGCTTGGGCGAGGGAAGCCATGTATTAATTTGCAATCCTGGAATTTTAGAAACGGCTCCATACAAATCGCAAAAAGTTGTAAGCGGGAAAGCCCGGCGTATACCACGGAGAATGAAGATGGGGTGGGTAAAGTGGATGATTAATTATTCGCAGAATTTTTCGTACGTCGAAATAGTCGTTCCGGGTAATTTCGACGTCCAAAAGGGGTCACCTGAAATTTGAAACATTTGAACAATAGCAAACGGCAAAGGGCGTCCTTTGCGTGCACAAATGGGAAAGAATGAATTGAAAGTGTAAAAAGAGGTAGTCCACCAGCTCCAGTTTGAAAAAAGTCGTACAAAGGATCATAAAAGAAATAAGTGTGTCAAACGAAATACTTAAACGAGAGAGAGAGAGAGAGAGAAAACTTTTAATGAGCATATAATCAGTAAATATTCGCAGGAGCTGGGTGGTCGGTGCCCCTAGTCCAGGGCTCCGCTGGCAGCAGCTGACTTGCGGACTAGCTGGATAATCCAGGCTTGCTGGTCCAGGTTGTCGCTGGTCAGGGCCGCCTCCCACTGCTCGTGTGTCGGGCATGGCACTATTAACGTTGGGTCAGGTTTGTCCTGGCATTCCCAAGAGATGTGAAAGAGTGTGGGGCTTGCACCGCACCAAGGACAGTAACTCGTGTATTTTGTTGGGCTTATCTTATTTAAAATTTGAAGATTAGGGAATGTGTTTGTATTTTTCTCCAGTCTATAGCGTCCGAGGAAGGAAGGTGTTTGTGTGGTGGTGAGAAAATTCTTCTTTCTAACCGTAGGTGTTCCAGCCTGTCGCCGTAGGGTCCTAGGAGAGGGGTGAGGTAGGGATGGGGATCCGCCCGGTTTGTAAGAGCTCGGGCTAGGTCATTCGCTACCTCATTTCCTTCTAGGCCTTCGTGTCCAGGTGTCCAGGTAATTGTGTGCGTCTGAGAGATGGAACGTAATATTGCACACGCTCTTTTGTGAGGTTTTCCGGCCAGGTAGTCCCTGCAGGCTGGTTGGGAGTCCGTCACTACGTGTGATGACTTATTTTGGTTGTCTTGTGTTTTTATGGTGATGGCTATTGCCAGTGATTCCGCTTCCGCAGGATCCTTGGCATAGATCGAAGCCTGAATAATTGGCCTCTTCTTGTGGTCAACTGCAGCTATTGTGAACTTGCCAGGTTCGCCGTAAGCCCCTATGTCCACGTAGACAACTTCCGCGTCTTTAGACAATTGTTTTTCCAATGATTTGACTCTGGCTTTCCTTCGACCCTTCTGTAACTTATGGTGCATGTGCCTGGGTATCGGGTTCACATAGATGTTGTTTCTTGGGGATGTTGGTATTTGTGATTTGATCTCAGAAGTTCTTAGTGCCTGCCATAGCCCTAGTTTTGACAGGATTTCCCTACCCGCTTGCGTTGTTGTTAGGCGTTGTTTCTGACTCTCTAGAACCGCCTCCTTGAGCTCCTCGAAGTTGTTGTGCACTCCGAGTGCCCAAAGACGTTCCGTTGATGTTGTTGGCGGGAGGTTTAGGGCCGTTTTATAGGCTCCTCTTATGATAGTGTCAATGGCCCTTTTATCAGTGAATCTAATTTCGTGATATGGGAGCCCGTAGGTAATTCTGCTAACGACTAGGGCCTGTACAAGGCGTAGGGTGTCCTCCTCCCTCATCCCTTTCCGGTGGCAGGTCACCCTTCTAATCATTCTGGAAATTTGGTTGACTGTGGTTTTGAGTGTTTTGATTGTATAATCCACTCTCAAATTGCTTTGCAACCACAGCCCCAAAACTCTGATCTTGTCCTTCTCTTGAATTATCTGGTCTCCTAGAGAGAGCTGAATTTCTCCTGGGGACTTGTAATTTCTTCTGTGTAGCCTGATAAGTTCGGATTTTTCTGGGGAGCATTGAAGACCACTCTCCCCGGCAAATTCCTCGACTAGGTCTATAGCGGCTTGCAGAGCTTCTTCTTTTTGCGCCAAGGATCCCTGAGTAGCCCAGATGGTGATGTCGTCCGCGTATAAAGTGAAACCAATATCAGTGCGGGTCAACAGTTTTTTTGCTAAATTTATCATTGCCATGTTAAATAGCATTGGAGATATTATTGAACCCTGCGGTGTACCTTTGTTCGGCATGGGTACTTTTGGTGATCGGATCTCTCCAATTCATATGGTGGCTGTGCGATCTGAGAGGAAAGCCTTCACGTATTTGAAAATTTTCTCTCCGCAGTTGATATTGTTTAATTCTTGCAATATGGTTTGGTGGCCAATGTTGTCGAATGCTCCTTTGAGATCTAGTGCCAGAATGAAATTTTCGCCTTTTCGGGGTATGGTGTTGATTACTTCTTCCCTAATCCGGAGGAAAGCATCTTGCGTGCAGAGTCCCTTGCGGAAGCCCAGCATGCAGGAAGGAAAGATGTTGTTTTCGTCGATGTAATTTTGGAGCCTTAGGTGGACTACTTTTTCATAGAGTTTTCCCAGGCAAGAAGTGAGGGAGATAGGACGGAGACTCTCCACAGCCGGTGGCTTTCCAGCCTTTGGTATGGTGATGATATCCGCGTGTCTCCAAGCTGATGGGACCTGTCCCTTCTCCCACAGTTCTTCGTTGATGTACTTCGTTAGGTCTTGCAGATGTTCGGTGCTTAAGTTCCTAATCATAGCGTAGGTGACTTTGTCTCCTCCAGGGGCAGTGTTTCTTGTAAAAGTACGGGCGGCTGAGTAGACCTCCGCCAGTGTTATGGGGGAGTCAAGGGAGGGGTTTGGTTGACCCGCATATGAAGTTTGGCAAGCCGGAGTAGGGTCTCCTATGTATTTCTTGTGCATGGCGGTGATCAACTCCGCATCTGTGCCCGGGTATTTATGGGCTATGGTGTGGAGGGTTCTTCTTGTGGCCGTTTTGGTTTTTGATGTGTCTATCATGCTTCTTAATATTGACCATGCTTTAGCCGTGCTTAGGGTACCTTTCAGTGAATTGCAAAAGTCTGCCCAGTTTTGCTTGGCGAGCTTTATAGCATACTCTTGTGCTTCAGCCGTAACCTGTGCTATCTTCATTTTAAGTTTTCTATTTAATTTTTGCAATTTCCACCGTTTTAATAGACTTTTTCGGGCTTCCCATAAATGTAGGAGATGTCTGTCTACTTCTGGGTTTTTTGTCGTTGTGTTGATAGTCTCGGTCGTTTTTGCATGAGCATCCTTCAGGCTTTGAACCCAATCTTCAATTGTTGTGATGCCGTCGTGTGGCCGTCTAATTTGTCTGAACTTATCCCAGTCTGTTATTTTAGTAGAGCCAATGTTCCTTTTCAATGTTCCTTTCAGGGATAAGCTAAGGATTTTGTGATCGCTGCCAAGTGTTTCTTCTAGATTGGTCCAGGTGCAATGTCTTATGTTTTTGGTGAAAGCTAGGTCTGGGGAGGTGTCTCTGCTTACACTGTTTCCTATTCTAGTGGGGGACATGGTGTCCGTCATAAGACAGAGGTCCAGCTGCTCAGCCGCTTCCAACAACTTGGTTCCCTTCGGGGTGTCCTTGTGGTAGCCCCATGCCGTATGTACAGCGTTTAGGTCCCCCATAATAATAAGGGGGTTCGTTCCCGCTATGCGTGTGCATTCCAGTAAAAGTGGCTTGAAATCTTCGTGCGTGTTGCTTGGAGGACTGTAAAGGTTTAGAACAAACACACTCTGCTTTCTTCTTTTTTGAGAGATGATCTCGATGAGAACTTGATTAATTTCACTGAAGGGAAGGTCGTGCGGTATGACTGTTAGTGTGGGGGCCACTAGTGTAGCTATTTTAGGTGCCGTGTCATGAGTGTATGTGAGGTATCCTTTGAGGTATGTTGTGCATCCTGTTTCTTGGAGACAGATGACGTCCGGAGGTATCGGTTGATTTTGAATAAACATCTGCAGGGAGCTGCGTTTCCTCTTGAAGGAGCGACAGTTCCACTGCCAGAGCTCTAGGTGGTTTGGCTGCCGGTTAGGGGAGGCAGCCATCAGCGTTACTCGCCACTGACTCGCAGTCGCTGAGATCTGTCATGCCAGCGGACCTTCGGTGGGTTTTTAGTCGAGGGTCATCGTAACTCAGGGGGTGCGTTTTCGCACCCCCTGAGTTATTATTTGGATTTTCGAATTGAATTCTTCTTGAACTGCCGCAAATTGAGTTTGCGTGGCAATTTGTTGGTATTGGAGTTGTTTGGTTAGTTGTGTCATGGTCTGCTGCATTTGAATAATCATTTGTTGCATTTGAGTAAGAATGCTTGGTGCGTTTTCTTGAGTGTGAAGTCCGAGAGTTTGCGTAAGCGTTTTCTGCCGTTGCGTTTGGAGTACACTCGCCTGTTGAGGTTGAGATGCGGAGGTGTTTACAGCATTTTGTATCGGTTGTGGCTGTATCGATACTATTGATGAGGGTTGGGGGGCAGTTTGCTTCTGACCCATTTGTAGCAGTTGTTGTAGTTGTTGTTCCACCTTATTAAGGCGTTTCTGTTGTTCTGATAGTTTTATTTTCAGTTGTCTATTTTGCTCCTCGAGCCTAGTGCAATCCTGGCATGGACCATACCCATTTAGAGCAGTGGGAGAGGCAACCTGAGCCCAGCTTACCCTTTTGCTGTCGTGCTCTAGCTTGTCTGGCGTCGCCCCTATCGCTTCTGGTGGCCCCTGCTGGTTGGGCCTGATGTGTTGTGTCTTCTGTTGGGAATAGTAGGCTGTCAAGTCCCGTCCCTTGGATCTCGATCGGGATTGGGGTCTCTGTTTCTCTGCCAGCTGCTGTTCCTCCTCCTCCGATGAAAACCAGCGGCGCTCCATCGGCTTGATCTGCTGATCTCTTCGGCTGACGTGCTCCTTGGGGGGCTTCTGTTGCTGATTGTTATTGCTTTGTTTAGCTTTGTTGTTGTAACGTCCGATATGTGCCCTGAGGCGCTGCTTGCAGGCCTTGTCTCCTGTTGGGTGGTTTCCCTGGCAGGCCACGCACTTGGCTTCACAGGTGTGGTTTTCCTCTGGTTCATGAAGGCCGCAGTTAAGACATACGTTGGCGTTGGGTGTTGGGCAGACATCCGCTCTGTGGCCTGCCTTGAGACAGTCTTGGCAGATCTGTTGGGTTGGTCGATATGGGTAACATGCCGTCTCTCCCCCGTAATAGATGACGTAGCGGGGGAGAATGGGGCCTATGAATGTTAGCACTGCCGTGCGAGACTTTCCCAACATTCGTGCTTGAACGAGCTCGACCCCTTGTGTGCGTAGTCGGATGTTTGATAGAAGCTCCTCTGATGGTGTGTTTGGATCCACTCCATGAATAACTCCTCTGATGACGTCCTCAGGCGCCGCCAGGTAGACGTTGACTTCGTAAGCCTTGTTTTCCAAGGTCAGACTCTTGATGTGCCGTATGGCGTCCGCAGTCTCGTCGTAAGGAGTGCTGACTATGATGATGTTCGATCCTGTGCGGGGTCTCACAATAAATTTGGAGAAGTCGCACAATTCCGGGTTGTTGCAGGCAGCCACGATGGCTCTTGAGAACTGGGTAGGAACGAATTTTCTGACTTCCATGCCCTTCTTGGGTCTTATTATCACCTTATAGTCAGTTTTAGGAAGGGGTGGTAATTTCCTCCTCTTCTGAGACGTTGTTTGATCCATAGCCGGCTGTACTGGCGATCCTATCGTTTTCTTCGGTTTCACGACGGTCTGCAGCAAGTGCGTCGGGGGAGCATAGATCTTTCCTGCGATCACGACTTGTTCGCCTCTTGCTAGCCTTTGACGATTCTTCTTGCATATGTTTACGTGCCAGTTGGAGTAAAGGTCATCCGGCGTCCAGGCATGACCCTCTTCCATGTCATTAGAAGTTTGGATTTGGACGTCTAATTCCATTCCCTGGTGTTTAGCAGAGTGAGCTGGGTTAGCGGTTGTTGAACACAGACCACTAGATCCCGCTTCGCCTTGGTCTAAGGTATCCATGCGCTCTGGATCGGCATTACTAGGCCTCGCATCGCCTAGCATGGCCGCCGCCGAGGAGCTTCAAAAGCCCATTTTGATGTCCAATAAAACACTCACGGGTTTGAGAAAGGCCTCGGTGAATTCCAAATGACTTCAGGAAGGTCCTCGAAACAAACTTTCCAGGATTTCTTGGATTTTCCAGACAATTTCCTTCCTTGTTAGCCGAGCCCAATCGAAGTGCGTCCGCTCCCGTCGGCTTCTTCTTCACTACCCTTAAACGAGAAGAAATTGGGTTAATGTGGTATTGACTGATTCATTGAATAAAACTTTGTTATCTATCGATTTAGGAGGCTCCTTAGTCCCCGATCCTGAGGAACAGGGGCTAGAACCTCCACAACTAAGGACTGGCTAATACACATTTCTTATTCGCGGCCTCCCCCGCCAGGCGGTCGGATCTTTGCTGGGCAGCAGGGATGGCTTTTCGCAGCAGGGTACCCAGGCTTCTCTACTGTGAGTGTACAAGAGAATTCAACGCAAGCGGCTAAAATAACAACCATGTGTACTGTGAGAAAAGAGGCTTAACGCAGTCACTATTATTCAGATTCCTTTGGTGTGTTGTAAAAATTCAAGAAAGGTTTCTTTTGTAGTTTACACATTTGTATGCGTTGTTGCACTTGATGTAAAGCATATTGCAGGTGGGCTGATGAGGCAGGTTTGCAATTGACTCTTCTGCTTTTCATGCATTTTTGCTTTGAAAAACTTTTTGTAATCATATTTTCCGAACGAACATTTCGAGAGCGCAGCTCTTTGGCTCCCGTTCCTGGGTTTCTGATGAGGCAGGTTTGCAATTGACTCTTCTGTTTTTCTATACATTTTCGCGCTTTTCTATGCATTTTTGCTTTGAAAAACTTTTTGTAATCATATTTTCCGAACGAACATTTCGAGAGCGCAGCTCTTTGGCGCCCGTTCCTGGGTATCGCATCGGCATTGTGCCTTCTAACAAGCTCCGATTTCAACCCCCCCCCCCCTTGCGCGCGATTCAGGCTACGTTGGACGGGCATCCTGGGAGTGGCCGCACTCATCGCGTCCGAGTGCACACCTGACAAGCAACCATGGCTGCTCACGCACATAATACAGCGCAGCGTTGCTCTCAGCAGGCCTTCCAGCCTTGCTATTATTACAAACGTTGATTATCAGACGAAAGCTTTGTAGTCTCATTTTCCAAACGGGCATTGTGAGCACTATAGCGTTGTTGTTTTAGAGCGCAGCTCTTCGGCGCCCGTTCCTGAGTTTCGCATTGCCGTCGGCGTCGTCCCTCGTAACCAGCTCCACTGTCACTCCTACCTTCCTTCCCTCCCTTAAGGCGCGATTCAGGATACTAGACGGGCATCCTGGGGTTGGCCGCACGCATTGGACCAGAGGGCACGCGCGGCAAGTAGCCATAGTTGCTCACGTCCATGGACGAGCGTATCGTGGCTGGTGGAGGATCCCGCATTCCTGGCAACATTGCACCAGTTTTCCCCCGTTGCGTAGCTGGTGTGCACGAATTGTCTTGAAAAGCCGTTGCCTACCAACAGTTTCACCAGACATCCGCCGGATGGTGCCGCAGTCAGCGCCGCTCACTCCCGCCAGATGATTTGCCTCGTTTTGTAGCGAAAACAACCCTCCGACTAAAGCCCGCCAATAAACTAAATGTAGCACGATCTCCACCCTCTTCCATCGGCGCTGCCTCTTCTCCTTCGCGTTTCGACCCTGGCTCCACCGGTAAAAATGGGTACAAGCGTCGCCCGGCCTGGCGCTGGACGTTTCTAGGCGTGTGAGCTTGGGAGAAGCTCCGTAAACACCGCTGTGCCCCCCCCTTCCTCGTTGGGCCCAAACCCAGTTTAGAACCTCGCAGCCTGCAAAGGTGGTCCATGTTTGTCTTGCAAACTTACGTCCTTTGAACCTCACCTGCAGTGCTCCCTTTGAGCCTGAGCTGCAGGAGTTAGCTAGCGTGCGCTTTCCAAAGGAGGTGCCGGTAAAGGAATAGTTTCATCTGCTATTGTCTTACACCACACATACGCGATTTCGGCGTCGGTTCAACTCGCTTTCACCTTCATACGGCCATCGTTTTTAAATCGTTAGCCAAACTGAGCACCATACTTTAAAGAAGCTGTATTTAGGCGGCGCAAGGGAACAATTTCGCAAAAGTCTGTGTATGTTTTCTTTGCAGCTTCGTCTGGTTCGGGAGCTGCCTGTAAAATTGAGAAGCGTGGCAGCAGTTGCATTCCATGTGTTTTAAACTTCAGTTCCAGATCCATCACCGCTGGCATGCGTCGCGTGCGCAATCTAGAACTAGCACACTAAAAGAAAGCAAAACACGAAATATCTGGCTTTATTCGGCCATCTACCCCGGTAGCACCGAACATTAGAATAATGTTATAAATTTGTTATCTAAGTTGCCTGAAGTTACTTAGCATCCTGTGTCATAAAAATAACATTAGTAGAACATCCAAAAGAAGCAATTTATTAATATTGACTTTTGAATGTTATGGTAATGTTATTGAATGTTTGCGTTGCATTGTAAACATTATTTTATTTTACAAACAAATGTTATTCTAATATTGTATCCTAAATGTTGAAGTAATATTTGCATCATAACTATAAAACCACATAGCATATATATTTCAAACACTGAGTCCCAGCACTTTTACCCTTTTTCTTCCAGTAACCAGGTTTTGTTTTTTTTCAATAACACTTCTTTGCAACTAGAGCTTTGAGATGATGCCCAGCGTAGAATGCAAGCACAGCTGGCCCTAGTATTTTGCAGGAAAGTATTGCTTATTATCCATTTGCCACTATCACTCACGGAACACCCGTCGGCGATGGGTATAAAAGGGTGACTCTTGCTATTTGTTCAGAGGCGGGTCTAGGAATGATGCTGTATTATGAAGTTGTGCTATATTGTGAACTTTTTAAAATGTGGAAGCTGTGTACCATCACGAGCAGTGGGCTTACATGCTTGTGCAAGGTTGCTCTACTTTTTCACGAATGTTATATTTGTGTTGCATAAACATTAGATTTATGTGTTTTAAATGCTTATAGAAACATTATCTTTAGAGGTAACATTGCTAAAACATTAGAAACAAAGGACATTACCAACATAAAAATAACGTTCGACTGAAACTAAAATGTAACATTGCTCTAATGTTACGGTGCTACCTGGGCAAGAGCCGTCGCTGTTACGTTAAATGCGGCGACACGCTCCAAACATGCAGTTAGCTTGCATTCGCAACAAAGACAGCATGGCTAAGTACTAAAAACCAAGGACTTTATTCTATACTTGGATGTCTAAAGCAAAAATTGTAAAAAAATATGACGTGTGAGCATGTGGCGCTTGGCAATGCGAAATATTGAACGAATGCGTAGAGAGAGTTTGACTGCCTATTAGATTAGAGATGAGTAATTGTTCCCATAACTCACAGAGCCACGACCATTGCGCTGAGTGTCCGCTTGGCCGATTTGGTGCCGCAACACCTTCCTCCGCGCCGAATCTCGACTCGCGGACGGCATTATAAACCGGTTGTCATCATGCCTACGTTTGCTGCATCAGGAAGCGCAACAACATAGGATTTCGAGCGAAGCCACTTAAACAAAGCAGCGCTAGTTAGCAGCGCGAAAGAGGCGCCAGCCGTAGCAAAACACACTATGATATGCGCCGCGCGCGTCGTTTTGCTCGGGGGGACAGGAGGCAGCCATCATAACGAGCAAGAAAAAGAGCGCGTGAGATCACGTGACGGCGCTTGGCCAATGGGAAGGTCGAACGCCGAAGGAGAGCGACGGAAGGAGGCGGCCGGTAATCTTCCCATGTTGGCGCTACTTTTAGTTTATTGAGGAGTTTTTATTTGACAGCCAAAGCTAGACATCGGTGGCCGCAGCTAGCTGTGTACATGAAGAGGCGTAGCCACGGTCTCCTCATAAAAAAACGATTGTCTCCACCGGGAATCCAAACTCCATCTCCGGATCCTCGGATCCTCAGGCGATCGGTTTAACCACCTGAGCCACATATGGGCAATTCAACTATGGTTGACCAGAAAGAACCCAAAGCCAACTGTTTTCAGCAGGCATTCCAGCTTTAGTATTACTACAAACATTGCTTAAAAGACGAAAGCTCATTTTCCAAGCATGCATTTTGAGGACTAGGGTTGTTTTATAGCGCTGCTCTTCGACGCCCGTTCCTGGGTTCGGTTGGTTGGTAAACATTTATTAAAACAGTCAAGGGGCCGAAGGTCCAGATTTAGGGGTCGGCCAAGACTCCTGGCAATCTGGCAGCCTCTAGAGCGAGACCGATGAGCGCCCGATATTCCTACAGGATAGAACTGCGTAGACGAGCCTGCCATTATGTTGTGTGGGTGGTGGCATGTGTTGTGGGTAGTCCATACCTTATGAACAAGGTCTGCTGTGATATTTCATACACATCGGCGTATACCGCTCAAGAAGAATATTATGGAATCTTTTGGGAATGAGGAAAGTCTCCGTCTGTAGTTGGCGCCGCATGACGGCCTCTGTCTTTGTAAGTTCTTGGTGAGGACCTGGATAGTCTTGGAAAGAAAGAGCAGGTCGCTGAAGTGATTATGGTATCATTCCTAAGACGGGCATGTTGGGGGCGGGATGATACGCTCCTCGAAAAGCGAGCCCTCGAGGTGGCTCATAAGCTCCCCATTACCCTTGAGACCATGTGGGCCGGAGCCACATCGGTCAAGTGTTTAGGAGGATTTGATACGAACATCATGTCTGGCGTTATCGTCCGCGTTATCCCTCGTAACCAGCTCCACTTTCACTCCCACATTCATTCCTTTCCTTGCGGCGCGATTGAGGTGTTCACAGAACCAAGTATAACAGATACTGTGACTTTTCATTCCTGTGACACAATAATGAAAGGCATGCTTCAGACCTCAAGTGGTTGTTGTGGCTGTAGGAAGAAGGAAAAGAAAACGCACCTGGCCTCCTACTGGCTCTGTAGCTCATATTAATTTATTTATTTATTGGAACGGAAAGGCGTGGTAACTGCCTCACTTGTTTTCTGTGGACACCTCAACCGCGCCGTAAGGGAAGGCAGGAAGATGGGAGTGAAAGTTGAAAGAGAGAAGGATGAGCTGTAGTAGAGGGCTAGAAGTAATTTCGACCACCTGGGGATCTTTAACGTGTGCTGACATCGCACAGCACACGGACGCCTCTGAGTGTCGCCTAAATCGAAACAGCTCTGTAGCTGAGCCACCTCCACTGCCTCATTAAGACAGAAGAGAGAATAGAGAAGAAAAAAAAAGTAGAGGGAGAGAAAGACACAACAGCCGTCGTACATCACCGAAGCAGCGGCGGGTGCAATGACAGCCTACAACAAATAAAATCCGATGGCTGGCTCGCCCCCACTGCCACCCTTCACCACCTCAGAGCTCAAGTGCACTTTCACTCCCGCCGTCCTTCCTACCTTTACAGCTCGATTCAGGTGTCCACAGAAACAAGTGTGACAGAAACAAGTGTGACAGATACTGCGACTTCCAATTCGTGTGAACCAGTTTTAACTGTCATGTTTCATAGCTCAAGTGGAAGACGTGACCACACATAAAAATATAATAACTCGTAAATAATGCGAGCGCCCACACCAAACTTGATGGTAACACCTGCAGTAACCGATAACTGACACACTCAGAGACAAGCATCATATGGTGATGTAGCTTGCGTAATTACAGCTAGTTCACCACAGTAAAAAAATCTTCGCTTTCGCCGGCGCCGTCCGCAGCTGGGGTAGCGTGTGCTCCTTCCCCTCCCCACTTCCTTTTCCTCCATGGCAGCGACCACGCGTGTTCTACGATTGTTGTTGTTGTAGCTGCGCGAAGAAGGAAAAGAAAATGCAGGGTCCTGCTACCGGCTCTGTAGCTGAGCCACGTCCACTGTCTCGTGCGAACAGTAGAGAAGAAAGAAAAAGGAATGAAAGAGAAAGACGTGCGCCGCAACAACAGCCGTCATCCACCACTGAAGCAATGGCGCATACAGCAGATAAAAATTCGGTGATAAGCTAGCCCCGCCGCAAGCGGCGATGACCTACCTCTCCCAGCCCTATCAGTGCCAGGATCAGCCACCCTTCCACACTGACTCGCACAAGCGACGCGACCGTCATTATTAGGTCGTGCCGCATCTGTCTGTTAAGACGCGCCATGGCTAGTGTGTAGACACACTTTGCTTCTCTTGTTGAAGCGTTCCCCTTTCCTCCCGCCTAGGCGCGCGTCATCATTGGTTAGGTGCCGCTGAAACTTCCAGAGAAAACTCGCATCTTCCAGCCTGGCGAGTCACCGTCATCGCCCAGCGATGATAGTGAGTGTTGGAGGCGAAACGAAGAGGCGTCGTCTGCTGTGCTATGTCAGGGCACGTTAAAGATCCCCAGGTCGTCGAAATCTCTCCGTAGCCCTCCACTGCGGCTCCTCTTTCTCTCTTTCCACTTTCACTCCCATCTTCCTCCCTTCTCTTCCGGCGCGGTTGCGGCGTCCACAGAAAACTAAGTGAGACAGTTACCGCGCCTTTCCCTTCCTATAAATAAATAAATCAGTGAGGGTGAAGCCGATGCATACAAGGCCAAGCGCTCTCCTCGCGCGAGCAAAGAGGCCTTTCTCGAATGTCATCGAACCATTAGACGCGGCGCCACGCCGTCGTAATGAAAATACTTGGTTCACAGGAAGGCAAAGGCGCTGTATCTTTCACACTCGTTCCTGTGGACACCTGAACCGCGCCGTAAGGGAAGAGAGGAAAGTGGGCGGTAAAGTGGAAATGGAGAAAGAGGAGCTGGTAGTGGAGGGCTGCAGTCTTTTCGACCACAGGGGGTCTTACCGTCCTGGGGCAGATAGGTCACCGCCGCTTGCGGCGGAGGCTAGCCTGCCACCAAGGTTTTATCTGTTGTAGGCCGTTATTGCACCCGCCACCGCTTCGGTGGTGGACGACTGCTGCTGTTGCGGTGCGCGTCTTTCTTTCCCTCTTCGTTTTCTTTCTTCTCTATTTTCTCTTTCGTCTGCATGGGCTCCTCTTTCTCTCGTTCCACGTTCACTCCCATCTTCCTCCCTTCCCTTACGCACGGCCGGTCTCGAGGGTTGAGCGCGCGCTAGAAGCGCTCTCTCACTCGAGACCGGCCGTGCCTTACGGCGCGGGGTGGTGCAGTGGTAAGACGCCCGACTACTGTGCCGGAGTACCCGGGTTCGAACCCGACCTCAGCGGCTGCGTTTCGATGGAGGCGAAACGAAGAGGCGTCCGTGTGCTGTGCGATGTCAGCGCACGTTAAGGATCCCCAGGTGGTCGAAATTACTCCGCAGCCCTCCACTATGGCTCCTCTTTCTCTCTTTCCACTTTCACTCCCACCCTCCTCCCTTCCTTTACGGCGTGGTTGCGGTGTCCACAGAAAACAAGTGAGAGAGTTACCGCGCCTTTCCCTTCCCATAAATAAATCAGTTTTTTAGCAGTGTCCACAGAAAGCAAGTGAGACAGTTACCGCGCCTTTCCCTTCCTATAAATAAATCAGACAAAAAAGACAGCGGAGGTGCCCCGCCGGAATGGTTCAGTGGTAAGACGCCCGACTACTGTGCCGGAGTATCCGGGTTCGAACCCGACCTCGGCGGCTGCGTTTCGATGGAGGCAAAACGAAGAGGTGTCCGTGTGCTGTTCGATGTCAGCGCACGTTAAAGCTCACCAGGTGGTCGAAATTACTCCGTAGTCCTCCACTACGGCTCCCCTTTCTCTCTTTTCACTTTCACTCCCCCTTCCCCCTTTTCCTTACAGCGTGGTTGAGGTGTCCTCAGATAACAAGTGAGACAGTTACCGTGCCTTTCTCTTCCTATAAATGAATGAGTAAATACACGCGAACATCGCGCGCACATGCGTGCGCTCACAAATTTCACTGGCAAATGTACACATAACGCACATAGAATCATTGTCAACGTAAGCGTCAACTCAAATAAGACTACGTTAGTAGCTTTCTCACGGACAGAACTGCGACTGTAGGCCTAGGAGACCTGCGGAGTGACACCTTTCTGGCGCCATGCAAGGGTACTCCGCAGGGCTCAGTAATCTCGCCAATACTCTTTAATATAGCTATGATCAACCTCGCCAAGAAACTCAGCCAAGTTCAGGGGATTTGTCATGCAATCTACGCGGACGACATCACCATTTGGACCACTAAAGGCTCACTAGGGGAGAAGAAGGAGGCGCTACAGGAGGCTGCCACCTGCATTGAAAGATACACAAAACAAAGAGGACCCAGATGCTCCACCGAAAAATCTGAGCTCCTCAGAGTGGGTAGGCACCCTACGTATGTACCACTCGAAGTAAAACTAGAGGGCCAGAACGTCCCGAAACAAAAGATGATTAGAATCCTCGGCATGTGGCTACAAGGAAGCCGGAAAAGCTGTCACACACTCAGCCTGCTAAACAAAGCGGCAGGGCAAATAGGCCGGATGATCAGCAGAGTAGCGCACAAGACGTATGGCATGAAGGAGGCGGACACACTCAGGCTAGTCAACAGCCTAGTGGTCAGCCGGGTAACATATTCATTGCCGTACCATGTGACTACCAAAGCAGAAAGGGAGCAAGCGGAGGCAATACTCCGGAAGGCATACCAAACAGCACTTCATCTCTCAAAAAATACATCCAACGACAAGCTCATGCAACTCGGAATCAGCAACACTTTCGAGGAACTCGGAGAATGCCAGCTCAAGGCGCAAATACGAAGTCTTAGCAACACAACGACTGGAAGGGCACTCCTGACAAGGCTAGGTCGGGAAATAGAAAAGCCACAAAACAGCAGGGTCGCAATACCAGACCGCTAAGAAAGACAATACGCACACAACCCATGCCCCGAAACATGGATCCAAACCTCCATGCTCACAGGAGACAGGCTAGGGCAGAACATTATGAGAGGACCATGGGACATCGGAA
Organism: Amblyomma maculatum; assembly: GCF_055883805.1. Taxonomy (NCBI): domain Eukaryota; kingdom Metazoa; phylum Arthropoda; class Arachnida; order Ixodida; family Ixodidae; genus Amblyomma; species Amblyomma maculatum. Next base: position 82,043,971 of record NC_139353.1, read on the forward strand.
CAATACAGTCTACACTGATGCCTCCCTCTAACCCCAAATACACAAAAATAGCGCAGTAGCAGTAGTCGTAAACCACCACGGAGAACACATCACAAGCCTCACAGCCGAAGTATCTAACATAACGGAGGCAGAGGAGATTGCTGTCGCTCTTGCAGCGAAAGAAGGATACAGGACAGGGAGATCCCTTAACATCCTAACCGATTCACAAGAGGCGTGCCGGAAGTATATTAGAGGCAGAATTAACAGTACGGCACTTAAGATCCTCAATGGAGGTCCGCTCCCTGAGGAACGACCAATACACAACATAATCTGGATATCGGGTCACGCAGGGATCGGGGGCAACGAAGGGGCAGGCAACCTAGCTCGAGGAATGACTAGCCGAGCAGGAACGTCACTAACCCTGGAGGAACCCCAGATTAACTGCGGGGACAGCTATTCGGAATTACTAAACCTATATAAAGGGCTAAGATTCCAGTACCCCCCACCACATAAACATTTATCTAAGGAGGAAGCCACAGGTTGGCGAGGACTGCAAAAAGGCTCCTTCCCAAATTTATATATATTAAATAAGATGTTCCCAACACAATATAGCGCCAACTGTCCGTGGTGCGGAGCAAACCCAACACTATATCATGTCACATGGGAGTGCGGAAGGAATCAAACATTTCACAAACACAAAACACCAAGTGCGGAGCAATGGGAGAGCCAGCTCACCAGCTGCGAGCTAAAGGCTCAAAGGGCACTCGTAGCATACGCAAGCGAGGTGGCCCGACTCAGTGGAGCCCTGGACTAGGGGCCCACCCACGGCCAAGGAGGATACAGACTTCAAGACGAAGACTCCGTCCTCTACCGCTACTACTTCTTAAAGGAACCAAACGTCTTCATTCATTCATTCATTCCACCACATAACACAGCGACATGCCAGCAATAAACATGACACCTGAACTCCAGAGAATTCAACATATTCCGCAACTCGGCAACGTGCTGACGCACCCTTACAACGAGAGTCGTACGATCTAAACCATTAAAGGTTTCCAGTACAGATGACTGCACTATGATTCACACTATACGCACCATATGGCAGCGTACACTGCATAAGATTCCACGTTTTCACAGTTCCCGATTTGTATGTTCCAGACCGAACCTAATTCAGGTTTCTTAGCGTTATTCAAACTTGTTTACGGTGTCAATGCGTGAAACACTTCTGTCTGTCGGCGATTCTTTCTTAGATCTAGGCTCTATCATTCGGAGTGGCTCCATATTCCTGAATTGGGGTACTGTGTATTTCTTAAGGATTGACTGCGAGTCACCTTACAAATCATGCAACCAACATGTGCCGACGGATGCGCCTACAACCTGTAGCGCCGTTGGATACAAGGGAACCTACGCCAACGCCTACTCTTCCCTAGGCAACAGGATTTCTTCCGCCGAAGGTTGAGTGTTCTCAGTAACGCCCCATAAGCAGGAAAAACATATGTAATATCTGCATCAACGACGGCCTAGTCATTCCTGACTCAATTTTCTGGGTCGTGCTTTTCTTTTGGGCTTCCTCCTAAGGTGTTTTCTTTTCCTTATTATTTTCTCGGGGGTTTTCCTCCGGCTTCTCAGGGCCTTGCTTTCCTCGTTTTCCCGTTTTCCTTTTATGTTCACTACAGCGCACAAGCGCGGAACTTCGATCTAGATTGTCAGGACAATTTTGCGCCCTTGATGTTGCCCAACACTAGATCATAAATAGGGCGTTCCATACAGAGCGCCATGAGGTTTCCAGTGTAGTATTGCGTCTGCACATAAAATTTTGCCTCTGGTAGCAACTGAATTGTCAGTTAGCCTCACAGGGTTTTCTCACCCGTCAGATCGATTTCCCGAATCAAACTTCGTGTATCGATAATGGCACTGCTACCTGTGTCTCGAGGGCATGAAAACTAATTTTATCTTCGCCCTCGAAACTGGCATCCGATTCATCTCATATATAGGCTGCGCATGCACTACGGCGTTCACCACATGAATGTTCTTACCCCTCTACAGATCTACAACGTTATCAGCTTCCTCTTCCTCTAAGCCGTGCACCACGCGGACTTTATTGCTGTCTTTGAGCTCAACGACACCATCAGCACCTTCTTCCTATAGGCGACATTCGGACGCGTATTGCCGTCCCCCGAAAACTGCAGAAGCGTAAGTGCCGGGTGCGTCACTCAAAAATAAAACGCAACCTTACGTTTTGTTCCAGCAAGAAGCGCAGTACGGAAACTGAAGTGCAATATTAATAAAATAGTTTTATGGACTAAAATTACTCACTGTAAAGAGCGTAATGAATCGGTGGCGTCCGTCGCGCCATCTCTGTGACGTTGAATAAGTTAACTTAGAAAATCGCCGCGGCGTAAATCCGTAAAAGGGGTTTAAAGAATGTTAAAAGGCGATTGTTGCTTACAGCGTCTCTGAACGCAACCTAAAGGTAACATACACTCACTGAATACAGGAATTGATTACGGTGAAGGTAAATGTGCAGTGTAACCGTGTCCATACCGTCATATCTTGGCTGCGTTCGCGGCTGGTTTTGCTGCTTTTAGGGAAAAAAATCTTGGTAATATGCAACCTAAAGGGGAACGCACCCCAGAAAATATGGTAGTAATTTATTTAGATGGTGCGAATTTATAAAAATAAAACATGCACTTACAGGAATCGAACACGTATATTGCAATCAGGTACGTAGCATAGTGTGGATCCATTGCGCCACAGAAGCTTTTTTTTTTTTCTTTATTGCCTGTTTTGAGTTCACATCAATTCAAAAAAGATCCACAATAATGGTAAAACTCGCAACAACCAGACTTCGGCTGTCACGAAAGGTTTAAAATTTTTTGAGGACAGCCAGTTCATCGAGCACACTGATCCAGTCAGGTGGATCAGAAAGCACCCGATACGTTTCTCTAAGGAGCAGCACACTCTCGATAAAGTTCTCGCGTACAGAACGCGTGTTGACATCTGCATGTTGCACTTGCATCCTTGTTTTCCACAGGCTGTGGAGGCTCAGGACCATGACTAAATCCAAAGGAATACCCTCATTCTCGACTGGAAGGAACCGTATGCCATATGGATCTAACGGAAGGTCTTTCTTTAGTGTTCTCTGGAGAACATCCCAGTGAAAGACTGGGTCCCAGCAATCCAGAAAGACGTGCTCGATTGTCTCTGGTTTTTTGCAAAGGAGACAGTCTGTTGTCCAGGGAACGAATAAGCCTCTTTCATGTAACCAGGTTTTAACAGGTAATGTGTTGGAATGTTCATAAACAATGAACGTATAACTGGTTTTATGCTGCAGTCAGCACAGGTCAAAATGCTGGCATATGCAGATGACATCGTTGTATTCTGTTCAAGCAGAGAAAGCATTCAAGAAGTTACTGCCCTTGTTGAAAAATTCTGCCGACAGACAGGCTGTGAAGTAAATTGGGAAAAAAGTGCCGGTTTCTGGCATGGAGACTGGGATGTTACGCCTGAATACTTTTCTCGTTTGCAATGGTCAAAATTGCCGACCCAGTATTTAGGCGTGCCGCTTGAATCGTACCGAGATCCCACCCCTTTCTGGGCTGGCCAAGCAGAGAGAGCGAGAGAGAAAGCTGAGTCACGGCAGGGCAAGCCGTTGTCAATGTTCTCACGCGCTTATGTGTGCAATGTTTTCCTTGTGGCAAAGATATGGTACGTAATGAATGTGCTTTCGGCGAAGCGTGTTAGCATTAAAAAAATTCATCGTGTTTTTGCCGTTTTCATGTGGGCATCAACATGGGAAAAATGCAGCAGAACCAACCTCTTTCTTCCTGTTAAGGCGGGGGGCTTGGGCCTTGTGCATCTCTTTTGCGACAGGTTGTCTCGCGTTTTTTTTTTCCTTCGTGATCAAAACGACAAATTCTTGAGGACGGTCATGCAAGTACGACTGTGTAAAATGCTTCCAGAATACGTTTTCTGTTCTGGTGAGAATATGAGTGGCGCTTTAAAAGGGTACATGCGCGAAGTTGTCTTGTCTTTCAGAATGTTGCATGCGCGTTTTTCAATGAAATACTTGAGCAAAGTGTGTAAGAAGAAGCTGTACAAAGATCTTCTGGATGTGCTGATACCGTTGCCGATTTACCGTGCACCACACCGTGGAGGCCCCGGACAGGATGTCTTAAAGCGTGTGAAAAATATGCCAGTTAGGCCTTCAGTTAAAACATTGCGCCACAGAAGCGATGGCAAATACGGCCTTTAAATGCGCTCTTATCGTTTTCATTAAACGTACTAAAGATTTCGCGACGGACGCGACTGGCGTGATTAGAGGATTACTGCAAGGAATTTGCAATGTATACTAAGAAAAAAATATGGCCGATTTGAATAGTTAATCAGATATGAAGTAGGTGCGTAGCACCGCTTATCCCAGTTATACCTTTCATACAATACGACACACATCGATTTACACTCTCTCCAATATGTTCCCTCAGCTCACGCAAGAAATGGCCAGCAGTCACAAACAGCGCCGACGGTTGTCTTTCCAAAACACACAACACACGACCCTAAGGCCCAAACATTCCGATCTCTCCCCTTGATCGGTTGCGCGAGGGCGGCGGTTTCAAAGGGACGCGTATGCCCAGGCGTCTTCCAGAGAAGATACCAACAGCAGCTCCCTCTGCCACGCATTCTCCCCAGCCAGTGTTTCACCGCGATTTATGGCCTCCGCGCCCTTTCCCTTCAAACCGAGAGACAGAGCAGTTAGTGCCGAACCCACAACTACTGCGCTTACACTGTGCTTTTTAACTGCTCTGGTTTGCCTCCTTCGCGGCACGGTCGAAGCGCGACTTTTCCGAGAATCCAAACGGACCGAACCGACGGCGTCGCCCGTTTTCATGTGTTCCTATACCACTTCCGAAAAGCGGCCGCCTGCTCGACCGTCATAAAAAACTCGCGTCGGCCGCCCCTTCGGAATCCCCCCGTGGCAGTGGACCCGCGGTGAAAACTTCGTTTCTGGGAGAGTCCCACAAACTTAACTGTCGACTTATGGGCCTCCGGCTTTCCGGTTCTGCCTTTGTAACCATTGTACTTCAGCACGTCGAGCACGGCGAACCTGCCGCAGTGCCAGATGGCCCGGCTTCATCCATTTCGACGCGAAGCAATCGCACACACGCTTGTGCAACGCTGCCCAGCGACGCCGGCACGTTCGCAACTGACACGCCCCTCTCACTGTCTTACTTCATGCGGTCGCTCCACCCCCTCAGTGTTAAGTCGCGTGATGCGGGCGTCGCCACTTTCCCTTCCTTCTCTTCAAGTTCATGGACGGATGGATGGACAGAGAGAGAGAGAGAGAGAGAGAGAGAGCGGCTTCTACTACAACTCTGCGACCGCTCCACCTCCTCAATGCTGATCCGCGAGACGCGCGCGTAGCCATCTTCTTTTTCTCCACTTCAAGTTCACGGAGAGAGTGAGCGGCTTCGGACAGACATCGGCGAAATCCTTGATTGCGGCTAGTAGTGCTACGCACTAAAAAACATATATCTTTATTGACTTCCTTTTTGTGTGTTATTCTTTAGTGACGCCACCCAGCACTTCCGCTGTTGCAGTTTTCAGGGAATGGCAATACGCCATTCGGACTCTTACGGAACCTTCGCGCACGCCGCCTGGGGAGCTGCTTTGACGGCGTCGGGACATTTCGCTTTGTGGCCCTTCTGTCCGCATTTCCAACACACGGATGAATTGTTGGCTGTGCGTTTGTGGCAGTTATGTGCATAAAGTATTGGCTGCAGAGGTAGCACCTCGGGGGTGACTTCATGCTAGTTTGTGCTGGTCGGAATTCGGATTTTCGAGGGTTTCCAGAAATAACAGTGTTGTTCAAATTTTCCCCTCCCTGGGCTTCTAAATACTGGTATGCGAGATCCATTATTTCGTCCAAAGTATTAGCTTTACTTGCGTTTAATTACTGTGACTGATTACAATAACAGCCGCTCAGATATTGTTCTTTAATTAGGCATTCGCGAAGTGCGCCATGCTCTATTTTTTAGAGTTCAATACAGCGGTCAAAATAGTGACTCAATCACGCAACATACTGTTTTGCCGTTTCGCGTCCATGGGTTTGCAATCCTTGACTTCTGATGAAACCCATCCGTAGTGAACCTAAATCTTTTAAGCAATGCAGCTTTCACATTATTATAGCTGGCTGCATCCTCAGGAGGGCGTCTTCTAAACACGCTTAGTGCTTCGCCGCCAAGGCATGTACTCAAAATTGTAACACATTCACTGTCTGTCCAATTTGTGTTGGTGAGGATCCTTTCGAAGCGCGAGAAGAATGCGTCGAAATCGTCTCTTCTCTCGTCGTATTTCGAAATCAACTTACTTGCGTCTATTCTCAAGCTACTATGTCCTTCACTGGGGCTGTGGACTTCAACTAAACCGTTGCTGGTCCCTGAAGTTTGGCGCTGAAGTTTCATAGTAAGCAATTACTTTTCCCGCTAAAATTCATCTGCTCTCTCTATTTCTTCTTCGGCTTCCTTTCGAGCCCTCTCCCGTTCTTTTTCTCCTCTCTCATTTTCATTTTCACTCTTTCCTCTTTTTCTTTCTGGCTAACCCATTTACGCAGTTCGGCACAGGACAACCCCAGCTGGGTGCCAGCCTCAATCAGCTCTTTCAGGTTCATATCAGAAGCGCGAACCGTTTGTGTGTACCCTAAAGTCTGCTTAGCAAGCCTAGCCTAACCCCTTCCGTGCGGCAACACCTCTCGATATCGCTCTGCTGCTACACAGTTTACGACCTCTTCGTAAACTCTTCCAACTCGTTCTCCATCCTCTGAGCTTTTTGCACTAAACGTCCTGTCGCGGACGCCAGAATAATTGTCACCCGTTATAATTAGAATAATAGGATGCACCCTTAATGGTGCGCACACTCCCAGACACCCTTAGAGTGAGTGGGGGTAGCAGTTCCGGTTACAGAGATGCCCTCGACTTGCGTGCCAAGCTCAGCCGGAATTCAACTACCTTGTAGTGACAGAAGGGGGTGGCCGTTTGGTGCCCAGCTTTCGCCGGTTCAAGCCAGAGTAAGGATCGGAGTCAGAGGTAGCAAACAAAACACACTTTATACACAGCAAGAGATGATACAGGGGAATACAGACAAACACTAAAATTCATAGATGAGAGGTTGACAGAAAACAACGCTAAGCATGCGACTAAAGAGACATTTAATAACACAGAGGCTTTACAACACAGAACACACGAGAGAGTCAACTAAACACCAAATTGTTCACCGGCACTGTTGCAGACCGGCGCGACCCCTCGAGAGTCACGATGTGGCCGCCATGCAAGACGAGTGCCTGGCTCCTCACAGTTGGGGTCGCAATCAGCATCATTTTGATGGTCACCATGTACATGAGCTATGTAGTAAACATGACCCATCTGGAGAAGGCGAGAGCGTCTCTCACATCAAAGCCGTCGTTTCCAGATCATGAAGGTTGGTGAAATGCTGATGTTTTATCGTTGCTGTTTTTGATTTCACTAACACGCAGAAAAAAAAAAACCTTAGCCAGGAATGATCTGCAGTACTGAATAGCTTACCTCTCCAAGAAAACACCCTGCCCACGTCTGTACGCAAGGTTTGGCTGACCAAAATTTTGCACTACACCTCGAAGATGTGCTGTCAAGACATTGGTGTAAATCTCGCCGCCAGCTTTCTTTTGTACTATCCGTAATTTTCGTTGCACAAGCAGCGGGGTGTTGCACAAGCAGCCAAAATTAGATGCTCCATTTAGAACAGTTTGATGTAGTGGCGGATTTCAGCATGGCTGCAGTGCAATGACCAGTGCCAGCCGCGGCAGGCGGCCTTCTTATTGACCACACTGGCAGCAACGGTATGCTCTCCAGCGGCAGCGGTGAGCATGGTACCGACAACCGACCTACAGAGTGACGCAAGCTACGAGCCACAGATCTGATAAAATTATTGAACCTTTATTTCGACGCAGCCCTGCCGAAACGTTCTTTCACGTGCGCCTCCCTGCAAAGAATTGTATAAATGGTTGTTTTTTATACTCTGTATTCGGCGCCCATAGGGGCAGATCCAACATTCCATCCGTGGCCCAACATTCTTCCGAGGCCGAACCGCTTCACGTTGACAAGTTATAGGTAGCCTGGTAGCGAAGGCTTCATAGTGTCCCATAAGTTTAAAACAAGACAGCCCATTGGCACCATAGCATCTCTGGATAACGGGGAGGGGGGAGGCAAGTTAGTCTTAAGATGTAAATGACACCACACCTACGCATGCTATTGAAGCGCAGCCCATCCACATTAACAGGCTTGTCGCCGGCATGTCGGTGGTGATCAGTGAGTATGGAAATCACTCTCGATTGTCTTTCTCCTCAGAGAGGGAAGTGGCATTTTTCTGGGCCCACCCGGCCGTATTCACAAGGCCGTCAATTTTAAGTGTGCCTTTTAGCTTTTACCAACCTTTGTCATACAGTTGTGCTCGAATCCTGCTGTTTGAACGCGGTTGACAAACAAACCAGTGTAACGGGCAAAGCAGACTGAACGGGTTGAAAGGAAACCTGCACCTCCAATGGCAGACGCTCATCATACTTACAAATTTTACGCAGTTACTACGCCACGGAACGGTGGAAAAAATGAACTGTAAAGCGCTGATGTAGCCGCACTATTCTGAATTATGTCGAAGAAGTGTGGTAAGAATGTACTCATGCTTTAATATATTGATCACGCAAATACATTTATATAGCATGGCAATAAATGTACAAAACGCCAGCACCGACCAAAATATCTATGTGACCAACGCGCTTTCATAAACAAGACCCTACGTGAGAAAATGGAGCGAGAAGCAATGTAGTGTGGCACCGGTGGCAGAGTCATCGATGTTGTATAATGTACCAGTCCTTCCATGCCGTGAGATTACCTTTATAAGCCTCGGGCGTTATCCCTGCAGCTTCGAGCTGTAACACTTATGTTTTTACTATATTTATTCAAAGCTTAGTGAAAAGTGTGCAAAGTGCCATTTGGAATATTTCAGCTTTTTGTTGTGCAATGTCCACGGAGCAAAGATGAATTCTTCATACCGCCACCTTGACCGCCGGTGCCCGAAATCGATCACTCTGCATTGAGCTGAACAAAACGTTACCGAGCTCCGCACGCGGCAATAAAAAAAAAAAACATTTTATTTCGTTGGTGCGTCATCGTCGGCACTAACATCAGAAAAAATATTTGAGCCGTTTCCTTCCATATTTTATCCCATGTATTTAGAAAGAGGTGAGTTTTTTCTGGATCCTCGGCCATGGAGGTGTTCATTTAAATGAAAATAATAATCCCATGCAATTAGAAAAAGGTGCGTTTTTTCTGGATCCCCGGTCATGGAGAGATTAATTTAAATGAGGTGGCCGATTTCATAGCAACATCGGCTCTTAATATTTTAGTGACACACCCCGTCCCTCAATTCAGCCTGTTTGGTATTCGCAGGTTTAAGCAGTTCCAGCACATATCAACCTGGCTATGTGATCCCTTACTATGTACCACCGGTTATCAACGTTTAGCGTGTGATTAGAACGTCCGGGCATCTAAAGCTAGGATATGCCATGTTGTAATGAAGCTGCGGTGCAAGATTCTCACAATGAACTTATATCTACGAAGATGTGGGTGGACACCATGAACCAATTCCACTCAAGTGGGGATAGTTGAATCTATACATTTCCTCCTGTCCTGCCAGAAGTTCGCATTACAGAGAAGTATTTCCCTGTAGGTACCTTTCTAAAGATTAGGTCACCCATGTTTCTACCAGTGTCACGGTCGTTTGGTGCTAGTGCAAAAGGATTTGCATTGGATACAGTATGCGGGATTCTCGATGATTATATAATTGCAACTAGCAGGCTGAATGGCTGTTTTAAATTCTTTAGAAATTATCTTTTCCCATTAAGATATTTGGTTAGTTATTTTATTTTGTATAATCTTCAGTCCCTTTTCATCAGTGCTTTTTTAAACCTTCCAGATTGCCACTAGTATTACCTTGTGAATATGGTAATGTAAATACCACTACGCATTGATCCCCCCGGGCTTGTATGTGCCATGCCTAAAAAGGACAAGAAGAAGAAGAAGATCGTCGGCACAGTTTTCGCAAATAGCACTGATGCATTATCAGCCATTTCCGAGAGCGTCAGACGATAATGCGGCCCCAAACGCCTCTTCTCATCTATGGCCAGCGAACCAAGGAGCCGGCCCACGCACTGCGCTGTCCCCATCTTCTCGTGGTAGCGGTCAATTCGCTCAGCCCAGGCGGGCCAGCTTCGGTGGTCCGTCGTATCCACCGCTGATGACGCCTACCCCTGCTGGTTTCCCATACCCTCAGCGGAGCAGCGGTGCTGTAGGTTTCCCGGCATATCCGGGCCTGTATGATCTAGCTCTGCTCAACGTACCGCAGCCCAGTCCTGGAGGGCCGTATCTGCTGTCGGTGCAACCTGCAGTGGGCTTCGGACAATATCTACGACCAACACTGCCGGCGCCTTCTAGTGCTGCCGGCCCTTTTCCTGTCCAAGCCGGAGCCATTCGAGTTGACCCAGAACAGGGCTTCTATTGCCCGCTCCCATTCACTACTCCGCTTCCACAGCCAGCCCTAGGTCCAGCTTCGGTAGTGCCCATGCCATATCACGCCGCTGAAGCTCTTGGTAAGGCCAAAGCTGTCTGCTGGGTTTACGCGCAAGTGATTATTCCTTTCCGCGCACAAGCTAGTCGGGACTATTCGGCAAGCAAATGCAGTTTTGAGTAACACTGTGGAAAAATAACGTCCCGGTAGGGTCTGATTAATTATGCATAGTGAGGATAAAAAGTTTCGCTTCGGAACCATGTCATGCACCTTAATAAAATCTAAAACAGCTAATATGTTTACCAATTTTAGAACCTTTTGCGTCTAAAGATGCTAATATAACGAAAGTTAGTTTATCGCAGTGTTTTTACGCGTTCTTAAGTATGAAAACGCAGAGCTAGTTTTGACAGTACTAGATGCAAATATGCTTCTAAATCACAAGAAATAAGCGTTCGACAGAAGCGAATGTAGTAATGTTATACACAGATATCTTTCATAAACTTTTAATAGTGTTAAGCGATACTTGCCTTATTTTCCCTAAGATAAGGCAAGTGTCGATTGAGTGTGATTTTTTTATGTGTTATATTTTAAAATTTAAGCCATATCGAGCACTTCTCCCTGCCAAATGTCTCTATTAAGCAGGAAAATCTACCCTTGTTAGCCAAAAGAAAGCATGAAATAAATACTTTGAAGAATCATATGCCCCGTTTAACATATAAGAAAATTTTTGAATGGTTACATGTTAACCGCAAAACATTTCTACCTTTTAAAGGGCTTTCTGCAACCGTCTCGTCGGAGTTAAGAGGGAGAACCTGTCCTTGATGGGAAAAGGAAATGTGTACAGCAAAGAACATTAAACATCGCAAGCTAAGCTTGAAGAATAAAAAAAAAAATTCGAAAGGGGCTTGCTCTTTGGATGAGAGAAAACATTTTTTGAAATTTTACTTCCTTAAAGCGCTCGCAACGCCACACATGGAAAACTACGGGAAGCGCTGGAGGGATTGATAACAAAGACTTGATTTCTAGAAATTAAAATAAAATACTCCCTAGAAACCGTCCTTATTCTTTAGGGAGAAGGTGAGAGTTTTAAAGCGTACTTTTTACTTTTTTGGTTGGGATAAATAATGGAGTTTTTGTTGTTTAAGCTGGCATAAAGCCTATGGAGAGCACCAAAAATAATATAACTTCAAGAAGTAATTTCTCACATTTTAAACATAATACCATGTTCGAAACATTTCTCATTTGTTGCGTAGGTCCTGCGGTTCTTAAAAGCATTTATTTTACATTTTTCGTTATGTCACCAAAAGCAGTGTTTTGCTTCTCAAAACTGACGTTTTTGCTTAAGGAGGGCTATTTTCCATTCTGTCCTCCAGATCATGTAACGTATATTTGACCAAATATATTTTTGTAGAGTTCTCTGATTTGTGAACTATTACTGCATGTTAAAAATTGCCTCCCTGCATTAGAGATTTTTAAAAAATAAGATTGAATAATGTTGCACGTTCTTCTGTGTGATATGATTTCGGGCTTTGAGCGAATTGCAAACAAGCATTTTCATTACTATTTCGGCGCTCCTTCGGAAATTCATTACGAACATAAAATTAATTGAGTAATTGAAATCACTTCTACAAAAAAAGTGTTCACTGCATTATCCAAAGAAAAGTGCCGTCAGGACGTCAAAATAATTTAAAAGAGGGAACACGGTAAGTGTAATCTTGTAGTGTAGAGTACTACATTTATATATTTTTTCTTGCAATGAAACACAAACGCTGGATAACTTCGCATATAAGTGGCAGGCTTGTGACCAGTTTTCATCACAGTTTACGGAATCTGGCGTCATCCTGTGTACAAGACGTCGCGACCAATATGTTCGTGTTCACGCATTATGGCCAATTAATAAGGTGCTTCAACCAGCAGGTTTTAGGCTATGCAGGAGTAAGTGTGGGTGCACTCAGCGATGTGCAACTTGCAGTTTTGTTTATTAATGTGGTGTTTTTGTTTGCCTGCTCTCAGGTGGTTGTGAAAAGATTCTTTGGCGCAACGAAATGTCTTTATGGTTCGCTCTGTGCATTTTCTTTTGGCAATGCAAGAAAACCCGCAGTCTAGTATTTACTCAATCCAAACCAACGTACCGAAAGCTGTACGAAACATAATGTTTGAAATAGGTTACAGTATATTAATGCAGCCTAGTTGGCCGATTTCATGTCTGCTTCATGCATTGCCAAAGCATAGACAGCAGCATGCATTAAACTGACGTTACGCAACTACAGTCTCCTTCGCAACAGTTCCGAGGCTCAATATATGAAATAGACTTATAGCACTGAAAGTGGATAGTTGGTCGCCATTTTCACCTCCTACAGGGACGACCAGAAGAGCAGCACTTCTGTTGTGTGGCGTCAATTATATGTACTTTTTATTTGGCGTTTCAGGTATTGTTTCGACTTCATGTTTCCCCTCTTTGTCTTTTGTTGTATCGTAACGCCCCGCTGCTATTAGCCAGTACAGTCATTTTGGAGATATAATTAGCAGTATTAGAGCACAGTCAAAAACACAGAGCTCCATCCTGCAAATCTCGCTCAAGTACCGATGTTAAGGTGCGCTCGCGAATCAGGGTCCCACATGTTTCCTATTCCATGAAATGACAACCAAAACGTATTCTGACAGGAATATTTGCCTGTACACCTAGCTTATTTTCATAAAGGCATTTACACTTGCTGTTACAAGATGCCTAGCTCTATTGTGTGAAATCTAGCTCTCCTTGTCTAAACCATAAGGTTTCCCTTTGTTTTCTATGCTGCTTTGGGTGCAGCTTCACATCTGCTTGTTTTAAAAGGTGATGAATCATTGAATACTATGAAAAATTAAAGGAGGGACCTATAACAAAGATGCTATTCGCTGAGAGGTTATCTTGAATTGTTTCTGCCGGTGCCCACAAGTGATTTCATTGTGGTGATGCGCTATGTAGTGATGCTGAAAGCATTATTTTGGCAGGACAGAATGCTGATATTGTGCGATCAGAACGACAAGAAATGTGACGTCGGAGTTGTATGCTTTCACTGCTCAAACGCGGGTGCACAATTTTATAACCAAGGCGCACAACGAACATTCCGCGACGAGAAGCTAAGTATCGCAGGTTAAGTTCGGATTTGCTTAAGGATATGCGAAGCGTTCTCGCAGATAAAATTCTAAAATCAAATGAATGCGCGTTCATCGGTTTTAACAGTTGAATCAGGTGATGTAATTGAGGGGATAAACGGGCGTACTTACTATAATAACTGCAGATATCAAGCGGGAACTGCAGATATGTCAGGCAGGCGGATGTGGGAGAAGAGCGTAGTGTATGTAATGGAAGGATGGACAGATTTTGTGCATTCGTAAGTTCAGTACAGCAGCAGATGTTTAGCTCAGAGAACCTAACAGGAAGTCAGAAAACACAGTTTATGTTTCTCATTCTTTTTACTACTTCCACATTTAGTCAACTGAAAGCGTGTGTTGACTCATGTCTAATGTGTTGAGCATTTTCTCAAACCTGTGTTATATAAAAACATCCGGCGCCTGCCGCCAATTTTTCTGTTTCCTCGTTTGCATCCACCGAAGTGTCACATGTAACATCAAGCATCCCCCCCCCCCCTCTTTCACACAAACCTAGCTCAAAAGGAAGCCCATATAAGATGACGCATGCAGGCCCGCACATTACGAAACCCAGCTCGACAGAATAAGATTTGGCCCCTCAATACCACACCGTGCTAGTCCTCTAATTTGTGTACCCTCTTTGTCCTCGTCCGTCGAGTCTCAATGTTTTAAGCAGCGCCCCACAATTGCATGTACAGGCCGTGAAGATACTTCACCATCCTCCAAATGATTTGGAACGGCCCCGAGCCACATAAAGCACAGGGGCTACAGAAACTCAGCCAACAGCTATTGAGATTCGAAGCTGCCTCAAGAAGAGCTCCCCATTCAGCACTTAAACATAAGCTGATGAATCAGGCCAGAAGTGTTGTATTCAAAAATGGTTTCCTGGACCTGTGGGAACTATCCGCGTAATTACTTTGTTTATTAAAGTCAATTCCTTCTCTCCTTCTTCCCTAGGTCCCGTGGTTCCAGAGTTCGAAGCATTCAACGGCCGAAGAGAAAGTGTCAGCCATGTGGAGAATACACGGTTGGACTGGCTCTTCTGTCTTGCACTGACCCTGGCCACGGTGTTGGTCATCCTAGTCGCAATCGTCTACTACTCATTGCGAATGTATCGTCAGCGACATGAACCAGTGACGGGACAAGTCTAATAGTGCGCGCCAACCGCAAAGTAAAATTGTCATTTCAACGTTCTCCAGATTACACGCACTTAAAAATATTCCTTTTCTTTAGCAATGCCAACGTGCAGCAAACCCTGCTGTTCCGCCTTCTTGAAAATCATCATGCCGCTACAATGACACGGTTGTCACCTTCATTCCAAATTGTTTATAAAGTATTCAGGCTTCGGAGGTGGGGCGCCCAGTAGCGTTGAGGATAAAAGCATGCGAAATGTTTATAATAAAAGCTGCGCTCAGAAGACAATGATGAATACAGGAAAACAGTAATAAATAATTGCATTTCACATAAACACGCATGCACTCTTTAGTCACCATGAGCGCGCACACAAATCAGTTCTGATGTCACTTTGATTTTTGCAGGATTGTTTGAAAATACACTTCAATTAGTCAGGACTGTAGGGGGCAGTGCGCCTACGACATTCCATCGTGAAGTTCCCGAATCGGGCCTGCTTGAACATGACAAAATTTATTACGTGTGGCTCTCAAGGTCGAGGCTCACAAAGAAAATTCGTTGGAGTACTTTTTCACTTGAATGCGATAAGGTTAAAGCATTTCCAGCGACTCTTTGGACTTATTTGCTTATTTTCTGTATTGCTTCCTTTTCTGCAGAGAGACTCCTATCTTCACGGCCAGCAGACATGACAATTTTAAAGGCCGAGTGGACAGTGACACCGTTGAGGGCAACCGCAGCTTTGCCGGTTGTGGCACACGCGCTGTAAGAGTTAACCCCAGAAATTTAACTGTCTCCGTAGCCAATCTTCTTACTCTTGCAGTACCTGTTCTCTGATCTCTGTTGCAGTATCGGTCTCTGTAGCACGCCGCAGCTTTTGCTTCTTATTCCAACGGGTAGCCCTTTCTTCAGGAGGCATCTCAACCCCGTGTGTGCCAAGCAGAAGTTGTTGTTTTTGTGGCAGTAGGAAGAAGGAAAAGAAAGTGCACGGGCCTGCTACTGGCTCTGTAGCTGGGCCACCTCCGCTGCCTCGTGCAGACAGAAGAGAAAATAGAGAAGAAAGAGGGAGAGAAAGACGCGCACCTCAACAACAGCCGTCATCCACAACCAAAACAGTGGCGGGTGCAATGGCGGCCTACAACAGATAAAAATTTGGTGGCAGACAAGCCCCCGCCGCAAGCGGCGGTGACCTACCTGTCCCAGAAGTTGTTGTTATGGCTGTAGGAAGAAGGAAAAGAAAATGCACGGGCCTGCCACTGGCTCTGTAGCTGAGCCACCTGATTTATTTTTTATTTATAGGAAGGGAAAGGCGCGGTAACTGTCTCACTTGATTTCTGTGGACACCGCAACCGCGCCGTAAGGGAAGGGAGGAAGATGGGAGTTAAAGTGGAAAGGGAGAAAGAGGAGCCGTAGTGGAGGGCTACGGAGTAATTTCGACCACCTGGGGATCTTTAACGTGCGCTGACATCGCACAGCACACGACGCCTCTCGTTTCGCCTCCATCGAAACGCAGCCGCCGAGGTCGGGTTCGAACCCGGGTACTCCGGCACAGTAGTCGGGCGTCTTACCACTGCACCACCCCGGCGGGGCGTAGCTGAGCCACCTCCGCTGCCTCGTGCAGACAGAAGAGAAAAGAGAGAATAATGAAAAGGAAGAGGGAAAGAAAGACGCGTGCCGCAACAACAGCCGTCAACCACCGAAGCGGTGGCGGGCCCATCTCTCCTCTGCTCTGACGTCACGCATCACGTGGTACTCCTTGGTAGCGACGCCGCGCTCGACGGCGCGAGATTCAGCCAGGTCTCTCCTCTGTCGTGACGTCACGCATCACGTGTTAGGTCATGAAAGGTCAATGGTGGCGACACCGCCGCGCTCGAGGAGCTGAGGCTCAGCTCTAGTAATATGCTTCGCATAAAAACTCTTTCGACGCATCTGCGCCGGTCTATCGGCTTTCTTCCTGCTGAATAATAATAATAATTGGTTAACAGGAAGGGAACGGCACATTATCTGTCACACTTGTATCTGTGGACACCAGAACCGCGCCGTAAGGGAGGGAGCAAGGGGGGGAGATAAAGTGGAAAGAGTGAAAGAGGAGCCGTAGTGGAGGGCTGTGGAGTAATTTCGACCACCTGGGGATCTTTAACGTGCGCTGACATCGCACAGCACACGGACGCCTCTTCCTGCTGCGCGCCGCTCATTTGTCGGACACTTGAGACGCCGTTTGCAACGCCGTCCAAACAAAGCGCGGATTTCGCTGACGCAGTGTTCTGATTCTTCATGTACCCTCCCTCTCTTTTTTTTCGTCTCTGATGTGGCTGCGTTTTGATGGAGACGAGCCCCGCCGGGGTGGTGCAGTGGTAAGACGCCCGGCTACTGTGCCGGAGTACCTGGGTTCGAACCCGACCTCGACGGCTGCGTTTCGACGGAGGCGAAACAAAGAGGCGTCCGTGTGCTCTGCGATGTCTGCGCACGTTAAAGATCCCCAGGCGGTCGAAATTACTCCCTAGCCTTCCACTACGGTTCCTCTTTCTCTTTCCACTTTCATTCCCACCTTCCTCCCTTCCCTTACGGCGCGGTTGCGGTGTCCACAGGAAACAAGTGAGACAGTTACCTCGCCTTTCCCTTCCTATAAATAAATCAGTTTTTTTTTGCGAAACAAAACGAAGAGGCGTCCGTGTGCTGTGCGAAGTCAGCGTTGTTGTTGTTGTTGTTGTGGCTGTAGGAAGAAGGAAAAGAAAATGCACGGGTCTGCTACTGGCTCTGTAGCTCAGCCACCTCCGCCGCCTCGTGCAGACAGAAGAGAAGACAGAAGAAAAGGAAGAGGCAAGAACGTTCGCTGACATAGTAAATAATTAGTAATTGTTCATTGATTGCCATATCGCCATACAAGGCACGCATTCCCGGATACTGCGGAGGTGCTTTGTGATTGGTCGAGACCTCTATGACGTCATCCCGCCTCGGTCAAACAGAACTGCTTCAAAAGCGGGACACATTTTGTCCACGACAGCATGAGCTCTGGTGGCTAGCCACCATAGCATGACCCATTAAAGGCTCTGTTGTTGTAGCTCTAGGAAGAAAAAAAAATGCACGGACGGATACAGGCTCTGTAGCTTAGCCACCTCCACTGCCTCGTGCGGACAGAAGAGAAGGGAGACCTCAAAATGGACTCCCCTGATGGGGCTAGGACAGGTAGGTCACCGCCGCTGCAGCGGAGGCTAGCCTGCCATCATATTTTTATGTGTTGTAGACCATCATTGCATGCGCCTGTTGGACGAAGGCTGTTGTTGCGGCGCGTGTCTTTCTCTCCCTCTTCCTTTTCTTTCTTCTATTTTCTCTTCTGTCTGCACGAGGCAGCGGAGGTGGCTCAGCTACAGATCCAGTAGCATATCAAGCCCGTGCATTTTCTTTTCCTTTTCCTACAGCCACAACAACGGAGAGAAGAGAAATAGAAGAAAGAAAAAGAATGGGCAGATAAACAGAAAAAAATTTGAAAATATAAAATTTTTAGAACAGATAAAAATTTGGTAGCAGGCAGTCTCCGCCGCAAGCGGCGGTGACCTACCTGTGCCAGCCCCATTAGGACCAGGTTCAGCCACTCTCCATCCCCACAGCTATAGTGAACTAGAATAGTATTCTAGTTCACTATACCCACAGCACATTAAAGGCTTTCGTCTTAAAAGGTGTCCGCGCGAACGGCGCACCTGATTTATCGATCGAGAAATGACATCACCCCATCATAATTCGAAGCGACCAACCAGAACTCTTTATCTTTCTAGCATTCCTGCCATCTGCAATCCCCCACTTGAACGTGGGCGCGCCAAGGAACGCCACGCAATAGGAGGGATGGTGAACTGTCCGAAGACGCCACTTGTCGGAGTGTGTGTGACAGATGCTGCGCCTTTACTCCAGAAGTCTTTTGTCTATCGTACCTGCCATCTGCAATCCTACACTTGAAATCATGCCAAGGAACGCCACGCGACAGCCGCCGCAAAAGCGGGACACACTTTGTCTACGACAGTATGAGCCACTAAAGGCTTTCGCTTTAATATATAATTGGCTCACAGGAAGGTAAAAGCGCTGTATCATTCCCACTTGTTTATGTGGACACCTGAACAGCGCCGTTAGGAAAGGGAGGAAGGTGGGAGATAAAGTGGAAAAAAAGAGAAGCCGTAGGGGGGGCTACGGAGTAATTTTGACCACCTGGGGATCTTTAACGTGCGTTGACATCGCAACGACGGCACTTCGTTCCGCCTCCATCGAAACCGCGATGATTGAAACCCAGCCGCCGCGGCCGGGCTCGAACCTGCGTACTCCGGCAGAGTAGCTTGGCGTCCTACTACTGCCCTACCTCGGCCGGGCACGCCAGTGTTCACCATGCCCGTTTGCAAAATGTGCTTACAAAGGAATATAGAGGAATGATTGGGTACATGCAGACATACAAAAACTCACATTACTCCCAGACCAAAGTGCTATACAAACCACTATAGGGTACATATCATAAACGGAATAACATGATTTCCGAGAAAAAGGAAAGCAATAAAATTTTGCGTCTTGTTTGCCTCCAGAAAGCACGGAAGCTGCTATAATAAACTGAACATGATTCCCCAGAGAGGGAAAACAATAAAAGGTCTACACCCAGCAAGAAAGACGAAAAGAACGGAAGGTACATTGCAGCACGCTTGCAACATGCTTTATATGAAGTGAAACAACACACACAGATGTTAAAAACTGAAAACGCAAAACGTGTAATTTTTTCAAAAAGCACTAAAACATATTATTACGAAATGTCTACGTTATGTTTTGTTCCTCACAGCGCGCATGGTTGTTATTTCAGCTGCTTGCGCTGAATTCTGATCTACTTTCTAAGTAGGAAAGTCTGAGAGACCCTGCTACGAAGCAACCTCCCTGCTGACCAGCAAAGAGCCGTCCGCCTGGCGGCTGCGACCGCGAATAAGCAACGTATAACAGCCAGTCCTTAGTCGCGGAGGTTCCAGCCCCCGTTCTTCAGCAGCGAGGAGTAGGGGGCCTCCTACATCTGTAAATAATAAAGTTTTAATTATACAAACAACACCATATTAACCCTATTTTTGCTCTTTGAAGTACTTCTTTTGACACATTTTTTTCATATATGATTATTTTCACAGACTGGAGCTGGTTAAATACCTGTTTTTAAACTTTTTAACTTCCTCCCGTTTGGGCACGTAAAGGACGCCCTTTCCCGTTCGTTGTCGTTCAAATATTTCAAATTTGTCACCGCCAGAGCCTACATCACCGGACGTCAAGTACCACGAGACCCACGAGACTTCGACATTACCCGGAACTACTATTTTCACATCCAAAAAATTCCGCGAGTAATTAATGATCACTTTACCGATCCCATCTTCGTTCTCCGTGGTATACACCGGGCTTGTCTGCCCTACTACACTTTTTGTGCTCTCTGTGGAGCCTTGGTTGCTACAATTCCGGGATTAAAAATAAATACATGGCTTTCCTCACCCAAGCCTTGGTGAGGTGAGGATAGCAGCATAAGATGATGATATCACCGTTTTTATTAATTTTCTTTAAATGGTTCTGAGCATTATTATTTAAATTGTTCGCAGGAAAGGAAAGGTGCAGTATCTCACATTTGTTTCTGTGGTCACCTGACCCGCGCCCTGAGGGAAGAAAGGAAGATGGGAGTGAAAGTGGAAAGAGAGAAAGAGGAGCCATATTTGAGGGCTCCAGGGTAATTTCAACTACCTGGGAATTATTAACGTGCGCTGACATCGCACAGCACACGGACGCCTCTTCGTTTCGTCCCGGGACGGAGGATGGCTGGTACTGGCCCTGATGGGGCTGGGATATGCAGGTCTCTGCCAATTGCGGTAGGGGCTAGCCTGACACAGAATTTTATCTATTGTAGGTCGTCATTTCACCCGCCACCGCTTCAGTGGTGGACGACGGCTGTTGCGGCGAAGGTCTATCTCTCCCTCTTTTATTGCGAAAGCAATACTATGCCTGGTTTCAAGCCTTCAGCGGAGCGTGGTCCGGTGGTGACGCTTTACACCACGTAACTACTGACGTCATACCACCGCAAGAGCTGGGCTAGCAAGTCGGCTCTTCATTGCAATCGCCACTGCTGCGGTGGTGGACGATGGCTGTTGCTGAGCGTGTCTTTATCTCCCTTTTCTTTTTCTTTCTTTTCTATTTTCTCTTCTGTCCGCACAAGGCAGCGGAGGTGGCTCAGCTACAGAGCCAGCTCTGTAGCTGAGCTACAGAACTCAGCTACAGAGCCGTGCAATTTCCTGTCCTTCTTCCTACAGCCACAACAATACCTTCACCATGGCATGGCTTGTAGCCACGCCGGGCGTTTCGCGCTTCTCCCACTAGGTGAGCTGTAGTCTAACAGGTGGTGTGAGGTCATAAGCGAGGTGAAGATGGGCTACCAAGTCGGCTCTTCAGCGTAGCGTGGCTCGAAGCCACGTCGGGCATTTCGAGGTGGTGGTAACAACTTTTATTGTCGCAAAATGAAAGGAATTATTTCGGGCTGGGGCGAGTCTAGGGTGGCCTCCAGTCGGGAGCGACCTCGAGCTCGCGTGACGAGGGCCAGTTGAGTAGTTTTTCTTGGGCTGGCCGACAGCTTGTCCCATTCCTCCGCTGAGGGAGCTGGCAAGAGTGTATTTGGAGGAGGATCGCTGGCGCATTTCCACAGTATATGGTCATGAGTGGCCTGCGTCCCGTCTCCGCAGTGCCGCCGTGTAGGGTTGAATTCTCCGTTCGTAATTAACGATAATCGGTAGGGGCTAAGAATGGGCTTTGTTTGTAGGCGTCTGAGTGTCGTGGCTTGCGCCCGGTCGAGGTCGGGGTGAGGGGCGGGGTACGTGCATCTTAGCTCACGATAAAAGTTTGTTATCTCCGCGCATGGGCGCGGCGCCTCGACAGGCGCGTCAGATCCCGATAGATCTCTCGTCTCCCGGTTGGTTAAGCCTCGGGCTAGACGGTCGACCCCTTCGTTTCTGGAGTTACCAGCGTGAGCCGGAACCCATACGAGATTGATGTTGTGACTGAGAGATCGGTTGCGCAGAATTCGCGCCGCAAGTGCGCTTACAGAATTTTTGACGAAATTTTAAATTAATTAAATTATATTGGTTCACAGGAAGGGAAAGGCGCAGTAACTGTCACACTTGCTCTGTGGACACCCGAACCGCGCCGTAAGGGAAGGGAGGAAGGTGGGAATGAAAGTGGAAAGAGAGAAAGAGGAGCCGTAGTGGAGGGCTACGGAGTAATTTCGACCACCTGGGGATCTTTAACGTGCGCTGACATCGCACAGCACACAGACGCCACTTCGTTTCGCCTCCATGGAAACGCAGCCGCCGAGGCCGGGATTCGGAGACACCATAATGTTGTTGTTGTGGCTCCGGTACACTCCGGCACAGTAGTCGGGCGTCTTACCACTGCACCACCCCGGCGGGGCATTGACGAAATTTTGAACGGCGCTTTTTGAGTCGCTTAGAATAGTTTGAACGGCGTTTTTTGAGTCGCTTAGAATAGTTTTGGTGCGGGGATCCGTGATGGCCAGTGCGATAGCTACTTCCTCTGCCTCGCATATGGAGCTAGCATGAAATGTTATGGCGTTAATGAAGGTTGACTTTGGAGTGGCGATACATGCCACGTATGCTCCGTTTTTGATGTGTTGAGCTGCATCCACGTACACTGCTTGTGGATCGCCCTCGTACTGTTTCTCAAGGGTCTGTGCCCTTGTCTTCCTGCAGGCATCATGTCTGCCTGGTAGCATGTTTTTGGCTAATGGTTTAACAACTAGTCTACTAGTTACGTCAGCCCCACTAAGTGCCCTGTGGTCTAACAGGTGGTAGGTTGCCTAGATGCACGCGCCCCGCTCCGCTGCTCCGAGGGTGCGAGGGCGCACGCATCTAGGCATCCTAACAGATGGTGTCGTCTTCCATTGGTGAACTGCGGTGGGTGAACTGCGCTGGGGCAGTTCTTGGCTCTACTGGTCTGGGACGATAGGTCATCACAGCTTGCGACGGCGGCTAGCCAGGCACCGCATTTTTTTGCGGTTGTAGGCCGTCATTGCACCCGCCACTGCATCGGTGGTGGACGACAGCTTTTGTTGCGGCGCGCGTCTTTCACTCGCTCTTCTTTTTTTTCTTATTTATTTTCTCTTCTGTCCGCATGAGGCAGCGGAGGTGGCTCAGGTACAGAGCGAGCAGCAGGCCCGTGCAATTTCTTTTCCTTCTTCCTACAGCCACAATGACAACAACGCTCACATCGCACACGTTAAAGATCCCCAGGTGGTCGAAATTACTCCGTATAACAATTTATGTACAGAGAAGGGAAGGCGAAGAAGCTGTGGCAGATCCTGAATGCCCGCTTAGTTCTCTTGAAATAGTGCATTCTCCCTAAAGTTAGGAGCGCGGCACTAGCAGATGACATGACAATGTACTCACGTTCGGCAGGAGCGGCCAACTCGAATCTCTACTCTAACATGGGAGGGTAACATCAGAATCAGCTGGCCAGCTAAGGTTTTTCCATTTACGTCACCCCTAAGCCACGCAGGGACGTTCCTTCGGGTTGGCTAGAGTGGAGCTTTATATGCGGGTAGGTAGCCTACACTATCCTGGCATACCCAAAAGAGCGACACTTAAGTGTGCGCCGTACATTTGTGCACTTGTGTTGACATGTTGGCTTAGCGAGGGGGTGAAAATATAAGCTCTGAAGAGGATTCGACATCCCAACGGAGCAGCAGCGCGTATGTGTACTGTGATTTGCGCATAGTGATTTGCGCATACTGCCTCGATTTTCAAGAGGCAAAATTAAGGAGAGATGGATCTTTCTTTTTTTAGAGATGATGTGGGAAGTGATGAAAAATCCAGACATAACGCAGTCCTATAGTGTGTTCCTTACTGATACGTAAGCGGAGGGGAAAAGGCAAGCGCACTCAACTTTCGGCTGCCCCTGCAACGACGCGCTTTGTCTTTGAATCCTGTCAATAACCCTTACCGGCCATTGGCTATCTTCCCCTCGTGTATACATATACTGCCTATGCCTGTGAAATATTTTTGACTTTAACTACGATATCATTACCTTCCATTTGTTTCCTGGCCGACTCTGTACCCTTCCTGTCTCCTAGCCTATAACTGCCGTATTTCACATCGTAGCTCTCTGCACTTCTTCATGAAATGATTGCCCTTGGTATTTTTTCTTTTCAGGCTGATTTTACTGTGGGCTTCTGGCGTCTCAGCAAAATAGAAAGTCTATAATTGCCTACAGCATTTAGTCGAACTAAATCCGAGGGAGATTCGGGGCATGTACTCCAAACTGAGCCAAGTTAATTTGTACATTGAATGTGTGGTGTAGTTGTAAGTCATGATCACTGTTGTATGCATATTTACTAATCAGTGCAAATGTTTAGTATATAAAATATTGAAGTCGAGATTACTCGGAGTGTTAAAAGACAACTCGGCATCATCGGAACTTCCTGTTTTGTGATATTGATAGTTTGTTACACGTGTGCTTGGTCGCGGATTGTTTGACTTTGAGACTTGATGCCAGTTACGGGAGGAAGAATGTTTCGTGTATAAGGAGCTTTATTTTAGTCAAAGGTATGGTCCTAAACTGAACTCATTATACCACTAAACTGGTTTATTTGTTTATGAACATGAATTACATGCACATGAAAGGCAGTTCTTGATATTGACCTCGCAACAGATGGCACGTACCCACACCACACTACAGGATCATCCAACACTCAGAAAGCAGATAGAGCTACTGTTCTGTGCATCAGCTGTCGAAATAAAAAGAACAAGAAAAGAGGAACGTGAAACAAAAAAGACAGAACGTGGAAGAAAACAAATGAGGCATGCGGGACAGCAGCAGTAACCTGGCAGCTGTAGACATGGCTTCAAACTCTCGAAAGAGAGAGAGAAAAAGAGAGAAAGTGTTATTGTGCACTGGCGTGGGCTGCAAGCCCGGGCCAGGCAAGGTCTCAATTCACTAGATGTGTGACAGTCCATGTCGCTGCAGTGCATCCGCGGTCCGCGTAATGGCGGTTAACTTTCGATGGCCGTCGCGCGCAGTAAGGCCTCTTATTCCTTTCAGGTGGAGAGATCAGAGCCCTGCGGGAGAGGCTCAGCCGGGCACTCCATCAGGATATGTGATATTGTAGAGTCGGGATGTAAGCACAAGGCACAAGATTGGGTGAAGCAACCTGGGTACATGCGGTATTGTAGGTAGGACGTGGGAAGGGTTCGATCCTGCAGGCGGCGCAATAAGATTTGGTGGTGGATAGTGAGGGATAGGTGGGGGGGATGTACACTCTTTATTTAATAGATGAATCCAATTATTTTATGGTCGCGATGCCGCATCGAGCATCTCAATGTGCAATTGCTGTAAATTGGTTTGGCATGTAGTATGTCATACAGGTATTCACCTCCTTGCCTATCAGCGCGTTTATTATGTGGGGATTATCTAAATATAGAATCACCAATATGGTACGTAGGTCACTTTGTTTGCAGAATGAAATTTCATGTTCTCCACTGGAGTTGTTCATCTGCGTTTATGCATCGTCTGATTGTAAACAACATGGAGCTATCTGGAAATGTTTAGATTCTCCCGATATGATGCACGGACAAAGAAGGAAAGAAGAAGAAGCTGCCGTCATTGTAGCAGCCACCACGTTCAGCATTGAAAATTTACTGTTCGCCTCCGAATTTAACCGAGATGTTCCAGCAACACTCCAAGCTGCTCGCCAGAACGTACAGAAGAACGCTGCCAGGGTAACATCCTTCCTGCAACCGACACGAGAAATTCTGCAGTACATCGTGCCGACACCCTTGATCACCACGTTCGAAAAGGTCAGTCAGTGACCCTGTGGTGAGAATTCAGCCGGTCCGAGACATGCCCGATACCAGTTTGAGCGAGACGACTGCACCACGTGTCTTCATGAACGCAAATGCCGACGAAACATTTCGCCAGCCTGCAGTAGGCATCCGAGGCGGGGCTAAGAGGGCGCCACCTGTTACCAGCGGACACTTCAAGGACAATGATCGGTATAAAGTAATTATACCTGACTTTGGTCGAAAGCAAGCTGGCTTTCAAGAAGCCGCCAGTTTTTCTATCGAGACTTCCGAGGCCACCAGAGAATCAACCAGTCCTCAAGAAACCAATGATCCACCGATCATGGCAAGTGTCTTTGCAGACGTCACTACAGGAAATGTTTCGCCGATGCTTACTTCCAACTACACGCCTCCAAGAGATGTGGGCACCTCGAAGTTGAGTCTCAGCGATGTACTAAAGAGCAACAGTCCTAACAACATTCACTTTAAAAGTGACGTGCCACCAGCGCAACCAGAGAGGAATTCGAAAAACCGGTTCAGGTCCATGTGCGATACAAAGCTCGCCAGTAAGGATACGACGCCTTCAGAAAAACCGACGAACTTTACCTGCCTCCTCACAGTTGTGGTGGCAGTCAGCGTAATTTTGATGGTAGCCATATTCATTAGCTATGTAGTAAACATGGCCCGTCTGGAGAAGGCGAGAGCCGCTCTGACATCAAAACCGTCGTTTCCAGCTCATGAAGTTTGGTGAAATGCTGATGTTTTATCGTTGCTGTTCTTCATCCAACTAACACGCAGAAAAGAAATAATCTTAGAGATGCTCGAAGCGGAATGTTCTTCGTGGATTGTGCGTTGTAATCGAACCCATTATAGAGTGTTTATTCTCGCTCGCAGCTACAACCTAAATGTGACTACACTGCTAGTAAAATGGATGTGAGGGATACTTGTTGCTGCATTTGGTTTATGCTGATCCTGTTTTAGCAGGAACATTTTCTGTACTCTTGACGTTGATAAAAATAAAATAACCAGTTTGAGTAAGTCAAATTACAAATTATATGCCAAATTGTGCTAACAGTTAACTTTAAACGGACCATCTACTGACTTTTCAAAACTTCTTTTATCGCTTCATTGTTGAGCTCCACCGCAAAATTAAAGTATATCCGGATACGGAGCTGAAAAACATCATAAGGCCGTTTAAAACCTAATGTTTATATAGTTTAGTCCCCTTTACACAGTAGTTTCCGTCTGCAAACACTATTACATTGTGGACACGATTAGCAACTCTAGCGAAGGCTTCATACACTCCCATACGTATAAAAAAAGACAGCCCATTGGCAGCATAGCATCCCTGGATAATGTGTGGGGGGGGGGGGGGGGGGACAAGTTTGACTTAATGTTATGAATGACAACCCACCTATGTATGCTATTGAGCGCAAGTTATAAAGTGTCATTTTTCCGGGTCCACCCTGCTGCATTTACGAAATTGTCCTTTTGAAGGAAGCCTTTCAGCGTTTGCCAACCTTTGTCATACAGCTGTGCTCGAATCCTTCTGTTTGAACGCGTTGACAAACAAACCAGTGTAACGTACAGAAAAGACAGAGCAGGCAGTAAAAGAAAACCTGCACCTCTTCCAATGGGAGTGGCCCAGCAAACTTGTTACAAAATTTGCGCAGATACTACGTCGCGGAACTATGCAAGGAATGAATTTAACGCTGACGTAACCACAGTATTCTGAATAGTGTCGAACAAGTGTGGCAAGAATGTACTAGTGGTTTAATATGTCGATCAATCAAATATGATTATATAGCATGGCAACATAGTGTACAACAATGCCAACACCGACAAAAATATCTTAGTGACCAACGCGCTTTCATAAACAAGACCTGACGTGAGAAAGTCGAGGGGGACGCAATATAGTATGACACCGGCGGCAGAGTCCTCAATTTTGCATAGTTTACTAGTGCTTCGCATTCCGTGAGTACACCTTCATAAGCCTCGGGTGTTATCCCTGGAGTTGCGAGCTGTTAGATTTTCAGTATAGTTGTTCGAAGTTTAGTGAAAAATGTGCAATTTGCAATTTGGCATATTTGTGCTTTGTTTATCACTCACCGCTGAGCAGAGATGAATTCTTCATATCGCCACCTTGACCGCCGTGGCCTGAAATTGATCACTCAGCATTCGGCTGAACAATACGTTATCGAGCTGCGCACGCGCCAATCGACGAAACACTAGAAGCAGAAGGGTCAGTTGGTGCAACATCGTCGGCACAAACGTCAGAAAAATATTATTTGAGCCGTTTCCTTTCCTTTTATTTTTCTATCCCATGCAGTTAGAAAGAGGTGCGTTTTGTCTGGATCTCGCACAATTTCCAGGTTACAGCGCATATCAGCCGGGCTGCGTACTCCTTTACTAAATACCACCGATAAGAAAAATTTTACATATGATTCGTACGTCCGCACATGTAAAAATAGTATTTACGAGGTTTCAATGATGCTGCTGCGTTGCCTTAGTCCCACATTGAACTTATATCAATGCGGATATGCGTGGACAGCAACAAACCTATGTAACTCATGCGGGGAAGTTGATTCTATGAACACTTCCTCCTCTTCTACCACAACTTCTCACTTCAGAGAGAGACTCCAGGAAAGACTCTCTCCAGGTAAGCCCCTGCCCCCTCCCCCCCCCCCCCTCCGTCTATACCGGTGTTAGCACCGTTTGGAGCGAGTGGCAAAGGATCTGCATTGCCTGCTATATGCGGGACGTTTGATAATTATGTAATTGCAACAGGCATGTTGAATTGCTGTTTTAAATTTTTTTCAGCATCTCTTCCATAAAGTATACTTTTCGTTATTTTATTTTGAATTCTCTTCCCTCGCGTTTCATGAATACATTTTTCAAAATTCCAGACTGCCACTAGCATTTTCTCGTAATTAAATGTGGATACTTTCATGTATTTACCACTACACACTGGCCAATCACCCCATGGTGGTATGGGCGATGATTAAAAAGGATAAGAAGAAGAAGAAGATCATCGGCACGGTTTTTGCAAATAGCACTGATGGATTACCAGCTAATTCCGAGAGCGTCAGACGATAATGCGGCCCCAAGCGCCTCTTCTCATCCATGGCCAGTGAACCAAGGAGCTGGACCAAGCACTGCGCTGCCCCCATCTTCTCGTGCCAGCGGTCAATTCGCCCAGCCCAGGCGGGCCAGCATCGCTGGGGCGTCGTATCCACCGCTTATGACGCCTACCCCTTCTGGTGGCCCTTATCCTCAGCCGGGCAGCGGTCCCGTAGGTTTCCCGGCATATCCGGGCCTGTATGATCCAGCTCTGCTCAACGTACCGCTGCCCAGTCCTGGAGGGCCGTATCCGCTGTCGGTGCAACCTGCAGGCGGCTTCGGTCAATATCTCCAACCAGCACCGCCGGCACCTTCTAGTGCTGGCGGCCCTTTTCCTGTTCACGCCGGAGTCATTCGAGTTGACCCTGAACAGGGTTTCTATTGCCCGCTCCCATTCACTACTCCGCTTCCACAGCCAGCCCTAGGTCCAGCTTCGGTAGTTCCCGTGCCATATCACGCCGCGGAAGCTATTGGTAAGGGCAAAGCATTCGCTGAGTTTACGCGCACGCAATTATTCCTTTCCGCGTACAAGATAGTCGGAGCTATTCGGCAAGCAAAGGAAGTTTTGAGTAACACTGCGGAAAAATAACGTCCCGGCAGGGTGTAATTAAATATGTACCCAGCTGAGGATAAAAAGTTTCGCTTCGGAATCATGTCATGCACCTTAACAAAATCTGAAACGGCTAATATATTTACCACCTTCAGAATATTTTGCGCCGTAAGACTATAATATAACAAAAGGTTTGTTTATCGCAGTCTTTTTATGCGGTATGAAGTATAAAAACGCAGAGCTAATTTTAATAGTATTAGATGCAAAGTTCGATTCTAAATCACAAGAAATAAGCGTTTGCCAGAAAAGAATGGAGTAATGTTATACACACACATCTTCCGTAAACTTTTAACAGTGTTCAGCGACACTTGTCGACAGATGGTAATTTTGTTAAGTGAGGTTATGTTTTAAAATTTAAGTCATTCCGAGCTGTTCTCCTCGCCACATGTCTCTATTGAGCAGAAAAAATCTGCCCATGAAAGCTAAAGAAAAAAGGTGAAATAAATACTTTGAAGAATCATATGCCCTTTGAACAGATTAGGAAATTAATGAATGGTTAATGTTAACCGCAAAGACTTCTTGCGTTTTCAAGCGCTCCGTGCAGCCATCTCGTCGGAATTAATAAGAAAAGCCTGTCCTTGCTGGCAAAAGGAAATCTGTTCAACATTGACCGTTAAAAACCGCAGGCTGAGCTTAAACAATAAAAGTTTCGAAAGGGGCTTGCTTTTTGGATGGGAGAAAACATTTTTTTGAAATTTTAGTTCCTTGAAGCGCTTTCGTTGCCACGCGTGGGAAACTGCGGGAAGCGCTCGAAGGGATTGAAAACAAAAACTTTATTTCTAGAAATATAAAATGAAATAATCCCTAGAAACTTTCCTTATTTTTTAGGAAGGAGGTAAGAGTTCTAAAGCATACTTCTTATTTTCTTGGTTGGAAAAAAAAGTAGAGTTTTTGTTGTTTAAACTGGCATGTCCCTATGGAGAGCGCCAAAACAATATAATTTGAAGAATTATTATCTTGCATTTTAAAATAATGCCACGTTCTAAACATTCCTTATTTGTTGCGTAGGTCCTAACATTCTTAAAAGCATTTTACAATTTTCGTTTTGTCATCAAGAGCAGTGTTTTGCTTCCAATCCCCGGCGGAGTGGCGCAGTGGTTACGGCGCTCTACTACTGTTACCAAGGACGCGGATTCGAATCCCGGCCTCGTCGGCCGCTTTTCGATGGAGGCGGAAAGCAAGGCGCCCGTGTACTGTGCGATGTCAGTGTACGTTAAAGAACCCCAGGTGGTCGATATTTCCGGAGTCCTCCACTACGGCGTCTCTCATAGCCTGGGTTACTTTGGGACATTAAACCCCGCAAACCAAACCAGACCATCGAAACCGACGTTTTTCGTTTGGAATATAATATTTTCAATTTTTTCCTCCAGATAATGTGGCGTAAATTTGACCGAATATATGTTTGTACTGTTCTCTGATTTGTCGATTGTTACCGGATGTTAAAAATTGCCTTCCTGCATTAGAGATTTCAAAAATATAAGATTGAATAATCCTGCACTGTTTTCTGTGAAATAATTTTGTTCTTCGAGTGAATTGCAAATAAGCATTTTTATTACTATTCCGGCGCTCCTTTGGTCATTATTTACGAACATAAAACTAATATAGCAAATGAAATCACTTCTACAAAAAGTGTGTTCACTGAATTATCCTAAGAAAAGTGCAGTCAGGACGTGAAAATAATTTAAAAGAGAGAACGCGGTAACTGTGATCTTGTAGTGTACAGTACTATATTTAAAGATTTTTTTCTTGAAATGAAATACAAACGCTGGACCACTTCGCATATAAGTGGTAGGTTTGTGACTAGTTTTCATCACCGTTTGCGGAATCTGGCGTCCTCTGGTGTGCAAGACGTCGTTACCAATATGTCTGTGTTCACGCATTAGTCTATAATATGGTGTTTCAACCTGCAGGTTTTGGGTTATGCAGGATTAAGTGTGGATGCACTGAGCGATGTGTCACTCGCAGTTTTGTTTATTCATGTGGGTTTTTTTTTCTTGCGTTCTCTCAGGCGCTTGTGAAAATATTCTTTGTGCATTTTGTTTTCGGCAGCGCAAGAAAACGCGCAGTATAGTACTTACGTAATCCAAACCAACGTGCCGAAGACTGTACAAAACATCCTGTTTGAAATAGGTTACACTATATTAATGCAGCCCAGTTGGCCCATTTAATGTCTGCACCAAGCAATGCCGAAGCATACACAGCTGCATGCATTAAACTGACATTACGCAACACAGTCTGCTTCGAAACAGTTCCGAGGCTCAATATATGAAATAGATCAATAGCACTGCAGATGGCTATTTGGTCGCCATTTTCACCTGCTACACGGACGACCAGAACAGCAGCGCTTGTGTTGTGTGACATCCGTTATATGTCGTCTATTGTTTTGCGTTTCAGGTGTTCGTATAGACTTCATTATTCCCCTGTTTGGTTTTTATTGTTTCGTAACGCCCCGCTGCTATTCGCCAATACAGTCATTCTCGAGATAGAGTTAGCAATATTAGAGCACAGTCGAAAACATAAAGCTCCATTCTTCCAATCTCACTCATGTGCCGATATTAAAGTGCGCACAAGAATCAGAGTCCCAGGTGCTTCCTATTCCATGCAGTGACAGCCAATACGCATTCTGACAGGTATATTTGCCTGTACACCTACCTTGTTTCCATAAAGGCATTTACGCTTGCTGTTACAAGATGCCTTGCTCTATTGGGCGATAGGTAGCTCTCCTCGTCTAATCCATAAGGTTCTACCCTTCGTTTTTGACGCTGCTTTGAGTGGAGCTTTACATCTTCTGCTTGTTTTTGCAGTCGAAATTGCTTAATCTTGTTTAAGGCCGAGCAGCAGAAACAGGATAACCGCAAGAGAAAGAAGAGAAAAAGAAAAAGCTTATGTATGACGCAATACGTTGAAGGCCTAAATGATTGGGCTATAACAAAGGTGCGATTTGCTAAGAGGTTATCTTGAATGGTTGCTGCCGGTACCCACAAGTGATTTCATTGTGGTGATGCGCTATGTACAAATGCTGATTGATCTTGTAAAATCAGCACGACAAGAAATGTGATGTCTGAGGTATATGCTTTTACTGCGCAAACGCGAGTGCATAATTTTATAACCAAGACGCATAACGAGCATACCGCGGTGAGAAGCTAAGTATCGCACATTAGGTTGAGCTATGGTTAAGAATGCGCGAAGCATTCTCGCAGATTTAGATTCTGAATTCAACTGAGTCCTTGTACGTCGCTCTTAACAGTTGAACCAGGCCAAATATGTGAAGAGATAACTTGTGCACTCACTACACTAACAGCAGATATCGAGCGGGATCTGCAGATAAGTCAGGCAGGCTGGTGGGGGAAAAGAGCGTAGTATATGTAAATGGAAGGATGGACAGACTTTTGCATTCGTAAATTCACTACAGACGGAAATGGGAAGCTCATAGAATCTAAGAGGAAGTGAGAAAACACGGTGCATATTTCTCTTCCTTTATACTACTTTGCTCTTTGAGTCAAGTGAAAGCAATGTGTTAAGACTGATCTCGAACGTGTCTTCTATTAAAAACCTGTGGCGCCTGCCACCAATTCTTCATTTTCTTCTTCAACATCCACAGACGTAGTCGCATGTAGTATGAAGCTCCCTCCCCCCTTTCTCCCCCCCCCCGCACCTAACACATCAGAAAGCCCATATACGGTGACGCATGCAAGCCCGCACAATACCAAACCCAGCTCGACAGAATAAGATGTGGCCCTGCAATACCCCACGGCGCTAGTCCTCTGGTTTGTGTCTTCTTGGTCCTCGTCCATCGAGCCGTATTATTTTTTAAGCAGTATGTCATAATTGCATGTCCGGGCTGCGGAGATGTTTCACCATCCCCCAAATTAATTGGAAGTTCCCCGACCTATATAAAGCACAGATGTTACAGAAACTAATTCAAGAGCTATTGAGAGGCGAAGCAGGCTCAAGGGCTCCCCCTTCAGCACTTCAGCACAAGCTGATCAGTCAGGCCGAAACTGTCGTATTCGCTAATGGTTTCCTAGAAATGTGGGAATCACCTGCATAAATAATTTATATCACAAAGTTAATCCCCTTTCTCCTTCTCTCCTAGGACCCGTGGTTCCAGAGTACGAAGCACTCAGCCACCACAGAGGAAGTGTTAGCCGTGTGGAGGACACACGGTCAGACTGGCTCTTCTGTCTTGCAGTGACCCTGGCCATGCTGTTGGTCATCCTGGTAGCAATCTTCTACTACTCATTGCGAATGTACAGTCAGCGACATGAACCAGCGACGGGACAAGTGCAATAAGTACACGACCCCCGCAATGTAAACTTCTCATTAAAACGTTCTCCAGATTATATGCACTTAATAATTCTTGTATTCTTTAGCAATGCCAACCTGCAGCAATCCCTGCTGTATCGCCATCTTGAAAATTTGCACACTGCTACCATGACACGGGTATCACCTTCTTTCCAAAAATTTTATAAAGTACACAGTTTTCGGAAGTAAGACGCCACGTAGCCTTGAGCGGTGACCTACCTGATCTACCTGTCCCAGCCCTGTAAGTGCCAGGATCAGCCACCCTTCCATACTGACTCACACCAGCGACGCGACCTCCATTAATAGGTCGCGCCGCATCTGTCTGTTAAGACGCGCCGTGGCTAGTGTGTACACACACTTCGCTTCGCTTGTTGAAGCGTTCCCTTATCCTCCCGCCTAGGCGCGCGTCGTCATTGCTTAGGTGCAAAACTCGTTCTCCCATGATGGGGCTGGTACAGGTGGATCACCGCCGCTTGAGGCAAGGGGCTAGCCTGGCACTGAATTTTTATCTGTAGTAGGCCGTCATTGCGCACGCCACCGCTAGTGGTGGACGACGGCTGCTGTTGCGGCGCGCGTCTTTCTTTCCCTCTTCCTTTTCTTTCTTCTCTATTTTCTCTTCAGTCTGCACGAGCCAGCGGAGGTGGCTCAGCTAAAGAGCCAGTAGCAGGCCCGTGCATTTTAACGCGGTAGCGTTATGGAGCTCGTGTCGCAGAAAAGCCGGTGTCGTCGGCGGCGTTGGCCATGAGCGATAAATCCCGGCATTCACTTCATAAATAAAAAGCAACTTCTAAGATGAGCTGGGTGGGAATCGAACCAGGGTCTCCGGAGTGTGAGACGGAGACGCTACCATTCAGCCACGAGTTCGATGCTTGAAAGCGGTACAAAAGCGCTTCTAGTGAACGCGGTGTTGCCTTAGAAACGTGCCGTAGAGCGTTATACTGCGGTGTATATCGGTAATTATGAGCATGTTACTTACAGAAGTCGCAGTTACACGAGTAGCAAAGTACGTTTCCGCTACATTTCTTCTGCGTTCTGCGCACATGCAGAGCCATCTTGCGGCAAACACAGAAGAACCCCTCCTCGCAATGTGCGGCGCTGCCCCGACACGTGGCGCGCCACTCGCCCCTGACGTTTCGACGTGCACCCTCACGGGTTGTAGAATCAAGCGTCTTTCCTTTCTTTAGATCACTATCGTCGCTCACCCGCTTCTCCCCTTCGGGCTGCGCGGGTACCGGTGCGAGGATGCCCCAATACCCTTGCGTTTAATAAGTTTTCTCGCTCTCTCCCCTTCCAACATCCAGTGTTCGTCACTCGAACAGTGGTGTTTAGGCGACGCGGCTCCTCTTTCCGCTCACAGCGCGATTGCTAGGTGCAGCGTCTGATGCCGGACGCCTCTGACGTGATCGCTGCGCCGTAGCGCTTCTGCTGGGAAAGCGTCCCCTGCGATGTGTGCCGAGCTGCTTCCGAGGAATCATGCTTCTGCGTGGTGCTCAGAAGTGTTGAGTATGAAAACTATGTCTTTGTGTGACTCAAGAGCATACCAAGCGAATAAGTGGGCGGTGCGAACGAGGTGCAATAACGCTATCGCGTTCCACTCTTGAAGGCGAAGCTTAAGCGTCCTCCAAATTTTCTTTTCCTTCTTCCTACAGCCACAACAAGAACAGAGAAAACGCATCTTTCGGCCTGGTGAGTCACCGTCACCACCCAGCGATGAGAGGGAAGGTGAAGCGGATGCATACAAGGTCACGCGCTCTCCTCGCGCGAGGAAAGAGGCCTTTCTCGAATGTAGTCGAACCAAGCCGTCTTAATGAAAATAATTGGTTCACAGAAAGGGAAAAACGCTTTATCTGTTACACTAGTTTCTGTGGACACCTGAACCGCGCAGTAAGGGAATAGAGGAAAGTGGGAGGTAAAGTGGAAAGGGTGAAAGAGGAGCTGGTAGTGGAGGGCTGCAGAGCAATTTCCACAACCTGGGGATCTTTGCCGTCCCCACATGGGGCTGGGGCAGGTAGGTCACCGCCGTTTGCGGCGGGGGCTAGCCTGCCACCGAATTTTTATCTGTACTGGCCGTAATTGCACCCGCCACCGTTTCGGTGGTGGATGACGGCTATTGTTGCGGCGCGCATCTTTCCCTCTTCCTTTTCTTTATTTTCTCTTCTGTCTGCACGAGGCAGCGGAGGTGCCCCGCTGGAGTGGTGCAGTTGTAAGACGCCCGACTACTGTGCCGGAGTATCCGGGTTCGATCCCGACCTCGGCGGCTGCGTTTCGATGGAGGCAAAACGATTACCTTTATAAGCCTCGACCGGTATCTCTGCAGTTTCGAGCTGTAACACTTATGTTTTTACTATAGTTATTTGAAGTGTAGTGAAAAGTGCGCAAAGTGCTATTTGGAATATTTTACCTTTTTGTGCAATGGCCGCGGAGGAGAAATGAATTCATCATATCGCCACCTTGACCGCCGGGGCCTGAAATCGATCACTCAGCATTGAGCTGAACAATTCCGCACGCGCCAATAGAAAAAAAGAAATTTTAGTCCATTGGCGCAACATCGTCGGCACTAACTTCAGAAAAAATATTTGAGCCGTTTCTTCGATTTTTTATCCCATGTATTTAGAAAGAGGTACGTTTTGTCTGGATCCTCGGCCATGGAGATATTCATTGAAATGAAAATAATAATCCCATGCCATTAGAAAAGGTTCCTTTTGTCTGGTTCCTCTGCCATGAAGATATTCGTTTAAATGAAAATGATAATCCCATGTAATTAGGAAAAGGTGCGTTTTTTCTGGACCCTCTGCCGTGGAGATATTCGCTTAAATGAAAATAATAATCCCAAGCAATTAGGGAAAGGTGCGTTTTCTCTGGATCCTCTGCCATGGAGATATTCGTTTAAATGAAAATAATAATTCCATGCAATTAGGAAAGTCTGGATCCTCAAAATGGAGATATTCGTGTAAATGAAAATAATCCCATGCATTTAGGAAAAGGTGCGTTTTGTCTGGATCCCCGGTCATGAAGGTATTAATTTAAATGAGGTGGCCGCTTTCCTAGCAATATCGGCTCTTAATGAATTAATGACATACCCCGTCTCTAACATCAGCCTGTATGGTATTTGCAGGTTTAAGCGATTCCAGCGCATATCAACCGGGCTATGTGATGCCTTACTACGTAACACCGGCTACCAACCCTTAGCGTATGATAAGAACGTCCGGGCATCTAAAGCCAGAATATCCGAGGTTTCAATGAAGCTGCGGTGCAAGATTTCCACATTGAACTTATATCTACGCAGATATGGGTGGACACCATAAACCAATGCGACTCATGCGGGGATAGTTGAACCTATAGAATATTTCCTCCTCTCCTGCCAGAAGTTCGCACTACAGAAAAATATTTCCCTTTAGGTACATCTCTAAAGATTAGACCACCCGTGTGTCTACCAGTGTCACGGTCGTTTGGTGGTAGCGCCAAAGGATTTGCACTGAGTACAATATGCGGGATTCTCGATGATTATATAATTGAAACTAGCAGGCTGAATTGTTGTTTTAAATTCTTTCGAAATTATCGTTTCCCATCAGATATTTTGTTCGTTATTTTATTTTGTATAATCTTCATGTCACTTTTCATCAGTGCATTGTTCAACGTCCCAGATTGCCACTTGTATTACCTTGTGGATACTTTCATGTATATACCACTATGCATTGGCCAATCACCCATAGTTGTATGCGCCATGTTTAAAAAGGAGAAGAAGAAGTAGAAGAAGATCGTCGGCACAGTTTTGGCAAATAGCACTAATGCATTACCAGCTATTTCCGGGAGCGTCAGAAGATATTGCGGCCCCAAACGCCTCTTCTCATCCATGGCCAGCGAACCAAGGAGCCCGCCCACGCACTGCGCTGTCCCCATCTTCTCGTGCTAGCGGTCAATTCGCCCAGCCCAGGCGGGCCAGCTTCGCTGGTCCGTCGTATCCACCGCTGATGACGCCTACCCCTGCTGGTTTCCCATACCCTCAGCGGAGCAGCGGTCCTGTATGTTTCCCGGTCTACCCGGGATTGCATGATCCAGCTCTGCTCAACGTACCGCTGCCCAGTCCTGGAGGGCCGTATCCGCTGTCGGTGCAACCTGCAGTGGGCTTCGGTCAATATCTACAACCAGCACTGCCGGTGCGTTCTAGTGCTGCCGGCCCTTGTCCTGTCCAAGGCGGAGCCATTCGAGTTGACCCTGAACAGGGCTTGTATTGCCCGCTCCCACTGACTACTCCGCTTCCCCAGCCAGCCATAGCTCCAGCGTCGGTAGTGCCGATGCCATATCATGCCGTGGAAGCTCTTGGTAAGGTCAAAGCATTTACTGAGTTTACGCGCACGTAATTATTCCTTTCCGAGCACAAGCTAGTCGGGGCTATTCGGCAAGCAAATGCAGTTTTGAGTAACACTGTGGAAAAATAACGTCCCGGTAGGGTGTGATCAATTATGCATAGTGAGGATAAAACGTTTCGCTTAGGAACCATGTCATGCACCTTAACAAAATCTAAAACAGCTAATATGTTTACCTACTTTAGAACATTTTCCGTCGAAAGATGATAATATAATGAAAGTTAGTTTATCGCAGCGTTTTTACGCGTTCTGAAGTATAAAAACGCAGAGCTAATTTTGCTAGTGCTAGATGCAAATATGCTTCTAAATCACAAGAAATAAGCGTTCGACAGAAACGAATGTAGTAATGTTATACACAGATATCTTCCATAAATAGTGTTAAGCGATACTTGCCTTATTTTACCTAAGATAAGGTAAGTGTCGATTGAGTGTGATTTTGTTATGTGAGGTTGTATTTTAAAATAAAAGCCATATCGAACATTTCTCCCTGCCACATGTCTCTATTAAGCAGGAAAATCTACCCTTGTTAGCCAAAAGAAAAGATGAAATAAATACTTTGAAGAATCATATGCCCTGTTTAACAGATAAGAAAACTTGTGAATGGTTACATGTTAGCCGCAAAACATTTCTACCTTTCCAAGGGCTTTTTCCAACCGTCTCGTCGGAGTTAAGAGGGAGAACCTGTCCTTAAAGGCAAAAGGAAATGTATACAACAATGACCATTAAACACCGGAAGCTAAGCTTGAACAAATAAAAAAAAAAACACTTTTCGAAAGGGGCTTACTCTTTGAATGGGAGAAAACATTTTTTGAAATTTTACTTCATTAAAGCGCTCGCAACGCCACACATGGAAAACTACGGGAAGCGCTCTGAGGGATTAAAAACAAAAGCTTGATTTCTAGAAATTAAATTAAAATACTCCCTAGAAACCCTCCTTATTCTTTAGGGAGAAGGTGAGAGCACCAAAAATAATAGAACTTCAAGAAGTAATATCTCACATTGTAAACATAATACCACGTTCGAAACATTTCTCATTTGTTGCCTAGGTCCTACGGCTCTTAAAAGCATTTATTTTACATTTTTCGTTATGTCACCAAAAGCAGCATTTTGCTTCTCAAAACTGACGTTTTTGCTTAGGGAGGGCTGTTTTCAATTCCGTCCTCCAGATCAAGTAACGTATATTTGACCAAATATATTTTTGTAGTGTTCTCTGATTTGTGAACTATTACTGCATGTTAAAAATTGCCTCGCTGCATTAGAGATTTTTTTAGAAATAAGATTGAATAATGTTGCACGTTTTTTTTTTGTGTGATATGATTTCGGGCTTTGAGCGAATTGCAAATAAGCATTTTCATTACTATTTCGGCGCTCCTTCGGAAATTCATTACGAACATAAAATTAATAGAGTAGTAATTGAAATCACTTCTACAAAAATGTGTTCACTGCATTATCCAAAGAAAAGTGCCGTCAGGACGTGAAAATAATTTAAAAGAGAGAACACGGTAAGTGCAATCTTGTAGGGTAAAGAACTACATTTAAAGATTTTTCCTTGAAATGAAATACAGTTAACGCTGGATTAATTCGCATATGAGTGGTAGGCTTGTGACCAGTTTTCATCACAGTTTACGGAATCTAGTGTCCTCCTGTGTACAAGACTTCGCGACCAATATGTTTGTGTTCAAGCATTATACCCAATTAATAAGGTGCTTCAACCAACAGGTTTTAGGGTGTGCAGGAGTAAGTGTGGGTGCACTCAGCGATGTGTCACTTGCAGTTTTGTTTATTAATGTGGTGTTTTTGTTTGCCTGCTCTCAGGCGGCTGTGAAAAGATTCTTCGGCGAAAAGAAAGGTCTTTATGGTTCTCTCTGTGCATTTTCTTTTGGCAATGCAAGAAAACGCACAGTCTGATTTACTCAATCCAAACCAACTTACCGAAAGCTGTACGAAAATTTATGTTTGAAATAGGTTACACTATATTAATGCAGCCTAGTTAGCCGATTTCATGTCTGCTTCATGCATTGCCGAAGCATAGACAGCAGCATGCATTAAACTAACATTACGCAACTACAGTCTCCTTCGCAACAGTTCCGAGGCTCAATATATGAAATAGACTAATAGCACTGAAGGTGGCTAGTTGGTCGCCATTTTCACCTCCTACAGGGATGACCAGAAGAGCAGCACTTCTGTTATGTGGCATCAGTTATATGTAGTTTTTGTTTGGCGTACCAGGTATTGTATCGACTTCATGTTTTCCCTCTTTGTCTTTTATTGTATCGTAACGTCCCGCTGCTATTACCCAGTACAGTCATTCTCGAGATAGAATTAGCGGTATTAGAGCACAGTCAAAAACACAGAGCTCCATCCTGCAAATCTCGCTCAAGGGCCGATGCTAAGGTGCGCTCGCGAATCAGGGTCCCAGATGTTTCCTATTCCATGGAGTGACAACCAACACGTATTCTGACAAGAATATTTGCCTGTCCACCTAGCTTGTTTTCATAAAGGCATTTACACTTCCTGTTACAAGATGCCTAGCTCTATTGTGTAAAGTCTAGCTCTCCTCGTCTAAACCACATGGTTTCACCTTCGTTTTCTATGCCGCTTTGGGTGCAACTTCACATCTGCCTGTTTTGAAAGGTAATGAATAATTGAATACTATGAAAAATTAAAGGATTGATCTATAACAAAGATGCTATTTGCTGAGAGGTTATCTTGAATGGTATCTGCGGGTCCCCAAAAGTGATTTCTTTGTGGTGATGCGCTATGTAGTGATGCTGAAAGCATTAGTTTGGCAGGACAGAATGCTGATATTGTGCAATCAGAACGACAAGAAATGTGCCGTCGGAGTTGTATGCTTTCAATGCGCAAACGCGTGTGCATAATTTTATAACCAAGGCGCACAACGAACATTCCGCGGCGAGATGCTGAATATCGCAGATTAAGTTCGAATTTGCTTAATGATGTGGGAAGCGTTCTCGCAGATAAATATCTGAAATCAACTGAATGCGTGTTCATCGGTTTTACCAGTTGAATCAGGGGAAGTAATTAAGGGGATAAATGGGTGTACTTACTACATTAACTGCAGATATCAAGCGGGAACTGCAGATATGTCAGGCAGGCGGATGTGGGAGAAGAGCGTAGTGTATGTGATGGAAGGATGGGCAGATTTTGTGCATTCGTAAGTTCAGTACAGTAGCAGATGGTTAGCTCAGAGAATCTAACAGGAAGTCAGAAAACACAGTTTGTTTCTCATCCTTTGTACTACTTCCACATTGAGTCAACTGAAAGCGTGTGTTGACTCATGTCTAATGTGTTCAGCATTATCTCAAACCTGTGCTATATAAAAACCTCCGGCGCCTGCCGCCAATTCTTCT
Organism: Amblyomma maculatum; assembly: GCF_055883805.1. Taxonomy (NCBI): domain Eukaryota; kingdom Metazoa; phylum Arthropoda; class Arachnida; order Ixodida; family Ixodidae; genus Amblyomma; species Amblyomma maculatum. The sequence goes on from NC_139353.1 coordinate 82,085,408, forward strand.
GTTTCCTCTTTTACATCGACCGACGTGTCACATGTAACATAAAGCATCCCTCCCCCCTCTATCACACAAACCTAGCTCAAAAGGAATCCCATATATGGCGACGCATGCAAGTCCGCACACTATGAAACCCAGCTCTAGAGAATAAGATTTGGCCCTACAATACCACACCGTGCTAGTCCTCTAATGTGTATGCCCTCTTTGTCCTCGTCCCTCGAGCCTCATTTTTTGAAGCAGTACCCCACAATTGCATGTACAGGCCGCGAAGGTATTTCACCATCCTCCATATGATTTGGAACTGCCCCGAGCCACATAAAGCACAGATGTTACAGAAACTCAGCCAACAGCTATTGAGATGCTAAGCTGCCTCAAGAAGAGCTCCTCCTTCAGCACCTAACCATGAGCTGATGAATCAAGCCAAAAGTGTCGTATTCAAAAATGGTTTCCTGGAACTGTGGGACCCACCTGCGTAATTACTTTGTTTATTAAAGTCAATTCCTTCTCTCCTTCTTCCCTAGGGCCCATGGTTCCAGAGTTCGAAGCATTCAACGGCCGAAGAGAAAGTGTCAGCCGTGTGGAGAATACACGGTCGGACTGGCTCTTCTGTATTGCAGTGACACTGGCCACGGTGTTGGTCATCCTGGTCGCAATCGTCTACTACTCATTGCGAATGTATCGTCAGCGACATGAACCAGTGACGGGACAAGTCCAATAAGTGCGCGCCAAGCGCAAAGTAAAATTGTCATTTCAACGTTCTCCAGATTACACGCACCTAAATATACTCCTTTTCTTTAGCAATGCCAACGTGCAGCAAACCCTGCTGTGCCGCCACCTTGAAAATCATCATGCTGCTACAATGAGACGGTTGTCACCTTCATTCCAAAATGTTTATAAAGTATTCAGCCTTCGCAGGTGGGGCGCCCCGTAGCGTTTAGGATAAAAGCATGTGAAATGTTTGTAATAAAAGCTGCGCTCAGAAGACAATGATGAATACAAGAAAACAGTAATCAATAATTGCATTTTACATACACACGCATGCACTCTTTAGTCACCATGAGCGCACACACAAATCAGTTCCGATGCCACTTTGATTTCGGCAGGATTGTTTGAAAATATGCTTCAATTAGTCAGGACTGTGGGGAGCAGTGCGCCTACGACATTCCATCGTGAAGTTCCCGAATCGGGCCTGCTTGAACATTGCAAAATTTACGTGTGGCTCTCAAGGTCGAGGCTCACAGAGAAAATTCGTTGGAGTACATTTTGACTTGAATGCGATAAGGCAAAAACATTTCTAGCGACTCCTTGGACTTATTTGCTTATGTTCTGTATTGCTTCCTTTTTTGCTCATTTCTTTCTTTTCTCGCTTATTTTTCTTATTTACCCTTGCCACTTGTTCCTCCTACGGTTCTTTTTTCTATTTTTCTCATTTCATTTTTTAGCTCGTTAATTCCTACGTTTTTTGCAGAATTTAACGACCATGAATATTTTATTGTGGTTACTCCTTATCGACGTCCTTGGGTTCTTTGACGTCTAGCTTTTTTTTCTCGAAATAAACTCATTACTCCACATCAAGAAAATTTTGCAAACAGGAGTTTTTTGAACCTATAACTCATATAATGCTTCTGTTGCTCATCAATTCATTCCTCCACAATTAATGTGCGCCACATTCTGTGGCCACACAAATGCTGTCAACACTGATGAGGCTATAAAGGCTGTCGCCATAATACTTCCGTTGTCGGGAGATAACTACGGTGTGCTTATCTTGACTGCAAGCGCAGTTGTTAATGCCAGCAGGTAGAGTAGGCGATCACTCGAACAATTCCTCAGGGATACAAAAAGTTTTACCGAAGGTAAGCTCTTCCGCGTTTTCAGAAGTGGTTACGAAGCTCTGTACGTATGCGATGCAAAACAAAATGAAAGTGCTCAACTCATGCCGAAATATGGGTTTGGTTTTTTACACTGTTTACTGTCTCAAAGTGATTCAAGTTATCAGGGACAGCAAAGGGGAGGGCTCCGGAAACTTCGACCACCTGTTCTTTGAAGTGCACTGACATCGCACTGGCATCGCACCTTCGGAACTGTGCTTTTGCGACGGTGAGTAGACGGCTTGAGTGCCAAACCTATGAGAGGCACCTCTAGACTGCAGTAGCGCCATCTTGACATGGGCTGTCTGCGTAGTTTTACGGTCCGTGTTAAGTCGCAACAGGCAGCTTTTTCCAAGGCTATACTCGTGATGATATGATACTAGGTAGTCCCGCATGTTGTAGACTTCTCGGTGCTTCTTCTCACAAATAAAAACGGGCATTGAATGCCTACCAAAGAGGTTTTATATTTTTAAAAGTACTTACAAGGTAAGTTCAATTTACCTGAAATCTGAGCGGAAAATCTTCATTCAGACACAAAATAAACTAATTCATTGCGGATATACATGATGCTTGAACATTAACAGATACTTGGTATTTATCCAATTAATCTGTTGTAGTTAAGGATACCAATTGAAGCCATGCCGGCTTCAAATGGTACTTGTCACTAGAAAGATCTGGGCATACGAAATATGTAATGCAAGAAATTGTTGTCGTACATTGCTGCTTTGTACTGAATGTGCCAGTATACATATATTTTTCACAACAAGCACGCGTTCATCTGCTGAGGGCCGATGAAGGATAAAATGATCCATCCAGAAATAAATGTTAAATTCGAAGAACCACTGCCAGCAGACACCATGTCCTGAATAATGGTCTCTGATGCACCTTTTAGGGCTGTATGGGGAAAATAAGTGCACGATGTCAACGACCGTATAGAGAGCGCTGTGCAGTTAGAAACATTCGATGTCTTTACTCTTCCGTATCTTGAAATAATAGCCAGGTACATTACTCGGAAGTTGGCTGGGCGCTGAAAACCCCTTGTCTTTGTACAATACGGACTGGAATTTGACGAAAATGTTTTTGCAACTTCCCTAAAAGAAGCAGCAGCGATTCTTCGCTTCACGTTCCCAATTCGTCGAAATGTTGTTATGGGAATTACAACCAGCATCTTTACCCCCTCCGAATTTCAGTTTCTTATAGGGGTCATGAAAATTGTGAAGTTGTCGCACTAGTATACCAGCTCTCCTATGGGCTTGCCCTGACTGAGGGGAAACTTCAGAGCTCCTGATTGGAGCATTATCCTCACATGAAAAACTATGACAGTGTTCAGGTTCGAAAGCTGGCAGGTGTAACATTCAAATGCTTACCACCACGTTATCTAAACTGTTATGAGAGCCCCCAGTCGGAAGACGCACTTCCGGCAACTGTTCCTTTAACGTGCACATCCAAAATGAGTTTTAGAATTCACTCTAGAGGCAAGCATTCAATTCGTTACATGATTGAAATTGGAGTTCGTAGCAAATATGGTGGATCTGGGGTGATGGCATGGTCCCCCTTCCGGAAAATCGGCTTCAGCTGAAGTGCGGTTCTTGTTCTATAAAGGTTGGTGCATCCATGTAAAAAACACGGCGCTTTGTTCTTCGTCTTTTAGGCAAGTAACTTTCAATTATGAGTTAAATTCTTTGGTCATAGTATTTATTTTCATTTAATTTACCATGAAGACCCGAGAGGATTACAGACAGCAGTGGGGTACATAAGAGTCAAAATATACAAGGCACAGGAAAAAATACAAGTGTTGAAAATAGCCGAAAATAAAGAGAATATGTTCACAATGCAGCGGGCACACAGTAACAACACATTTTTTGGAAGTAAACGGCAAATATTCACATAGATAAAAGCATGAAAACATTGAGAGGGAAACAATAGCTTTGCGAAATGCATTATAATCGGACATACAAAAGATATTATGGGGAAGGTGACTCCCCATGACACAAGTTCTGGACATTTTTCAATGACAGAACAGTGTGTGACACGATGGAGACACAACATTATGGTGGCAATCCATAGGTGCTGACACATAAGATGTTCGTGTTAATCATCTGTCTTTCAAATAACTGTCGTGATACATTTTATGAAAAATGTATAAAGACGCTACTGATCTGCGCTGAGATAGAAGTGGGAGAGACAAACTTGATTTCATGGGCGTTACACTACTTGTTCGATGATAGTTCGAAAGTATGAAAGGCCTAAAGCATACAAGGGAAAGAATCGGCTCCACGCTTAAGTGCTGTTTGGGAATTGTGACTGGCGAACAATCGCTTGACATCTGTTATATCTACGGAGCCCCAAAAGCAGGAGTCGCCGGGTTCCTCTTGCATCCTTGAAATGATTTCTCCAGACATAGCCTAGAGGTATTTTTTTCCAAGTTAAGATTTTCATAGCACTTTCTATGGTAATATCTTTGACGGACATATTTAAATGACAGATTTTGAATTTTCATTTGCCGCCATGTTGGTAGCTACTAGGAGCTCGCATGAGTCAGAGTTCCAAGGGTATATCTTTCTTAGATTCTTCTCTTAAGAACGCTTTCTTCTGGCATGAAACGTTTAGCTTGTGTCATGTAGTTTTATTGTGCTGGTCAGGATGATATTGCCTTCGCAAGAAATATGAGATAATGACGTGGATATCTGTCAAGTAGGATATAATAATTTTCTGGCTTGAGATACATTCGACCACCAGACGAGCATTTTGCTTTGGAACCGCTCTGGAATGTGTGGAATACTTCGCGGAGAGCAGACGTTGCGAGGTGCGCGGAATGTATGTAAACTAGGTATTTATGAATTATAATTGTCCCAAAATGCGGGGTGCGCGTCTCTTGTCCTCCTTGAGTAAATAAAATTAAGTGAAATACCCCATCGGGCAATCAAGAAATCCGGCCAGAACATTAGTCATTTCCGAAAATTGTTGAAGGTGAACAGATGGTGGAACTCACAAATAAGAGTCAGTTGACCGACTTCTGAACTACGCCAGAGCTCTCTGGATGTGTTAGAAGATATGGCTCGCCTATTCGCTTAACAGAACCACGGCCGAACGTAAGCATCGACACCAACCATACCCGTGCGCGTCGTCGCCCCCGCCATGGGGAACACGAACAGCTCACATCCAGCGAGGAAGCTAGTTTGTCGCGCTGGTTGTCAGGAAGAGCTACTCTGAATCAGAGGGAGCTTTCTTCGTGGATGACGCGGGACCTGTTTGAGGGATCTCGACCCTATCGGTGGTGGCCAGGGGGGGGGGGGGGGGGGGGGGGGGGCAGAAGCTCATTGCACTTTCTGTTCTGCACGTGAAAATTCCAGAGCTGGACAAGATCGCGATCATCATGGCGGCTTCGCATCCGAATTATTATTGCATTATTACGGGCTCGCAAAGTGGGTACAAAAATTATATGCCGGACAAAATTGCGCCGCTAGCCTGCAATATCCTGAAACAATCTGTGATATGCGCTTCGCGCAAACAGCTTATTTGGGGACCAGGTCATCAGGGTGTAGAGTGAAATGAGCGTCCATATGCCTCTTCTCGAGCTCCCCCGGGTTACTTTCGCCTTCCTCCCAGAAGTCTGGGACTCCCCACAACCATTATTAACTTACGCTGATGTATTACAGCACTTGCGCTTATCAACGCAAGTGTTTTCGAGCCCAGCCAAGGGATTAGATAAAAGTAGAATAGTGGTATTTAAGCCGTTTACAAAATCGTGTCTTTTAACAATCAAGTAAAGCTTCAGGCTGTCGACTCAATCATTTTCAGCCGAATGCAAAACTTGCGGGCAGAAAGCAGATTTGTACCATAGGGTATGAGCCTGCCAGGGCAATAGTGCATTAGACACTATCATGCAGCCAACGTAGGAAGGATGTGAGGCATCCCTGTCCAGCTCGGAACTCGAGAACCAGCAAGCCCTCGTGGAGCGAGGGCGGCGGTCTTAGCCAACTGAACCCCGGACTAAGGATCGGACTAACCTTCCCATGAAACCTCCTCCGTTTTTCCTTTCAATAAACCGTTTTCGTCATCATCAGGTAGGCTAGAATGCCAGACTAATTACCTATTGTGCGGCTTTTGCCCTTACAAGTCGCCTGCATCTGTGATCGGCAGACGGGGTCATACTGGCGCTCGTGGTGCTTGTACACGCATTCAGTTATGAAAGCAATCATTGATTTCAGTTCACTGCAGCCAAACCTATACTTGACCACCATCATAAGCCGCGAGCAGACGACAAGCAAACGACGAGGCACGGAGGAACACGCACCTTCCTGATTGGCGGAGAAGGCGCCTGCCTTTGCTAGTGCTGAAGCTTAGTTATGAGATGGTAGGTTAGCCTGGAATTCTCTTTACATTCGTCGAGCCAGCGGCATGTTTAACGCGTGCTCAATTACCGATTATAAAAGAGCAGACAATAGTGTTCAATATAGCAATTGCTAAAATTGCGCGAAAAAGCCGCTCAGCCGATACCCTTCTAAAAACCATCAGTTGTGGTGCAGCTGTTCTAATACACGGATGCCGTGGAAGTGAATGCTTCAGGTTAGATAGGGTCGGGCTGGTTCCCGGGTACTTGTAACAGAAAACCCCAAAAACGCCCTAAGAAGAATGCCACTCAATCCTTACAAAATAAGTGCGCTTGAATGCATGGAATTGAGGCAAGCGCCATTTAGCAAATGGCGTGCCTAGTCCATCTCAGACAAAAAGGAGCTTGTCTAAACAATACCTCTTGAGCCCGCATTCGTTAACTAGTCGATTCGTTAAAGATATCCGAATAAGTATTTTACAGCTATTTTTAACTCCGGCTAGTTGCCTTCATTTTTGCTATTATGTGCCAATTCAAATATTATGACAGCTAAAGTAAATACGCATGTCTGACCTAATAATTGTTATTGTTTTCCCCTAAATCTGCATATGTGAAACTGCATGTTTATTACACTATTATTGCGCATACAGAAGAGAACATCGAATAATCATTGACAAAGGTCCTACACTGCCCCAGTTTGAAAATCACATAGGCAGTACGGTGGATGCAGCAGAAAACAAGATCCATTGTGGTTATTGTCTTTGCTTGGCATTTAAATATAGGCAAAGTACCGTCAACCAGGGCCATCGTTGGAAGATTAACAGAGTGGAAACGCCCATAGGGGAACAGAGGACAAAAAGGGCAATCATTGGAAATGTCACAGTGGCACTGTCTATACTGGTGAGCTAGTAGCAACACGGGTTCACTGTAGGGTCTCACTTGGCCACGAGTTTGCTATCTCTTTCTCAATATTAGGCCTTGCCTCGTGCTGCCTGGGTGAACACTCCTGTATAATAGTCGGGCACCTTAACCACTGCACCACCACTTCAAAGAGCGGCCCTCTATTCGTATGCTTGCAGTAAACATGTACGACCCTGTACATCTGCAACGCAAACCGCTGAAGAGAAAGATTAAATATACTGCGTCATGCACTGACAGCGAAGTTTAGGTTTCCCTCGGTTGTTTTACCTCTCACTGCAGATTCACTACAAATATTTACAGGATTCCCAATTGCTTCAACAGAGTTTCGACAGAGAAGTCACACCGAGCAGGGTAAGGATATTGTTTTTTAGCATCACCAGTTTATTGATATTTGACTCATGCCACGCATGCCAAGAGCGAGGTTAAGTTTTAATACGGTAGCCGAAAAGTATGGCGCAAAATCACTGATATTAGCAGACCAATAAGTCCACAATATCCATTTCTGGATCTTGCATAGCAGTGAGAGCTCATCTGGGCTCCCAACTCAGCGGCCCACATAGGGGCGGGGCCTGTGAGAAGCGCTCAGGTTGAGGTAGACGAGCGCCAGGAGGAGTAGGCACAGTGCCACAAGGATCCAAATCACCAAGAGGACCTCCTTGGACAGTGCGGACGACCGGCGAGCCCCGACCATTGTACCAATGGGACCTTCTGCTGCGTCCACCCCTTCGGCCATGGGCAGTGGTGGCGCCGCTGAAAAAAAAAGCCATTTACAACGGACGCATGAGCATCTACTATTGGGACTGTCATTACCGGGAACCTGATTGCGCTCATTTTTCAAGCAAACCTGCTACGGAAAAGCTTCGTCATCTATGTATTATAGTATTCTAGTAGCGTGTCCATCGCTACACGTCCGCTCCGGCGGTCGTCGAAGGTCACATGAATCTGGCAATATAGTGTCGCATTAGTGCCGATGAAGAAACAGCACGAGAGAAGTAATAATAAAACTCTTCCAAGATCACTACTGAACCTCCACTGGAGAAATGTGATAGCCGGATCATTGCTGTATTTTCAGAGAGAAGTGTTAGGGGGATTAAACTAGTTAGATACTGCGCCTTCCCTTTCCTGTAAACCAATAATAGAACGCCGGTAAACTTTGATGGGTTAAATGGAGCGCTTGTGTTCGACAAGGGGCGCATGAGGTACCGTGTGCAGCAGGAACACTGAGGCTTTCGTATTTCTGCATTGTATATTCTGCAGACTGCAGGTGGTGGAATACCTCTCTTTGCACACACTTTCTAACCGTTTTCACCCATTTCTGCGCACTCAAATGACGACCTTTGCTTCTTGCTAACGTTCAAACAATTCGCATTTCCCGTAACCGGAAATTATGCCTGGCACCGGAAGTTGAGTCTCATGAGACCTTCTTTGGACGTCCAAATTATCCCTCCCGGCGATTTCAATGCCTGATGAACCTAACTGGATGTAATTGTAGAACTAATTAACCCACATCTACCATTTTGTCATATTCACACCTCTCCTTGAAGTTTTATCTGATGGTATCAATCTTTTATTTTTTATTTGAGCATATTGCAGCTCTATTGGGATATTGCAGGTGTGTGGTTGGAGGGCATATTGTCGGGAACAAACAACAAAACACTGCATAATAATAGAGGCGGCATGAACAACAGAAACCATTCACAAACAAAAATACAGTGCAATGAAAAAATAGAAAGGTATTGCAATTCAATAAACGTTAAAAATGTGTTTATTGGAAGAGACCGAGTAGCACTAGGATAGGAGAAATTGATCATTCGTAGAATTATTGTTAACTCGAGGAGCGAAGCTACTGAAAGGGGGTTTTTACTGTGTTTTAACAGAGATAATAGCCCTCTCGAAGTTGCAAGGCGAACCACACAAGAACACAGCCAGTCTAGGTCTTCACAAGCGAGCTCGAGCAGCGCAGCGGCACTTCGTCGTCCTTATCCTCGTCTTCGTGGTATTCTCGCCTACTTCATCCTTGTCTTCGTATATCCTCGTGTAGTTCACTACAATTTCCCCCGGGGCGAGGAGAAGCCACCCTGGCGACTATGGTGAGGGCAAGAGGAGCGGATCGTAGTACGTTTTGAGGCGGCTCACGTGCACAGTTTCGCGGCCGCGATGACGCATGTCCGAAGAGGTAGTGAGTGGTTCCACGATGTAATTCACAGGGGTGGTTTGACGGATAATGCGGTAGGGGCCGTGATACTCGGTTCGACATTTTGATGACAGTCCCGGTGGGGTGCCGGGAACCCAAAGCCAAACAAGGGATCCTGCAGGAAAAACGTGTGGCGTCTCATCTTTGTCGTGGTGATGCTTTTGGCGGCCTTGAGATTCCGATGTAAAACACCGGGCCAACTGGCGACATTCCTCCGCATGTTTGGCAACGTCTCAAAGGAGAGTACACTCGGAGGAGTCAGGACGATATGGTAAAATAGTGTCCATCGTGGACGACGCCTCACGCCCATAAAGGAGGAAAAAAGGGCTAAATCCAGTAGTTGACTGCGTGGCGGTGTTGTAAGCGTATGTCACGAAAGGAAGAACAGCGTCCCAGTTAGTCTGATCGGCGGCAACGTACATCGTCAGCATATTTCCGAGAGTACGATTGAAGCGCTCAGTCAGCCCGTTAGTTTGAGGGTGGTAGGCCGTTGTGGTCCGAATGCAACTGAGTAGTTGCATTCGGCTTTAGAGAGGACACGACTCGCGTACGCGACGACGTATTCGTGAAAACCGTTTTTCCGTTGTGCCAAGACAGCTCCGAGGCCAACGCCACTCGCATCAGTATGGACCTCGGTGGGTGCTGTCGGGTCATAGTGGCGAAGGATTGGTGGCGAAGTCAAAAGACGGCGCAATGCGTTGAACGCTTGGTCGCACTCGACCGACCACGCAGTTTAGTCATTGTTTCCTCCGAGTAGTTTCGTCAGGGGTGCAATTATTGAAGCAAAATTCTGCACGAAGCGCCGAAATTAGGAGCATAGACCTATGAAGCTTCGAAGTTGCTTGAGCGAAACCGGCTTAGGAAACTCCGCCACTGCGCGCAGCTTGGCCGGATCAGGGCGAACACCTTCCTTAGAGACGATGTGCCCCAAAATAGTCAACTCCCTGGCACCGAAGTGACACTTCTTGAGATTCAGTTGCAGGCCGGCGTCAGTAAGGCAAACCAAAACTTGCCGCAAGCGCTCTAGGTGCGTAGCGAAGTCGGTGGAAAAGACAACAATGTCGTCCAAGTAGCAGCGGCAGATGTGCCACTTGAACTTCCGCAAGATGTTATCCATCATCCTTTCGAATGTGGCGGGCGCATTGCACAGACCGAAGGGCATCACATTAAATTCATAGAGGCCATCCGGCGTCATAAATGCGGTCTTTTCTCTGTCACAGGCGGCCATTGATACTTGCCAGTAACCTGAACGTAAATCAAGAGATGAAAAGTACTCGGCCCCTTGGAGGCAATCAAGAGCGTCGTCTATACGCGGAAGGGGGTAATTGTCCTTGTGGGTAATTTTGTTGAGGCCCCGGTAGTCGATACAAAAGCGAAACGAGCCATCTTTCTTTTTCACTAGCACCACTGGTGAAGACCAGGGGCTTTTTGATGGACGGATTACACCACGTTGTAGCATGTCCTCAACTTGCTCATTGATCACGCAACGGTCTGCCGCTGACACACGATAGGGGCGCTGTCGAAAAGGCGAGTTAGAGACGGTCTGAATGTGATGCGCGACTGTGTAAGTACGGCCGAGAGGTGTGTGGGCGGCGTCGAAGGCGAAGCGAAATGTCTGTAAAAGGGCCACAAGCTGAGTCCGGTAGGTAGAAGGAAGAGCGTCATCGATGGCGGTCCGGAAGAAGTCGTCTGGCAACGAATCAGGCGTCGGATCGGACTGCAGAGCATCAATGTAGTTGCTGCGGTAGGTCTCGGAGGCGTTCAGGTCAGAGCGAAGGTGGGCTGGTTGAATAGAACCCTGAGATTCCCCACGTAGCAGAGCAATCGGGTGCGGAGACGGATTGTAGATGAGTAGCTTCGTGAAGCCACCGTGAACATCGAGGACAGCAGATGGCAGCGGCAGGTGCTTGCGGTGGATGAAGGATGCAGACGGCGCAAATAAAACTCTAACGTCTGACACAGCAGGACACAAAAGAGGCACAAGGGCACAAGCCTCTGGTGCTACGTCGACATCTTCCGCGATAGTGAGCTTTTGAGGACACACTGAACGGTTGTCGTCTGGCAGTGCGTCGCACAGTGCAGAAAATTCTACTTCAGCTCGGGCGCAATCGATCAAAGCGTTATGTTTAGACAAGAAGTCCCATCCGAGGATCACGTCGTGGGAACAAGATGACAAAACGACGAACTCGACACTGTACAAAATACCTTCAATGACGACACGCGCTGTACATGCTGCTAAAGGTGCATTCCTCTCTTCACTGGCAGTGCGGAGTGACAAACCGTTAAATGACGTCGTAACTTTTCGTAATCGTCGGCAGAGTTGCTCATGAATCACTGACACTGCAGCACCCGTATCGACCAGCGCATATACGGACAGACCATCGATAGAAATCATTATAACCTTCGTGGGAGAAATATGAGGCCTTGAGCTTTTCGCAGAGTACGCAGTTCTTGCCTCAGGAACCGCGGAACTTAGTTTCCCTCGTCAGTAGGTGGTGGTCGGCGGCGCATTGGTGACAGTGACCGGCGACGCGGAGAAGGAGAACGACGGGTTGTATACGAACGCTGTTCTGTGGCATACGCAGGCGGAGAGTGGGCAGCACGAAGCAGCGGTGGCGAGTAATCAGAAGACGCAGGCTCGGCCATGCGACGACGACATCGACGGGCCACATGTCCAGCGAAACCAAAGTAGTAGCAAATAGGACGATTGTCCGAAGTACGCCAAGGGTTGTAATAGCGCGGAGTGGGAGGATGAAGCGGGGCCGTTTGAGGAAGCGGTGCAGGGCGTAGTACAGGCTGCATGGGTGGTGACTGCTCAGACGGTGGCCGCGCAGCCACAGCCGCGTAGGTCAAAGGGGCTGGAACAGCAGGTTGACTATACTGGACTGGTGCTTCGACGTATGTCAAATGAGCAACAGGAGCTTCAGGAAGCGTGGGGAATGCTTCCGCAACTTGTTGGCGGATGACTTGCTGCAACTTTGGCACTAAAGGAGTGGGAGCGTCAGGACGTTGGCGAACGAGAGATAGTTGACGGGCAACTTCTTCTCGAACGAACTGCTTTATTTGTGGCAGCAAGGTGGACTGGTCTGCTTCAGGTGTTAAAGCTGCAAGCGGCGCCGGGTGTGATAGCGAAGAGCGAGTGATGTTACGGCGCTTGCGTAATTCATCAAAGTTGTGGCATGCGTTGATAACGTCGACGACGGTGGCTGGATTTTTAGCCAGAAGCATCTGGAACGCGTCATCATCAATTCCTTGCATAATGTGATCAATTTTGGTGCTCTCTGACATTGAAGCGTCCACGCGCTTGCACAGGTCTACGACATCTTCAATATAGCTGGTAAAATTCTCACCAGGAAGCTGTGCACGGCCGCGAAGGCGTTGCTCAGCGCGCAATTTGCGCACTGCAAGCCGGCCGAAAATATCGGCAAAACTAGCCTTGAAAGTAGACCACGATGTGATATCGGCCTCGTGGTTGCGGAACCATAGGTTTGCAACGTCGGTTAGGTAGAAAATGACATTATTGAGTTTCTGGTTGTCGTCCCAGTGATTGTGAATACTGACCCGCTCATATGAGGCCAGCCAATCTTCCACGTCATGGTCGCCGGCACGGTGTTGCCGGTTCCGCTGAAGATAGGAGGATCACGCTGGCGCAAAGCTCCAGCGCAGAACACGGCGGATGAGGGGCTGGTTGCACTAGGGGTGGTAGCGTCGGTCATTGCTTGTGTCGGGAGTGTGCGGCTGCGGAGCTCCAGGGCGGCAGGAAATGTTCACCTCCACCAAGTGAAAGGGGGTTTTTACTGTGTTTTAACAGAGATAATAGCCCTCTCGAAGTTGCAAGGCGAACCACACAAGAACACAGCCAGTCTAGGTCTTCACAAGAAAGCTCGAGCAGCGCAGCGGCACTTCGTCGTCCTTATCCTCGTCTTCGTCGTATTCTCGCCTACTTCATCCTTGTCTTCGTATATCCTCGTGTAGTTCACTACACTACATTTAAATATGTTAGTACGGGCAAAATAGGGCGCGATATGTAGGTGATGGTGTCTTCTAGCATTATATTGCTTAGCAGAAATTGGGTACTTATCCGAAAAAATCTGGAAAAAGGAGAGGAATGCAGACATTTCAGTGATTCTGTGCGACGGCCTTTAGAAAGGGGTACCCAGTGAAGAAAGTGTTGCAAAAGGTGAAAAATCTACATCAAACCTGCGGCATATGAACTGAATTGCTTTCTTTTGAATCGCCTCGACTTTATTTATGTCACATTGTTTGTATGGATTCCAGACGGGAGAAGCATATTTTAGTAGCGGTCGGATAAGTGATGTATACATTAGTACTTTAATATCTTATGGGGCGGAGTTTAAGGAGCGGCAAAGGTAGCATAACTTATTCAGTGCCTTTGATTTTATTAAATCTTTGTGTTTGGACCAAGACCTGCTGGCAGTGAAAACAAGACCAAGGTATTTATATTTATTAATGCTTTTAGTGGGAGTATTGTTCACTTTGCAGGGTAAAAACGGCAGGCAACGTCCTGTTGGTGAAAGTCATAAAGATGGTTTTACGGATATTGTCTTTTGCCAGGTATTGCAAGAAGAGCTAAAGTCAGAAAACTATTTTTGAAGCCGTAAATGATCACCAAAACAGCAATTGTATGTGCTGACGCAGTTGTCAGCATATAAACGAAAATTGGAAGTTATGTAACGAGCCAAATCTTTTATGAAGATCAAGTAAAGTTAGAGACCCAACACGGAACCTTGTGGTAGTCCTAAATGCATGTCTATCAACACGAAGTTAGTTATGTTAAAGAACACGATTTGAGCCCGATCGGAAAGAAAACTAGATATCCAGCTGAGAAGGCGGGGAGTATTAAGGATTGCGTCAAGTTTGCACATCACTTTTGAGTGCATTTGGCAAATTTATGAAGATTGCGTCTGTATGATTGCCTACGTCGAGGTTTGAACAAATGTCATGTGTGAATTCACTTAGCTGTATCAAGGGGCTGAATCCGCGTCTGAAACTATGCTGAACATTATTTATCAATAGATTCGACTCATGGTATTCCATAATATGTTTGTAAAAAATTAGGTCTAAAATTTTACAGAAATGAGAGAATAAATAAATGGGCCTATAATTAGATGTATTGTGTTTGTCACCGGCTTTGATTAAAGGAGCAATTAAGCGATTTTACAGGATGAAAGAACTGTTGAGGTTGCGAGGGACATGCGAAGTATGACACTAAGGTAACGGCAGGTCCATAATGAGTACCGTGACACAAAACAGCTCGGCATGCCGTCCGGCCCAGCAGACGTCTTAATGTCGAGTTTAAACATTAGGTTTTAAATCGCTTTACTCGGAAATGTTAATGTTATTCATGGACATTTCGCTACGAGCGTTGGCAACTCGCTGGATAATAATAATGTCACGAGAAACAAACTGAGTGGAAATATTTATAAATGCATTTGTTACGACAAATGGATCATTCGTAGAATCACTTAATCACGATTGAAGTAGCTTTCATATCACTTGGTAAATCCGACGACCAAAATTTATGTGCGTTAGTTTTCTGCAGGTCTTGCAGCTGCACACGAAAGAAGAAACCGTTAGCGGAGTTTATTTTGAGTCACAGCTCCGCTTTGGCTTTATTTAAACGTGCTATGGCGGCCTGACTATTAGCGTACCTGCTACGCCTTAGTCTGTGTACACGCGGTGTTAGATTAAGGTATGACACGTCATTCAGGTAAGTTTGATATTTTAAAGCGAACGTTCTAATGGCTCACATTGTCATCCGACCGCGAGAAGTGTCACACTGCTTCACGAAAGTCCGCGAGATGGGGATGTGATGACCCGGTTACGTAATCGATTTTGACGCACATCATAATTTTCCTTGCCTACCATGTGGGGGATAAACAATTGGCAGAGGTTTAGCTTCGGTTAAACCTAGTTGCGAAAGCAACAGCTGCTTGGCTACGCTTAGGATAGCTTAGGCTACCCGCTCAGCAGCGACCGGACTCTCCATCTCCATAGTTGATCTATTATGGCCGCGCGCTCGCAGCTATACAGGTATATACCGCACACACCTGTTCTCTGCCCCGGCGGGGTCGCGAAGTGGTTACGGCGCTCGAATACTTTTCCCTAGATTGCGGTATTGAATCCCGGAGTCGGCGGCCGCTTTTCGATGGCGGTGAAAAGCAAGCCGCCCGTGTGCTATGCGACGTCAGTGCACGTTAAAGAATGGCAGGTGGTCAAAATTTCCAGAGTAATCCACTACGGCGTCTCGCATAGCCTGAGTGGCGCTGGGACCTTAAACCCCACAAAACAAACCAACCATCTCTCCTCGACACAACCAACGGAGAGAGTGATCCACAGCTGGAGCCCTGTGGTTAGGACGTGACTTCTCCGTAACAGGTATAGCGCAGCCTCGACGGTCATCCGACACAATAGCCGCTGCTGCTAACGTCATGCGGCTCCTCGACCACGCGCAGCTTGGCCTACACTGATTGATTGATTGATTTATAGGAAGGGAAAGGCGCAGTACCTGTCTCAATTGTTTTCTGTGGACACCTCAACTTGGCCATAAGGGAAGGGAGGAAGGTGGAAGTCAAAGTGGAATGAGAAAGAGGAGCCGTAGTGGAGGGCTACGGACTAGACCGCCTGGGGATCTTTAACGTGGGCTAGGGAGTAATTTCGACCACCTGGGGATCTTTAACGTGCGCCCCGCCGGGGTGGCGCAGTGGTAAGAAGCCCGACTACTGTGCCGGAGTTCCCGGGTTCGAACCCGACCACGGCGGCTGCGTTTCGGTGGAGGCAAAACGAAGTGGCGTTCGTGTGCTGTGCGATGTCAGCGCACGTTAAAGATCCCCAGGTGGTCGAAATTATTCCGTAGCCCTCCACTACGGCTCCCCTTTCTCTCTTTCCACTTTCACTCCCACCTTCCTCCCCTCCCTTACGCGGTTCAGGTGTCCACAGAGCAAGTGTGACAGATACTGCGCCTTTCCCTTCCTGTGAACCAACCAACCAACCACCTGGGGATCTTTAACGTGCGCTAACATCGCACAGCACACGGACTCTCCCTCTGGTGTTTTCTCTTCAATGTTAAACAACCCTGCCGTGAGTTGTTCTTCCTTCAGAATGCAATTGAAATAAGAAGAATGCTACAGTCTGGCGGCTGCCGCAGCAGACTGTTCTATGGAGAATTGGCACTGGCCCAGTTCAAGCAATCACTTTTTAAAGGGCCACTGTCCATCTTCCGGTTGAAAATATTTTCTTCCCCGGTGACTGTGAGACTTGGCCTCTAGAACGCAAGGCCGCAGAATGTTTTTGAAAAGAGTAACTAATAACGCAGTAACAGCCACCGCAATCACCCGATTCTGTCATGCTTCTCTCCTTCCGTTCCCTCGCAAAGGTTTTTCACTCTCCTGCCCGAGGTTGTCTAGCTTCCGCAAGACAAATTCCCCTTCCTCCTCGGCGTTTGACGGGAGGGGGGGCGTGGCACTCCGCGAGCGCGAAAAAAACGGCCGAGGGAGCGCGCGCCGCTGGATTCAGTCTGGCCGTGGCGGGGGAAAAGCGCGCAGCGAGCGGTAGACACTCATCCTTCTTCCGTCAGTCAGTGAGACGAACCAATGGACGTTGTTCGCGGTACGTACGTCATTACTGTGGCCCGTCGGGCCAGCGCAGGAAACGGGGAAGCTGGCTTCCCACAGGAGGGCATGAGAGAGCTTTGAATTGTATTTTCGATGCTTTGCGGCGCGCGTGTCACTGTAGCATTTTGCACAGACTATCTCCGGTACCTGATCGAAACACTGCCCTTACGGAAATGCCATATCTGGACTTATAAAAAAAGTCCAGATCAGGTATATCAGGAATTGGGCAGATATAGTATATTAGGACAGATCTAGGCCAGATAAGGCATATCTGCCCAATTCCTGATTTCGAGTACCAGATAAGGCATATCTGGTTGTATATGCCTGATCTGCCCAATTCCTGACTTCGAGTACCAGATAAGGCATATCTGGTCAGATATGCCTTATCTACCTAATTCCTGATTTAAAGATCTAGCCCGCATGGCATGTAGGTTTTGAACTATAGATCTATATATCTGCATATCAACATAACACTTTATTGCAACACACACAAGACAATTTCAGTATTCCAGCTAAATGCACACTCAATCATGTTTGACAAGGGAACCTGAATTTCCCCTTTTATTTCAAACCTTAAAGGAAAATAGCTTTGAAATCACAGGTTTTCTTTTTTCCCCGCCTATATGGAATCGCTCAAAGACGGGCCTGAATCACGTGTGTATACCAAGGTCAAACACATGCTCATCCGTTAGTAAATATTGAGATTCTGCTCATTTAGGCGCGATACTATAACAAACTTATGGGATATCTGAACGGAATAATGTCTACACGAGAAGCTAAAGTGAAAGACTTTAACCTATTAAATTAGATATTACATTTTTATTCTACTCTTTTACACACAGATCTTTAACCAGTAAATGCTTTTAGTTTGAGCTGGTTTACTTGCAAAGCTAAATAAAGTAAACGGCTAGTAAACGAAATAGACTATTGAAAGGGAATTTAAAGGTTTGTCGATACCCGGAAAAGGTACCGCTAAATCCCATGGCGATAAAACACACACTGCTGGGACTGCTGATAATACCTAAACCTTAGCAAAGTGCATATAGGCTGTTAGGAAGTACTGGTGTTACCTTAAGCAGAGACTGGAGTGCAAAATGAGCAAACGCGCCTAACTCGTGGTTGCTTTTGAAATTAAGAGAGAAAACAAAGAAAAAAGCATGTCCGATGGCATTTGTCATGACAGTGACAGCTCTGCCCCTAAACCAAATCAAGCATGAAGCTACTTAGGTAGTGCAAATATTAATAATAATAATAAACAACGAAGGACCCTATCCACCCACTGAAATTTGTTAAAATTGCTGGAGCGAAAGACAAATTAGCAACGAAATGTACGGAAAAATATCACATACTGGCAATTACCATCCAATTTACTGATTGGAAAATTTTTCCATCAAAATAAAGTGAACAATATCCTGAGGCTGGCAAGTGCTAGTTCCCGACAAGAAGTGTCACGCTCACGGTTTTGGTGATCGGGCGTGAAGATGAGACGGCACGATGAGGGTGCGATCCGACGCAATGGTGAAGATTTGGCCGGGCAACCCGGGGCAGAAGCCTCGAAAAGCTCAATCGACCATCAGGTTCGCTGCCAAGGCTGGGGAGGCAGCTTCCACCCGCAGTGGTACACAGTAATTGTCTCTGTGCCGACAGTCAGACTGAAGCTCTTGTAGGTTTTCTGTCGCATTTTTGTTACATGCACACAGCTAATAGCGAACAGGCGCTGGCACACACACACCAGCCTACACAGCATGCTGCACGCCCGCCAGCCGCACCGAGCTCCGATGTCTGCCACCGCGAAAGGAACGAGATGAGTGTTTAGGCGCACGGAGTTGAAAGGGAAAGGAGAAAGAAGCAAGCACACACAAGACGGAGCGCTCCCGGCCTACGCGGTATAGAGCGTGGCAGGGAGGAGGAGAGATGAAATGCGAGCCCGCGACACAGGGGCCGCCGCTGTTTGAGAGGGAAGAGGGGAACGCGGGAGAGGAGGAGTCACTGTCTAGCCAGTGCGGCCCTCCACGCAGCAACCGCCAGCTGTCTCTGAGGGTGAGTCACCGTCTAGACAGCTCGGAGGGGGCCGTATACTGAACCGCCATCATTTTGTTATTTTGAATCGCTCAACTTAACCGACCATGCGTTTGTGCACCGGACTGCCGCCGCATTTTAAATGAAAATGCGAGTTAGTAGACGGAAAGAGGAGCATGTAGCCATAACCCAGCGCCCTCCTGGATTAAGGAACACATGGTGTAATAATTATAGTGCAGCGAAATCTGCAGAATATTTGAAATATTAGGAGTCGTAGCTATTTTCTAAATTGAATACAATTAACACTAAGCATGCAGACCATGGTGAGTGTACAAAAATTAAAGCTCGACCACATGACGCCAATATTGAATATTTGCAAAAGGTAGATGAAAGCCATAGATTGCTAATATACAATCTCTATGGCGCCTACATAATTAAGGCCCCGATGAGGTTATATAAGTCCTGTTGATGCCAGGCATATATGGCCCTGGTCTGTCTATATAAGGTCATGACGATGCCATATATGCCCATTATCAGGCCACATAAGGTCGCGAGGATACCATATATGCCCCTGATCAAGCCATATAAGGTCCCGTTACCCGTTCAGATATGGATTATATGTTGCATAATATGGCCAAATCTGAGCCATATAAGGGCAACCTTTTGCACATATATGACCTTATCTGGCCCAGATAAGGTCTGATTTGCTGCCTTATATATTTGTATCTGGCAGCATATGTTCCATATCTGGAGCAGATATGGGATTTCTGTAAGGGTGGGCTCCTTTGCTTAAAAGGGCCTTCCCTGAACAGTGGCCCTTTAACACGTTAGTGCACGCACGTTTGTTGCACCTCTTTGTTTTGTCAATGGCAGCAATGTTTGCAGCGTAATCGTCACTAGGTTAGTATGTGGCGCATGTCGATTATGTTTCTCTTGTCGCTACTGCGCATGCTCCATACCCATGGCAACTAGGTGCTACGAGACACTGAATAAAGGAAGAGAATAGGGCGCAGAAGCCGGTCAGATAGAGCAAGAAGGTTCGAAATACGCCATGAAGACAGCAGATGGGAAGATGACGAGTAGAGAGAGAAGAGGGAGAAGAGGGAGAAGAAGAAGGCGCTGGTCAAAAAAGAGGAACAACATTCGAAAGATGCCAAGAAGATGCGCCAAATCCCCGGTCACAATTTTGGTTTGAAACCAGTGCATCAACTTTTTTTTACTAAAAACAATCCGTTTGAAAGCTTTTGCTACGTAGATCTAGGCTTAACCGAGTTGAGACACATTAGTCTTCTTAGCTAATCCTGATGCGAAAAGAAAAACGGTCAAATTACTGATGGCCCACCGCAAACCACACTGAACAATCAAGTAGATGGTATCTTTTTGCGTCTTCCATTTTCTAGAAAAATACTCAAGCAGAAATGTGATCGTAGCATGGTTACAAGGGAGAGTATAAAATGCAGAAAAGATGAGTGATGTGAGGGAAATATGTTAAATGGCAATATATATTTATTGTAGTTAGTGTTGGCTACATGTTTCGTCATTGTTGTTGGAAGAGGTGTGAATTCCAAGAAGCCATGCGGTCATGCCACGGTAGATAGCATCCCACTCAAGAAGGTGTCTCCGTTTCTGACTTTTGCGCTCTTTCTGCTCCAGCCTTGCACGCATTTAACTGAGTATAGTGAAGAGGGAACAGTGAGTCCGTGATCTCAAAGGGTAATTTTTGCAACGCCTCATTTTCACAAAAAGCACTGCACACCTCTAGCGAAAGTGACCTCCGCATATTCTCTATATCCTTAAAGGTGACGTTAATAATAAATTCCCAGGCCTAATGTGCGTTCGAGGCCCACCTCTTAATCAATTCATGGTAATGCGAAAGGTGTCATTTTGAAGCTGCTTTAACAACCTGAATATCTTCAGTATATCCCCGTCGAGAAATGCGCCCAATAGGCGCGCACTCCATGCGGGAGGTCTGATAATTTTCAATGTCATTTGTAACTATTACAGTGCAGTGTAACAGCATGAAATGGGTTTCAGAAGATCCTTTGTCGAGTTTCTTGTTTTTTTAACGATGAACGCCTGCACCGTTATCTTTAAAATGCTCAACCTGCTGATTTTTCCGGGGGGCCAATAGGCATGTGCGATCACCTAATGCTGTCTAGATGCTTCTGCTCTCGTTACCGTTTTACCATCATGCTTTGTTAAGACAGAGACTCGAAATTTTAAACTGATGTCCAAAAACTCAACACTAACTCGGAAGTTAGCCCTTAATATCATGTGGACCTTGTCCTCACGAAGGCTTGTATCTATAGTGATGATCTCGAACGGACTCAGAGCGTTGATAATTGCATATATTGCTCTGAATTTAACGTATAAAAAGGAACTACAAGACTCTTCCTTTCATGAACATATTCACGACCCGCAACCTTTATCCGAGAGGTCACACAAGGTCTTTAGGTACCAATTTCACACCGTCCTTTGGGGCCGTAGCCAGCCACTGTTATACAATAACATCGGCTCACAATCAAACCAAGGGCGTTAAATATGTGCGATATATGCTTGGGCGCTCACCTGTGGCCAAAACCGCTGCAGATGTGCTGGCAGTTGACGATGCGCGGGAATGGCGTCCCGCTCCGGGCTCGCGGGGTGCGTCCGCCAAGTCGTCATGCCTTAGTTCCTGGTAGCGAGGCGGGACTCGAAGAGGTAGAGTTGTGTTGAGTTTTTCATCCCTGTCAAAGTCCGGCGATAGACGGTTAGCGGCTGCGGGTGGCGTTCTTGCTAAACTGCTGGTTGCCCGCCCTTGATGCATTGCGACTGGACTGAAGCTCTTTTTTCTTCTTTGCTCCCAGAAATGCGCGAGCAGTCTTTACAGAAATGGTGATGTTGACTCTTGTGCACTAAACAAAATTTACTCTCACCTTAAGATTCAAAGATGCTGCAAACACTAGGCTACTCCTCCACAAAGCCATAACTGCAAAATGGGCCTCTTGGAAGATAAGCACTATATATATATATATATATATATATATATATATATATATATATATATATATATATATATATATATATATATATATATATATATATATATATATATATATATATATGTGAAAGAAGCCAACAGTCGGCGAGGCCAAGGAATGCATTGGGGATTATGTTTTATGTCTTTTTTTAAATTTTTGCTTGGATAATCACAGAAATGAGTATTGTAATCTGCTGAGGAAGAAGATAATTAAGCACAAAGTAGAAGAAAAAACAACGTGCTGATGGTGGGGACCGAACCCACGACCTCCGAATATCGCGTCCGGTGCTCTTTCAACTGAGAGTCATCGGCCGCTGTCCCCCCTGCTACTTTCTAGGGTATTAATGTTGTCTGTATACGAACCTTGAGAGTGTTCACCAGCGCCACCCTCAACCATAGCGGCGGACGTAATATATATATATATATATCAGTGATTCAGCGCAGTGATTCACAGAGGACGTCGCAACTGGCATCGAAGAATTGCGCCGCTACATATTCGTGTGGTTTGATATATTAGTGGCTATAGCGCTGACATTGCGTGAGTGTTCAGCTTAGCAGATGTTGTCTTGCGTTCATGGGGAAGCGTTGCAGAATATGGGACGAGTAATTTGAAAACTCCTGTTGAAAATTAACAACAAGCATAAAATTTGCACGCAAGACGAACTTGTTTTTTAACAGTTTGAATGAGTTTGCGCTATGGCAGTAACATTCGTGGAAAAGTATCGCAATAATAGTAAGTTGCTCTGATGAAGTTATTGACTTTCCCGAAGCCAGAATGTATTATTGCAGTCGCCTAAATTTGACATGTCGGTACCATAAATATAATCGGTTATGTATTTTCTGTAACGTGTGCAAGACTTCATTGTGCCGACCCTTCTTCTTGTATTTAGACAACAAAAAGTGGCTCGACAATCTCTTTTGCTGGCTCCACAAGTGTGTCTGATTAAAAAAATTATCTTCCTTCAATTGATGTATGACAGCAAAAGCTTTAAAGAATGGGCAGGGGGCGAGAATAAGAGACTGGCAGTGTCACAGCACAGCCCCCTTCATTTATGTGGTAACGAAGATGTCACAAGAGCTTTTTATCGCGTGTGGTGTTTGGAGACGCAACAATATTGCATTATATTTATTTTTTGGTTATGCGTGTGAGAAGCAGTGCAATAAAAGAAGTAAAACCCTCAGAGACGATCCGACCCAGTCAGAAAAAATACACAGAATGCTATGTTGCCCAACAAAATTTCTGCGCGGTTTTTGACAGGGAACCTGGTGTGACAACGCAATATCTTAAGTAATATCTGAAATTCGGGTACATTCAAGAGAATGTACTGCAGAATTACAGGCAATAAACATTCTCGAGGGCAGTTTGGGCCACATGGAGGCGGCTCAGGTGTTGTTGTGGCTGTAGGAAGAAGGAAAAGAAAATGCACGGCCTGCTACTGACTCTGTAGCTGAGCCACCTCCGCTGCTCTTGCGGGGAAAAGAGAAAAAGTAGAGAAGAAAAGGAAGCGTTGCGTAAGCGCGGCCTCTCCCAGAAACTGTTGCTCTACTATACTGGCCCGTTCGTTGTACTGGAACGCCTCAGCGCAGTAAACTTTGTAGTCTCTCGCCTGACCACCCAAGGGCGTCGTTCTCGGAAAACTCAAGTAGTCCACGTGGCCCGCATGAAGCCCTTCTGTCAACGTGACGAACGTTGACTCGCCCGGCGGACATCGTCTGCGAAGGGGGCAGTGTCACGCACTTCCTGCGACCCTTATTGAAGGAAGACGAGGTTTGACGGAATAGGCAGAAGAGGACGAGGAAGCTGAGTCTGTTCGCTGTGGTGTGCTAATCTCCAGCGCATCCTAACATCTGTATAAATAAACCTCGTAACAATATATATGCTCAAGGACTGAGTATTCAGATAAATATGAATGTTTAACTAGAATATGGAAAAAAATAAAAAGGAAAAGAAAAGGCAGTGAAATTGTACATAGCATAGCAATCTGCCGTTGAAATTATGTAATAATGATCAGAATCGCACACTGGGTTTAAGGATTAACCCTTGACGCTTGCCCCGAAGGAGAGGAGAACTGGAATGGTTAGTGGAAGGCCTAATCTCGAAAGGGGAGCTGCTAAGTAAATTTTGCGGAGAGATGCGAACCTCTGGCAGAACAGAAACAAATGATCTATGGATTCAATTTCTTTGCACGACTCACAGAGGTTAGTAGCGGATAGCCCTGAACGACATACAGATTAGTTTCAGCAATCTGCAGCGCAAACGAGTCATAGACACTTCACATAGCCTTGAAACATACATGTGGTCACGCCAGGGCCATCGGAGGTGTTGGTAATCTGGTGCAGAAAGGAGAGGCCCGTTACTGAGGTGATGGAGACGTTGGAAATTTTGAAATCGTGCTAACGTTAAGTGAATGGTATTATTTATGAATGGAACAAGAGGTTCACTAAGAGCGGATTTTGCTAAAACATCTCCCCTTTCATTATATGTAATACCACAGTGGCCAGGGACCCATTGCAAACAAAATCTGAACTGTGAGGAGGAATACAAAAATAAAGGGAATGACAAAGGACAGTGTACTTCTTATTTTCGAGCGATGACAGCACGGATAGGCTGTCAAAAAGAAAAATAACCTTAGAGTTATTACTAGGGATTTTAGTCAAAGCCAACTCAATGGCCAGAAACTCAGCAGCGAAAATTGGCGTATAGTCTGAAACCTGAAATGAATAACCCCAGTCAAGAGCCTGGGAATATATGCCAATAGCTGCTTTTTCATCCTGCTGAGGCGCATCTGTAAAAATCGCAATATGGCTAGGAACATTGTCTAGGTAATCCTCTATAAGGACATTTAATACATTGCCAAACAAATGCTTAACATTCCCTGAGAGGGTGTCATGCGACGCACTTCTCATTTTTTGTTTTTCTCTTCATTTCTCTGTCCGCACGAGGCAGCGATTGTGGCTCAGCTATGAGTCAGTTGGCAGGTCTGTTCACTTTCTTTTCTTTCCTACTTCACAATAAGAACAACAGGTGGTGGCAATTGTAGCAGGCTAATGGATGAGGCAGGCATTCACGAATGCGGATCACTTTATGTTCAAAAACCAAACGTTGTGTTATACTTTCCATGTCAAGCGTTAAAAAGAGGAACTGCGTCTTTCCGAGCATGCGCGCCTATAATTTTTGCCTGTTTGCAGCGCAGATGTTCCCCTACATAATCCATTGTCAGTCTTGATCACGCCGCGGAAGTGCCCTGCTGTCACGAACATGAATTGTTGATGTGTCCACATGATCGTACGCACCCTTTCACTGGTTCTTGCGGTAGGATGAAAGAGTGCGCAAAGTTTGCAAAAGTGGACTTAGATCATCTCGGATCCCTAAGCGAATGCAGTTGCTTGCTGTATCAGTACGAAGTATTGCCATTTCTGCTACAAAGGCTGAATGTCGTTAAATCACGTTGGTGAGCCCACTTAGTGATACGCACAAATGAACTCACTATAGGAGCTAATCAGAATAGTGTAGTGGAGCAGACCAATGTTCTTAGACGTTGGAGCCGACTTGTCCGTTAGGTGCAGTCTGCTTCGCAATAGTGACTGATGGTGGTAAGCCACCCCTCGTAATGACGCTCAGGAACCGCGTTTTAGGGACTTGTAACTGTGCTAGTAGTGGGAGGTTCATATGTCATATTAAACATTGCTGACCACCCCAATTCATAGCCATACGACCGCACCATCAGAAAGGGGTAGGGTGAGGGGCGCCAGAAAAAACGACCAGAGAGAACGCCAGTAGAGATGGCAGGGGGAACGGAAATCGGAACGCCAGGCTGGACACATTATTCCGGTACACAGTTCGCGGCCGTCATAGCTGCGTTCACAGGGGAGAGCACCACAGAGAGAAGCAACAATCGAAGGCGGGTGGGTGCTCCAAATCTTCCAGAGCTGGGAATCTAGAAGCTTTCACCCTTTGCGGTGGAGGCGCCTAGTCACCAAAGTATCTATCTGCTGTGCATGCCGTCGTTGTTTTGGCCGCTGCTTCAGTAAGCGGATGCCAGCTGGTACAAGCCACCTCTTTTAATTTTCTTTCTCTGTCTCTTCTGTCCAATTCTCCTCTGCACGCATGGCGCAACTGTAGCCAGCTGGTACAAGCCACCTCTTTTAATTTTCTTTCTCTGTCTCTTCTGTCCAATTCTCCTCTACACGCATGGCGCAACTGTAGTGCTTATCTAGAGCCTTTTTTCCAGGCCCATGCAGATAATTTTCCTCCTTCCTACAATTCCAATAACGAAAGGGGCGCTGAGCTCGTACGCTGGCAACGCGCGATACGGCGGCGTAGTAGAGACGGGTCCGCAGCCGGTGAAAACTAGCAAAGGAGCTAAGCTTCAATGACTTTTGGGAAGCTTGGCCGAGCAAATCTATCAAAGCGGAGAAAAAAGGATAAAAGAATTAAAAGAACCCGGCTCAGGTAAAGGCGCGGAGGCAAAGTTTTGTCCTCCATCGAAACATTATGCACCAGAAACGTGCTGATTCGCATAATCGAGTAGGAAACGTGGCGCTGGTTCCTGCCTGTCTGAGCTCAGCGGACGCCCCGCCGGGTTGACGCAGTGGTTACGGTGCTCGACTACTGTTCCCAAAGACGCACGATCGAATCCCGACCTCGGCGGCCGTTTTTAATGGGGGCGAAAAGCAAGGTCCCCTAGTGCTGTGCGATGTCAGTGCATATTAAAGAACCCCAGGTGGTCGCAAGGACTACAGCGTCCCTCATAGCCTTAGTCGCTTTGGGACGTTAAACCCCATAAACAAACAAACATACTTTATTACGGTTATAGTGCGGCTTGACGAGCGTAATGACTTGTGGGCTTGCGCAAGCCCAGAGATAGAACAAGCCAGAATACTAGTGTGGCGTCCCTCCTCTCTGCACTGTTGGCATCAATTTGTAGCCGTTTTGTCGTAAATGCTGGATGTTTGTGATTAGTCACATTACTAAATTATTTTTGGGAATAACGCTCATCATGAATGACCTTAATATTTCTACGGGATATACCCCAGCAAGAAAAAATGAAAAGAAAAATATCTACGCTTCCTTAAAACACCGGTTCATTTTTGAGCGTCCTAAAGTGATATGCTTAGTATAGTCGCCTGGATCATTTGGATGCTGTGTCACTTTTGAAGGGATATAATTGTGATCACCTCTCGGGGGAATCATGTTATATTTAGTTTATTATGCATATGTATCCTATAGTGTTTTGTATAATGCTTTCTTTTGTGAGTAATGTGCGTTTTTGTATGTATGTATGTTTCCAAAAATTCTCATTTTTTGTCGAGCAGATAGTCACCCATCACATCTTACACTTTCCGAGGAGCAGGAGAGGCCTTGGCCTGCCGTGCATCCCGACAGTAGCTCGAGTACTAGCGTTAAGGCTGGTGGAGAGGCTATTAGCTAACGAGGTTTACCCTGGTCGCTCGCTCATCCTGCACTGGATGAGCACGGAGCGTCGTTTGCTTACACCCGAACAATATCTCGGTCCCCAGGCGGGCAGGCCTCTGCCTTTTTACCGCGAGGTTGCCGAGATAAAGTGGACTCTCGATGCAGACCTGTCAGATGTTAATGTAGGCGACCTACCAGCCACACGTATCAGCGAATTCATAGCCGTTCGCAAGCTTTCAGCTGATGAGGAACGAGAGACCGCTGTACCCAAATGGCGAGCATGGGCAGCTTGTCGGCTGCCAAATGAAGTGCAAGGTTTTGACTGGCTTAAGCGCTGGGATGTCCTCCCTACGAGCAGTGCCTTGCCAGATGGGTGTTGTACCTAATGATTAGTGTGGCAACTGTGGTGCTCCAGAGAGCCTCCGTGCATGTTTTTTTTTTTCGAATGTGTAGTTGCGAGAACAATGTGGCGGCTCACATATAGGATGTGTAACGTCCGCATGAACCCAGGCGTCACGTGCCGACGCAACCCTTTTGAACACCTTGTGTTCACTGTGGTTCTGTGTGTGTTGTGGCGTCGCAGGTGCCTCGCCAAGGCACGCCAAACTATCGCCCGAGAAATGTACCCAGCCTTGCAGAGGCTGCGCTTCGTCATCTGGAAGTATCTGTCTGGACAGATAGAAACGGATGGCGAGACGCGGTTTCTGCGGCGCTGGCACACGCGCTTCTATGTTGTACGGGGTAGCAGATTTGATATGCCTGTCTTCCTTTATTAGAACCCTCCTCGTTTATACTGTTTGCCCCTCTCTGGGGATTCATGTTTTTTTATTGCGAAAGCAACACTAATTTCACTTTTAAGCCCTTCGCGTAGCAAGGCGGTAGCTACCATTGACCTTTAGCGTGTTTGTTGGCGCGCCTCCAAGCACAGCTGCGCAAAAACAGGGGCCCCAACTCGCGCCGTCAACTAGCCAGGCGGTAGCTACCTACCGTGGCCTAACTCCCGCTCTCTCCGAAAGGGAGCGCTACAGCCAGAGTGACGTCATCCCATCTGCCGCAAAAACAGGGGCCTCAACTCGCGCCGTCGGTGCGCGAGGCGGTAGTTCATTCATTCATAAACCTTTATTCATGAGGATGACCTGAGGCGGATACCGGACGAGGCAGTAGCTACTGACCGCGGCCTAACTCCCTCTCCTTCCACAAGGGCCGCTACAGCCGGAGTGACGTCATCCCATCTGCGGCAAAAACAGGGGCCCGACCTTGCGCCGTCGGCTCGCGAGGCGGTAGCTATCAACCGCGGAGCTGCAGTTGTGCCACATGCTCCTGGAGCTAAGAAGAATTATGGGGCTGCAGCCGCAGCTGCCGCCGGGAGTGCAACGTTGGATACTACAGGAGGTTGCCTAGCGGCAGGTGTAACCAACGCAGTCTCCAGGGATGCTTTCATTTCTGCTAGCGTAAAGAATGCCGGTGCCGGAGCGGCAGTTGTACATTCTTCCTTAGCCTCACCCACAACCAAGTATATCGTTGCAGCCACGGCACGGCTTGCCTCGCTACTAGTTATACATAGAATAACCAGGTAGCACCCGCAATAAACAATAGTTGAACCATATGCCGTGGCCAGAGTGAATCACTGCATACCCATAAGCATAACCACAAACACCACAACCAGCTACACCACCAGCTGAACCTAGGCGTATCCATAGCTATTGCTTTCGCAATTACCAGGCTTACATAAGCTAAGCCACTGCCAATTTTTTCTTCCTTCTTGCTACAGTCACAACAACAACAGAACCATCATTTCACTGAATGCATCTAAGTTCACCCGCGTTCTATAATTCGTTTACCGCATGTCTGAGGTTCATTTCGGCCCCCTTACCTCAAAACCCTACACCCTCAGGAGCGTCAATACTCCACAGGGTTTCGTCCTCTCTCCTTTCCTATTCAACGCCACGCTCATTCCACTCGCCCGGAAACTGTCCACGATACCTCATCTTAGACATACCCTTTATGCGGACGACATCACACTGTGGACCACACACGGTAGTGATGGCGACATAGAGGGTACCTTGCAAAGCGCCGCGTCCCTCACACAAGAACACGCTCAGAGCATCGGACTCTCATGCTCCCCAGAGAAGTCTGAGCTACTTATACTTCGACCCACGACCACGCGGATGCCCCATCACACCGATTGTTATCGAAGTAGATGGCCGTCTTGTCCCAGAGGTGAATACGCTCCGGGTTCTGGGACTTCACATTCAGAACAATGGCAAAAACACCTTAACTCTCGAGAAACTAAAGCGGGTGACAGGCGCGATATCGCACCTCATCCGACGAGTTTCGGGCCATCACAGAGGCATGAAGGAGAACGACCTATGTCGTCTAATTCACGCCTTCGTCATCAGCCGTTTTTTATACACAGTTCCCTATCTCCGACTCAACAGGCAGGAAACGGACGCCTTGGACGTCATGTTGCGCACGGCGTTCAAGACGACCCTACATCTCCCAATTAATACTTCCACAGAGCGCCTTCTACGGCTTGGCGTCCACAACACAATTGGGGAGCTTGTGGAGGCCCATCGCCAAGCCTTGCGTCTCACCAAGACCTCCCCCGGTCGCGTATTTGGGTTTGCTCGGTACGGTGGCTCCGCAAGGGACAAAACGACAGAAGAGACGAAGAAAGCGGGCTGTTCCGACTAGCATCTACCGCCCCCAGGAGCCGAGCAGCCTAGCGATTAGCGGCGCATGCTTTTTCAATGGGCGTCATGTTGGACGCGGCACTAGCTTGAGAAAGCCTATACTACTACTACTACTGTTACTAATACTACTACTACTACTACTATTACTACTACTACTATTGTTATTATTATTATTATTATTATTATTAGTAGTAGTAGTAGTAGTAGTAGTAGTAGTAGCAGTAGTAGTAGTATAGAGGAAGACTCGTTTCACTAAGTTGGCCCTGAATTGTCTGTAGGTAACGGCCAAATTAACTGACTAAATATTATCATCCCAGTTTTAATTATTAATGATAATAATATTAATTGGTTCACAGGAAGGGAAAGGCGCCGTTCCTGTCACACTTGTGTCTGTGGACACCTTCATCCCTTGATGTCCACAGACACAAGTGTGACAGATACTGCGCCTTTCCCTTCCTGTGAAGCAATCATTATTATTATTATTATTAATTAAAACTGTGAAGATAATATTTAGCCAGTTAATTCGGCCGTTGACTAGACAATTCAGTGCCAACTTCGTGAAACGAGTCTTCCTCTATGCTACTACTACTACTAATGATGATAATAATAATAATAATAATAATAATAATAATCATTAGCAGAAACATATTAGTGTATTATTATTATTTAGTAGTAGTAGTAGTAGTAGTAGTAGTAGTAGTAGTAGTAGTAGTAGTAGTAGTAGTATTAATAGTATTATAGGCTCTCTCAAGCTAGTGCCGCGTCCAACGTGACGCCCACTGAAAAAGCATGCGCCGCTAATCGCTAAGCTGCTCGGCTCCTGGGGGCGGTAGATGCTAGTCGGAACAGGCCGTTTTCTTCGTCTCTTCTGTTGCTTTGTCCCTTGCGGAGCCTCCGTACCGAGCAAACCCAAATACGCCCCCCGGTCGCCATATGCTGAAGACTTTAGACATTCGTATCCCAGCGAATGACCCATCCCTCCTTCTCATACCTCGCCCCCTCCACCAAGACCTTCTCATCAAGCCTCTCCCTCGCAACATGCGACCCCAGTATAACGAGCAACGCCGCCGAGCCCGAGCAGCTGCGCTCCACAAGTACTACGGCTCCGAAACGGACGCCGTATGGGTGGACGCCGCATGCACGAATGAGGGAGCGGTATTGGCCGTCACAAATTCCTGCCTGCAGCCTGTTGCTGCTGTCCCCCTCCCCTCGGTCACCTCCTCGGAGGCAGCCGAGGAAGCAGCCATCGCCTACGCGCTTGCACACACGGAAGCACGCTACATAATTTCCTACTCGAAAACTGCGCTACTAAATTTTGCGAGTCGTAGAGTTCACATTTCTGCATTCAGCATACTGAACTCGCCCGCCGCTAACCCACCCCGCTATGTGGAGCTGATATGGGTGCCTGCGCACTCCGGGAATCCCGGTAACGAGGCCGCCAATGCGTTAGCCCGAGGTTCTTTAAACCGGGCGCCGGCGGCCTCCGATCCGGGATTCACGCGTGATCGCATGCACTCCTTCAGTGAGCTAACGCAAGCCTGTCGGGCCGAGCGACTACTCGATCCTCCACTTTACCCATCTTTAGACAACTACCACCAGACGGTCTAGCGACGACTACAAACGCGCACCCTCCCATCCCCTTATAGTGCGTCTCGCTACCACCACACCCTCACCAATCCCTCCTGCACCCTTTGTAACAACCCCAACGCCACCCTCGCCCACATCCTGTTCCAATGCCTGGCGGATCCTCCCCCGCGGGGTCTAGAGCACCTTACAACCTGGGAGGACTGGGAGACCCTGCTGCACTCTGAGGACACGGTTCGGCAGAAGATCGCCACAGACTGGGCTGCCGACGTCATGAACCATAGGAACATGAATGTTTGAGTGTAGTGGGGCCGTGCGGGGGCCCAGGGGCATGCATGCCCCAAACTCCTCTGTTTTAATAAAGTTATTACCACCTACCACCAGCTTTACATGAATGGAAAGGCGCAGTATCCGTCACTCGCCCGCTATCATCCTCACGGCAGACAACGGGAGTTATGAAGAGCGTTTCGCGATCCAGGACGTGGCGCAGTTGGTAAAGCGCTTGACTGGAGATCCAAGGGAAGGAGGGCTGATTCCAGATGGAGACAAGGTTTATTAATTTATTTTTAACGCTCGCTCTCGAACGCGTGATACCTCTGCTGACAACTTTCTGTCGACAACCTTCTGTCGAGAACGCTGAGGTATTGCTTTCGCCTTAAATGTACTACAAAAAACAGTTCTCAAATACAGACTTCTAACAATTACTGCATATAAGCACGACAAAATTACAGAAACGTCGAACGTTACGACTTAACTACAGAATATTTTCTCGTTTATGACATGGCTAAGTAGGTTTCTGCGACTGTGGAGGACTAAGCAGCTGAAGTTTCTTTAACATTTGGTATGTGCTATGCATGTAGAGAACCTAATGTTTTGACAGTTGATATGAGAGCCACTCGGCAAGTCTTAACACTTTCATACGTAAGCGTGATTCTGAATCTTCTTGCACAGTGTAGAAGAAGACAAGCTTTCGCGCTGTTGTGTTTATTTAGTGATTCTTCTTTTCCAAGACGTCTTTTCACATTGTATTCACCATCAAGTAATTGCGGTTTTTCTTCGCTCTCTAACCTGTACAAAAAAGCGTTCCGTAAGGGCTAAACGATTCTGCACTAGACAACCGATATTGTTTTATGCTCAAAACGGCTTGTTTTGCTGCAAGCATCACCATTACCATCATCACCCTCTTACGAACATGTTCGACCATTTGCTCACTTGAACACAAGCTACATTGGGCTGATTATTTTGCTCTGGGAGGACCACAGGCACCTTTGCACGAAGGCGTAGCGGCGTTCCGCCACGTTTGTAAAAGCACCTGCTTTTACATGTCACTCCCAGAAGCCAGCGATAATGTGAGTGAACCAACCGGCAACAAGAGACTAGCAGATGGCCCTCACGATGGGATATCGGAGCCCAGGTCAGCTAGAAGTGGTCGGAAGGTTCAGAGTAGTTGTGGGCAATCTGACCGGCCGATCTCAAATGATATTCGTAGGCGTCAGTCTTCTGTGTCAGATGCTGGACTCAACAGCACCCTCATGGATAGTAGCATTGGTCGGAGTATCCCGAAAGCTTGCCCAAGGCGTTTAGGCCGCCAAAACATCCTGAATCCGGATTGTCTGCCTGTCATTAGTGTTCCCTACGTCACAAAGTCAAGCCCTTCAGGGAGCTGCGCTTCGAATGTTACAGCCAGCGTCGCTGAGGACAGCCATGCGACCTCCAATGGGCAAGGTGTCATTGCATCAAACCGTGGACACCAGCATCACGCAACACGTCCACAAGGACGTACCCTTGCCGATGACGTAAGTTCTAGCAGTCACTCGAGCTCCAGCCTGCGTTCAGGAGGCGATATTCATGACGCGAACCGAGGACATCAAGCGCGGCCTTCGATCTGGGACCGCGTTGAACATGTCAGCGAAGATACTACGACGCCGACAAAGAAGCCCGTAGACTTCTCTTGGGTTTTGATCGTCCTCGTGTCAATTTGCTGTTTCTTGTTGCTTGGCGCGTACGTAAGATTTCTATTCAACACGACTCATCCTTCAATAGTTACCACCCGTCGCGTAATATATTCGGACTTCAACATTTCGAAGGCGAGTCAGGCCCAGTGACATTCATTACTGTCAATGAAAAGCCTCATAGTGGACTGAATATAATATGGTTTGTCGCTTGTTAGTTTTCGGTGCTTTGCGGTACCTCCACGGATTATTTGCGAGAATGTGTGCTCTGATATTGCGAGAAATTACAAAACCGGTTCGTTTCAGCCTACAAGTGTGGCTGTTATTCTCGTGTATTCCATATTTCTATGATGTTTGCGCCATAGGTCACCCTGGAAGCAGTGGAGTTTGTATGCTTTTGTCCGCGGTCCCCTTAAACGCCAGATGGCGCGATATAGAGTGCATTCGTGGAGACATGTACACATTTTAATGTAGCGTACAAAGACGATCTTCATTGGAGAATTTTTTCGTAGATTCGATATTATTAGTTGGAAATCTCCTCATTTTAGTTATTTCGGTACAAGTATGTTCGAAATATTGCCTGATAGAGAGCTTATCCTAATAAGGGCTATCATTGAGTTATTATTTCAACGGAGCTGCCCCTTAACGCATTGGAAGTTGTTGCATTATTATCCTTCGACAAATGGGACAAATATGTAGGCATTAGATAATCGCCTCTCATTCTGAGAAGACAGCCAAGCTACCTGGTCTCATGATGCACACAAAAGGAGTACAGGTTAAGAAAATGTCTTCAGACTATATGTTAAATCATTCTTTCTACCACTTCCTGTGAGAAAAAGTATCGCATGATTTTCATGTTTCTATATTACTGTAAAGAGCAAGCTACGTGTCAGCATGGCTTACATATCTCTTCAAAGTTCAAGCTTCTCGACTAATACCTCTGTCACACGAGCACATTTAATTTAATTTATATGTCATTTGACCCGAGCAATTCATATCGAACGACATTCGCATCTAATGTCATTATTCCCCTGCTACATGAGAAAATTTAATGTCATTCGGTTCGAATGACATTCTTCATCGAATGAGTTCGTGCAACTCATTCGCATTCGATTGCGAACCGAATGTGTACTCTTGACGCCAGATACGCAGCAGAAACAAGAACGCAACAACATATTCTGCGCACAGTGAAATTAAAAAATTATATTTCAAGCGTTTTGTTACAAAACCTGTTAATTTAGGTGTAAAATTATTTGCAGAGCAGGCTCTCGCGGAACGGCATTACTCTCGGCCACAGCAGTGGTCCGGTCATGGCACCAACTCACGACCATTTTGGGCTCTGTATTCCTTGGTGGACGCATCTCCCCGTATGTTTATCTCGTAACTATTTAAAGTTATGACTGAGCTTCTCACAGTTTGGACGTCAATTACATGCTCTACGTGTCTCCGTGCTTCTCCGCACTGTGTATCCGCACTCCCCTGTATTCAGCCATATTGTTTGTTTACATTTATCGAATTGGTGGGCGACTCGATACTTGGCTTGGATTTTTATGGCTAGTGGTTTTTCGCTTGGTGACCAACTCGATACTTGGTTGGAGTTTTATGGCTAGTGCTACAGCATCGTCAAAAGTAATGTTTTTCGCTTGCATTATCGTACAGAAATGTTTTGATCAGCTTTAAAATGTTACACAGTGATGCCAAACGTCTTTTATGCGCACTTATGTTCCGTAAGTGCAGTATTTTTTTATAGCTGATCGTAATTGCCACCATTTGCGAATGACAATTATATTTTACCGTGTAGCACCGAAATAAACCGAATAACATTCGATGCATCGAATGACATTGTCTGCTTGTGTGACAGAGGTATAAGTAAACGCTCAATACCTTGCACCTGCTACATTTGCGGAGAATGGGGAGGTGGTGAAGGGTAGCAGGTCCTGGCCCAACGGGGCTGGGACGGTAGGTAAACGCTGCTTGGGGACGAACTCTACATGAGCTACGCTGATTTCGTGTTTTACGCTAGACAGGGAGACCCTGCAATACTTCTGTTGATATCACTGGTTTCCTGAAGACGAGCGGAATCCAGGAACACCAACCAGAAGTACGTACAACGAGTTTTGACCATTTTAGGTCAACTTTTCCCTGTGTCCAAGCCAGATGCCTCGCTAGGCCTACTGCGCCGCGCCGAAGAATACGGAGCTCTGCGTCGCAGTGGCGTTCGCCACCTGCGTCGCAGCAGCGTTCGCCAGCTGGGCGGCGCCGTTGACCGTGCGCCCGCGCGCCGTAGTTTGCCATGAGGGCCACCGTAGAAGGCATCCCAATTTCTCGAGAAGAATTAGCAGCCAGTGATTGGTTGACTAAATTAAACAAGCTCCGGGAAGCGCGAACAACGGGGCCTGCCGTGCCAGATTTCCCTGGAGACAAAGCGGGACCGAACCAAGCGTCCCAAATCGACAATGGGCTACGTGCGAAGATGGAAGCTGAACTCGCGCCTCGGCAGCGAGGATGCTTACTAGCCAAAAGGTCTGTAGCATCGAACCAGCCTCGCTTATCCAGCAACGCTCTCAAGCTAATTGTGCGCCCACGGGGCGGACTGCTACTTTCCAAGATTAGAACCTACCAACAACTGGAAGCGATTTGCACTGCTGCTCGCTTCACCAGGGACGCTGTTCGTCACGAAGACCTAATACAAGCTAACCTGATCCAGAATACTTTCGCGTACTGCACCCCAGTCGTCGAAAGAGCTGAACGGGTGATGTAACTCAAAGAGATCGCCGTTGACAACAAGGCGTATGAGATATCCGTCTACTGCGCTCCAGATGATAGTTCGAGCCGTGATGTGATTCGCCGCGTCGACCTCCGACTGGATCGAAATACAATCCAAGCAGAGTTACAAGACGACCGTAACCCACCCATTGTGGACTTTCGGCGGCTCGGGAACACCACCGCAGTACTCATCACAGTCGCTCAGCGCCAAGTGCCTACCTGGGTCTACTTTTGCAATAGTCGCCACAGATGCAACTTATTCAAGAAGAAGTACGAGGTGTGCTATCGTTGTGGCGAGCTCGGACATCGAGCCGATGTTTGTGCAAGCACAACTACCAACTGCAGAGGTTGCAGAGGTTGCGGACTCTCCAATCCTACCAACGACCACACGTGCGAGCCAATCTGCCGCCTGTGCGGCAAAGAACATCTCACGGGCGATAGTCGCTGCAGCGAAATCTTCAGGATTCCTTACGAAGTCAAGCGCAGGAAGTGGGAGAAAATTCGAAATGCTGAGGAAGAGAAACTCAAGACCCAAGAGACCGCCAAGCGGATCACGCTCCAGCACACCAGCCGATGGGACCGGCAACGCTCCGATAGCCAGCAGCGGCAGCTCCGAGACCGTTCGAGCTCTTTTCCACCGCTAAAGTCTCCCGTTCCACGGATGGGTTCTCAGGGGACCTCCCGGACCAATCCCGGGCCACCTGCAGTCGTCCAGCAGACAGGGGACTCTCCTCATCCTTTTCAGCAGCCACCTGGGCTACCACCATCTCTACCCGATCTACGAGAATGTCAAGAACCGGCGAGTACGCAGGAAGGGACTCCCACTACTCTAGACACACACAAAGCAATTATGGAACTGACAGCAGTCATCCAACAACTTATACTCAGAGTAGAAGATTTCGAAAAACCAACAGCCACACTCCCTCCGTCTCCCTCGATTCCGCAGGGATCATATGAATCAGTACCTATGGATATCGTTCCTCCCAACCGATCCGCACAAAAACGCAAGGCAATGTCCAACACCGACTCACCCGTGAAGGGTTGGCAGGCGTTTTACCAAAGTTGAGGAAAGCTGCAACCTCAGTCAAAATCGCATGAAGGCTTTAGAAGCACACATCGAACGCTCACTCCACACAATCGGCTCACAAGTCACGCAACAATTTTAGATGCTGAGCAAAGCTTTAGAAGCACTGGGCAAACTCCTCGCTGCCGTGGTACCCGCGTCCCCTGCGCCGACAATCGTTCAAACCCCACAACTATCCCAGCCAGATCATGGCGAGTAGCTCGGGTAACACCACCATCTGGCAGTGGAACTGTCGTAGGTTCGCGCGTAAGCGTCCTATCCTCCAGCAGTTCCTCGCCGCGAGTGATCGCCTCGAACTAATAGCTCTCCAGGAATGCGACAAGAACACGCAACGTGCCGGTTACAGTACATACTATCGAAACGAGAACAACCTCGAATAGCTACTCTCGCCAAACGTAATGTCACTGTCCTCCAACACAATTTAGATCCAACTTTCCCCGAATACGTCTTCTTAGAAATATTACCTCGACGCTCGCGTAAACGTTGCACTAGTCTGTTTATAATTAATGTCTACAGCTCTCCCCGACCTCGTAAGGATATTTTCGGTCCGCTTTTCCTCAAAGCCCAGCAGCTGGCGCAGGGGCAACCCTTCCTCATTCTCGGTTACTTTAATGCGCATTACCGCGCTTGGGGCTACCACTATGACTCTGCTAATGGTCGACGCCTTTGGAATGACTGGCACATGCACCAGCTGACCCTTATCACGGACGTATCCTACCCCACTAGACACGGTACGGACCTACTCCGTGATAAAACGCCGGATCTTGCCTTTACGACCTCCGGAGTTAAAGCGACTTGGGTGTCACACTCACGAAAACTTTGAGAGTGATCACTTCGTACTCGAAATCGTAATACACGAGCCCACCAGGCAATGTACGCGGCCGGCTCAGGTGATTGACTGGGACTCCTTCCAGACGCACAGAAAACAGCAGGACAAACCTCCCGCTATAACTGCTATCAAGGTGTGGACAACCGAAATTGTCAAACAAGTGGCCGACGCCACTCAAACCGTCGAGTTAGAGGACAGTATCCCACACTGCGACCGCTACTACGCCCATCTGTGGGAGCGCAAGAAGTCGCTCGAAGCTCTGCTTGCCACTCGGAAATGGGACCGCGATATCCGGCGTAGACTGGCGCGCGCACATACGAATATCGAGAACTATGCAATAGAACTCACTCGACAGAGCTGGCACAACATATGTGACCAGATGAACAAGACTCCAAACGCTCGTAAGACGTGGAAGCTCCTTCGACATTTACTCGACCCAACAGGAAGCACGCTCCAGACACGCCAACAGCTCGAGCGAATCTTCCACCAGTATCCTGGTACGTCTGGCGAGCTCAAACAAGAGCTTATAAATACTTACATCCGGCCTGAACCAACAACCAACCTCCCCTTCTATCAGGGCGCGGACAATCTCTGTCTAGACGCTCCAATCACTTTTGCGGAGGTCCGAGCAGAGCTCAATCGCCTCAAGACGACTTCGGCGGCCGGCCCTGACCGCATTTCAAATAAAATGCTTAGGAATCTAGACGATGCATCCATTCATGCTCTTACCAAATATTTTCAAGAATGTTGGACCAGCGGTATCATCCCTCAAGAGTGGAAATGCGCCAATCTAGTCCTCATCCCCAAGCCGGGCAAACCACCAACCTTGGCCAACCTCCGTCCCATCTCTCTCACGTCCTGCGTTGGGAACCTAATGGAACACGTTACCTAGACCAAACTCTCACGATACCTTGAAGACAACCATCTTCTACCAGACACATTGTTCGGCTTCCGCCCTCATTTAGCGGCTCCGGACATTATGCTTCTCCATCATCAGGTAGTCAAAAGACATGCACTAGACACGAAAGTCATCGTCGGCCTGGATGTTGCCAAGGCATTCGACAACGTCCTCCATGAAGCGATTCTTCAACAACTTCAAGCTCTCGATGTTAGACATCGCATGTATGCGTACATCAGAAACTTTCTCACCGACCGCACAGTGCAACTTAAAGTCGGCACTGGAGATCCTTCCATCATCTCTCCGGGAAACCGTGGCACGCCGCAAGGCGCCGTACTTTCGCCGATGCTTTTTAACGTCGCACTGATAGGCCTGCCGAAGCTACTGGCCGACATCCCCCACCTGCATCACAGCATTTATGCTGACGACCTCACACTGGATCACGCTCGGCAGTGACGGCCAGATTGAAGAGACTTTACAGACCGCGATCGAACGGATTGGAGATTATCTAAGTACAATTGGCCTCCCTTGCTCGGCGACAAAGTCCGAGTATATCATCATCCCTCCCCCGGGACGACGCCCTTCAAAGATACTTCCTGACATCAACCTCCGGGTGCAAGGAAACCCCATTCCTCAAAAAGACATCATCAGGATCTTGGGCTTGCATCTATAGGCCAACGGCCGCAACAACATCACGATCCAACGCATCGACCAGTCGGTTGTATAGATCGGACGCCTCCTTAAGCGAAACTCCAACAAGCATCATGGCATGCGAGAGTCCAACCTTCTGCGCCTCGTCCAAGCTTTCATCTGCTCCCGCATCACCTACTCTGGACCCTACTTACGTCTCACACGTGCCGAAAGCGAACGGCTAGAGGCGTCACTTCGAAAAGCATACAAGACGGCCCTAGGTCTTCCCATGTCCACAGCTACCATAAGCTCATGGCTCTCGGAATCTCCAATACCGTGAGCGAACTGATCGAGGCAACCCTCACCGCCCAGTATGAGCGGTTCTCACTCACACACGCTGGCCGAGCGGTACTGGAGCAAGTTGGGATCTCACCGCCGAGATAGGCTTCAAGTTACGCTGAACTTACACCGGAATATCGCCTAAATCTCCGCATTCCTCCCATTCCCAAACGGATTCACCCGGAACACCACGAAGAGAGACGGGCCGACCGGGCTCGTCAATTCGAGAAACGCTTCAGCGGACGTCCGGCCGTCACGTATACGGACGCCTCTTACCATTCATCGAGGCCAGCGATGGTGGCGGTAGATCTCGCCCCTCACCGCAGCTGGTACACAACCTGCAGCATTCGCAATGCAGAAACAGTCACCGCAGCTGAGGAGGTTGCCATTGCGCTAGCGCTAGCCGACCCTAAAGTCGTCATCAGTGACTCTCAACAGGCTATTCGCAATTACGATGCTGGCCGTATCTCTTGCCAGGCGTTACACATTCTACGTTCTACAGCACCCTCTTCCACATCTCGCTTACTTCTTTGGGCTCCAGCCCACGAGTCGCTCAGCGAAAACGCCCAGGCACACACTCTCGCTCGAGATCTCAGCTGACGAGCCGAGAGTATGATCAGCCACCCTGCTTCCGCTGACACTAATATCTCACGCGTTTCTCTACTTACCACTTACACGGACATACTCCAGCACTACCGACTACAAAGGTGCACATATCCTCCCGCACACCGTGATCTAACAAGACGCGAGGCCGTCCAATGGCGCAAACTACTAACTAGCAGCTTCCCACGCCCCCTCTTATACAGCAGGATCTTTCCGGATCAGATAGCCCCCATTTGTAAACACGGCTCAACTCCGGCCACACTCATGCACATGGTGTGGACTTGTACACATTACAACACAGACAACTCAAACACCCCCGAGAATTGGGAGTCTCTCCTGTGTACCTTCCGAGCCAGCAGACCAACGCTGGCTTATCCAGCGCGCGGTGGAGGCCGCGGCATCCCAAAGGATCCCCGCCGACCTCCTCTAAGTCAGCGCAACCGGTCCTTTGACTGGTCCCCTGTTTTTGGGCTTGGTTGATTGGTTGGTTGACAGGAAGGGAAAGGCGCAGTGTCTGTCACACTTGTGTCTGTGGGCACCTGAACCGCGCCCTAAGGGAAGGGAGGAAGGCGGGAGTGAAAGTGGAAAGACAGAAAGGGGAGCCGTAGTGGAGAGCTACGGAGTAATTTCGACCACCTGGGGGTCATTGACGTGCGCTGACATCGCACAGCACACGGACGCCTCTTCGTTTAGCCTCCATCGAAACGCGCAATTAAAGAGTTCACCACCACCATCAACGCTGCTTGCGGCGGGGGTTAGCCAGCCACCGAATATTTCTCTGTTGTAGGCCGTCATTGCA
Organism: Amblyomma maculatum; assembly: GCF_055883805.1. NCBI lineage: Eukaryota > Metazoa > Arthropoda > Arachnida > Ixodida > Ixodidae > Amblyomma > Amblyomma maculatum. Next base: position 82,126,983 of record NC_139353.1, read on the forward strand.
CCCGCCACCGCTTAGGTGGTGGACGATGGCTGTTGTTGCGTCGCGCGTCTTTTTCTGCCCTCTTCTTTTGCCTTTCTTCTCTATTTTCTCTTCTCTCCGCACGAGGCAGCGGAGGTGGCTGAGCTACAGAGCCAGTAGCAGGCCCGTGGATTTTCTTTTCCTTCTTCCTACAGCCACAACAACAGCAACAACAACATTTGCGGTATTATGCAGACGCTTGAGTATTCTCTTTACTCTTTTGCTGTAGGAAATGGGAAAAGAGTAATAACAGCTATCAAGGGAAGTGATACGCATGTGCAGACGCTCGAAGAAAGCTGCTGGTATTAAATAGTGTTTGTTTTTCGTTTTTCAATCCCCTACCAGATGTGAGCGAGCTAGGGTGAATATAGTGTTCATTTCCTCAACGCTGAACGGTGGGTGGCACCGAGTCCTATTAAAGCATTCTCGCTCCGTACACTCATCCAGCATTGCGATTTTCTTTCCAAAGCCGTTTCCGTGAAAAATAAATGTGTACAGCGCTTAAAATGTGAAATCGCAAAAGAAAGTATTCTAAATTTGACAGATATTCATTTTTTCCTCCGTCAAGGGAGTAACAGTTTAACTTGCTAGCTTTCTGAGCGCTAAGGAAGAGAGAAAATGGGGAAATGTTAAAGCTCCATTTTAATGACAGAACGACATGGTTTCTGCCCTCCTGTCACACGCTGTCATCAGCACACTATAGTAAGGAATATGTAAACCATCATCCCCAACATACGTATGAATCCGCATGTGGCATAAATAACCCAACGGTTTATATAAACAGGCCCTTGTTCCAAAGTGCAGTGCTCCTTGCGCGGCCTAGTTAAAGTGCCTGGCTAGCAATTTTCGAAGATCGCGTGTATTAATGCCTGCTCTATACTTGTTGACGTTTCTTTTTTTTAGAGGGAAATTCATTCTATAAAATTTAAGTCATTTCAGATATGCAGCAACTAATTACTCTTATCACGAATGACGTTGGAATCTCAATCGTTCCAGTGGTGATGCCTCTCTTCATGGGAGTCTTACGGAATGTTTGGGACTCGCGCTCTGCGTCATTTAGCGGTACTATCAAGGTTCTGTCGACCATGCAATCGCGGTAATCGTCACTGGATCCGGTCAGCGTCGAGACAATGCCGAGTTTTGGCTTGAACGGCATGCTCAAAGCTATGGCTTTAAATGTTGTTTACTTCCATCGATATTAGATTACCAACTATGCTGGGCCTAACTCTGTGTACTCGTTCGTTCGCCTTCCAAAAGGATATAGGCGGAAACTGCGCTAAGTTTGCAGCAGACAGTGTGGGAAAACAGGCGTCAAGAAATATGTTGATGCAGCCTAATTCGGGGATCATTTGGGACGCGTGCTGTTTTGAGACGCGATTTATGTTACGCTTGAGAAACTTATATTCCGAAACTGACACACAAAGTTGGCCACAGCATGATAGATAGAAATAAATCAAAGAAGTAATAACTACGAATACCCTGCAAGCTGCTGATATGCGTAAATAAAAAAAAAAAGCAGTCTTAACTTGTAAACAATTGCGAGCTGACACAGACATAGCTTTCGTGTTTTTTGGTATTTGGTACAGTTCGGACATTTACCTGAAAATTGCGCTATTTTAATTGTTAGAACCCACATTTTGTTTACGAAATAGCACAGATATTCTAGCTGCCTTCCATATGGACCTGAATGACCGTGCACCACTGGATGACAATAATTCGTATTTTTTCATAAAATGTGTTTACACAGCCTTCCGCAGCATCCGTGTTCTTGATTTTTCATGTTTAGAGATTATTACTGATTTATTTTATAGCTACTGCCAGCCTTGAAGAAGACCTTCAGCAGGAGGGGTACTTTAAGACGAATTGTATATGAAGACTGCTTTTACGAAGATACATTAGTAGTTGTGTGCCAAAACTGACATTTTGGAAGAGCATGTCGAATATTCTTGGGCCCTGTTCATCGAACGACTCAATCGCGCGCGGTCAGAATTAGTCGAAACTAATCGAAACCGTTCTAAGATTCTACGTTCTGAATAATTTCTGAAACAAATCGAATACCACAGCTTCTTAGCCTACAGTTTCAAGACAGGGCCCTCTTCAACGCCACACAGCATGCTGTCTATATTTGGGATATGTGAGAAAAACATTCAGCCCATGAACGCTTATCCACCCGATTCGCTGATATCACATGGCTGATGCGTGGCCGCCAGTATTGGCTAACGCGGCATGTCAAAGGCAGCCTTAGAAAGCCCTACTCCGATGCTCGATTTTAGACGCCGTGGGTGGTATAGGTGAATCACTTCTCTTTCATTTATCCAGAGGTACCTATAGACCCTATTCGCTGTCAGGTTTAGCAGGCGGCGGTTGTGGCTACCCTGTATTGTGGAGACGCCATGACGTTGGGCGGTTCGAAACTAAAAGCACACAAAAAGTTTGGAGGACGCTTAAGCTTCGCCTTCAAGAGTGGAACGCGATAGCGTTATTGCACCTCGTTCGCACCGCCCACTCATTCGCTCGGTATGCTCTTGAGTAACACAAAAACATAGTATTCATACTCAACACTTCTAAGTGCAGTGTACAACTTTTTTCTAATTATTTGTTCAAACAAGTGCTTCTCACAATCTACATTATAGCACTGTGTTGTGCACACTACAACGTTTCTTGCTCCCGTGTTCCTTTAGCGTTCAGACGCACCGAGTATGTCGGTCAGTCAGCACACACATACACACACACCAAACTGGCATTTTCACTCATCGTAGTGTAAGTCATTTTGGACTCCTTCAAATCGCTCTTCTGGCATGACATACCTGGATGAATGTCGTTCGTTGTCTTCAAGAGCACTGTCATCACGCTATGATTGCGGTAGTGTGAACAGCACCCGTATCAGCATAATCCGCATTGGCATCCCCTCTGAATTCGTCAGTACGCTGGCGTTTGTCGTTGCTGCCGTTTGGCTGCTACTTCCCTTGCCGTTCGGCATGCATCTTCGGCACGTTTAGGACTCATTGCCTCGGCCTCCCTTGCCCTGAATTCCAGGCTCACGGTCCGCCGTTGCCGTTTCGCCTGAACCTCTCGTTCCCGCAGCTCGGCGTTCCCATGCCGCTTTCGTCGCATGGCCTCAGCATGGCGAGCTTTGGTCTCCGCCTTCTGTGCCTCCGTCTTGCGTGGCCTTCCTCGTGGTCGAACACCAGTTGACGGAGATGGTCCATCAGTGCTCGCCGGCGAAGAAGACACTGATGAGCAAGACACTGTAGCGCTACCGGCACTGGTAGACGGCGCCGCTTCCATCACACGCGTCTCAAGAGCGAGCGCACAAGGCCCTGCAATACAACACCCGTCGACCTGCCAAGAAGTGCAAGACAATGCGCTACGGCGCAGCAATCACTGATGAGGCGCCCCGCGTCGGCTGAGCAACGCAGAGTTCGGCGCGGCAACGAGCGTGCGCCTGAGCAAGCGGAACGAACCAAGAACTCGGTGTCTCGGAGGGAGAAAGCCGGGCAGCGACGCGCCATGAAGGCGGACGCGATCATGGGGCTGACGCCTTGATGGGATCGTCCTCTATCTCGCTTGGGAGCACCACGCAGAAGCATGATTCCTCGGAAGCAGCTCGGCACACATCGCAGGGCACGCTTTCCCAGCAGAAGCACTACGGCGCAGCGATCACGTCAGAGGCGTCTGGCATCAGACGCTGCACCTAGCAATCGCGCTTTGAGCGGAAAGAGGAGCCGCGTCGCCTAAACACCACTGTTCGAATGACGCACGCTGGATGTTGGAAGGGGAGAGAGCGAGAAAACTTATTTAACGCAAGGGTATTGGGGCATCTTCGCACCGGTACCCGCGCGGCCCAAAGTGGAGATGCGGGTGAGCGAAGATAGTGATCTGAAGAAAGGAAAGACGCTTGTACAACCCGTGAGGGTGCACGCCGAAACGTCAGGGGCGAGTGCCACGTGTCAGGGCAGCACCGCACATCGCGAGGAGGGGTTCTTCTCTGTTTGCCGCAAGATGGCTCTGCATGTGCGCAGAGCGCAGAAGAAATGTAGCGGAAACGTACTTCGCTACTCGTGTAACTGCGACTTCTGTAAATAGCATGCTCATAATTACCGATATACACCGCAGTATAACGTTCTACAGCAAGTTTCGAAGGCAACACCGCATTCACTAGAAGCGCTTTTGTACCGCTTTCAAGCATCGAACTCATGGCTGAGTGGTAGCGTCTCCATCTCACACTCCGGAGACCCTGGTTCGATTCCCACCCAGCCCATCTTCGAGGTTGCTTTTTATTTATGAAGTGCATGCCGGGATTTATCGCTCACGGCCGCCGACGCCGACGACACCGGCTTTTCTGCGACACGAGCTCCTTAACGCTATCGCGTGAAAAACGCTGAAAGGAATTGGATTGGACATCCGCTCACGCTGGCGTCCCTGGGAACGAGGCGGCTCACGAGCTAGCCCGAGCTCTCTACTTCCGGGTAGCCGTCGAGCCCCCCGAACACTGGGCATACAACGAGCGGTTTGCAAAATTACGGGGAAATCATCGACCATTATAAATTGGGACGTAGACTGGTACCCCCGCCAGATGTTAGACTAAATAATAGAGAAGCTGTCGCATAGAGGCGGCTACAAACTAATGCGTTCATGAACCCGGTCTGGGCGTTTCACGCGCTACCAGACTTTAGGGACAATTTGGGAGTGCCCAGAATCTCCAGGGATAGGACAAAATATTACAAGTAGATAAGCCTGGGATACCCTGCTGCGAAGCACGTACCCTGCGATCCAGCACCGCCCCGTCCATCTGGCGGAAGAGGCCGCAACAAGCCAAGGGCTACCTGCCAGCCTCTAATCTGCGGGCGCACGACTCCCCGTCTTCTCTAGGAGGCGTGCCGGCGGGAGGGGAAGAGGACGCCATTTCCGATGGAATTAAAAGTTGTACAACCAACCAACCCAGAGACTGTTGCACCACTATACTGGCCCTTTCGTTGTACTGGAACGCCCCAGCGCAGAAAACTTTGTAGTCTCTCGCCTGACCACCGAAGGGCGTCGTTCTCGGAAGACTCAAGTAGTCCACGTGGCCCGCATGAAGCCCTTCTACCAACGTGACGAACCTTGACTCGCCCGGCGGGCATCGTCTGCCAAGGGGGCAGTGTCACGCACTTCCCGTGGTCCTGTATTGAAGGAAGATGAGGTTTGGCGGAATAAGCAGAAGAGGACGAGGAAGCTGAGTCGGTCCGCTGTGGTGTGCTTATCTCCAGCGCATCCTAAGATCTGTGTAAATAAACCTACTCACAATATATATGCTCAAGGACTGGAGTATTCAGATAAATATGGATGTTTACCTAGAATTTGGAAAAAAATAAAAAGGCCTGTTGAAATTATGTAATCATGATTAGAATCGCACACTGGTTTTAAGGCATATCCCTTGACGCTTGCCCCGAAGGAGCGGAGAACTGGAATGGTTAGTGGAAGGCCCAATTTCGAAAGGGGAGTTGCTAAGTAATTTTTGCGGAGATATGTGAACCTCTGGCAGGAGAGAAAAAATGGTCTATGGATTCAATTTCTTTGCACGACTCACAGAGGTTAGTAGCGGATAGCCCCGAACGGGGTACAGATTTAGTTTCGGTAATCTGCAGCGCAACAGAGTCATAGACAATTCACAGAGCCTTGAAACAAACATGTGGTCACGCCAAGGCCATATGAGGTGTTCATAATCTGGTGCAGAAAGGAGAGGCTCGTTACTGAGGTTATGGAGACGTTGGAAATTTTGAAATCGTGCTAAAGTTAAGTGAATGGTATTATTTATGAATGGAACAAGAGGTTCACTGAGAGCGGATTTTGCTAAAAAATCTGCCCTTTCATAATATGTAATACCACAGTGGCCAGGGACCCATTGAAAACAAATAATCTGAACTGTGAGGAGGAAGAAAAAAATAAAGGGAATGGCAAAGGACAGTGTACTTCTTATTTTAGAGCGATGACAGGACGGATAGGCTGTCAAAAAGAAAAATAACCTTAGAGTTATTACTAGGGATTTTAGTCAAAGCCAACTCAATGGCCAGAAACAGCAGCGAAAATTGGCGTATAGTGTGGGACCCGAAATGAATAACCCCAGTCAAGAGCCTGGGAGTATATGCCAATGGCTGATTTTTCATCCTGCAAAAATCGCCATATGGCTGGGAAAATTGTCTAGGTAATCCTGTATAAGGGCGATGAATACATTGGCAGACAAATGCTTAGAATTCCCAGGGAGGGTGTCATGCGATGGACTTCTTATTCTTTGTTTTCCTCTTTAATTCTCTGTCCACCCGAGGCAGCGATGGTGGCTGAGCTATGAGTCAGTTGGCAGGTCTGTCCACTTTCTTTTCTTTCCTACTTCACAACAAGAACAACAGGTGGTGGAAGTTGTAGCATGATGAGCAGGCATTCACGAATGCTGATCAGTTCATGTTCAAAAACCAAACGTTGTGTTATACTTTCCGTCATCATCATCATCATCGGCCTGATTATACCCACTGCAGGGCGAAGGTCTCTCCCATATTTCTCCACGCGAGGAGGAACCGCGTCTTTCCGAGCATGCGCTCCTATAATTTCTGCCTGTTTGCAGCGCAGATGTTCCCCTACATAATCCATTGCCAGTCTTAATCACGCCGCGGAAGTGCCCTGCTTTCACGAACATGAATTTTTCATGTGTCCACATGATCGCACGCACCCTTTCACTGATCCTTGCGGTCGGATGAAAGAGTGCGCAAAGTTTGCAAAAGTGGACTTAGATCATCTCGGATCCCTAAGAGAATCCAGTTGCTTGCTGTATCAGTACGAAATATTGCCATTTCTGCTACAAAGGATGAATGTCGTTAAATCACGTTGGTGAGCCCACTTAGTGATACGCACAAATGAACTCACTATAGGAGCTAATCAGAATAGTGTAGTGGAGCAGACCAATGTTCTTAGACGTTGGAGCCGACTTGTCCGTTAGGTGCAGTCTGCTTCGCAATAGTGACTGATGGTGGTAAGCCACCCCTCGTAATGACGCTCAGGAACCGCGTTTTAGGGACTTGTAACTGTGCTAGAAGTGGGAGGTTCGTATGTCATATTAAACATTGCTGACCACCCCAATTCATAGCCATACGACCGCACCATCATAAAGGGGTAGGGTGAGGGGCGCCAGAAAAAATGACCAGAGAGAACGCCAGTAGAGATGGCAGGAGGAACGGAAATCGGAACGCCAGGCTGGACACATTATTCCGGTACACAGTTCGCGGCCGTCATAGCTGCGTTCACAGGGGAGAGCACCACAGAGAGAAGCAACAATGGAAGGCGGGTGGGTGCTCCAAATCTTCCAGAGCTGGGAATCTAGAAGCTTTCACCATTTGCGGTGGAGGCGCCTGGTCACCAAAGTATCTATCTGCTGTGCATGCCGTCGTTGTTTTGGCCGCTGCTTCACTAAGCGGATGCCAGCTGGTACAACCCGCCTCTTTTAATTTTCTTTCTCTGTCGCTTCTGTCTGATTCTCCTCTGCACGCATGGCGCAACTGTAGTGTTTATCTAGAGCCTTGTTTCCAGGCCTGTGCAGATTATTTTCCTCCGTCCTACAATTCCAATAACGAAAGGGGCGCCGAGCTCGTACGCTGGCAACGCGCGATACGGCGGCGTAGTAGAGACGGGTCCGCAGCCGGTGAAAGCTAGGATGGAGCTAAGCCTCAATGACTTTTGGGAAGCTTGGCCGAGCAAATCTATGAAAGCGGAGAAAAAAGGCAAAGTTTTGTCCTCCATCGAAGCATTATGCACCAGAAACGTGCTGATTCGCATAATCGAGTAGGAAATGTGGCGCTTGTTCCTGCCCGTCTGAGCTCAGCGGACGCCCCGCCAGGTTGGCGCATAGTTTCATGAGACACACGATCAAACGCTTTTGTTGGTTGGAACATATTGGTGTTGGTGCCGTTGTATTCAAAGGAGTTAAAATGGCTTATGCATGTTGTTCTACACGCCTTATGATTAACAAAGTGTTATCTGAAAGAATTGATGTAAGAGCATCTGTGCGGCAGGGATGTCCACTGTCTCCTCTCCTCTTTGCTATATATTTGGAACCGTTGTGTCGAATGGTAATTGCTAACGAATACATCCGTGGTTTTAAGCTGGGAGTATGCGAAGTGAAAATATTGGCATACGCTGATGATGTGGCGCTTTTTTGTGCAGATCGTGAAAGCGCTTCGGAAGCTTTGAAAGTAACAAAAAGGTATTGCAGGCAGACTGGTAGTGCCGTTAATTTAAAGAAAAGTCTCGCAGTCTGCCACGGGGAATGGGAAGAGGAACCAGAAATTTTCTGTGGAGTAAGATGGGCTACAAAGCCCGGAGTTTATTTTGGGGTCCCATTGGACATACTGGAATGAAAAAAGCGGAAGCAATACGAGAAAGGATGAAAGGATGGATGGGGCGTAACCTCTCTATTTTCGCCCGTGCGACTGTATGCAATACCTTTTTGGTGGCAACAATAATGTATTTACTTCAAGTATTGTATTGTGCTCGAAGCAATATACAAAGGTTCCATCGTGTATTTGCGGTCTTCATTTGGTCGTCCAACTGGGAACGAATTAGCAGAGATAATCTCTTTCGGCGAGTTAAAGACGGAGGGTTGTCTCTAATGCATCTATATGTGCGGCAGATGGTTTTAAGGTTTTGTTTCCTACGTGACCAAAAAGATGCATTACTGAGAACCTTTATGCAAATCATGCTATCCAGTGCAATTCCAGAGTTTATAGTCTCTTCATGGTCTGCTCGGGGATACACTGTGTCACGCTTTCTGCGAGAAGTGGTGTGGTCGTGCAAGTTTTTGCGCGTGAGGTACTCTGTAGAGTATTTAAGACGGTACCACCTAAGCTACTGTACAAGGATCTTATTTCACAAATGTTCCCAGCTCCATTGTACGGAACCTTATACTGTGAAGGCCCAGGGAAAGAGGTTCTCAAACGAGTTAAAAACATGACTGTTGCACCGGGCGTAAAAACATTCTTTTTTAAATTGCATACAGGAACCCTCCCAGTCAAAACATGGATGGAAGAAAAGGGCCTTTTTGTACCTTGGGGCTCAAACCTTCTACTATGTAGGAAACCTGAAACAGTTGAGCACGTTTTCCTGGATTGTTGGGATGCGGTGTTTTACTGGGATGTGCTACAAAGGACACTTAAAAAAGACCTGCCATTGACGCCACATGGAATTCGGTACTTGACAGCTATTTTAAGTATGACCTCATCATGATAATGGGCCTTCACAGTATTTGGAGGAGTAGGATGGCTTATAGACACTGTGATGTCGATGCACGATCTGTATGTGATTATTTTGTTGAACAAGTTTATAAACTAAAAGAAATTTTGAAGCAGCAAGACGCTGCTGAGGAGGTATTGAGTCTGATGGGCGAACTTGTGGTAATGAAAGTCCATTAGACACGGTTGTCAGCCAAGGGGCATGGCAACCAATATCTTTTACTGATGTATTTGTACCAATTCATGCAATAAAGAAAAAAAAAGCCGGATTGGCGCAGTGGTTACGGTGCTCGACTACTGTACCCAAGGACGCGGGATCGAATCCCGACCTTGGCGGCCGCTTTTCGATAGAGGCGAAAAGCAAGGTCCCCGTGTGCTGTGCGATGTCAGTGCACATTAAGGAACCCCAGGTGGTCGCAAGGACTACGGCGTCCCTCATAGCCTTAGTCGCTTTGGGACGGTAAACCCCATAAGCAAACAAACAAACCTACTTTATTACTGTTATAGTGCGGCTTGAAGAGCGTAATATGACATGTGGGCTTGCGCAAGCCCAGAGATAGAACAAGCCAGAATACTAGTGTATTTGTGCACTCGCACGGGGCAAGCCGTTCTGTCGTAAATGCTGGATGTTTGTGATTAGTCACTTTACTAAATTATTTTGGGGAATAACGCTCATTATGAATGACCAAAATATTTCAACGGAATATACACCAGCGAATAAAAAATGAAAAGAAAAATATCTACGCTTCCTTAAAACACCGGTTCATTTTTGAGCGTCCTAAAAAGTGCTATGTCTAGTATAGTCGCCTTGATCATTTGGCTGCTGTATCAGTTTCGGAAGAACCAATAGTGTTCCCCTCGCTGGGGAATCATGTTATATTTAGTGTATTATGCATATGTAACCTAGAGTGTTTTGTATAGTGCTTTGTTTTGTATGTATGTATGAATGTTCCCAATAAATTCTCTTTTTTTGTCGAACAGACTCGCGTCCCTTATAGGGACTTTTGTTTGAGATGGCAGGACATCTCTAGTCACCCGTCAGATCCTACACTTTCCGAGGAGCAGGGGAGGCCTTGGCCTGCCGTGCATCCCGACAGTGGCTCGAGTACTCGCGTTAAGGCTTATGGAGAGGCTATTAGTTAACGAGGTTTACCCTGGTCGCTCGCTCATCCTGTACTGGATGAGCACGGCGCGTCGTGTGCTTACACCAGAACAATACCTCGGTCCCCAGGTGGGCGGGCCTCTGCCTTTTTACCGCGAGGTTGCCGAGACAAAGTCGACTTTCGATGCAGACCTGCCAGATGTTAATGTAGGCGACCTACCAGCCACACGCATCAGCGAATTAGTAGCCGTTCGCAGGCTTTCAGCTGATGAGCAAGGAGAAACCGCTGTATACCCAAATTACGAGCATGGGCAGCTTGACGGCTGCCAAATGAAGTGCAAGATTTTGATTTGGTTAGGCGCTGGGTCAGCACAAGATAGCGCCTTGAAAGATGGGGTATTGTACCTAATGACCAGTGTGCCAACTGTGGTGCTCCCGAGAGCCTCGCGCATGTTTTTTTTTTCGAATGTGTAGTTGCGAAAACAATGTGGCGGCTCACATATAGGATGTTTAACGTCCGCATGAACCCAGGCGTCACGTGCCGGCGCAAACCTTTTGAGCACGTTGTGTTCACTGTGGCGTCGCAGGTGCCTCGCCCAGGCACGCCAAACTACCGCCCGAGAAATGTACCCAGCCTTGCAGAGGCTGTGCTTCGTCATCTGGAATTATCTGTCTGGAGAGTTAGAAACGGATGGCGAGACGCGGTTTCTGCGGCGCTGGCACACGCGCTTCTATGTTGTACGGGTTAGCAGATTTGAGATGCCTGTCGTCCTTTATTAGAACCCTCCTCGTTTATACTGTTTGCCCCTCTCTGGGGATTCATGTTTTTTTATTGCGAAAGCAACACTAATTTCACTTTTAAGCCCTTCGCGTAGCAAGGCGGTAGCTACCATTGACATTTAGCGTGTTTTTTGGCGCGCCTCCAAGCACAGCTGCGCAAAAACAGGGGCCCCAACTCGCGCCGTCAATTCACAAAGCGGTAGCTACCAACCTCGGCCTAACCCCGCTCCCTCCGTAAGGAACTGTTACAGCCGGAGTGACGTCATCCCATCTGCCGCAAAAACAGGGGCCTCAACTCGTGCCGTCGGCGCGCGAGGCGGTAGCTACTGACCGCGGCCTAACTCCCGCTCCTTCCACGAGGGGCGCTACAGCCGGAGTGACGTCATCCCATCTGCGGCAAAAACAGGGGCCCCAACTCGCGCCGTCAGCTCGCGAGGCGGTAGCCATCAACCGCGGAGTTGCAGTTGTGCCACATGCTCCTGCAGCTAAGAAGAATTATGGGGCTGCAGCCGCAACTACCGCCGGGGGTGCAACGTTGGATACTATAGGAGGTTGCCTAGCGGCAGGTGGATCCAACGCAGTCTCCAGCGATGCTTTCATTTCTGCTAGCGTGAAGAATGCCGTTGCAGCCAGTGCCAGAGCGGCAGTTGTACATTCTGCCTTAACCTCACCCACAACCGAGTATATCTTTGCAGCCACGGCACGCCTTGCCTCGCTACTAGTTATACATAGTGTAACCAGGTAGCACCCCGCAATAAACAATAGTTGAACCATATGCCGTGGCCAGAGTGAATCCACAAGCATCCATAAGCATAACCACGAGCACCACAACCAGCTACACCACCAGCTGAACCTAGGCGTAGTCATAGCTATTGCTTTCGCAATTACCAGGCTTACATAAGCTAAGTAAGCCACTGCCAATTTTTGCTTCCTTCTTGCTACAGTCATAACAACAACGACTAACCATCATTTCATTGAACGCATCTAAGTGCACCGGCGTTCTATACTTCGTTTACACGAATGGAAAGGCGCAGTATCCGTCACTCGCCCGCTATCATCCGCACGGCAGACAACGGGAATTATGAAGAGCGTTTCGCAATCCGGGACGTGGCGCAGTTGGTAAAGCGCTTGGCTGGGGATCCAAGGAAAGGAGGGCTGATTCCAGATGGAGACAAGGTTTATTAATTTATTTTTACCTCTCGCTCTCAAAACGTGATACCTCTGCTGACAACTATCTGTCGACAACCTTCCGTCGAGAACGTTGAAGTATTAAAGACCTTCTCCTTAAATGTACTACAAAAAACACTTCTCAAATACAGACTTTTAACAATTACTGCATATGAGCACGACAAAATTACAGAAACGTCGAACGTTACGACCTAACTACAGAATATGTTCTCGTTTATGACATGGCTAAGTAGATTTCTGCGACTGTGGAGGACCAAGCAGTTGAAGGTTCTTTAACATTTGGTATGTGCCATTGCATGTAGAGAACCTTATGTTTTGACAGTTGATATGAGAGCCACTAGGTAAGTCTCTAATCACTTTCATACGTAAGCGTGATTCTGAATCTTCTTGCACAGTGTAGACGAAGACAAGCTTTCGAGCATTTGTGTTTATTTAGTGCTTCTTCTTTTCAAAGACGTCTTTTCACATTGTATTCACCATCAAGTAATTGCGGTTTTTCTTCGCTCTCTAACATGTACAAAAAAGCGTTCCGTAAGGGCTAAACGATTCGGCATTGCTAGACAACCGATATTGTTTTATGCTCAAAACGGCTTGTTTTGCTGCAAGCTTCACCATTACCATTATCACCCTCTTACGAACATGTTCGACCATTTGCTGACTTGAACACAAGCTATATTGGGCTGATTATTTTGCTCTGGGAGGACCACAGGCAAGTTTGCACGAAGGCGTAGCGGCGTTACGCCTCGTTTTCGGCGTGCGGTTTTCAGCACCTGCTTTTACATGTCACTCCCAGAAGCCAGCGAAAATGTGAGTGAACCAACCGGCAACAAGAAACTAGCAGATGACCCTCACGATGGGATATCGGAGCCCACGTCAGCTAGAAGTGGTCGGAAGGTTCAGAGTAGTTGAGGGCAATCTGACCGGCCGATCTCAAGTGATATTCGTAGGCATCAGTCTTCTGTGTCAGATGCTGGACTCAACAGCACCCTCATGGATAGTAGCGTTTGTCGGAGTATCCCGAAAGCTTGCCCAAGGCGTTTAGGCCGCCAGAACATCCTGAATCCGGATCGTCTGCCTGTCATTAGTGTTCCCTACGTCACAAAGTCAAGCCCTTCAGGGAGCTGCGCTTCGAATGTTACAACCAGCGTCGCTGAGGACAGCCATGCGACCTCCAATGGGCAAGGTGTCATTGCTTCAAAGCGTGGACACCAGCATCACACAACACGTCCACAAGGACGTACCCTTGCCGATGACGTCAGTTCTAGCAGTCACTCGAGCTCCAGCCTGCGTTCAGGAGGCGATATTCATGACGCGAACCGAGGACATCAAGCGCGGCCTTCGATCTGGGACCGCGTTGAACATGTCAGCGAAGATACTACGACGCCGACAAAGAAGCCCGTGGACTTCTCTTGGGTTTTGATCGCCCGCGAGTCAATTTGCTGTTTCTTGTTGCTTGCGCGGACGTAAAATATCTATTCAACGCGACTAATCCTTCAATAGTTACCACCCGTCGCGTAATATATTCGGACTTCAACATTTCGAAGACGAGTCAGGCCCAGTGACATTCATTACTGTCAATGAAAAGCCTCATAGTGGACTGAATATAATATGGTTTGTCGCTTCTTAGTTTTCGGTGCTTTGCAGTACCTCCACGGATTATTTGCGAGAATGTGTGCTCTGATATTGCGAGAAATTACAAAACCGGTTCGTTTCAGCCTACAAGTGTAGCTGTTATTCTCGTGTATTCCATATTTCTATGATGTTTGCGCCATAGGTCACCCTGGAAGCAGTGGACTTTGTATGCTTTTGTCCGTGGTCCCCTTAAATGCCAGATGGCGCGATATAGAGTGAATTCGTGTAGCCATATACACTTTTTAATGTAGTGCACAAAGAGACGATCTCCATTGGAGAATTTTTTCGTAGATTCGATAATAATAGTTGAAAATCTCCTCATTTTAGTCATTATTTCGGTACAAGTATGTTCGAAATATTGCCTAATAGAGAGCTTATCATACTAGAGACTATCACGGAGTTATTTTTTCAACGGAGCTACCCCTTAACGCATTGGAAGTTGTTGAATTAATATCCTTCGACAAATGTGACAAATATGTAGGCCTAAGATAATCGCCTCTGATTCTGCGAAGAGAGCCGAGCTACCTGGTCTGATGATGGACACAAAAATAGTCCAGGTTAAGAAAAATGTCTGCAGACTATATGTTAAATCATTATTTCTGTCACTTCCTGTGAGAAAAAGTATCGCATGATTTTCACGTTTCCACATTACTCTAAAGAGCAAGCTACGTGTCTGCATGGCTTACATATCTAATTTGAAAAGAACCTCGTTCCAGCTTCTCGACTAATACCTCTGTCACACGAGCAAATTTAATATAATTTAATGTCATTCGGCACGAGCAATTCGTATCGAATTATTCCCCTGCTACATGAGAAAATTTAATGTCATTCGGTTCGAATGACATTCTTCATCGAATGAGTTTGTGCCACTCATTCGCATTCGATTGCGAACCGAATGTGTGCTCTTGACGCCAAATACGCAGCAGAAGCAACGCAACAACATATTCTGCGCACAGTGAAATTAAAAAATTATATTTCTAGAGTTTTGTTACAAAACCTGTTAATTTAGGTGTTAAATTATTCGCACTGCAGGCTCTCGCGGAACGGCGTTACTCTCGGTCACAGCAGAGGTCCGGTCATGGCAGCAACTCACGACCATTTTGTGCTCTCCATTCCTTGGTAGCCGCATCTCCCCGTATGTTTATCTCGTAACTATTTAAAGTTATGACTGAGTTTCTCACAGTTTGGACGTCAATTACATTATCTACGTGTCTCCGTACTTAACCGCAGTGTATCCACACTCCGCTGTATTCAGCCATATTGTTTGTTTAGATTTCTCGAATTGTGGGCGACTCGATACTTGGCTTGGATATTTATGGCTAGTGCCACAGCCCAGTCATAAGTAATGTTTTTCGCTTGCATTATCGTACAGAAATGTTTTGATCAGCTTTAAAATGTTACACAGTGATATCAAAACGCCTTTTATGCGCGCTTATGTTCCGTAAGTGCAGTATTTTTTTATAGCTGATCAAAATTGCTACCATTTGCGAATGACATTATATTTTACAGTGTAGCACCGAAATAAACCGAATGATTTTCGATGCATAGAATGACATTAAGTCTGCTTGTGTGACAGAGGTATAAGTAAACGCTCAATACCTTGCACACCTACTAGATTTGCGGAGAATGGGGAGGTGGTGAAGGGTAGCTGTTCCTGGCCCTACGGTGCTGGGACGGTAGGTCACCGCCGCTTGCGGCGGGGGCTAGCCAGCCACCGAATATTTGTCTGTTGTAGGCCGTCATTGCACCCGCCACCGCTTAGGTAATGGACGACGGCCGTTGTTGCGGCATTCGTCTTTTTCTCCCCTCTTTGTTTTCCTTTCTTCTCTATTTTCTCTTCTGTCCGCACGAGGCAGCGGAGGTGGCTGAGCTACAGAGCCAGTAGCAGGCCCGTGCATTTTCGTTTCCTTCTTCCTACACCCACAACAACAGCAACAACAACAACAACATTTGCGGTATTGTGCAGATGCTTGAGGATTCTCTTTACTCTTCTGCTGTAGGAAATGGGAAAAGAGTGATAACAGCTATCAAGGGAAGTGATACGCATGCGCAGACGCTCGAAGAAAGCTGCTGGTATTAAATAGTGCTTGTTTTTCGTTTTTCAATCCCCTACCAGATGTGAGCGAGCTAGTGTGAATATAGTGTTCATTTTCTCAACGCTGAACGGTAGGTGGTACCGAGTCTTATTAAAGAATTCTCACTCCATACTCTCATTCAGTATTGCGATTTTCTTTCCAAAGCCGTTTCCGTGAAAAATAAACGTGTACAGCGCTTAAAATATGAAATCGCAAAAGAAAGTATTCTAAATTTGACAGATATTCATTTCTTCCTCCCTCAAGGGAGTAACTGTTTGACTTGCTAGCTTTCTGAGCGCTAAGGAAGAGAGAAAATGGGGAAATGTTAAAGCTCCATTTTAATGACAGAACGACACGGTTTGTGCCCTCCTGTCACACGCTGTCATCAGCACACTATAGTAAGGAATATGTAAACCATCATCCCCAACATACGTATAAATCCGCATGTGGCATAAATAACCCAACGGTATATTTATATAAACAGGCCTTTGTTCCAGTGCAGTGCTCCTTGCGCGGCCTAGTTAAAGTGCCTGGCTAGCAATTTTCGAAGATCGCGTGTATTAATGCCTGCTCTATACTTGTTGACGTTTCTTTTTTTTTAGAGGGAAATTCATTCTATAAAATTTAAGTGATTTCAGATATGCAGCAACTAATTACTCTTATCACGAATGACGTTGGAATCTCAATCGTTCCAGTGGTGATGCCTCTCTTCATGGGAGTCTTACGGAATGTTTGGGACTCGCGCTCTGCGTCATTTAGCGGTGCTATCAAGGTTCTGTCGACCATGCACTCGCGGTAATCGTGACTGGATCAGGTCAGCGTCGAGACAATGCCGAGTTTTGGTTTGAACGGCATACTCAAAGCTATGGCTTTAAATGTTGTTTACTTCCATCGATAATAGATTACCAACTATGCTGGGCCTAACTCTCTGTACTCGTCCGTCCGCCATCCAAACGTATATAGGCGGAACCTGCGCTAAATTTGCACCAGACAGTGTAGGAAAACAGGCGTCAAGATAGATGTTGATGCAGCCTAATTCGGGGATCATTTGGGACGCGTGCTGTTTAGAGACGCGATTTGATGTTACGCTTGAGAAGCTTATATTCCGAAACTGACACACAAAGTTGGCCTCAGCATGATAGACAGAAATAAATCAAAGAAGAAGTAATTAATTAGGAATACCCTGCAAGCTGCTGATACGCGTAAATAAAAAAAACAGCACTCTTAACTTGTAAACAATTGCGAGCTGACACAGACATAGCTTTCGTGTTTTTTGGTATTTGATACAGTTCAGACATTTACCTGAAAATTGCGCTATTTTAATTGTTACAACCTACAATTTGTTAACGAACTAGCACAGATATTCTAGCTGCCTTCCGTATGGACCTGAATGACCGTGCACCACAGGATGACAATAATTCGTATCTTTTCATAAAATGTGTGTACACAGCCTTCCGCAGCATCCGTGTTCTTGATTTTTCATGTTTAGAGATTATTACTTATTTATTTTATAGGTACTGCCAGCCTTGAAAAAGACCTTCAGCAGTAGTGGTACCTTAAGACGAGTTGTATATGAAGACTGCTTTTACGAAGATACATTAGTAGTTGTGTGCAAAAACTGACATTTTGGAAGAGCATGTCGAATATTCTTGTGCCCAGTTCGTCGAACGACTCAATCGCGCGCGGTCAGAATTAGTCAAAACGAATCGAATCCGTTCTGAAATTCTACGTTCTGTATAATTTCTGAAACGAATCGAATACCACAGCTTCTTAGTCCACAGTTTAAAGACAGGGCACTCTTCAACGCCACACAGCATGCTGTCTAGATTTGGGATATGTGAGAAAAACGTTCAGCCCATGAACGCTTACCCGCCCTATTCGCTGATATCACATGGCTGATGCGTGGCCGCCAGTATTGGCTAACGCGGCAAGCCAAAGGCAGCCTTAGAAAGCCTTACTCCGATGCTCGATTTTAGACGCCGTGGCTGGTATAGGTGAAGCACTTGTCTCTTTCATTTATCCAGTGGTACCTATAGACCCTATTCGCTATCAGGTTTAGCAGGCGGAGGTTGTGGCTACCTTGTATTGTGGAGACGCCATGACGTTGGGCGGTTCGAAACTAAAAGCGCATAAAAAAAACGTTTCCGACGCGTCGGCACCGGTCTACCATCGTCCTCCCTGCTGTTTATTTGTCGGAAACTTGAGACGCTGTTTGCTACGCCGTCGAACCAGAGCTCGGATTTATCCGGCGCTGTGTCATGATTCGCCGTAGACCTTCTCTCTCTATCTTTCTTTCCCCCTCTCCGACGTTGCGTTGTGCGTGCCATGGAAGTACCCGGGTTCGAACCCTACCTCGGCGGCTGCGTTTCGATGGAGGCGAAACGAGGAGGCGTGCGTGTGTTGTGCGATGTCAGCGCACGTTAAAGTTCCCCAGGTGGTCAAAATTACTCCGTAGCCCTCCACTACGGCTCCTCTTTCTCTTTCCACTTTCACTCCCACCTTCCTCCCTTCCCTTAGACGCGGTTGAGCAACACTAGGTGGTGTTGGGTTGGGGTGTCCGCAGAAAACAAGTGAGACAGTTACCGCGCCTTCCCCTTCCTTTAAATCAATCAGTTCAGTGAAGCTATAATGACGTAACGTGAATAAGCTCTATAGGTTGTTCACTGTTCTCTCATTAGAAAACGGTAGCTTTCGTATGCGTGCTGTATGGAGGTCAAGTAGAGTAAATTCGCTCGCTTCGTGGTTTGTGCCCGTAATTGACATCAGTGTTCTGCTGTTATACACTATAGCTGTGAATATGCAAGATAAAGCGCCGCAGTGCAAATCATACTGCACTTTTGACCGATTAGCGGTTTGGTTCATATATTCGCACCAGTAAAAGATATGTTAAAAATTGATTTCAAGTTTCAGGAGTGTGTTGTTGTTACAGTCCGCATACGTGGCGTGGACACGTCTGTGTCTAGTGTTTACGTGCGCCCAGCTGTGCAGTAGAATGCCCAGTGGTTCAGTGCAGTCTCTTCGTGTTGTGCCACTCGACAAATCATCCTCGGAGATTTCAATGCCCATCATTGTGCGTGGGGAAGTGTCCGAAACACCGCGCAAGGAGACGACCTACACGCCATGGCAACACAGCTGGGACTCACACCGCTGAACACTGGCGAGCCCACCTTCCGGCGACGTGGCACACCCGGCTCCTGCATAGACGTTGCGTTCGCGTCCAGCGGCATCGAGGCGACCTGGAATCGCGCACCATCACTTTGGGGCTCTGATCACTTCTCTATCCTCATTGAGCCCACTGCCAAGGAAGCTCGTGCCACGCGCACTTACTCCATTGTCAACTGGAACCGCTTCCGCAGCGAAGTAGAAGCCGCAGCTACGTCCGGCGAGGATTTCTTCTCCAGTCTCGTCCGTAGCGCGTTTGCAGCCACTCGCCGCGTAGAGGTTCGGGCAGGGCAACCAACGCCCGACAACAAGCTGCTCGACCTGAGACAAAAACGCGACAAAGCTGAGCGACGAGCACGGCGGACGGACCGACCAACCGACTGGACAGTATACAATCGGCTGGACGCAGCAGCGAGGCGGCATTCCAACAAACTTTACCGCCGGCAGTGGGCATCGCTCTGCAGGAAGATGGAGGAGGACTGTAGCTCGCGGTGGCTCTTTACCATCCTGCGGCGCATCACAACGCCACAAGCGAACCCGCAGCCGCTGGCCGCTCTCGCCATCTCTAGCGGCCTTAGCTACGAGGAGCTAGCTGAGCGGTTTGCGGACCACTTTGCGCCGCAAAGCCCCGCGAACGCAGGCAGCCAAACTTCACCTGTGAGTCCCGGAGACAGAGCCAGCGCTACTATTCCTGGTGACCCTTGTGATGCCCTCTTCACAGTGACGGAGCTCAACAATGCGCTACAGCGCTGCCACCGTCGCTCGGCGCCAGGGCCGGATGGGGTGACTTACCAGATGCTGCGCAACCTGGACAGCAGATCAACGGCTGGTTCTCCTGCAGCAGATCAACCTAGTGTGGGAACGCGGGACACTCCCGGAGGACTGGCGCACGGCAGTCGTCTGCCCCATCCTCAAGCCAGGACGCCCACCAACCCAGCTCGCGGGATACCGTCCAGTGGCGCTAACATCTGCGGCTGGTAAGCTCATGGAACACATGGCTTTACATCGCCTTAACGAGCAGGCTGCGGCGGCGGATTTGTTTGATGAGCGGCAGACGGGCTTTCGCGGAATGCGGTGCACTGCGGATTCCATCTCCGATGTTGTCAGCGCGCTCGAGCACGCGAAGGCAGTGAGGCAGGTTGCGTTGCTTCTACTGCTGGACGTGTCGGGCGCGTTTGATAACGTCTGCCGCGCTCCCATTCTCGCGACGCTTGAGAGGGCTGGCGTGGGCGGACGCTTGCTACAATACGTTCGGAGCTTTTTCCAGGCGCGCTCCATGCGCGTTCGCGTCGGGGGTGCTCTCTCGGCGCCTCGCCCGGTCGGGATAGGCGTGCCGCAGGGCTCTGTCCTGTCATCTTTTCTGTTCAATGTGGCGATGTCGGTGGTGCCGGGCTGCCTGCCTGCAGGCTGCCGGCATCATGTGTACATCTCCATATACGCAGATGACATTGCCCTGTGGTGCCTGGGACCGCCGGGCGAGACAGCACGGGTGCGCGCGTGCCTGCAGGCAGCTCTGACGGCGGTGAGCGACTGTTTGCGCGGCCTAGGTCTCTCGCTCAGCGCGGACAAATCCGTCGCAATGGCCTGTGTTCCGAGCTCGCGCAAACGACCACCACCGCTCACACTGGACGGGACCCTCTTGCCGTGGCGACGTTCGGTGCGGTACCTGGGATTGGACATAGACCAGCGCCTTTCCTTCCGACCCGCGGCGATCAAGGCCTGCCTGCAGATGAAGAGAACCACCGCCGCCGTACACAGGCTCACTGCTCGAGGCCAGGGCATCTCCCAGCAAGCAGCGTTACGGCTGTACAACTCCGCGGCTCTGGGGGCAATACTCTACGCGCTACCGCTCGTCACACTGCGCAAACCATGCTGGAAGAAGCTAGAGGTCGAGCATCGCAAGGCGCTCCGCATTTGCCTCGGCCTTCCTCAGAACTCTCAATGCGCAGCTACTTTGGCCGAAGCAGGTGCGTGGCCTTTACAACTTCAGGCCACGCGGCGGGCGCTCCGACACATCGATCGCCTACAGCGCGCAAAGGACGGCGGCCCGCTATTACATCGGTTGCGACATCATCGCCACTCGCGCATGGAACGGCGCTGCTCGAGTACGAGCAGCTCACCAATGCAACGCCCCCCTACGACGCCTTCTCGCCCTGGCCCGCTGCTACGGAGGTTCAGCGAGAGATTGTCGGAATCGCGGGCAAACGCACCACACCGCCCTGTGCAGTGCAGCAGCTGACCAGAGCCGTCATCTACGAGGAACTCCAACACCACCTCCTCGTTTACACCGACGGCTCCGTGGCCAGAGACAGTTGCTCGCTAGCAGCGGCGGCTACCATCCCCGCCCTGCAACTGCACAGACAGCTGCACCTGTCATACCTGGGTTCTTCCACCACGGCGGAGCTGCTGGGCCTACGCCTAGGCCTGGATCTACTGCTTGAACTGACTCCGCCGCCACCCAGGTGTGCCGTGCTATGTGACTCCCGCGCTGCCCTCAGCCGCCTTCGAACCACCGGCCGGGGAACTCCGCTGCTGTGTCAGATTCGCGCGCGTCTCAAACGCTTGGCGGAGCGTGGCTGCGCTATACGGGCACAGTGGATCCCCGGGCACTGCGGCATAGAGGGCAACGAACGTGCCGACGAGCTCGCGACCGCAGCACATGAACTCCCTCCTAGCGACGAGCAACTCGCTTTGGAGGATGTGCATGCGGTAATCGACGATCACCTCCGGACTCAGCACCCCGACCCACGCATCGCAAGAGGTGAGCGCATTCACAGTGTCAGCGGCCGCTCGCTGACTCGGCTGCAACGCGCAATGATCCTCCGTGCACGCATTGGATGTGTGTGGCCTGGGGAACGACGGATGCGCCACGGACTTGCCACTTGTGACGTGTGTGACGGCTGTGGCGCGGTAGAAGCTCTCGAACATCTCCTACTGCGCTGCACCGCGCTAGCCGAACCACGACGTGAGTTGCTGGCGGCTTACAGAGCGCAGGGGGTAATCCCGGACAGCGTAGCTGTGCTCCTGTGGCCGCCGGGCTGTGCGCGCGTCCGCGAGCGAGCTCACGTGAGCTTGTGTGAGTACATCGAACAGGCGGGCTTGATGACCCGTCTATTTCACCTCGCCGGATAGTGCGCGCTGGGACTGAAGCTCCACGTGTGCTATTTCCCACAATAACGGCCGATCTTCCACGACAGCCGTCAGTGTTTTGTACAGTTGGCCAGTGTGTGCATTGTGAACAGTTGCCTGGACGCAGAGCTATTGCGGAGGCCCGCCCGATGGGCCGAGTGCTCAGTGACTTAAGACATTGCGGGTGGGCCTCAAGCAAATTACTGTATACGGTACCATAGTGTATATATTTCTTTTATTTTTACCTACCCTTTTCTTTCTCCCTATCACTCACCTCTTTGATTTCCTCTACCTCCTCCTCGCTATCCCTTTATTTCCGCCGCCCCAGTTCAGGTGCTTCAGATATAAGATAGCAGATACCAGGGCTGGCAAACATCTTTTCTTTCCTTTTGTACATACAATAAATAACCACTACAACAACAACAACAACATTAGCCTCTTTTATAATTTGATTTGTATTTGATTTGGTGTTTAGTAACGTGATTCGTGTTTTACCCAGGGAGCAAATTTTCGCCTCTCATATCCGATTCGATTTTTTGAAAAAGAACTGTTTGCGCGGCAGTAAAATTCAGAAGGTCTTGGTTACTTCTGCTCTTTTTATTGTCCAATTCCAACAGCATTTAAACATATATGTGTCAAACATTTAGTTTGTCCCTTATCCTTATTGTCACACGCAATCACAACCACGGCCTTTAACATGGCTACCGCCCGCAAAAAGCGCGTTTTCGGCTTACCCTGCGTGCCGGTACCAAGCCGAATATGTCTTGAGACGATGTGTCCTGTTGTGAGACTTCCTTTTCCGCTTCCTGCATGGACACCACACGCGCCCACATTTGCAGCTGAGCACTTAACACGATATCGCTGAAAAGCTAATGAAGCCGAGTCATCCTCATACCCTGACGAGATTGATTGTGCTCCCAAAGATTCTGATGGCTCTAATCTGCCTCAGAGAGGTGCAGACAGATATGTTCTTGGACAGATACCGCGGCGCTTAGCTGCGGCCAGACCTTCCTCCGTTTTTTTTTTAATTTTCAGAAAGTCGTACCTGTACGATAAGCTGTCATTTTCAAGTCCATTTTGACTGCCTAATTTTGTTTTATCATTTCGCGATTTACTCCTCTTTTATATCCCTTAATTCCTTTTCCGCCAGTGCGAGGTAGCAAACCCGCTTATTTTGCCGGTTATCCACTCGGCCTTTCTTTTCTAGTACTCATCGCCACAATGTCGCAGCACTGGGCTGTCAACTATCCGCATGGCGCCAGAGAATAATCTCAGTACCTGATTTGATATCGTCTAGCTTTATTTATCGAATGCCTTTAAAGGAAGTGCTACTGCATGTAGCCAATTACGTAAGTAATTGCTCACCTCCTTAAAGGTATCAAGGCACCTTACCGTCTAGGATTTGTGGATAGGGTACTGGACTGTTCATCTCGAGGTCGGGGTTTGATCCGGGCGCGGTCTAGGCCTTTAGATGAAAGCGAAACGAAAAGCGCTCGCGTGTGGCGCGCAATGTCACTGCAGGTTATAGGTCCCAAGGGTTATAGGTTATACGTCCTAAGCGCTACACTGCAGCGTCCCTTATTCCATGAGTTGATTCGGAAGTTAAACATAGAAGGCAAAACAAACAAAAATAGATGTCGTTTGTCACACGGCGACGGCGCCAAAGGCCCGTTTCCCACAAAATTCACCTTCGTCGTTGTCAGCGTTCGCTTCGCGAACGGTCACTGGAATTGTGTTTGCCTGAAGTATTTTGTGGCTGGCATGGAGGAATGCTGATAACACATTTTTTGACGTCACGCGATAACAAGACGTGCTGGCAAGAGCTGCCAATGCCATAATATTTTTATTTCTGTCGTTCAAGTGTCGTGTAGGTTTTGGTTTGGAAGGGTCACTGGAATTGTGTTTACCTGAAGTATTTGTGGCTGGCATGGAGGAATGCTGATAACACATTTTTTGACGTCACGCGATAACAAGACGTGCTGGCAAGAGCTGCCAATGCCATAATATTTTTATTTCTGTCGTTCAGGTGTCGTGTAGGTTTTGGTTTGGAACGGTCACTGGAATTGTATTTGCCTGAAGTATTTTGTGGCTGGCATGGAGGAATGCTGATAACACATTTTTTGACGTCACGCGATAACAAGACGTGCTGGCAAGAGCTGCCAATGCCATAATATTTTTATTTCTGTCATTCAAGTGTCATGTAGGTTTTGGTTTGGAATGGTCACTGGAATTGTGTTTGCCTGATGTATTTTGTGGCTGGCATGGAGGAATGCTGATAACACATTTTTTGACGTCACGCGATAACAAGACGTGCTGGCAAGAGCTGCCAATGCCATAATATTTTTATTTCTGTCGTTCAAGTGTCGTGTAGGTTTTGGTTTGGAACGGTCACTGGAATTGTGTTTGCCTGAAGTATTTTGTGGCTGGCACGGAGGAATGCTGATAATACATTTTTTGACGTCACGCGATAACAAGACGTGCTGGCAAGAGCTGCCAATGCCATAATATTTTTATTTCTGTCGTTCAAGTGTCGTGTAGGTTTTGATTTGGAAGGGTCACTGGAATTGTGTTTACCTGAAGTATTTTGTGGCTGGCATGGAGGAATGCTGATAACACATTTTTTGACGTCACGCGATAACAAGACGTGCTGGCAAGAGCTGCCAATGCCATAATATTTTTATTTCTGTCGTTCAGGTGTCGTGTAGGTTTTGGTTTGGAACGGTCACTGGAATTGTATTTGCCTGAAGTATTTTGTGGCTGGCATGGAGGAATGCTGATAACACATTTTTTGACGTCACGCGATAACAAGACGTGCTGGCAAGAGCTGCCAATGCCATAATATTTTTATTTCTGTCGTTCAAGAGTCATGTAGGTTTTGGGTTGGAATGGTCACTGGAATTGTGTTTGCCTGATGTATTTTGTGGCTGGCATGGAGGAATGCTGATAACACATTTTTTGACGTCACGCGATAACAAGACGTGCTGGCAAGAGCTGCCAATGCCATAATATTTTTATTTCTGTCGTTCAAGTGTCGTGTAGGTTTTGGTTTGGAAGGGTCACTGGAATTGTGTTTACCTGAAGTATTTTGTGGCTGGCATGGAGGAATGCTGATAACACATTTTTTGACGTCACGCGATAACAAGACGTGCTGGCAAGAGCTGCCAATGCCATAATATTTTTATTTCTGTCGTTCAAGAGTCATGTAGGTTTTGGGTTGGAACGGTCACTGGAATTGTGTTTGCCTGATGTATTTTGTGGCTGGCATGGAGGAATGCTGATAACACATTTTTTGACGTCACGCGATAACAAGACGTGCTGGCAAGAGCTGCCAATGCCATAATATTTTTATTTCTGTCGTTCAGGTGTCGTGTAGGTTTTGGTTTGGAACGGTCACTGGAATTGTATTTGCCTGAAGTATTTTGTGGCTGGCATGGAGGAATGCTGATAACACATTTTTTGACGTCACGCGATAACAAGACGTGCTGGCAAGAGCTGCCAATGCCATAATATTTTTATTTCTGTCGTTCAAGAGTCATGTAGGTTTTGGGTTGGAACGGTCACTGGAATTGTGTTTGCCTGATGTATTTTGTGGCTGGCATGGAGGAATGCTGATAACACATTTTTTGACGTCACGCGATAACAAGACGTGCTGGCAAGAGCTGCCAATGCCATAATATTTTTATTTCTGTCGTTCAAGTGTCGTGTAGGTTTTGGTTTGGAAGGGTCACTGGAATTGTGTTTACCTGAAGTATTTTGTGGCTGGCATGGAGGAATGCTGATAACACATTTTTTGACGTCACGCGATAACAAGACGTGCTGGCAAGAGCTGCCAATGCCATAATATTTTTATTTCTGTCGTTCAAGAGTCATGTAGGTTTTGGGTTGGAACGGTCACTGGAATTGTGTTTGCCTGATGTATTTTGTGGCTGGCATGGAGGAATGCTGATAACACATTTTTTGACGTCACGCGATAACAAGACGTGCTTGCAAGAGCTGCCAATGCCATAATATTTTTATTTCTGTCGTTCAAGTGTCGTGTAGGTTTTGGTTTGGTAAAACTTTATTTCCCACAGTAGGGGTCCTGGAAGACACTCGGCAAGGCGCCAGGTGTAGAGGGCATCTCCCACGTCGGCACAGAGAGCCCGAAGCTCTCCGCCGCCGCGCGGGCCTCCTGGACAGCCCGAAGCTGATCATGTAGTGAAGCACTTTTTAACACTTTGTCCCAATGTTCTTTGTTCTTGGCGTAGGCGTCGCTCGATGCACAACCACACACAGAGAGAGAGAGAGAGAAGGCAGAGAGGTTAACCAGGAAAGCTTCCGGTTTGCTACCCTGCACTGGGGAAGGGGAATGAGGAGTTTAAAGGAGAAAGAAGAGAATGATAGGAAAGGTAAGGCGGCGAGGAGCACAGTCACAGTTTCTCAATCAAGTTTGTGTCTCTCATAAAACACATAAGTGCTTTGAAGGCTTTGCCGTTAGATGCCTTCTGTGGCCATGGGCCGAGGATTTTCTCCACACAGCAAATGGTTTAAGTCTACATGGTCACTGCACCGTTCACACACATGTTGTCCGTCGTAGTCTGGGTCGATGTGCTTCATGCGCCAGGGGTTGGGGTATGACTTCGTTTGGAGCAAGCGTAACGTGACTGATTGGCTGCGGGTTAATTTCTTATCAGGGAGGGGAAATGCTCGTCTGCCTAGATAAAAGTGCTTAGCGAGCTCGTTGCACGTGAATAATTGATCTCTGTACTCGATATGTTAAGTAGCAGGGGAAACCGGAGGGACGCGGTCGATGAGTCGTCGCGCCGCCTCGTGTGCGATCCGCAGGCCGTCCCCTATGCTGCCCATGTGTGCCGGGAACCATACGATGGAGTGATCGATGATGTTACTTCCGCCTATGATCCGTAGCGTCGTCTTTTCTATCCCGCCCTCAGCGAAAGCTCGAGTGGCTGCTCTAGAGTCGCTGTATGCAGTTGTGAAGTTCGAGTCGTGTAGGTGAACCCACGTCTATAACTCCAATACACATGAGGAAAATTGCAAGCTGTGGTTTCTTCCAACACAAGCCAGCTATAGACGGCATTCATTTTCTGCCGCTATGAAAACTATCTTTTCTTATAGCGTACAAAAATATGTTCGCTAGGATATTAAGGGATGCCAATCTCTGGGTCACTTATACGAGGAGCACAGGTTGAGTTCAGTCGGGCTGGGCACGGACAAACCAAGAGCCCCAGCAAAATGTGGAGCTTTTTTTTTTGCTTTTAAGTCTAAATCCAATTTTGTTCTAGTCATTTGCTGCTTAAACGACAACAATATTTTTCACAACTCCTTCTAAAACCAATTAAAGACATGATAAAGACGGTCATATATATTATAACGCTCAGTGTTTCTAGTAAATCTCATTTCACACTCATTGTTTGAGGATTTCCTGTTTTGAGTTAGGCTAAGACAAGCTGTCTAAAACTGTCACATACACTACCGTTGGGAACCACTTTATTGTCGCATACACCCTGAACTGCTTGTATGAGGTGTTCATAAACTTCAGCAGAAGCCTTGGATATTATACAAATCCTCGAAACCGTAGTTATGTGATCGTTGTGAATTATATTTTCCCGACAGCTGCTGTTTTCTGAGGGAGGGGGAATGAAATCCCTCATGGAAAGAGAAGGGCTGGCCTCGACGTCACCGATGTACAAAAATAGGTTTGCCGTACTCAAGATGCAGCCCAATGAACAGCTGCGGGCACAGAAGCAGCAACGACGTGTTTTTTTTTTTCGCGTAGAGAAGAGCGGCTACATTCACCTGTACAGCTCGAAAATGAGAATATGAGACATGAGGCTGGTCATGCTGTCCCCACGCCCCTAAAATGAAGCGAATTGGATCGTTGGTTCATTCTGTCGCAGTGATTGGCATCCCCAACGATATAACTGCTTCCATACCCGTGAGTATGAGCCAAGCCAGAAACACATGCAGAACGATGGACACTAGACCGGGTGCAGTCACTTGTACAGCACGGTAAGAAAACATCGTTGCTAAAGCGTCTAGTCTGGATCCCGACTTAAGAGGAGAGAAAGACGGGAACCTCCGGAAGAACATATTGCTACGAACCATTGATCGTTTTCCTTTGATGTGTTGTTGTTTCAACAGCCACTGGAATGCAGACTTATTGTTTTCATTGTAAAGATAAAACGTATTTTCTTCTCTGTTCATTCACGCTCTGTGTCGCGAGACGCGGCTTTGTCGCTTAATTTCTCGACTACTGAGTTGCGCATGCGCCCTAAACCAACGCAAAGCAACACTTAATTTGTAGCTGAAGAAGCGGCATGATTTGTCTCAATGATTGCAGTTCAGCACAACTGCTTCTGACTTGTTTTACACTCTCCCAGTTTCCTTTAGTCGCTTTATCGTGACTTTCCTTCGCCAGTTTTAAATTTGACACTGTCGAATGTTGCGAGCCTTCCTAGTTCGACAACCGACAAGTACGTTTGCTGCTATCGCCGACACAGAGCCGCTCAATTCTATTGTGGGCTCAATTCGACATCGGTAAAAAGTATTTCAAGGCCATCCTCGTGTCTTTATATGTTGCCTATCAGCAAGTGATAATATCAACTGGCCACTGAAGCATGAAGAGCGGGCGCAATGAACAATGCCTCAAAACCCTCAACCGCTGTACTTAAACTAACGACGCCCATCATGCCCCTGGATTAAACTGTTGTAATTTTCTCTCGCCATCGAGAGTGGCCGGAGGCGTACCTTTATGGTTGTTTTTCGGTTTAAAGCGAAAAGTCCGAACCATCGCTATTGGGTACTGATACAAAACATGCTTGTGATTCTTCGGAGAAAGATCCGACCACATACTACACTGAACTGGTAACGCAGGTGCGGGCCATGCCTGCAAAAGGCTACAAATACATTTTTATAACTCACAAAAATGTAAAACAGAAAATGAACATCACAGTTTTTTGTCCAATATGCCAAGAAATATCGGACTACTATTTACTGTCTTAATGTTGTTCCTGGCGGCGTGCATAGTTGTTATTTGGAATTTTTCGTTATATTACAGCATTACTTGTTATTGTGTGGTTAGAAGTTTGAGAAAAATTTAATAGTACTTTGGCTCTCTAAACTGCTTCAAGGCGGAACCCTTCCCTTCTCGCTGCTTAGGCATATTGACTCCAAGACCGTTCGCGATTGACTAAAATTGTGCGAGATACTGCGCCTTTTCTTTGCTGTCAACAAATTTTAAACACCGCTGATGCCTGCTCTACTGCGTCTATTTCTATATACATATGCTCTGTGTTGCGGGTAATGCGCCAAATGCAAGGCGCCACACGGACGCCGGTATGGAACGCCCAGCGCAGTCATGGGCAGTATCGAAGGAATACATTTTGTGTATGGGTATTAGTTATCGTGGGCGGAAAATGAAACTATCCGAGTATCGGTATGGAAAATACATTTTTAAAGTATCGTGTATTTTGAAGATACTCGATACTAAAGAAAACTTCAAATAATGAAACCGCTGTGAGACTTTGGTTTGACCGCGCTCGCTCTGACTGTAGTGCAGGTCCTGAGACAGCTCGGCTTGTAGTAGCACCTGAGTTCCCTACAAATGCCCCGGCCCCTCAGCGTCAATTACATTTCCAGATTCTCTTTCTTTAAAACTGAAGGAGGCAATGGTAAGCAGGTGCTCATGAAATGCTTCACTTTCGAGAAGAATAGAATAAGGGTGTACTGCGTTTTCAAGGTCAGGGAGCCAGGTACAGGGCTCTGCCATGACGTTACCTGGCCGGAAATAGGCCGATGCCACGACGAAAGGTTTTTGGCCAGGGGGGAAGATTTTTACTGCAACAATCTCACGAGTGGGAGAGCAAAGGAACTGAAGCGACAGCTGAGTGGAATGACAATCGTTTCGGATTAAGACGGCCGCCTCTACCTCACGGCCGTTTTTTATGTTGCATAGTAGGTGACTGGTAAGTGCAGTAACCAGATCCTTTACAAGGACCGGACGCTCCGAGATCAAACCCTACCGCCTGAACTACCGTTCCCTTCTAGAACCTGATGCTAACACACAGATGATATTTGCCATGTATGGCTCGTTTACGGGCCTGATTAGAGAACTGTGATTTGAGTGACGACCTAAACAATGAAGATTCTGGCTACTCCTCTTTATCCCCATTCATGGCCATGAGCCTTCCCATTCAATAAAGGACATTCAATCAATCACTTTCGAGCACCGATTGTGTTCTCCGAAGCTGCTAAGCCTTTAACCGACACACAGAGAGATATGAACAAAGCTGAAACGCTAGGCGAACACGCTGTAGGGATCAAGCACACTTCTCCACCCGATCTTCCCCCCCCCCCCCCCCCTTTGCCATCCGACCCCCGTCTCTGCGGCTTTTGATTCTCGTCAAGCAGTGTCCTCAGGGTTCTGTCGGACGCAGTAACTTATGCACAACCCAAAACCCCTGGGCTCCGCTTGCTGGCTCCGTTGTCGTTAAGAACACAAGCTTCTATGGCCTTAATCGACCACGATGCAGTCGGCTAACCACGTTCTTGTAGTTACGACGTTTGACGGAAAAGAATCCCATCCTTTCTAACAGCACTCGGAACAGGCTTCCACTAGACATTTTTTTTTCCAGAAAATTTATTACGTCCAAACATTTATGAAATACAGGACATGAAAGCTACGAATGCAATTTTCCTGCACAGTTGGAATAAAATTTTATGCGTTGTCAAACAATTTTTTTGCGATGAACAGTTCAGCAAATCTTGAATAAGACTTGTGGATATATCTTTATCCTAAAAAAACAAGAACTTTATTTTTGAAATATGCGAATTGATTGACACCACATTAGCTGCTTTCTTTAAAAAAACACTTGTATTGTTTATCTACAACCAGCCGTATTCTCCAGCTACGCTAGTGAACCTAGAAGCTTCCTACCTACCTTCACGATGCTTTCGTCAACGCGGCTATTGTTTACTCTTACACGCTGATAAAAGCCCCCCCCCCCCCCCATCTTCATCTAATACAAAACTACGGTGCGCTCGTGTGCCTGTGCGTATGTAGGGAGGCTTCTCTCATTTGCATCGCTTTTAGCATGCCCACATCGCGCTCTTTCCAGACTAAACAACGTTCAACCATTTTATTTTGCTTGCTTTCATTCTAGCAATATGTAGAACTTCAAAAGTATATTATCGCACTAATGGCATTATAACTGCCCAGTTCTCCAAATGTACGGAGGTTGCACCATTGTAGTTGTATGTATATCAAAGTGGTCACAGGTCAGTTCGCATGAAGAGCAGTATTTCAAAGGAATATTTCACTGGGCTGGTTGTGGAAGCAATCGCTTAACTGTAACCATGGCTTCAATTCAATGTAAAGTTCTGACTAGGGCAGAAGCCCAAACAATTAATAACTTCGTGCTGGCGTATTCATTAAGCCCTTTCAGAAAAACTACAGCAGAAGTGTGCTGTAAAGATTCCATAAAGCATGGTAAGATTTCCTAATGCCGCCAATCGTGTTACCACCTTTATTATGTTATGATTTATTTGATGTATCGAAATATTGGCGATACATGTACTGAGTATCTGTATCGAAACTCCATTTCGATCCTGTATCTTGTCTCGGCATCGGAAATACATTTTTTCAGAGTATCGAGTATCGGCATCGAAGATAATTGTTTGAAGTACCTTGCCGAACCCGGCTTGGCCGAGTCAGCGTCGTATATGCGTGAATCTCATGGTGACATCTTCACCAGTCATGACCAGATGTGACGTCATTATCACTTACGGTTATTAGACATAATCGTTTGTAACGTGATATCACATCGCTCATGACGTCACAGCCGATGACGTCATCATATGACGGCTATGGATGTCTCGAAACGTCTAAGCATTTGTATTGGTTAGTGAAAGTTAAT
Organism: Amblyomma maculatum; assembly: GCF_055883805.1. Lineage (NCBI taxonomy): Eukaryota > Metazoa > Arthropoda > Arachnida > Ixodida > Ixodidae > Amblyomma > Amblyomma maculatum. The sequence continues at coordinate 82,159,237 of NC_139353.1, forward strand.
CATGACTTGCACTTTCTGAGTGCTAGTTAATGTCTGATTAGTGTTAGTTAAACACCCCTTAACTAGTAAGTGATGTTTAGTGGTAGTACGATCACCTTTAAATCCATGGGTTCCTAAGGGCATCTACATACCTATTTCATTATTACTCGTATACTATCATGAAATTGTTTTGAAAACGCCTTAACTCATGTTCCGATATAATGCGATTGCTATTAAGTATCGATTCAATGGTGATTGGCATATGCCCATATAAGACATGCACCTGAGACTGGGACACAGTTGCGGACGGCAGTATGAGGAATTAAAGGCTTTCGCTGTAAAAATGTTTATATCAGCTCTGGGGAACGGGATAGAGGCCTAGCTTGGCGAAGTAGCGAAAGGTTAGTATATTAAGGCGAAAGCCTTTAATGGTTTGGTTTGGTTTACCGTCCCAAAGCAACCAAGGCTATGAGAGACGCCGTAGTGGAAGACTCCGGAAATTTCGACCACCTGGGGTTCTTTAACGTGCACTGACATCGCACAGCACACGGGCGCCTTGCTTTTTGCCTCCATCGAAAAGCAGCCGCCGAGGCCGGGATTCGATCCCGCGTCCTTGGGAACAGTAGTCGAGCGCCGTAACCATTTTGCCACCCCAGCTTTTTTTTTTCTATATTTCCTGACCGAGGACGTACAGAAAAAAGACACATGTGACATCAATAACATGACAAAAGATCAAGCATTGACTTAAAGCTCCAGCCTTCCTTAGCTGAAGTTGTCGGATTAAAAATCCCTCATATGTGACAACCCTTCAAAACTAACTAACCATTCTGGCTCTAGTTTTAAAGCTTTCTGTTCGTCCACATATGCCCGTATGCTCTCTCTAAAGAGCTGTCTCGCTGAACGTGCATCGACGTCACCGTACTCTACAGCCATTCTGCTTTTCCATATGCTGTGGAGAGCCAGTAGCATCAAAAGATCCAACGGTGTATCATTGTTCGCTTCTACTGGCAAGAATCGGATACCATGTGGGCTTATGGGTAGTTCTTTTTTAAGCGTCCTCTGGAGCACGTCCCATAAAAATACGGCATCCCAGCATTCGAGAAACACGTGTTCAATCGTCTCCTCTTTCCTTCATATTATGCAGTGGACACCCCAGGGTCAGTCACTTCTACTTCCGGCCACCGGCGTGTACGGACGCAGAAGCATGAGCTCCGGCAGAGCGGCGTTTGCGGCCCAGGCCGGCCGCGGAAACAGGTTTTTTGACGCTTCAGCTGACGAGTATCAGGTGATTCTGCCAAGTTTGCCAACCGGGCGCATTGTGCTTAATGCTGTTTTCATGCATGGTGATGTGAAGGCTCGACCGTACTGAGTTGAAGACTTCAGGGACGCGTTGGTTCGTCTTGGATTGCTCCCTGAGGTGGTCGCCCTGGGGGCGTACCAAATGAACCACGTTTGGGCAGTGAAGTTTAAAGACGCCGAGGCCACACGTAAGCTGCTCGCGGTCAGTGATGTGAAAGTGAAGGACCATCGCTGTGTAATCGTCGACCCCAACGACCAGGGCGTCCGGTTAAAGATTCACTGGCTGTTGCATGGCGTTCCTGACGAAGACGTGCGAGCCGCACTGATGCCGTATGGGACGGTGTCTGACATCGCAAGGGAAAGGTGGCGCGCACAACGCGTCACCGACAAAGGGTCAACTACGCGCACCGTGTCCCTAAAGCTGAAGACAGGGGTGAAAATTGACGACATCCCACACCAGCTGCGAGTTGCCGGTGAGCCAGCGCTCGTCGTCGTTCCGGGCAGGGCTCCCCTGTGCCTTCGCTGCAAGACGACGGGTCATATCCGGAAGGAGTGCTAGGTTCCGCGCTGCGCTCGTTGTCGTCGTTTCGGCCACGACGAACCGCAGTGTGTAAAGACGTATGCAAACGTCGCAGGGCCCGTGAGGAACGACGACATGTTGGAACACGCCATGGACGAGTCGGATGCGGAAGAAGCAGCTAAGGAGACAGGCACCAGCTCAGCAAAAACAACGGTCACTCCCCCCTCCCTAAACGCGGACGAGGTCAAGGAGCAGGGCGTCAAGAATTTGCAAGCGTGTTCCGTCGGCGTCGCGGCCGCTAAGGTGGCCAGCAGCAGCAACTCAACTGGGGACAGGGAGGTCAGTCACAACACAGTATTCATTCACGAGACAGACAGCATGGTCGAATCTGAGGCAGCGAACTCGGCAGCGGTAGCGAAGCGGACACACGACGACACGGAGGACCGAACACCAGGTCACGAGAACGCAGACGTCGAAGGACCGCCGACAAAGACTTCCGCGGCGGTACGGCGGGCGTCCTTTCGGCCTAGGCCGATCTTGTTAGAGAAAAGAGGGGTGGCGCACCACTCCCACCTCAGACTTAACACCTGCCACCATGGAGGGGTGCTCGGCCACAGAAATCACTAAAGGTATGACCATGTTCCCGGGTATTCGTTCATCAGCAATGATTTGTCTAGACAATGCCATTAGATTCGCGACTATTAATGTTCGAGGGCTCGCAGCAAGGCGCAAGCAAAATCAACTGTTTCGTTTGGTTATCGAGCTGGAGCTAGACGTCATTGCGATTCAGGAAACTAAAGTTGATGGTGAAGAAGAAACCGGGAGAATGGTTAGCCTTTTTACTTCAAGATACAATGCCGTTGTAAGTCATGCAGTTGGAGCAGCGGCTGGTTGTGTGCTGTTTGTGCGTCAGTGCCTTGGTGTCACAATTCAAGCTGTCACGACTTGTGTGTATGGCCGCTTCGTTGTTTGCGATCTCGTGCTGTATTCACACGAATGGCGCATCATTTGTGTTTATGCACCGAACAGCGTTGGCGAAAGGCGCGATTTCTTTGAAGGTATTCGTCAGTATTGCAACTCTGAAAGGCTAACTGGGATAATGGGAGACTTCAATTGTGTACTCTCCGCATCAGATAAAACGAGTAGAAGGCCGCATAGTGACGCCAGCACCTGTGTTCTCGCAGAATTGGTAAATGAGTTTAACCTTGTTGATGTGGCTGGATGTCTGAAGGGTGGACGAGCTGCTCAGTTCGCTCATTTCCAGGATTCTAGCCACGCTCGACTCGATAGGATGTACATATCTCTTGATATGGTGCCTGTGTGCCACGAATACCACGTTAAGCCACTATCGTTCAGCGATCACTGCTTGGTCACCGTCACTATCGCTGGGAACAAAACTAAAAGTCAAGGATTTGACTGGCAAATGTGGAAGTTAAACTCAAAATTATTATCTGATGACAGTTTCCAAGCCGACGCTGAAAGGCATATAGCAAATATGAATGACAAAGGCGTAACAAAGTTAGGGGCTAAATGGGAGGTTTTTAAACAGAATGTCAAAATGACAGCATTGGAAAGATCGAGCGCTATAGCCAGACAAGAAAGGGCCGAAGAAAGGTCCCTTCACGTGAATCTACAGCGTCTAATCGATGTGGAAAGCAATAACCCCGGTTTGTTCATAGACGACATACGAGCCCTTAAGGGCAAGCTTGAACTACTCGACGCTGACCGATATCGCGGTGCCCTTGTCAGAGCTAGAGCCGAACGGCTGATAAGGGGGGAAGGTCCGACAAAAAGGGCGTTAGCCCTTTTGAGCCACCCCGGCGGGTGGCTCATTCTGGCACTTTATGGCTCATTCTGTCGTGGACAAAATATGTCCCGCTTTTGCGGTGGCTTGATTGGCGTCATAGAGGTCTCACACTAATCACACAGCACCACCATAGTATGCGCGATTGCGTGCCTTATATGGTCATATTTCAATCAATAATTACTTACTAATTGATGAGAAATTTATTAATTGAATAAATATATAATGCCTAATCATTAGGGTAACTAATAACTTACCTACGCAAGTATTGACTAACTAATCGATTGGTTCCCTATTAAATAATTATTTATAATTAGCACCAACTGCGTAGCAGATGGCGGCACTCAGGCTTTCGCCTTTCACTACTTTAATCGCTAAAGTTCCTCGTAATTTTTGGTTCCCTTGCCATTCACCGTTTCGGATTGGCACAGAATTGGCGCATCTTTGTCACCGCTGCGGTGCAAAATGCCTGTACCAACAGCTGCTGTAGACAAGTGAGCAATGTCAGAGAGGCGCTTCTTTGCGATTGATGAGCGCATTGCCTGCGCGTACAATTTAACGCCATTTACACATCTAGCGGATACGGCTTATCAGAACTCGCCGGCAGAAGTGCAGTTTGGGGTATCCAGAAAGAATATCCATGCCTGCCTTACGACCTCACCTGTTTCCATTGGAGGACGGCATAATATTTGCACAGCGAACGTCGCATGTACACATATGTAGCGAGAACTACACTACGCTACCAAGCCGATCATCTCTCCGTGTGTAAGACAGGCCATTAGTACCCATGCGCGAAAACCGGAAGGGAGCAAAGGTGCGCTGCGCATGACATCAGTGTTCGCGGTCACTGCGGTTGCGTGCCGACTCCACCGCCGACGCGGTGGTGGCGGTGGAAACATTTATTGCCAGTATTAAGGCTAAATACTTTAATGCCTCATCGTTGTAGACAGAAGGTGGTCAATAGAGGCGTTACGCTTTCGAGAGCGAGAGTTAAAAACAAAATAATACCTCGTCTCCATCTGAATCGAACCTCCATTCCTTGGATCCGCAGCCAAGCGCGTTACCAACTCCAACACGCCCCTTTTTTTCTTTATTGCACGGTAAAACCGTAAAAAAATTAAAAAACTCCACTTACCTAAACTTGACCACGTCTAAAGTTACCGGGCTGCTTAATGCGAGCCCGCCATATTTCTAGCCCGACGATGCACCATCATAAAAACATCAAAATTCTGGAAGGCAAACACATGCATCTATATACGGCGTCCAGTTTGGAGGTTCTTCACTTGCAGCATACACACCCCTCACCAACGCACACTGCTCCCGAAACACGCATGCAACTGTCCTCCGTGCCGCATCTCGATTCGCGAATTGTAGCTTGAATATCCGCTCCAACTCACTTTCACACGTTCTACGCCACAAATCGTAGTAAAGTGCTACCAGTACTGATGCACTGTGCCAACACAAGCAAGAGTAGTGAAATATGCTGTTTGCGTCAATGGCGCAAGCTGTTTGGCACCACGAAGACGAAGGTAGCGACACAGAAAGGTAAAAAAAAAGCTTCTGAAACACGTCGTGGCGTTCGGCTAATGAGAGGTTTGAACGATGAGAGAAGGAGCAGAGAAGGAGGCGGACGGTAATCCTTAAACGATGACACTAGATTTAGTTTTTTGTTTTTAGTTTTTACAGCTGAGGGGCTCTTCAGTGATTCAGTCGTTCAGTCGTGTCCGACTCTTCGTGACCCTATGGACCATGTCACGCCACGCTTTCCGGTCTCTCACTATCTTCATAACATCACATAACTTCATCTGCAGTGCCTCGAGGATGCCATCTAACCATCGCGTTCGCTGCCTACCCCTTCTCCGGCGACCCTCAACCTTTCCCAACATCAAATCTTTCTCCAGCGACTCCTCTCTTCTCATCAGATGACCAAAGTAGCTGAGCTTTAACTTTAGAATTTGACCCTCCAATGAGCAGTCAGTCTTTATGGTCGATAATATCGACATATTTTATTTTCTGGCAGTCCAAGGAACTCCCAAGAGTCTTCGCCAGCACCACAATTCAAACGCGTCAATTCTTCGGCGGTCAGCCTTTTTCACAGTCCAACTCTCGCATCCATACATCACAACTCGAAAGACCATAGCACGAGTTATACGGATCTTGGTTGGCAGACTAATGTCTCTGCTCTTTACTAGGCGGTCAAGGCTAACCATTGCTCTCTTTCCCAGAAGCAGGCGTCTAATAATTTCATGGCTGCAGTCTACTTCCGAGGTAATCTTGGCGCCCAAGAAGAGAAAATCTGTCACAGCTACCACTTCTTGTCCCTTGATGCTCCAGGACTTGATAGGGGCTCTTATTCTTTGCCAATTTATGGTTTTAGTCTTAACCACTCAGTCAATGCTGCGAGCCCTTTCGCTCGTTGCAACCAAGTTTAAGTAGGGTTAAACTCCATATTTGTTTTGTAGAGAAGCTGCACTGCGGCACGTTTTCAAGACCTCTGCTGGATGCAGCTACGTCGTGAAGAGGCGTAGCTACGAGAAGAAGAAGGCGGCGAGAAACAAAAATAAGAAGACGAAGAAGCAGATGAAAAGGGCAAAGAATAACAAGAAGACAAAGAAGAAAACGAAGGCAAAGAAAAAGAAGAAGACGAAGAGGAAGAAGAACGCTCAGTCACCCGCAGGTAATGATTTCGTTCCACATTCGGTCCAACATCGTTGAACCCTTCTAATTTTTTTTCTCGTGCCAAGTTTAACAACGTACATCATGGTCCTCCTCGGGAACCTGTCTATGTCACGTGATATCCAAAGCACAGTGACAACGTCGAATACATGCAAATCATTATACCAAGATAAACTAGTCCAACTAGTTCTTACTCACGTTATACAAGGTTTACCCGCGTTAAAGCTCCCCGTTAATATTTCGTTTCTCACCACATTGTACAGAACACTGCCTGTTCACTCTCCTGCAGTCTCGCGTTCCTAATGTTACGCTTCTGTGTTATAGTTTCAGCGCCGTTAGCAGAAATGAAGCCAGATAAGAGGAGGAGGTACGCCTGGTAAGCCTAGAGGTGTGCTTGCCGCAGCCCTCCCCCGCGTTTCATCTCACTTGGAAGAGCTTTCATTTTTTCTGGAAAGAATGCTTGATCAGTGCTCAAAATTAGATTCGGAATTGTCAAGAGAAGAAAAAAGTAGCCACCGCAAACTAACGACCTAGCCCTCCAAGAGTCGTGTCAGATTGCTTCAGAGCCTTCTCTTTTTTACCTTAGGATGCCTACATAAAAACGGCATACGAACGCAAGATCTGTAGTACATTTTTTCGCAGGACGTGCAATGGACATTAATGTGAAAAACCCAGTTGATTGCCGCTCTTTCTTCCCTTTATCTCCCTTGTATTTATGAAAATATTAATTCCTGAGTATTTCTCAACAAATTAATTGACGAAAGAGCTAAATTTTGCTTGATCGCACAAATATTGACATCGAACATACAAGAAAGTCAAGCTGCACACGATCGAAACCAAAGCTTTGTGTGGTGCTGCGGAATTTAGTTTGGTGACGTATCACTCCGAGCCTTATCGATGCTGGCGTGAGCTGTATCATTTACGTTTTAAAAATAGTTTTCTGAAGCTGAACACCCAAATGCGCATACTTTCAATGAACGTCTGGGCAGTGGACGTCTCCGGATTAAATCTGAATGTCTGTGTTATTTTGCCGTGCACTGATTTCGCAGAACACAAAGGCATTTTTCAGATCGTCTCCTTGGCTGCCGTGGCCTGTGTTCGCTCTCTGGGAATTCCTCCCAACAATAGGTTACCAACCTCCGCAACCGCCACTGGACTAACAACGTTCGAAGCAGAAGAAGAAGAGTCCATTGGTGCAACATCGTCAGCACAGTTTGGCAGCATTGGTAATGCACTGTAAGCTATTCCCAAGAGAGTCAGAGATAATGCTGCCCCAAAACGCCCCTTCCCGCCCATGGCCAGCACACCAAGTTCTCGGTCCACGCACTGCGCCGCCCCTATCATCTCGTACTAGCGGTCGATTCGCCCAGCCGATTCGCGCCGCTGGTGGGTCGTATCCACTTTTGGTGCCACCTACCACTGTTGACGGACCATATCCTCAACCCCTTCACCCTGGAAATGGTGCTGTAGGTTCCCCTGTAGTTCGGGAACTCTGTGATCCGGGCCCACTCACCGTGCCGATGCCCAGTCCTTCTGGACGACCGTACCCGCTCCAAGTGCAGCCTGCAGTTGGCCTCGGTCCGTATCTGCAACCAGTACTGCCGGTGTCTTCCGGTGGTCCTTATCTCCATCAACTTCAACCTACTGCTGCCCCTAGCCTGCTGCCTGTCCAAGCCGGAGTTCTTGGTGCGGACCCTGCACAGCGTGCTTATTATCCGCAACCATTAATTGCTCCGCTGTTACAGCCAGCCGTAGCTCCTCCTGGGGACGTGCCCGTGCCTTATCACGCCCCTGGAGCTCTTGTTAAGGCCATAATACTAGCCGAAGTTGCATGCATGTAATTGTAACTTGGCGCGCACAAGCTAGACGTGGATATGCGGCAAGCGAGGCAATATAGAAACTTGCGCATATTTCTGTCGTCCGAAGTTCAAGGAAAGTACTATAACCTTAATCTCACATTAGTGCCTACGACATAGTAATGTTAAATTCTTATGTAGAAAATGAAATGCAGACAAGTGCGGTCGCTGTGTAAAGGAGGATTTGCGCTAAGGCATTCAATGACCAATCTAAACAGGCGCGTGAAATTAATAAAGAAAGTCGTTTTGAAGCAGGGCGCCAGTAAGGTTTATTGTAGCGCTGACAACGCATCATGGGCACTTCGCCTCTAGTTTTACAGAGATGTGTGTTATAGAACGCACTTATACTACCTATTTTGATTAGAAAGTTCATCCTTCTGGCAAAGAATAGGATAAAGAGAACCTGAAATGTGCGTTGAGTCACACTATGGAAACATCCGCACACGATCTGCACGATTGGAATGCTTAGGTTGGCAGCAGTGGAATTCCGCCTAGGAGCGGAAAATCGCCCACGTAATGCTCGCTAAACTGCACGAAAATGAGGTCTTGTTACGAGTGAAAGTGCCTGCAGACAGCAGTTTGTATCGAAACAATGTGCGCTTTGTAAGTTCAACTTAAATCTGCACAAGGTTAGAAGGGTAATGGAGTAACTGCATTATTCTTAACCTGAGATCTAGAGTTAAAAATTAATTTGTGCTTAATATATTTCGGATATTAGTAATATTGCTTACAGGCCAAATCACAAAAGAAAATGCATAGGACGTAGTGTCTTGACGCAAGTTTTTAAGTTAACCTGTTTTGGCGCATTCTTTCTCAAGCTTTATTTTTCGAATTGACAACACTGAACAAAACCTTTGTAATAGTACAAGAGACAATGTGATGTTTATGCGTTTTATCCTCTATACTACTTTCACACTGCGTCAGCTGAAAGCAAAGCGTTGAGCATCATTTCGAGGAATTTTTGTATATGCCGATTATCCAGTGCTTGCCGTCAATTTTTCTATTTTTCCTTCCTCTTTTTGAACCCGTAGTACCAGAGTTCGAGACGCCCAGCGACCATCAAGGAAGGCTCGGTCGTGTAGAAAGTACACGCTCCAACTGGATCTTTTTTCTTTCCGTGGTTTTGGCCATACTGTTGTTCATTCTGGTTGCCAGCATCTACTACATCGTGCGGAGGCACCGTCAACGAGAGGAAGCAGCGACAGAATCAAACCAATAAGCACACGACACCGCACTCCTAAACTTTCATTTTATAGTGCTCCAGAATACACGCAGTTATTGTACTGTTTCGACATTTATTTTTTAAAGCTTAGCGTCTTTGCTCCCTTCAAAACGTAGAGGTCACGCATAATATAACCCCAATCGTTAGCACACCAAGTATAAGAATGCTTTTGTTTTCATTACCAGTGTCAACACGCGTGAAGACCTGCAGTATCACCATCTTGAAAAATTTGCACGCTGTCTACCTGTCAGATTTGTCACCTTTATTCCATAACGCCTACACAGTATATGTGCTTGCTGCAGTAGGACGCCACTTGGCAGTCGGAACAAAAGCATGCCAAATATTCTAATAAAAGCTGCGCCCAGAAACTACTGATGCATAGAGAAAACCGAAAATCCCTAAACTCAATTTACGTACACATACATTCAATCTCACGATGAATCTCGAGACGTAGTGAGGAGCGGAAATAAAATCGGCAACGAGACCAGTTCCCATTAGAAAGATTCCTTAATAGCAAATCTGGTTTAACCGCAGCTGTGCAACCAGGCGAGTGCGGAACAATGCGTCGCCGACATTCCATCCTGAAGTGATCGAATCAGATCTGTTTGCGCTTACTGGAAAGCATGCGGACCGTTTTGTTGTCAGTGGCCGTAGCACCTGTCACTCTGTAATACAAAACACTCAGGTTTAGCGAGGAAGTTGCAAGAGATGAATGAATGAAGAGGGGGTGGCGTTTCATGATAGGGAGATTATGTGGCAGCACAGATAACGACGATGTTCAAGTCCAAGGGGCGAGCTTGAGGCGGTCATCAGAGAGCTTACATTCCCAGCCGTTCATAAGGGGGTTAAAGTGCCTAACACCATGCTGGTTCACGGCGAAGGAACCACTGCCCGACGGCAGTAAGTGAGGGCGCACTGAGTTGTGGCGCACGAAGACTGGCGCGCGACTCTTCAGGTCGAAGCTGACGTAGACACGACGAGAGTACTTTTGTTGGCGGGAGGCAAGGGCGGACAGTGTGTTTATCTAGATTATAGGCGTAGTTACTAATGTAAGCACGCAGAGAAGGCGAAGAGTGCAAGGTTTCAACAGACGAAAAGTGGTACAGAAAGTAAAAGCTTGACTGCGCAGGCAGACGTTGCTGCGAAGCAGAGGGCCGGTGCCACCAGAAAAAGGCATTAAACCCCCGATGAAGGAAAATGATTAGTTTTATTATGAAGTTTTACGTCCCGGTCCTGAAATTTCCACATACTGGTGTTCTGAACCATGCAGTGACATCCCACAGAACATGGGCGCCTTGCTTCCTGCCTTAAACGAGAAACGTCGATGCGGTCGGAAACTCCGCATTTTTTTTTTTTTGTTTCGGCAGTAGAGCGCCCTAGTGACTGTACACGGTATGTGTCCGCAACATTCTGCCGGGATATTGGCGGTGTACTTTCCAACCTTAATGATAAAAAACGTTTGAGTCCACAGCGACACCCGCATTGAGGGAATGCGGAAGCATTCTCTGTGAAAAAAAAGAGGTACTGAAGAAGTGGCTTGCTGTCCGTGACGTCACATCACGACGCAACACCCCATGGAAGTTAGGTACCACGTGACACCCCTTGGACGTCGACATTATCCCATTGGCTATTTCAACATAATATTGGCCTAATTGGCTCTAATTAATTACCCAATTACTCCACATGCACCAACGTTTTTCCGAGCGAGATTTTTTCATTCTCTATCTAGTGCAAGCACTCATTTTTTGATCACTCTCTTCAGTCGAGCGTAATGCACCCGCATGTGATGCTGCATACCCGACATCGGACTGACTTAACTGGCTCTAATTATTATCTAATTACTCTGGATGCACCAACTTTTTTCCTCGTAAAATTTTTTATCCTTTGTTATTCGTTTACTTATCTCTCGCTTCGTTGTAGCGTAATCCTGCCGCCAAACGTCTGATGACACGACCTTGAAACATACCCACCTAATGCTTATTAATTAAAAATCATCCTCCAGTACGAATCTAACTCATACCTCTCTGATGAAGAGCCGAGAGTGTTTTTCTACATGGTATTTATTGCATTGCAAAAAATCTTTATGAACATAAACCATGTACAGACTATTATGAAAACCTGCATGCTATCAATACGGTACAAAAAACAACGCACCTAGTTGACAAAGCATTGTCTAGTGTGTTAAAGGAACACGCCACGCTGCGAACGTGAGAAACACATCGTAATTCTCCTCAGGTGGACGAAATTTCCGGAGTCCTCCGCTACTGCGCCTGTCATAGTCTAAGTCGCTTTGGAACGGTAAACCGCACAAACCAAACCTTGTCTAGCGTTCCTGTCGTCTCCGTGCATCATAAGGGAACGACGACGTTGCTTCTATCCCTCTCTATAAGGGAGCGCAACACACGCCATCTCCACCACGCGTCACAAGACAACGCGCCGCAACGAGCGCGCGCCATCGCCGCCGAGTGGAACTACTTACCTTAAATCGGGTACGGAAGAAGCCACGGTCCTCCACTGTGTGATCGCATGCTTTTGTCAAATAAATACTATAGTTTAGCGATCCCCAAAATACTTTCTTTTTATCGCTATTAATGGGTCTTAAGTACCTTAAGAATATTTTCCTTTAAAGAACTTTCGCCGTGCTTCACCAAGTAGGCGATGTAATATGTTAAAACCTAAGAAGAGTGTTTTCACGTGAATTCATCGATATCTGGAAGTGCTTAATTCCGAAAAGCAGTGCGGTCGCACAGGACGTTCACGAAAATGTGTCGCCTTTGTGATTGCAAGTTTACTGAAGGCAGGGAGTATATTTTGCCGTTGCGGCAGCGTTGGGATGTGTAGTGTGCCTATTATCATTGCTTCTTCACACAAAACAAGAGGCAGCCTGACGTTTTTCATCACGGTCTCAAATGGGCATCTGACGCAGTATGTGATGTGACAACACATAAATTGCTGCAGTGACATCAGAAATGTGTATTGCTGCAGCAGAAATGTACTACAGAATACAGAAGAACGTACTCAACTAGTGCAACGTATGACGTTTACCACAGCAATAGAACGTCTGCGATAAATTAGGATGCTCGGTTTATTCATTTAAAGATGGAGACAAGATAAGTGTCTCTGCTGTTAGAGGCTGCTTTGCAGCCATCTCTTATGAGAGCCCGGCTCCATGAGAGAGAGAAAGGAAGACAACCGTTTTCCGCGACACCTTCACTAACACTTTATGCATTTATTTGAGATTTTAAAAACGCTGTTTATTTAGTTCGCGAGCAATAGTTTTTAACATTTTGTTTTATTTTTATCAACCGTTTAACCCAGCGCTAGAAATAAGACATGACAGTGAAACACAACAGAGGACGGGCGTTGAGTTGAGCTTTTCGATAGTAAGGGGCTTACATTGGTATTAATCTGTAATCAACTATTCCACCGTAGCGCGCTTGAAGATTAGTAGCCAGAGGTTTTGCAAAGGCCTGATTCTGGTCGTATAAAACGATGTACTTAGGTGCAGCTTGTTACATACTGCATGCCCTCTAGAGGGAGGCAACGCACACCTCTCCGCTTTGTAATGTGAGTGAATGATGATGACGGGAGCAGAGTGTTGTATTGGCCTAGATCACCAACAGAGATCAATTAACGCTTATATTGCCGAGACGCAAAATGCTTATTCAAGGGTCGTGGGTCTAATTACAAGGGCAGGTCACATGACGCAGATACCCGATAATGGGGTAAAAGTAACACAAAAACAAGTAAGAAAACAGTACACTAACCTGAAGCTAGAACTCACTACAAAACACAGACCCTTCGCTTTTTTTGTATACCGCATATCCTGCATGTGCAAGCAGCCCTACACTCTAAGCGGAAGAAGACGACTCACAACACAGAACAAGTCGGCATGCCTTAAAACCCGTGTGTAAGTTATTCCATAGTTATAATGCGACCGGGAGATATGTTTAGTAGCGCTTCTCTGTCTCGAATATATTTACAAATTATATTTACATTTTTTTATTATTCTTTTATTGATTACTATTTCTATCACCTCAAAAGTTTTCAAATTATTCGAGCAACACTGATTCGTAGGTAATACGTTATGTATCTAACAACTAAAGCAGGATCATGTATTCAAGCCTCTCACATCCGCTGTACTCTGGCCAATTCCCCACTGTGGGCATGTGCCATACGCGCCGAGGCGAGAAGAAGAAGAACAGCGGTTCCCTGCAGCCGCTCAACCTCTAGTCGGCGTTGCCCCATCCACACCAACTCAGCAGTGGCAGGAAAGCTATCCTTGTGGCCCATATCTTCGAGTGCTTCAGCAGGCCTGTAATAGCTCTCCGATAATGTAACCGCGACAGGCATGGTCAGCAAGGAACCCTAGCGGCCCAACCTGTTCTCCACAGCACTCAACGTCTTCCGCCAGTCCAGCACACCGCGGATGGAGCCCCTTATTCTGGGTTCGTGCAGCAGGGCACTGCAAGATATCCGTGTGCTGAGCCGCCACCAGCAATGAGGGGCACTCCATTTCCGCTGCAGCCTGCCTTCCCATTTGGGCCTCGCCAAGGGCTTCCCACTCCTGCTATTGATCCATGTGCCCAACCAGGGCTACCTGTCGGTGCCGGCAACCTCAATCCCGAACCACTCCAGTCTGTCGCACCTAGCGTCCCGTACCCTCAGCCGTCCCGATTACCCACTTCCGGTGTTCCATATCGACAGCCGAACCAAGCTATCCTCGCTTACGAAAATAATGTTCCGCCGCTCCAGCGCAGCCCTGGCCCCGCTGGTACTTATAGTGAAGCCATCTGCGGTGCACCTCTTCTCCTCGCCGCGCCCCTGCCACCACCCTCGACCAAAGCAGCAGCTGGTAAAACTACGGATTTCGCAGTTTTGGCCCCGGACTACGCTCCAGCTCCTGGTAAGGCGGAGCACCTATTTATGATTTCGTAGTTTAGACGAAGAGTTCACTTTGAGTCCAGAACAACACACATAACAGACGTGGGTTTACATTCTTGCCCGCTACTCAGTAAAGGTTCAAGACCATTCACGTGAGCAGGCAGGTAAAGACAAATAAAGTATTGCTTCGTGTCTGTCTTTATTCTGCGCTAGAAATTCGCCAACGCAGATTTTCTTCCGGAACCCAGCACGGCAGGGTTCGTTCAAGGAAAATAATGAAATTTGGTTTGGTGCATATTGCATGTAAATACTGTGCATACTTTGGATATATATCTCAAGTATTGTGTTCATATTAAACCGAATTGATGAACTACTGAGCAGCCCTAGCACTGTGTATTTGATCAAAGAAATGTATTTGTCACCATTCCGCAACTGATTGCCGAAAGAGACAGTGGTTATATTAACAGTTACACATACCTGAATCTTTGTGTTAGAGCGCATATTTATCCCAAAGAAACGAAGTACGAACCAACGAGCGTATATCGGCGCACAAATTATCCGCACAGTTCGAGTTCCCATTACCATTTTGCAGCTATTAGGACAATAATTTAGCCAGCGGTTGAACTCCACTTAAGCCGATTAAGACGCTCCTAAGCATTGTTTTAGGCATAATTTCATTTGCGGTTTAGGGTTAAAAAACTAGAACAGAGATGTCGGTTCCTGTTAAACTCATGGGTGGCGGAAATTTTTATGTAACACTCCACTACGGTACCTCTTCTTTTCACCTCCACCTTCTTTTCTTGCCATAGTGCACTCCTCAGGTCAATATAGTCTAGGTGGTTTTGCTCCGGGGTCCTGTGGGAAGTGAGAAAGGTACCGCGCCATTCCCTTACTATACATCAATTTGCAGCTGATGTGGAGTTAGCATGTTGTTGTTGTTGTGGCTGTAGGAGGAAGGAAAAGAAAATCCGCGGGCCTGCTGCTAGCTCTGTAGCGGAGCCACTTCCGCTCCCTCATGCGGACAAAAGAGAGAAGGTACAGTAGAAAGAAAAAGAAGAGGGAGAGAAATACGCGATCCGCATCAGCCGTCATCCCCCATCTAAGCGGTGGCGGGTGCAATGACGGCCTACAACAGATAAACATTCGGTGGCAGGCTAGCCCCCGCCGCAAGAGGCATTGACCTACCATGCAGTCTCAGCCATTTAGGGCCAGGAACAGAAACCCTTCAGCACCTCCCTCAATTTGCATGACGTCCGTGCACTATGCGATGTCACTGCATGTCAAAGAAACCGAGGTGGTCGAAATTGCCGGAGCACTCCACTACGATATTTCTCATAAATAAACCAACTACGCAAAACAAATCTAGTTGGTGAAACAAAAACGAACTTTCACTCCCACCCTCCTCCCTTCCCTTAGGCGCGGTTCAAGTGTTCGCAGCTACAAGTGTGACAGATACTGCGCCTTTCCCTTCCTGTGAACCAATTATTATTATTATTATTGTATGCTTCACTCCACGATAAACACTTGGACAAAGCGGTGGTGCAGCGGTAAAGATTCCCGACTACTGTGCCGAAGTACCCGTGTACCCGTGTTCGAACCTGACCACCCGCGGCTGCGTTTCGATAGATAAGAAACGGAGAGGAACCTGCGTTCTGCCGATGTCAGTGCACATAGAGCATCAGGCTGTCGAAATTGCTCCGTAACCCTCGAATACGACCCCCATTTCTCTCCTGGCAGTTTCATCCCCTTTCCATCCTTACCGTATGGCTTGGTTCAGGTGTCCATAGAGAAAATGTGATAGCGCTCCTTTAATTTAGTGTAAACCAATCTAATAATTTTTTTACCTTATTTCATTTTCCTCCATGGATTCGTGGACAGCTGACGAAGCAAGTAATCTCTTACGGGTGCTGCCTGTATTCCTCCAAATTAAAAGGACTTTTCAACCAAGCAAACATTAAAAATATTAAAACAATTCAACCCCCCCCCCCCTCCCCTTATGCTCGCAATTCAAGGTCAAGGCGTGCCAGCGATAGCTACGCCGTTTTCGGGTACCACAGCTACTACTACGCAATAGGAAGACAAGTTTTCGAATAAGAGCCCGCTTTAACCATGACGTCCACTAAACTCTTAGGCAGGACATCGAGTTACCATGCCATTGAAAGTTTTGGAATCTTTGCGGTTCGCAAAGCAATCGAGCCAAGCGTGCAGCTCCTTGGCTATGTCTGGCACTGAGCCGTCTGATCAGTTGCACTGAGTTGTCCGAATCTGGCGTCTTCCCACAAATGAAAAAAAAAAAATGATTCCCTGGCAGGCTACGTCCGCACGTGTTGCGCAACGTGAAGGTGTTATATAGGCTAACGGAGCCTAGCATTCTCACGCGACGAGTGAAGTGCGTACTAATAGCGTCGTAAGCGACGAAGACCCACATCTTTAGGGCAATGAGATTCCCCCTGACTGCGCAGACCGCTATGATAAAAAAAACGTCCTAGAGCGCTGCAAAATCTGCAGTCGAAAAAAGCGGACGCGTGATCGGTGCTGCTGAACACGGTTACATAGCTCTCTCCACCTCGAACACAACCAGCGTTCCCCTAACTTTCGAGCTTCCTTCAGGCACCACCCCTGAGGAAGCCGAGGAGACCGCTGTAGCTTTTGCTCTGAAGTACACAGATGACAGTTATGTATTTTGTGATTCACAAACTGCCATTTTAAATTATACAAGGGACTGGGTTCCTCCTCTGGCGCACCGCCTGCTGCACATGTCCACCCTCCATCTCCCCCCACGGGTTGAGGTCATCTGGGTGCCTCCGCACTCGGGCAATCATGGCAACGAGGCCGCCGACTCCTTACCCGAGGGTCTAGAAACCGGGCCCAGGCGGACCTCGTGGGGTATTTCTCGAAGGAGCGTATGCACTCATTTGTTGTGTTCACTGCAAATTCCCGCGCTGAGCACCTCGTCTATCCGTTACCCCACCCGTCCCTCACTACCAGAGTATAGTCAATATAGCGTCGCCTGCAGACACGAACGCTGCAGACACTAGCTCTGCTTTCTAAATTTAAGCCGGTATCCCCCATATGCACTTCGTGCTCCCACCCCAAGGCCACTCCTTATCCTGCCCGACGTCTCCTCCCCCCAGCCGGGCCGGTGCCTCTCCGAGCCTGGGAGGACTGGGAGATCTCGCTCCGGTCAGCGGACCCAGCCAGGCAGAAGATCGTCGTCAGCCAGGCCGCATACGGCATGCATCAACATCACTTGAACGTTTAGATCGCGAGTAGGGTCGTGCGGAGACCTAGGAGGCCTGCGTGCCTCGATTTCTTCGCATAATAAAGTTTTTTCTCCTCCTTCTGCTCGAAGTTGAGCCGCATTCTATAATTGGTTTACAGGAAAGGGAAGACGCATTATCTGTCACTCGCGGTATCCCGCTACTATCATTATCACGGTAGGCAAGGAGAACTATGTCCGTTTCGCGATCCCCGCCTTGGCGCAGTAGAGCAATAGAGTCAATCGAGTTACTCTTTGGCGCAGTTAATTAAATCGTTCTACTGAGGATCTGAGGGACAGAGGTTCGAATCCTGATTGAGACCAGGGTTTTGGGGATTTTTGTTTTGTAGCTAGAGCTACATTATCTGCAGTCCCGCCGTTACACTGTGGCTCTCGCTTCGCCAGTTCTGCGCATGCGCGAGGAGCCGAGTGAAGTAAGAGCTGTGCAACTGCCCGCGCTGGGCGTCGACCACAGAGCCGACGCTGCTCGACTCTGACAAAGACGTTTCGCGGTCTACTGCGCATGCACACGTCATCGAGGAGTTTCGCGTGCGCAAGGGGGAGGGTTTGCGTCGTCGTATAAAGCAGGCCGGGTGATACGGCGACGTAACCACTGTAATAAAAAACATGGAGAGCGGGGCTGACACTGCGCGGCGTAGAAGAACGGAGAATCTCGAGTCGTCAGACTCCGAAGTTCTAGCGTAGCAGTTAGCTATGGAGGTAAGGAAGAACGAGCGGTGCAAGGCTAATATAGATGCGGAGACGCCGGAGCCGAGAGAAGAGTGCATTGTCAAGCGCAGACGCCAGGACGCTTAGCGGAAATAGCGGCATGCCCTCGCCGGACTTGAAGACCGGAGCGAAGAGGTGAAGACATGCGAAGAAAAGGACGTAAAGGGCCGTCGCATGACTGACCACGTGATCAAGCTGAGTGAACATTCCAGTTCCACGGACGCGTTTGAAGCGGGCTTCACGAACAACCCATTCGGTTTTTCGTGTGACGTGTGTGAACTACTCTGTGATATGAAGGACTTGACGCCAATGAGTAGTGGCATGCATGAAACGTTTGCTATGGCCCTACACGAGTGGCGTGAGGATGGAATTGTGCGGAGGACCTCTCTGCTGAAACAGAAACTATTGCTTTACAGTGTGAGCTACAAGCTTGCCTGTGTTGAACGACATGACCGAGCATTTGATTTCGCCGCTCATTCCCTTCGTACA
The DNA here is from genome assembly GCF_055883805.1 of Amblyomma maculatum. Classification (NCBI taxonomy): domain Eukaryota; kingdom Metazoa; phylum Arthropoda; class Arachnida; order Ixodida; family Ixodidae; genus Amblyomma; species Amblyomma maculatum. The sequence goes on from NC_139353.1 coordinate 82,177,954, forward strand.
GATCGCCTGGTTATGAACGTAGCCATGACAAGCAAACCACTAGACGTAACCAGGATACCGTAGCTCTCGCTACGTATAACCTGGCATAGCTGAGCTAAGTACTGCCAGTTTGTCTGATCATGTCATCAGGATGATTGAAAAGTAAACTTCCGCAGTATGCCGCGCAATCTTGTGACGAAGTGGGACACTTCTCGCGGACGCTCGCTGTTAACGCATGCAAGGACGCGCTGGCGAGACATGCGCCATTAACGGCATTCGCTTTAAAGCCTTCAAAATCCAGAAATAATGGGAGAGGTGCGATGTAGTGACCACAGAGTGGTAAACTCTCGAATAAGTCTACTTTGAAGAAAGAACAGAACAGAATATTAAGGAAGACGTCCATCAACGAATTAGCAATCAGGGGAGGGCAGAAGAATTCAAGATCCCGCTAGTGAATAGATATTCAGCTTTAACCGAGGATTATGACCTTAGAGTAGAAGTACTGAACAAAAATTTGAGAGCTATCATTGCTGAGTGCGTGGTAGGAGTAGGTGGTAGGATAGGATAGGGTAGGGTAGAATAGGAAGAGAGGATACCGATAAACTATCTAAATATTAGGAAACGCCAAATTCTGGCAGCTTCCAACTCAACAGAAAGGATAGAACTGGCAGAGATATAAAGGTCACTCAGTAAGTGTAAGGTAGCCGACATTGGGGAAATAAAACAAGGGGAATATTGAGCATGCTGTAGTAAACCTTGGGCAGCGATGAGCAGCCTGACGAGACACAGTCTGACAGCACTGATGACATAAAGGATGTATTCAGCACACACTTTATATAGTTGTTCTCGACTGAAGGTCTAGATAGAAAAGTCTGGATGGTACTCTGAGCGAGTTGTGCACAGGTGTGCCTCGCATTCCCGAAAAGCACCAAAAGACTCTATGCAATTCAATAATTTGGAAGAGCTTCGGGTAACTGTCCAGAGATGAACGCCTCTACAGCTGCAGGCTTAGATGGGATTCTAATTATGTTTTACAAGATATTCTTCGAAATAATACGGGCGCACCTATCGTCAATGCTGAATGGGCTCCTTACTGATGGAACCAGACAGACACATTTCTAGGGAAGAGAGTCAAACTCCTCTTAAAAAGCGGCGGTGAATCATCTGATCCGAAGGCATGGAAGCCAATAGAATTAGCCAGTAACGCTCAAACATGATCTGTGTGCCAGACCGCACAATCTTTTCTTCTCCGGGTCTGACCCGTGACCTGATTATGTTTGCTACACGCACGCAGCTTTCAGGTGCTTTTGCATCCCTAGACCAGGAACAGACATTTGATTGTGTAGAAGGAGAATATTCTCTTGCTGTTCTTAAACGCTTTCGATTTCCGGCGTGTCTGGTACAGGTTCTTTAGGCGCTATACACTGCTTTATAAATCTAGTTGGTAGTCAACGTCAAGTCCACTAATCTGATAGCTGTAACTCGTGGGATGCGGCGAGGATGCCCACTCTCATCTATCCTCCTCGTGCTTTGCGTGGAGCCTTTAGTACTGCAGATAAAAAACTGCAGATCTATACGTGGTTTCCCTCTCCCAGGTCAGGGCGAGAAGACAGTTTCAGCATATGCTGATGACATTTCTCTGTTCTTAAAGAACATTGACAGTTATGTGACAGTTATGGAGCATTTCTGGCGAGGATGCCCACTCTCATCTATCCTCCTCGTGCTTTGCGTGGAGCTTTCAGTACTGCAGATAAAAACTGCAGATCTATACGTGGTTTCCCTCTCCCAGGTCAGGGCGAGAAGACAGTTTCAGCATATGCTGATGAAATTTCTCTGTTCTTAAAGAACATTGACAGTTATGTGACAGTTATGGAGCATTTCTGTGCGTCTTTCACAGATATAGCTCCTTGTCAGGTGCACGCCTTAATCCAACTAAAAGCAAAGCACCGCGTTTCCGAGCTTTCAATGAAGATTTTCCTGATGGTGTAACCGGTGGTACAGGGTGTGAGAGTACTGAGTGTTACATTCCTGGCGTCTATTGAAGCAGCTCGCACCACTTGGAACGAAATATAACACAAATCTGAGAAAGGTATCGAGGTAGCCGAGACAGTCCACCTACCTTTTTCTAAGCGGGCATACCTAATCAAGACCAGTATTGTTGTGCCCCTTTTTTACGTAGCCAGTGACCCGTCCTACTCGCAGAGTTCTGCCGCGGTTAGCTGTTTATGGGTCGTTCTTTTGGAACGAGAAGACTGAAAGTTTCGAAGGCTCTTGTCCGCTTATCAACGAAAATGGGCGGTTTCAGTATCCCAGACTTTGAAATTATGTGCCACGTGTTGACACTAAAAGCCACTTGGGACATCATTGCGGATGTAGAATATCGTGGCAAAGCACTTATTGAGTATATGATGGGGACCTCTCGCCGTCTGTTTGGAATGGCTACGTACACGGGCCCGGCGGCTGAGATACCACCAATGTTTTGCATCTACATTGTGAAATCGCTGAACGTACTAAAACACATTAAAAAACTAGGACCTTAAGGAAATAACCCCCACAGACATATGTGAATGTCCGGCAATTAAATAATTGGACAACGATCAGCGCAGGAAGGCTTATAAAAGAAAACGGAACCCGATGATTATTGCCTCTCTCCCAGCTGATGTCCGCATTTCATTTGGTTAAAAGAATGGCAGGCTCTACCAACAGCCGATCGCCTTACGTCATGCTGCGTAGCACCCTCCGCCGCATGCCCGCGGTGGGGTGAAACAGAAATTTAGAATCATTTTTTGCATGACTGTTGTGTAGGACGCACGTTCTAGCGCTTAGTGACGCGCATGTTTCATGCCATAATGCTGTGGAAGGGTCGCCGCACTGACAGTTTTATAGGGCTTATTATGTGCATAGGCATGTATGTACTGTGTATTATGTGCATAGGCATGTATGGCTCGGTGATACACAAGACTCGGCCCAGAGCGGCTACGAGAGAGGCCAGGAAAACTGAATCTTCCCAGAACGCGCTGTCGTGGGCATGCTGCGGTATGCGTTTTCATACTCCCGGTTGGCTGCGCGGTTCCCGCGGTCGCGGCCACGAACATCATGTTCAAGCCTGCTCAGAGGCGCGGGGAGATCCCACAAGATTCGCTCTATATGTGAAGCAGACGATCCCGCAACTTCCGCTGTATAGGAGAGGCAGCGTGTTACAGACTGTCTGCCTGCCTAGAATCAAAGGTGGCCTTACGCTACCCGATCTGGATATCCTTGCGAGGGTCCTGCACATTAGGTGGACATTAGAGATATCGAGTGTTATATACCGCTAACAAAAACAATGGCCTCATAATACCTGTCCACAAGGCATCAAATGTTCACTGAAGAAACCCTGCACAGCACTTAAAGATCTGCTAATTTATATGCAAGCTGACCAGACCCATTATACATAACCACGGCCACATGCTTACCTGCAGGAACCCTCGTCCGACGTTGACCCCGCACCATGCCCATGAAATATATTGTCATTATGATCACTCGTCCGCCCCACTCACGCCTATCGAGCTACTTGATATGGGCAAGTAAACTAAATTTGCAATTTATCGCCGCCAACTTTCTCGATGCACGCCGAGATTTCCTGAAGTGGCGATTGACGAGAAGTACCCTGTCAGATTAGACGGCACGCTTTCATCTCCGCGATATCGGTACATATCGACCAATGTCTCTTCTGTTTAGCCCGAGAGCCAGCAAAGCACATTTTACTCTTGAGGATAACAGCCCGGAACACAGGACGGGAGCACAAGATTAGAGGACGACACAACGAGCGCATTATGGCATTCTAGCACTGACTTTGCAGCATGTTCGGTAGATGTAAAAGATCTGTACTATTCGATTCCCCAAGATGATCTCCTAGAATGTATAGAAACTTGCATAGATACGTACGGTGCAATCACTTTATAGAAGTTTTACGCCACGGGCCGAAGTTCGCCGTCGAGCCGAAGAAATCCGCACTGGAACTTCTGGCCATGGCACGACGAGTTGCGCGGGCTGCACTGGAGTCCGAAAGTTCCAGGTGCGTCTCAGACGGAGTGGACGTGGTCGCACGCTGCTGACTGCCGAACAGAAGCCTGCCTGTAGGACGAGCGGTGAAGTATTTGAAAGAACATTCGCTTTCATTGCTTACTTCGGACAAGGAGGGGAGCTTTGCTGTGGTACCTATTGACTTGTGCAAAGCCAAGGCGCTAGATGCCATTAGTTCTGTTTTTAATAGACACGAAATGTCGGTGCTAAGAAAAGCGAAGTCAAATGCTAAGAAGCTATGCAAAAACCTTAAACTTGACCACCTAGTGCGCAGCATCGAGACCAGTAAAAAATCTTCTCTTGACATGTTTTTCACTGTGAAAACGCATAAACCTGACTGGCCCCTAAGGGTTATAGTTTCTGAGAATGGGACCTGGCAAAAAATGATCGCCAAGTTCTTACAGGAAAAACTAAAATTACTAGACTGTGATGACCCTTCCCAGGTGAAATCATCAGACGATTTAATAATGTTTTTAAATGACAATTCTAGCACTGACTTTGCAGCATGTTCGGTAGATGTAAAAGATCTGTACTATTCGATTCCCCAAGATGATCTCCTAGAATGTGTAGAAACTTGCATAGATACGTACGGTGCAATCACTTTCCAAAATGCCTGTGGTGTGTCGACAGGCGGGTTCTTGCAGCGCTCGTTGTGTCGTCCTCTAATCTTGTGCTCCCGTCCTGTGTTCCGGGCTGTTATCCTCAAGATGCATAACCAACATGCCCAAGCTGCTATTCTAGCACATTTTACTGCACTGCCTCATTCCCGCCGCCCTGCTAGAGAGCGAGTCTGCGAGACATGTTCAGCCTCCCCGATGTCCTATACCCCACCGTGCACTACTTTAACACGCTTCCCCAAGGAAGGACGCAAACAGTTTGCGTTGATGCTGGCCGAAGAGCACTACAGGTGTGGTTGCCCTGCTTCAAAGTGGTGTATTCTAATAAGAGCCACAGCCTCAATAAAGTGAAGGCCAAAATCCCAAAGGAACTCTCGTTCCACCTGGAGAGAGAGAGAAAGATGCCACTTGGGCGGAAATAAGTTATTTTAAGAGTGGCGACTCCCCATAGTGATCTTCAACGAAGTAAACGGAAGACGTCAGCTAGAAGAAGACTTGCTCGCGTCAGGCTTCATCCCGCTGGAGTATCTTAGACGTAGTACATTGGCACTTCCACCCCGCGATGCCGGGAACAAGCCACATTCAATGAGCTCCTTCGCTGTGAAAACGTCCGCTCGACGAAAAAAAATTCCTTGTGGTGTGGGAAGCTTTGCACGGAGTACCTGTAGGGTTTTAACGGTCTTAGCTTTAGGTCCGTGCCCTCACGCGATGTTCGCGCCTGATGCATCTCTCTGACAAGACTAGTTGCGTAGGTCCTAGCTGCCTCAGCCGTGCCCAGACACGACGAAGCCGTCGCCTGCTAATTGTTTGCTCGCGGAATATTAACCTGGTATCAGACTAAAACAGCTGCTGGAACTCCACCGCGGGCAGAGCATTTCGCTAAACTGCTCGAGTTTATGAAATGTTGTACTGAATTATAAAAACAATTGCCCATCATTACCCTACCTTCTAATGGAAAATTTGAGTGCAGCTCGTCAGCATTGTTAGTTTTTCGATAGACTGAGGCAAAAAAAAATCGAGCAAGACATGTATGTACAATCAAAGATGTTTTATTTTCAACACATATTCCTTCAAGAAGCTATCCAGTAACTGTTCTTGTTCTAAGTGCATATGTGGGCTGAGCTACAACAGAAAAGGCGGCGTGGCACTACGCAGATGTATGCAGCGGCAAAGGAAGAACTTCCACTAGTTGCCTGGCTGATGGCTTAGACGAAACTGGTAGAGAATAAACTATTCATATGGGCAAACGTTAGCGGCTATGTGTTTTAGCTCGGGTAGTGCGGGCTACCGAGCGTTGCATCGAACACAACTACCGTTACGTTGAACGCATCAGAGCTCCCCGGCGTACTAGGCACAATCCACTTTTATGCCAGCAGCCTTTCATGCAAACAGACGCTTTCCTGCTCCATTCGCTGAGCCAACACCTTCTCGACTTTTAGAAGGCCTGCTCACATCCTCCTCTCCCCAGCCGTCTACGTCATGCTAGTTGTCCTTTTATCCCAACAACGTCGGCGTTTGGACTGTACACCATCGCTCCTGTCGCGTGGCGGTCCTTGGCGCGCGTTCAATTGTGGGATTGCAGATGGCAGGAACGCTAGACAAAATGAGACTTCTGGTTGGTCTCTTCGATTTTGGTGGCGGGTGGTGTCACTTCTCTGTCGACTAATCAGGTGCGCCGCTCGCCCGGACAGCTTTGTTCGACGACAGTATGAGCCAATAAAGACTTTCTTCGAACGTTCCCGGAAGCAGGTTCGAGCGAAAAGTTCGAGAAACTGAATATAAGCTTTTTAGTCGTCGCTACCTACTCTCTTGGTTGGGTTTGGTGCTGCACAGCTCCGCGTTGACGTTATTTTTGGGTTGCTTTTCCACGCTCGTATGCTTTCAATCGTGTGCATGCATATTTGCATGTATCAGCACGTGAAAAATATTGAAGTGTGACCAGCATCACCGGTGCTTGAAACGAGGATATGGCATTGCGCAGTAGACTACGCCTGACGTGGCGTAATATGGGGCTGTGTTGTGTTCCTGGGTGTCGCGGGAACTATGACACTGGTCCCAAGGTGCGTGTTCTCGCGTTTCCAAAGGATGCCAGTAGGAATGAAGCGTTGTCCGCGTGTTTGTGTGTGCTTCTTATGTTGTGTGTTACCGGCTCTGCTGCCTTCTTCTAAGAAATGAATCGTAGATTAGAGTCATCCCGCGGAAGTATTTCACACCCAGCGTGCATTCAATGTTGAGAAACTGAAGTTTATGCCGTACTCATGTCCCGCGTACTCGACCAGAAGGTCAGGTAGTGCTTAAATAATGCTTGACGTGAAAATATTGGCAGTCTTACTAACTTTGACCAGGCCAGGGATAATGAACAGAAGTATGCAGTACTGTGCTGGACTGCTTAATAACACGCAAATTATGTAATAGTGTGTCCATATAGCGGCAATAAGTGACTTCATATTTTTCATACATTGCGCAAGTTTGTGAAATTCACGTCAGAGAAAGACCTAATAAAGAAGCTATCACACATTGATGCAACAAGAGGAAAGACTTTGACAGTTGACAGTGACATATATTATGTTGAGGCATGAAAAGGAAAGAAATATAAAGAGCCTCTGCCCGTGCCACCAACGTTGACAGTGACAGATGTCATCTATTGTCCAATGTCGTACCACCTATTTACCCGAACTGCACAGCTTACTTGAACCAGTCCCATCCCCGTAGGGTCATGCCGTTGTCCACCACCGAAATTGTGGCGGGTGAAATGACTGCCTACAAGATACAAATCCGGTAGCAGGCTAGCCCCGCAGGCATTTTATTTCTGCGAGATGCCGCCTTGGAAACCTGTAAAAATGGTCACACACCAGAAATTCTATTGCGGCACGTTGTACGTGCCGCAACAAACGTTACTTTGAACAATTAACTTTTGCACAATGAGAAATGATCATATTCAAAGTGCAGCGCAAAAAGAAAAAAAAAAAAGCTGCGGACAGAAAAGTGAAGACATTAAGCAAAAATTGAAATTGGCCGCTTCCAACCCTTCCTTTCAGTAAAACCATTTGTATAAAAGCATTTGCGACTCGCTTTAAGAACGCTGTTTACAAAGATATTGGCGGTGCATGCCTCGGTAGTGCGAAAAAAATAATACTTGAGTGTTAGTCAAGCTCCCTTAATAATTACCGAACGCAAAAAACCTGCAGCAGACACGCACCTGGGTGCCATAATAAGCAGCCGCGACAGATTCAACGCAAAAGCCAGGCGGCCGAAAGCAGCGTCCGGGGTGCCGGGGGGCCTATTTGGGTTTGCTCGGTACGGTGGCTCCGCAAGGGACCAAACGACAAAAGAGACGAAGAAAGCGGGCTGTTCCGACTAGCATCTACCGCCCCCAGGAGCCGAGCAGCCTAGCGATTAGCGGCGCATGCTTTTTCAATGGGCGTCATGCTGGACGAGGCACTAGCTTGAGAAAGCCTATACTACTACTACTACTATTGCTACTACTATTATTATTATTATTATTATTATTATTATTATTATTAGTAGTAGTAGTAGTAGTAGTAGTAGTAGTAGTAGTAGTAGTAGTAGTAGTAGTAGTAGTAGTATAGAGGAAGACTCGTTTCACGAAGTTGGCACTGAATTGTCTGTATGTAACGGGCGAATTAACTGGCTAAATATTATTTTCACAGTTTTAATTAATAATAATAATACTAACTGATTCACAGGAAGGGAAGGGCGCAGTATCTGTCACACTTGTGTCTGTGGACACCTGAACCGCACCGTAAGGGAAGGGATGAAGGTGGGAGTTAACGTGGAAAGAGAGAAATAGGAGCCAAAGTGGAGGACTACGGCGCAGTTGAGGTGTCCACAGACACAAGTGTGACAGATGCTGCGCCTTTCCCTTCCTGTGAACCAATTATTATTATTATTATTCATTAAAACTGTGAAGATAATATTTAGCCAGTTAATTCGGCCGTTACCTACAGACAATTCAGTGCCAACTTCGTGAAACGAGTCTTCCTCTATACTACTACTACTACTATTAATAATAGTATTAATGATAACCCTTAGCAGAGAAATATTAATTTGTGTATTATTATTATTATTATTTAGTAGTAGTAGTAGTAGTAGTAGTAGTACTATTATAGGCTCTCTCAAGCTGGTGCCGCGTCTTACATGACGCCCATTGGAAAAGCATGCGCTGCTAATCGCTAGGCTGCTCGGCTCCTGGGGGCGGTAGATGCTAGTCGGAACAGCCCGCTTTCTTCATCTCTTCTGTCGTTTTGTTCCTTGCGGAGCCACCGTACCGAGCAAACCCAAATACGCTGCCGGGGGCAACTGTCGTGACGTCACGGCCTCCGTGGAAGGGCCTTAGTCAAGAGGGTGTTGGCTGAGCCCCCCTTTGTTTGGTTTTGGTTTGGTTTTGTGGGCTTTAACGCCCCAAAGCGACTCAGGCTATGAGAGACGCCGTGGTGGAGGACTGCGGAAATTTCGACTACCTGGGGTTCTTTAACGTGCACTGACATCGCACAGCACACGGGCGCCTTGCCTTTCGCAGCCATCGAAAAGCGGCAGCCACGGGGCAGGCGCATGGGCAGTGCAGAATCAGGTTACAAGTGACAACGCCGACGGTGACGACGCGAAACGCAAGAATGGGCGCCAAAGAGCTGCGCTGCAAACTTTTATTCCCAGGCTCCATATCCAGGCGTTGCTGTTGACTTCCGAAGGTCTTCTTTTCATCTCAATTTGCAGACCCCGTCACTCCAAATGTGGACCCGACTCTGGCAATGGGCGCTGACCTCGACCGTCCTCAGCGTCGGCAACGAAGAAGAAGGGTCCGCAGGCCAAACGAGCCATCCTACTTGTTGCTGTTCCTGTCGGCAGTTCTCACCATGCTCTTGGTCGTCCTCATCGGCCTCTTATTCTTTTCATTTGTGATGCTCCCGGGTATTCTGCGGGGAGCGACTCGTTGGCCACCCGAATACACGAAGGATAACGACGGCACAATTAAATAGCCTAATTTTCTGCATCCACGCCCATACACAAGCATCATCAAGCCTACTTGGCTGTGCCCTGGACTGTCCTTGAGGCCGCCTCTCAAAGTTAAATGATGAACTTCAATGCTGGTATCTCACTTGCTCTACAGAATCATTGATCGTTGAGAAACAGCTGTTACTTGCATAGTGCAATTGCAATGGCATAGTGCAAGTGTGAACACCTGTAGGAGTGTGCAGTCGCACGCATATTCTTCGGCCTGTTTTGTGCAGCGCTCAAATATGGAAGCATAGTATGTCCTCGTTTGGTCGAATAACTTTTTCTTCCTTTTTATAAAATTAGAACTGGATTCATTTTGCGTCTATTAGTTTCTTAACTGATGATGTTTTCCGCGGCGCTAAATTGGTACTCTATCCCCAATATGATTTTCGCTATACCACACGGCATGACGTCGCATCGCAAGCTACTGTCCTGCGCCGCGAAATAGACGCTTATCTATTGTCTTCAGGAGCCGCCACTTGCCTTTGGCTGTGTGATTGACATTCGTTAGATGCTTCATGTTTTTGCAACGCCTCCTCGACATAAGTAAGAAATGTTTGGAGAGTTTTTGAATAAGCCAGAATAACAGTCATTGCTGCATTTGTCATCCAATAAGTCCTTATCATCAACGCTGCCATCTTTAGTTGGATTTTCCATTACTTCATTCCATATAGTTAGGCCTTGCCGCTGAACTAATGGCCCGTTTGGTTATCGAGGAGCATTAGGTAAGAGTATAAAAAATGGATGAAATCTAATATAATATTTCTTGCTTAGTGCACGCTTGTCATAAAAGCATTCGTGTGGATGTCAGCCCACTGTGGGGTTGAGTCCTTGTACTGAACCGAAAGCCTGGTCCAGGAAAACAGCATTCGAGTGCATTTGATAAAATACAAACAATATTTGAACACCAGTTTACCTATATTATTCAAACGCATAGTAGATAACACATGCATTTCAGCAATATGTTCTTATGGAGCCCAACTTCTTATGGAGGCTAAGGATATACTGTGAAACATGTGTGTGAAATTACAGGTATTTTTAAAGAAACTTTCTGTCCCTGTACAAAGATTATCTGTTACACTTCGCTTATCGAAATACGTTCACGAAAAAAACTAATGTTTTGTTTACCAGCCAAAACCTTGATTGAAAGGCAAACAATTCGATATATTTATTTCGTCTGTTCAATTTTTTACCAGCAAATTGATATTTACTTGAATAGTGGGTGAATTCTAAATAGAAAGCGAAATCGTATGAGAACCCCGAAGCCTCTGTCTGGCGATCGGCTGTGTAACAATTTTGATTCGAAAGAAGATAACTAGCGGCGCCACATTGAGGTCCGGTGTTGGTTCGCTCCCTGCTACAGTGGTATCTGTTATGCATTTTTCCACTTGCCTCTTTTTGGTGGCTAGACACCGACTGCTGCGCGATCAACGTTATGGGTGCCATCGAGTATTGCAAGGGCCTGGAGATATTCGTGCGATGGAGTTAGCCCTTCGCCTTGAAAAAGCTGCTCATTGAAGAAATCGGTGCCCAACGCAATGTTATTGTTACAGCGGAAAAAAAATGAAATGAAAGACGAGTAAAAAATATATTAGCATCATACTTTTTACTGTAGCAAAAAGGAAAAACGAAGTTAAAAACAGAAAACGCCGTGCAAGAGAAACCGTTTGTGAATAAACAAAAGCTTTCTTTTCAGTTGCAAAAAAAAAAAAACTACATTCACAAAAACATTAAAAAGAGAAAACACAGCAGAACAGAAAATGTCTGGCAGGACAGCTGCCAGAAAAGTTCTGTATTTTTCAACAAACTAAAATAAAGCACCGTGTGAATGTATTAAGCCCAATAAATAACAGCAATGCTTAGAGTACTGGAGAGAGTAAATGAAAGTAGCACGGTCCCTCAAGCTTGTTGACGCGACAAATGTAAATTACCCACTCAGGGAAAATCAATCTCTGCACTGGCGCTGCCGGCGTTTGCATGGACCTGAAAATTAAAAGCATGCCTCCATGACCTGGTGGTTGGCAGTTAATACTGCAGGCCACAATGGCACGCAGGCTGTTTGATGTCACAGATCTCGTGACAAGGCAGAGTTCGGTGCGCTCCTCTGCGATAGAAATCACTCTCCTATCGTGAGTGAGGCAAGCTACCCCTCGGTCGCACGTGGCCCATTAGTAAGGCTAGTTGACAGCGAGGCTTTATCTAGGTCTAGAGGCCTATCACAGGTTCTTTTATATTTACATTGCACACTAATATGTCTGTGAGAGAGATGATAGACGTCAAGTGCATGTACAGAGTCGTCCACGCTTAATGCGAACGCGTGCACGTGTCCGCTCTCCTCAAGGCGCCATTGTGACCAACACGACTCCGTATTGAAGAGAAGTGGCCAGCCATGAGAGCGACTGCCTCCAGGGTAATCTGCGGCTGCCAAATATTGATCCGATGTGCGGCCGCGACGGACAACGTGGCGTTTCGAGAGAGAGAGAGAAAAGAAGCAACTTTATTTGCCCCAGATGTGAATTAGGGCAGGTGGGTTTACACTAAGAAAATGGAAGATGAGGATCCCTAAATGAAGCCGCCGACGGGAGCCAATAATGTTACCACGTCCTACCCTAAAGGTGTAGTTTAGGTGTCCTTGAATTTTTGACCAGGCTCACTATAAAGCATGCGCAGGTGTTCCAAATAGCTCGCGCAGAATCTCCGAACAGCTATCTCACCGAGTGGAGTAAGACTATTGTCGTGGTAGTACTGATTTATAAACCTTTGACTGACCCCCTGTGTGCCGAACAGCGAACTAAGATTATAACTTGATAGCCAATAAGTATTGGTGCATAATAAACATAATTAACATGTCGAGCGCTTAGAGATGTCCCCTTCTGGAGTGTGTTAAGGGGAGTTGGCGTTCATATGGGTCCCCTATTTAGCGGCCCACATAGGGACGCGGTCTGTGGGCGGCACTGAGGTTTAGGTAGACGAGCGCCAGGAGGAGCAAGCACGGAGCCACAAGGATCCAAACAACCAAGAGGACCTCCTTTAACAGAGTGGACGACCGACAAGCTCTGCCCATGGTGCCGACGGTACCTTCTGCAGCGGCTACCCCTTCGGCCATCGGAAAAGGTGGCGCCGCTGGAAAAAGAAAGCGATCGGGACGGGTACGGGAGCGCTACCACGGGATCGTCGTTACTTGGCTATGTTCGCAGATCTCTGTCCTCAGACCGTGTCCGCAGGCCGTGTCACGCAGATCGTGTCCGCCGACCCTGTCCGCCGCAGTTGTAATTGGGAAGTGGCAGAGGTTCATGAGCAGTATCAATCGATAGAGGGTGACGTAATGTTGTCGCCGAAAAAATAATTAGGCCAATAAGTTAATCAGGTAATTAATTAGAATGACTGGTTCACAGGAAAGGAAAGGCGCAGTATCTGCCGCACTTGTTCTATGAACACCAGATTTTATTTATAATAAGGGAAAGGCGCGGTGACTGGCTCACTTGTTTTCTGTGGACACCTCAAACGCGCCGTATAGTAATAATAATTGGTTCACTAGAAGGGAAAGGCGTGGTAACTGTCTCACCTATTTTCTGTGGACACCGCAACCGCGCCGTAAGGAAAGGGAGGAAGGCGGAAGTTAAAGTGGAAAGAGAGAAAGAAGAGCCGTAGTGGAGGGCTACGGAGTAATTTCGACCACCTGCACTGACATCCTCCCTTTCCACTTTCTCTCCCGCCGTATAGGAAGGAAGGAAGGTGGGAGAGAAAGTGGAAAGGGAGAAAGAGGACCCGTAGTGGAGGGCTACGGAGTAATTTCGACCACCTGTGGATCTTTAACGTGCGCTGACATCGCACAGCACACGGACGCCGCTTTGTTTCGCCTCCATCGAAACGCAGCCGTCGAGGTCGAGTTCGAATCCGGGTACTCCGGCACAGTAGCCGGGCATCTTACCACTGCACCAACCAGGCGGGGCCTGTGGACACCTGATACGCGTGTAAGGGAAGGGAGGAAGGTGGGAGTGAAAGCGGGAAGAGAGACATGGGTGCCGTGGTGGATATCACGTCAAGGATGTGACGTCACGCAACCGGAAGTAGAGCCAAAAAAATGGCATAGGAAGGGCTTGGCGCGCAATTTTAGTGTGCCAAGGACTGAAATGGGTAAACAAGAAGTGAATTAATGTAAGGTAGATAATGTGACGGCCCGAAACCGGAAGTAGACCCGAAAAAGGGCATATGAAGGCACTTAGGCGCAATTTGAAAGTACCAAAGGCTAAAATGGGCAAACAAGAAGTGGATTAATAAACTCGAAGCAACCAGAAGCAACCAACAGCAGCATCCGTGCTTTCGCACTACTCCAATGAAGATTCTGCAGTGCTCTTTAAATTTTTATTAACACTAATGCGCATGTATTTCAAGCAAACCACACCACTGAAGCGCTCAACGTCTGGTCTTCTAGGAGCGCGCCAATTATTACACGTCCTTTCCTAGTGACACCGAATGACACTGTAATCTAATTATGTATTGTCGAAATAGCATCGATGAAAAATATCGGTTTTCTATTCATTTACTAAAAATGAAAGGCGCATAAACTGTTTGGCATCTCGGTGGAAACCTCGGCCACACGTTAAAGGCTGACATGAAGTTCAGAGGAAAAAAAAAATAAAAATGCGTAGTGAGAGGCTACAGCAGAAAAGGGCTCTGCTGTCGTATTATAATGTGACGCAGTAATATAGAAGGCAACGGTTGGAACCAACCCATCCAGACAAGGCTCTACATAGGAAACAGATGACGGCATGGAGGCGTCTGCAAGCAATTTTTGTCTAAATCTTGTTTTAAATAAATATATATTGCCAGATTTTGAAGATGAGAGGAGCAGGATATGCGGGCAGAGGGACGCCCTGAACCATATAATATGGGAGTGTTTGCATTCCCCAGGCAGGGCAAACAAAATTCATAGTATTGAAGACGGAGGATTTGCTGGAAAGCCCTACCCCGGAACACCAGCTACTAGAGGTTCGACTGCCTGAAGAGGCCGCCGAGATCTAGGGGATTTTGGTGAGCATCTGAAGCGGATTCTCACCTACCCCAAGGCGCAAGAGGGGAAGACCTGGGGTAGAAAAAAACCTTCTTTATCGCACAATAAAGTTGACTCACTCACTCACTAGCACATATATAAATGTGATAGGATAGGTGCGGTAACAGGTTGCTGTTGATGGCTTTTTGAATATTGCTTGTTTGGAAAGGAGCAGTAATGGTCTTAATTTATCAGAGGACTCTTCTGCCTTACACTCAGGGCAGCGATGAAGAAGGCAGAGTAGAGTGTTGTAACTATTTTAATTTCTAGAAAGCTATGCATAAAGTGATGTCTGAAGCAATAGCTTAGGAAGGACACTGGACTAAAGATGTCTTGTCAGTCTCAGCGTTTGTAAGCACCCTGTGATGCTTCCTCATTGAATTAAGGAACCCTGCCATGTGTCGTTCGCGTTAGTGTTACTCTAGCCTTCAGAGTGAACTGGCGATTGCGTGTGTACCACAGTGTGTCAGTATCCGCAGTAGACCGTAAGTGGTGCCGAGAATGCACATGACCGATTTAGAGCAACTGCTCGTTGGTACGTAAGTTGCACGCACCGTCTTTGTCAAACGTAACCAGACTGCATGTTTCACTTCTCGCTTGTATTCTAAAGACCACATTGATTCCCAGAGGATCACAACTGGTTAAGAAGTGAGGACAGGAGCTTGTCTCTATTTTGCACAGATTTACAGCTTTGGACGTCATACGAATTCTATACTAACTGACTGAGAAGCGGAACCTGCAGCCTGGTTACTTGTGGCAAAGACGGTACGTTTGTGGCCCCTCTTTGCTCAGTCGGATGTCTGTGATTTCCATAGTCGAATCAGTGTGCAATAAAAACTCCAAATTACTTATGGTCCGCCAGAAACTGTACTTAACGATCAAGTCGCAGTCGTTATTTTGTGCCTATTGACCTCTAGAAGAATAATAAAGCAGACAGATCTCCTCATGTGACAGTAACACGACGACCACAAACAACATAAAATGGACCAAGAGGAGGGATGTGAGTAAAATTTGCCAAATTGGATGATAATACAAATGCAATTAGTGTTGACAACATCTTTCTTAATCCTTACCGGAAGACATGTCTATTTCAAGATGCCATGTAGTCACGCTGGTAATTGCAAAGGGCACCGCTTTAGAGACCATTCCGCACCAAAAGACATTTTCATTTCTCAACTTTTGCGCCATTACATGATCCTGTCTTCCACGCATTTCAGTAAGTGGTAAAGAGGGAACAGGACGCCAAGGACCTAAGTAAACCTGAAGAGTAATTTCGAAAACTCCTCGCATTCACACAAAGCCTTCTACAGGTATGGCGAAAATGAGCTCACAATTCCCCGTTAAAGGTGACATTATTATATTATGTTCCTGGGTGGAAGGTACAATTGGAGTCCGACCTCTAAATTCATGAGACTGCGGAAAGCGCCATTCAGAAGCAGCCTTACGAAGTTGAAATATCGTCAGGCTACCACCGTTGAGAGACTTCCAGACAATAAGTGCACACTCCAGGCGTGTGTGTTCATAATTTCCAACAGCGCTTATTACATATCTAGTGCAATATAACAACATGAAATTAGTTTGACAAGATTAATTATCAAGTTCCTTGTTTTTAAACTTTGAACAAGAAGATATTCAACATTAGAGCATCAGAGCGCTCAGCCGCTAGATGTTGCCAGAGGGCAAATGGTGATGAGCGAGCGGCTAATGCTATTTAGATACTGCATGATCTTGCTCTCCACACCGTTTCGGCACCGTACATTGTAAAGGCAGGGGCTCTGAACCTTATACTCCGGTCCAAAATGTCTGCAATGGCTCAGCAGTTAGTGCTTATTAACGTGAAGACCTTGTTTCCAGGAAGCCTTATACTTAGTCTCGGTCGGCATCTCGAACGTACACAAAGCGTACAGATTTGAAAACCTTGCTCTGTATTCATCAGAAAAACGAACTACGAGGCATTTCCGTTGCACCCCTCTTGAGTGGCGCAGGGGTCACGGCGCTCAACTACTGTTTCCAAGGGCGTGGGATTGAATCCCTGCCACGGCAGCCGCTTTTCGATGGAGAAAAGCAAGGCGGCCGTGTGCTGTGCGATGTCAGTGCACGTTAAAGAACCCCAGGTGGTCGAAATTTCCGGAGCCCTCCACTACGGCAATTTTCATAGCCTGAATCGCTTTGGGACGTTAAGCCCCGCAAACAAAACAAACAAAACTAGTTCTGTTCAGTGTTTCGTTCTGACCTGGAAACTGTTGATAAATGCGTGTGGCTTAGGTCGTGTTAGGCTTAAATCAAACAAAAGCTAACTGAGGCACATGTGTACATGTCAGATATTCCCAAGCCTTTGCATGCATTTTATATTTTCAAGATCTGTGGTTAATGAGACACACTTGTTTGGTTTACATTACCCATACGATTTCAAGCTACAGCTTTTCAGTTTTAAAAGCTTTTTTTTGCATGCTGCATTTTACTATAAACAACAGCCTTGTTTGTAATGTACCAAGCAATAGTTTTCATACAGTGCTGCTTCTTCAGCTGAAATTGTTACAGTCAGCCTGCAATGAGCATTTGAGCAAGGACTAAAAATATACTTTGCATAGGCAGGAATGTTATGCTAGAAATGTACAATTTTCTGTTGTCAAAACAGAATTTAATTGCTGTTTTTTGACAGCGAACCTATTGTGGCAGCATAATTGTATGTAGTGATATCAGAATGTTGTGTAATAACAAGAGAATGCGCGACAGAATTACAGACAAAAAGTACTCCAGAAAAACACTACTCGATACAGACTTTACAAAATTACTCGAGAAGAACACCACAAAACAACACAAACGTCAGACCTAACGACATAACTACTGAATATTTTGTGGGATCTTTTTTAAACTGCTCTGTGGATTTGTTTTAGACCAGGGATGTATCGAGTAGTTGAAGGTTTTTCATTGTTTAATTTGTGCGACTGCTTATAGAGAACATCTGTGTGGAGAACTGATATAAAAGCCGCTCGATGATTTTGTAAGCACTTCCGAACGTATTCTGAATCCTCTTGCACAGTAAAGAAGAAGTCGTGTTTATTTCGTACTCTTTTACCAAGAATCGTCTTTTGGAGATGTTCTCACCATCGCGTAATTTTGGTTTTTCGTTGCTGTTCCTCATATTTCCCGTAAAATCTCTCAGTTAAATTCAAACCATTTCATATAACAAGCCAACTAACACATTTGTGCTCAAACCGCCGCCGCGAGCATCCATATGCTAGCATCATCATTACCATTAGCACTATCACCACCTTAGCTCATGCTTGACCACTGGTTGACTATAACACCAGCCATATTTGGCTGACTCCTCCTGTCAGAACCACTGGTACCCCGCACGAAATCTCGGATCGGTTGCCAACCAGCAGTGAGACCGTCTTCAGCATCTACTTTCCATGTCATTCCCAGACGCCAGCGAGAGCATGAGTGACCACGCAGGCAAGAAGGTCCTGGTGGCTAACCCTTGCGATGAGATTTCGGAGTTCATGTCAACTAGAAGCGCACGTAAGGTTCAGAGCTGCTATGGTGAATCTCAACGGCTATTTTTAAACGGTGACCGTGGCCGTCAGCTTTCTGCCTCAGATCCTGGACTCAGCAACGCTCTCATAGATAGTAGCGATGCTCCTAGTATTCGTAAAGCTTGCCCAAGAAGATGCGGCAGAAACGCCGTCAGACCCGGTCATCTGCCATCCGTTAGTGTTCGCCACGCCACAGAGTCATCTTCAGGGAGCTGCTCGTCAGGTGCCTCAGCTAGCGACGGTAAAGATGGCCATTTGGCCTGCAATGGGCGGGGCATCATTTCATCAAAACACGGGTACAAACACCAGAAGGCACTTTCACAGGGGCCTAACCTTCCCGTCCAAGTCAGCAGCAGCAGTCTTTCAAGCTCCATCTCGTGCTCAGACGGCGGTATTCGGAGAGCCAACCGTGAACATCAAGCGCTGCCTTCGATCCGGGACCGCGGTGAAGCAGTGAGCGAATACACGACGAGTTCCGCGCAGAAGCCCATGAACATGTCGTGGGTTTTGGTCGCCCTCGTGTCAATTTGCTGTTTCATGTTGCTTGCCGCGTACGTGAAATTTTTGTTCAATGCGACTCGTGCTCAGATAGTTACTACACCTCGCGCACTTTACTCTGACCTGAACATTTCAAGGCGATCGAGTCAGATCCGGTGACTTTTATTAGTATATACAAAACGCCTCATGAGGGACTCAACTGCATATTTTTGTCATCTCTTATCGTTCCTACCTTGCAGTACATTCATGCATTTTTGCAAAAATGAGCCCTCTGGTATTGCGATAGATAAAAAAAAAAAACTTTCATTCTACACATTTACCTGCGATTCTCATGCGATGCAGAATTCTCAGATGCTTGCACCTGATATTAAACTGAAGCGCCGGAAACTCTGTGTTCTCTTAAACGCCAGATGGCACGATATAAAGTGAACTCTCGTTGTTATTTATGCCTTTCTTTAAGTAACATACACAAAGCTGACCATTACAGTTGAGGGAAATGTTTGCTCATTCGTACCTCATCACCAATTGCCATTATTTGGGTACGCGTGTGTCAGCATTCTTACCTAATTGACAGCTAATCTTAATAGAGGCTATCACACAGCTAATCTTCAAATGAGATGCCCCTGTCGCAGGAATCATTTGTACGTTAAGATATTATTCAACACAGTTATGTATAGTTATCTGATCGTCACTGATTCTGAGGACAGCAGGGCTGCTTAGTCTGATGATGTACACAAATACGCATGCAGGTCAACCAGAATGTCTGCCGTCGAGGTTTTAAATTCTTAGGTTTTTGCCACTTCCTGAGCGAAAAACACTTTCACGTAATTTACATGTTTTCATATTACTATACAGTGCAGGCTGCGTGTCTGCATATCTTATATTCCCTTAAAACAGAATCTGATTCAGGATACTCGACTAAGAACTGCACCTTGGCAGCTCTGACATGCGGTGTTACGTTGACACTTGCCAATTCTCCTCAGTCGGTATGTGACTGGGCTACGAAGTGCTACGAAGTGAAGCGAAACACACGCGCAGATGGACACAGAAAGTTGCTTGTGATTAAGTGGAGTATTTTTGCTTTTTAAATCCCCAGCTAGATGAGATTGAGATATATTGAATACAGTTTTTATTTTCTCTACTCTTCCTTCTCTCATCCAGTATGACGGTTTTCTTTTCACATCCATTTCCGTGAAACAGCGGCATGTGCAGTGCTTAAAAGGTGAGATCGCAGAAGGAAGCAATTTAAGTTATCCGGAGTTTTTCCTTCTTCCGAAGAGGTAGCAACAGTTTAACTTGCTAGACTTCTGACCGCTTATGAAGTGCGAGGGAGACATCTGGAGACATTTTAGCTCCTTCTTAAGGCTGCAGCAAGGTTCATCTTCTCTAATTACACGAGTGTTCATCGGCACACAGTTGTAAGCAACCATATTACGTAAACGACCAACAACGACATAGATATAAACCCCCGATTGACGTAAACAACCTGACGGCATGCATTATAAAGAGCCGCTTGTTCAAAAGTACAAGTATGGCTTGCGCGGCTTACTCGTTTGTTACCTAACTCACAAGCCAGAGGTCTTGTGGTTTACTGCCTCTTGAAATCTATTTCTTGATGCTTCTATTTTTTGAAATAATTCATTAAAAATTCAGTTATTTTAGGCATGCAATAAGTCTTAACGGACATCACACACGATGCTCTAATGATTTTCGTTCCAAGCGTGACTCACGCTTCACGGGAGAGTTGCAAGGTTTCTGAAACTCCATCGTGAGGTCATGGGACTATGACGTCAAGACTCTGTCGGCCATTCAGGTTATCGACGACTTGACACCAGTCGCTTTTTTTAAGGCATAAATAAACCTATCGCTTTGAACGTCGCTTACTTCAACAACAGATATAAGATAACCAACGGCGCTCGACCTAATCATGCGTATTGATGCGGCAGTTTCAGTGTTTTGAGGCAGCTAAGCTCCCATTTGCTGGAGCGAACACTGTTACACTGCAAGGAGAATAGAGTGTGACAAAACTGGCGTCAGGGGAGATTATGCAGTGCAGCGTTGCCCTTGGTCCATTTGGGCACGCGTAGTGTGGGGAACCGCGAAGAGATGTGAGAAAACACCATGATGTAATCTTATTCCAAAGGTCTCACAATACAAAACTGCTCTCTGATCTCGCGTGGCAATAACTCAATGAATGATTAATCATCAAGACCCTACACGCTTGCACGTACATTTTAATCAGAAAAAAAGCAAGCTTAAAATCTTGCCTTCATAGTATTTCACCCTTTTTTTAACTCATCTCTCTTCACCACATGTTTCTCTTAGCATAGGGCCCTGCACACTCGTTTTATATTATTATACCTCTTCCATTTTTTTCTTTCTGATCAGTTTAGTGTACATAGCGTTGCTGCTTAGCGTAAGAGCCTTGTACACTCCCCGATTGTGTGCTTCTTTACTCACGGTCACCGATTTTTCTGAAATAAAGTATGTTAGCACCTACCATGTCTACACCTGTGTCGTCCGCGATTATACTTGCACTGTTTTTAAGAACTTGCTACTAACTAGCCCAAACCAGACAATTGTTGCACCTTCTAACGCATTTTAGCTGAAACACATACAGTTTTCGTAATTTTAATAAAATGATACAGCTGAGACGTTCATCTTCAAAATGCCCTACTTTAGGTTTAAAGTAATCATGTTTTTCTTCAAGATAATGCAAGCTTCGGAATTGCCTCCCATGTGGACTAGAATTGCTGTGTAGCGGTGAATGCCAATAATTCAAACCTTTTCTAAAAAGATTATCACACGGCACTCCACAGCGTCCATACTTTTTATTCTTCGTCTTGTGAGATTAAGAGCAGCTGTATATCAACAGTGCTTAAAGAAGAATACTAAGAGTTGTGTGCAAATGTGCGCATGTTTGAAGAGCTACTCGTATATTGTCATGCCCAATTAGTCGAACGACTCAATAACCCGTACTCAGAGTTATTCGAAGCGAATATACGTTCTAAAATACTCGAATCTTCAAAAAAAGTGACAATAAGCGCAAAAAAGCAAACCACATAGTTTCTTCGTCGACATTTTCAGAGACAATTAAAGGCCTCACGGCAAGCTGCAAAGATTAGAATGCGTGGAAAAGAACGTTCAGCGCCTGAATGTTCTGCACCCTATTCACTGCTATAACATGGCAGGTGCGTGGTCTTCAATACTGGTCAAAGCGGCAAGGCAAAGGCAAGCTCAGCCAACCCTACTTAGATTGTCAATTTTAGATGTCACGACTGATATCAAACCCTACTTAGATTGTCAATTTTAGATGTCACGACTGATATCAAACCCTACTTAGATTGTCAATTTTAGATGTCGCGACTGATATCGAACCCTACTTAGATTGTCAATTTTAGATGTCACGACTGATATCAAACCTTACTTAGATTGTAAATTTTAAATGTCGCGACTGATATATCTAAAGCACTTGCTCTTCTCATCTATTCAGGCAATAAGAGTTCACTGCCTTCTCAGTAGAAAAATTTAGCTTTCTTATGTATACAGTATGAAGGTCATGTAGAGTTATTATGCTAATTTCTTGTCACATACCCCCTGGTCAATTTCGGTGTTCCGTGTTTTGACAGTATATACCTATCACCCTGTAAGCTTAAGCGCAATACTGCAAATAACGCTCTAATTGTTTGCCCGATTAGCTATTTTGTTCGAATTTTCACACGAGTACCTGATATCCGTAAAACATTCAAATCACGTCTGATTATAGGCTTTTTTATAATGTTCGATTTGTATCTCATTTGGTCTTAGCAACACTACATGTATTCGACATGGGACCAAAGCTTCGCTACTCATATTCGATTCGTTTTTGAAAGAGAACAGTTTGCATAGCTATAAAATTAAGCACGTCTTGGCTACTTTTTGTGTTTGCGTTGTGAAATTAGAGTTATTAACAACATACGGGTGCGAAACATGAGATCATCTTTTATCATTAAATTCATACGCTCTCAGCACCACGCCCATTCAAATCTCTTTATCCTTCGAATAAAAAGCGTGATTCCGGATTACCCTATGTGCTTATAGCACGCCGAATACCCTCTGAGATGATGTGCGCTGCTGTGTGACTTTCATCTGCACCTTTTGTATGACCACGGACCAGGCTAGCCCGCGTCTGCAGCCGAGAATCGAGCGCGATTTCTGTAGAAACCTGGTCAACCTGAATCACTTGTGTGCTGAGGACACTGATATTGCTCCTAGAGATTCTGATGGCGCTAATATGCCTCAGCGGAGATGCTGATGGAGATAAAGAACATAATCTGCGTTGAAGGGTCATCTGGTACTCCATCATTTCTTCACGAGTGTCGGCTTGCACGACAGGATGTGACCTTACAGTGCGCTTTGGCCTATTAACATCTTTTATTCTTCTCCTTCACATTTGTTTCCCTTCTTCCCTTTCTTCTCAATTCAGTGTAGCAAACCGCATTTACTGTAGATTAACCTCATTGCCTTTATTCTCCTCCTCCTCCTCATCTGCGTCATCGCCGACACGCAGCAGCACTTTTTTCGCGGCCTGAATGCTACGCGAAAACTTTCTCAGTGTCTAATTTTATGTTGCCTAACAGTTATTATCGGTGAATCTTAATCGAAGATATATCTTGCTCTATATGTTCGGACTTGAACATCGGCCTTTGAGTATCACATGATGTCCAGAGTAATAATCTGTTTTCTACACACATGTACAAATTACATAACTTGCATGTAGGCGCAAAAATCTTTAAATATAGCTGGAATAGTCTAGACGCCCTTTCACTATCTGCTTGAAATGTTTTCGGGACAGGTGTTCTTGCAAACAAAAATGTATAACATAATTCGAAGTAGGCACCGCGATCCACTCGCATCGTACTGTTACCATCAGATAGAAATTTAACGTCCCGTTATATCTTGACACATCTCGGGTGGTTAGAAAAAGTGGTTGTGCCGAAATAAACTTTTTTGCGCATATCATCATCATCAGCCTGACTATACCCACTGCAGGGCGAAGGCCTCTCCCATATTTCTCCAATTAACCTGGTTCTGTGCTAGCTGCATCCACTTGACCCCTGTGAACTTCTTAATCTCATCCGCCCACCTAACTTTCTGCCGCCCCCTGCTACGGTTTCCTTCCCTTGGAATCCAGTTTGTTACCCTATGCGACCATCGGTTATTCTCTATTCGCACTACATGTCCTGCCCATGCCCATTTCGTCTTGATTTCCACTAGAATGTCGGTAACGAGTTATTTGCGCATATCTGTGTGCCATAAATTTTCTTCTATAAAATATGACAAAACCTTTAATGTCATGTTAGGAACAAAGCGGTGTCACTTTTTCACGACTTCGCCAATCTGTTTCTTTTTACAATACATATAAAAAACCACCAGCGCAATGAAACATATTTCAGTACAAGGCTCAGTCGTCTATTCGATGCAGAATGTTGTCGCTGTTCTACGCGAATGTTCTAACAATTTCCACAACAGTGAACTTTCTGGTTTACTATGTCGAGAGGCGCTACCGACGTTATGTGCACGAGGCTTCTCTATATGAAACTAAGAGTTTTCATTTTCCCTCCAGCCTAATCGCTATTACACCAACTGTATAATGCCTGCTCCTTCCATTGCCCACTCGCTGAGTGCACGCACATCCCGGCAACAATTGGTGGCGGCTTTTATGTAGTTTCGGAAAGGGGGCCAAACTCTGCAGCGCATGAACATGACATGGCTTGGTCGTGGTCGATATCGGGGACAATATCTCGAATGTTTTGCCCACTCATGGATTACACGCCCCCTTCTAGCAGACATTATTGAAACCACTAAGCAGGCCCCTTAGTAGGCCCCAAGTAAGCCCCTAAGTACTCCCCTGAATATGCCTCTAGTAGGTCCCCTAATAAGGCCCCCTTAAGTTCAAAAAGGAAAATATAATTTAGCCATGAAATACTTTATTGTTCTTTTTTGTGTGAAAGAGGGAGGGCCCTGAGAGAGATACGAAGAAAGACTTATGTGGTTGGACAAGGGGCGGGAGATTGAGAATGCGGCTCTGTTTTATGCAGAGAGGTCTTATGGCCAGCTGAAAGGGCGGCATGTGGCAAACAGGCTCCAGAAATCATTCAGCGACTCCTCATATCTTGTGATGCTTGTACTGTTCTGGACCCGGTGGCCGCGGAGTCGGGATCTGTATGCCGCATTCAGAGGAGCACTTGTCGACGCAGCGCTTACGGCACTCCGGTGTGGGTGCAGCGCCGCAATCCTTTGACACGCACGGCTTGTCACACTTGTCAAAGCATTCCGGATCCTTGCTTGGAGGCTTCGGTCCCATTGTGCACGGGTTGTAGTCGGGCGGCACGATGCAGTGTTCTCCGCAGCAGACGCCGAAGGCGAACTTGAACATGGCGAAATTCTGAAAAACATTGAGGGGAAATGAGAAGAGAAGGAAGAAAGGGTGCATAAATTCGTTTGTTTTACGTACCAGCTTCGAGAAGGCACTTTGGACTATATCGCTCACGATGCCCCCAAAAAGCTTGAAATCTCCGGACGGTGTAAGACGATCTCACGCTCACCTCTGATTATTTTAATAGCGTCACAGTAAATGGAAGTGTTTGAATATTTAACTCAAACGCATAACGTTTGGTCTAGGTTATCGTGACCAAACTTGCTCACGCGTACACCATGCGAACAGGACAGCCTTCCTTGCCGCACTTTCTTGCCGGCTTGGCAAATATCGTTTTCCACCTAAATATAGCACACGTAACTATTTTTCTGTTACTGAACTTTAGTTTTGTCCTCCAGAACTACGCCTCAGTGAAACGAATAGTAAATGCCGCTATGTGGTGTCACAGGGGATCTACAAGATATTGCCACGACTCAAGCCACAGGGAGCCGTGAAGGTACATGTAGACGAGGACCCGAGAATAAGGTCGGCTTCTAGTTTCGATAACAGAGTCCAGCACCAGCGCGCCTCTCGAGCCAACAACCGCTTCGTCGTCGTTGGCACCAAGTACAGCAGTCGCGCGGCGCTAGGCACGTGGCAATATGATGTGCAAGTCGATTGAATTGTGTGCCAATGGGGTTTACACAACGACCACGCACGTTAACGTTACGTATGTCGCAAATAGTACGCTTTTATTCGATAACGTATAAAGCTCGCCGGCTCCAAACAATGATACCATCACCTTTGTCGACATAAACAAGAACTGGGAAAAATTTGCACAAAAACTACGTTCATGATTTTGTACCAAGGTTATGGTGCAACAGACCTTTCTGCAGCGTTCGGACCGGTGTCATATTATTTATTTTTCAATTTAGCAATTATCCGCTAGCTTTGTTGATGCGACTGGAGAAAGGAGCAAAAGAAAATGCACGGGCCTGCAAACTGCCATCACCACTGCCTCGTGTCGACAGAAAGAAAAATAAAGACGGGCATCACAACAGCTGTAATCGGCAACCGAAGGGGCGCCGAGTGCTATAACGACATGCACATCACAAACAGATGCACTGGTGTCAAGGAACTCCGCCGCACTGGACGAAGGCCGCTAGGTTCCCAGCCCCGTAGATCTGGGAGCAGCCAACTTCACATTCCCATCTTCAGTTCTGTTAAGTTATAGGCTACCTAAGTTGTAGGCTACCGTGATGCACGGTCGACGCCATGAAAGCGCCAGGGCACAGAACAAGAGACAAGTGTCAAGCTTTGTGCGGCCCGGTTTTTGGACACAACTAGCCTGGCAAGATGCAAAGAGACGTTGACGATATAGAGATTATCGAATCATTTAAGGTAACTTTGGGTCAGGCGAGAGAATGGGTGAGTGTGTGTCAGTAGCCCTCAGCAGGGAGGAGCTGCAGATGGTCCTTCGGGCGAGGAGGGGGGAGAGGTCATTTCTTTCTAATAATAAGAGTTATTTCCTCCTCCTCCTCCTCCTCCTTCAGGGCTGTAGAAGAAAACGATCGATGCGCTTTTCCATATTTAAATTTTTAGTTTTCGTTCTCCTCAAAAGTTTTGATCTCCTCTAATGTTTTTCTTCATCAGCCCAAGGATTTTACCTATCCCTCTTTTTCTTTAGTTTAGTCACGTGTTCGTTATACCAGAAATAAGCTGTCAGTTGCTAATGTACCCATCATCGGTGTGGACGTCTTTAAGTGTTCTCTCCTGTGCATGTGATGGATTATACAGCGCCAGCAGACGCCAGCTTTGCCGCCAAGGCTGGGCAGGAAAAGAAAGTATCTAGGCCTTTACCTCCAGATTACTGGAAGGCAGATGCGCCATTGTCCCTCCGCTAAAAAAATATAGTCGTCAAGAAAACAGGTACAGGTCGTAAAAGTTAACAAAACCTTAACCTCTCTATCGAATCAGAGATGAACGACAGCTCCAGTGACTGCGCTCAACCATCTGATTGGGCTGTTGGAAAGAAAACTGGGTTCAAAACACAGAGAATGAGTGCGAAGAATTCTCTTACGTACTAAACCACTGCGCTCCCTCCGCACCATTACTGACTGCTCTACTTAAAGCAGTTGCACAACGTTGACAAATGTTCGTCTCTTTCCATTTCATACTTACACTTTGCTGCAGAACTACGTTATGCTGAGCGAGAATACAGGTAACACGTAGAGGGGCACTGCATTTCTCTATAGACTCTATTGGCAGAAAACGGGAAACGAACAAGTTTTGCCTTTTGTCAGATAGGGAGAGAAAGAATAAGTAAAAACAATTTGGTTATGCAAAAAGAGGTCTCGGTTCGGTACCCTTCAGGGAGAATATGGGTGTGGAAGTGTATAGTGTTAAGGCTAAGTAATTGAGAGCCTAGAATAAAGTAGTTTTGTTGTGCCTGCCATCAAACGTTTTGTGGTATTTTTTATTTGTTAATTATATAATGAGTGTCATAAAGTACTGCATTTGAGTTGGTGCAAGAACTGTAAAGCGAAACTGGCACTCACCATGCTTCAGTTACACTGCTAAGACTGCCGTGCGGGGCAAGATAAAAAAAAAAAAAAAAAAAAAAAAAAAACAAAGCTAGGAGTAAATAGGAGGTACTTGCCTTGCACTTGTGACCATCCTTAAGAAAAGGTCCGCCACACTTGAACTTTTTCTGCACTCGGAAACAACAGAGGTTAAGGATCAGTCGTCTAGAGAGAAATTTCTGCGGAATCCAGGCAGGCCTTTTAACACCACCACTGCTGCAAAAGGCAAACCTCAGGAGGATTCTCTTGAATTTGAGTCAGATTTTTGTACGTTTAGCTTTTTGGTTCTGCTCCTTATTAAAAAATCGTTTAATTTCATTGCGTATATTCGAAGGTCTTTGCCTCTGCCTTGACGCTGTCAAATTACTTCTGGCTTTAGGTCACCTTAGCCCGGTATAGGTACACAGATAATTATCGCTAGCAAGTTTTGTGTTTTATAACCTCCGATGTTTTACAGATTTCCGCATTACCGCCGAATTTATTTGTCAATACCACCTTATAGGTTGAAGATCATAATAATCAAGTTCTGTGTGCACATTAAAAAACCTGCATCGCGCACATGTCATATCTACAATATGACCTACATTTATAAAAGGACACGCTGTAGACACCACCAGCTTGTTTTCTTTTTTTTTTTTTTACCAATTCCTAATTCTTCCTTGATACGCCTTTTTTAGCCAGCTGCAATAGACGAACTTATTGCGGAGAAAATTGCCGATATTTGCTTTTCTGCGTCTATATTTAAATGTCGACGTGAAGGACAGAAGATATTTCATAATCTAGTTTCAGGAATCAGTTTTGAATGAAGCTAACCTTAGGGGTGGGAGCACAAGCAGAAGAAAAAAATATCTTCAAATCACCTCAGTTTCTTAACAAGCAGTCTGTGTTGGCGATAACAACTTTAGTTTTCTTACCTACTCTGTTTTAGAAAAGCTATAACCTTTTTTACTCAATAAGCTCTATTGTTTAAAGAGAACCAAATTTTTGTCTTTAATGGGCTTTTAAATCCAGTAATGTGTATATACTAGGCCAAAGTGATTGCAGTAAATGTTCAAGGAGTTAAGTACTCTTCACAAGGTGACGTGACTGATGTTTCAGCTCACCAATACCACGGTAATGTAAGCCACAGGTGAGATTAGCCTTAAGAGATTTTCGGCCTTTAGTTGTTCTGCCGTAGCAACACCTAAATAGTATCTGCATATGACAGATTGAGGCATATATTTGGGATCCAGCTAAACTTGGACCCTAGCAAACACGCACACACTGTCTTCGTTAATTGAAACTCTTCCATTTCGAGTCTACATATGTCTCGAATAAATTTTAGTGCAAGGCTTAAGTTTTTCTTGCTCAGTCATCTTTACATGCCGCAAGAAACTTCTTCTAAAGAACAGTAGTCTGCTCCTGACTAATTAGGAGATGGCAGTGGGATGTTATTACCGAGTTAATCACGAGGCATATGATTCTTTCTTAACATGGTAATTGTGGTGATACTCTTCCCTTATCATTTTCATATATAAAGATAAGTGTATAGTTAGGCATCTCAAATGCTATATAGTAATACATCAGTATAGTAATACATTCCCTCGGCAACGTGTAAACTATGGAAGTGTAGTGAACGCAAATATGTGCGATGAAGAGTGTCTAGAGAAACGCAATCACGAATTGTACCACCAATATCAGAGCTCTAACGTCATACGGGCAATCAAGGGTGTAAATTTTGTTCATCGAATGTCTGCTTCCGAGTTTGGAACTGTGCTTCATTGACAGGACCGTGTCAGGATTCGTCACTGAATAGACATTCTAGACGCTGGGTGCCATGAATGACAAGCGAAGAGCTGCTGAGAAAGGACAAGTCGTCTTTGAGTGTGAAAACATGCACATATTCTGCCCTTTCTGCAGGCATGTGTTAGCGAGCTCGGCTTCAGATTCCAACAGCCAGTCGTTCTCTGTCAGCCCAGAAGAGTACGGGGCATAAATGGCTTACTGTTTGACTATATGTTACACTAACCGCTAATTATTTTTTAAATTTTTGTTCAGCCTTTAAGAATTCCTTTTTTACCGCAAGCTTCAATACATCTGCCAGTATCGAAGCTTTTTTGAAACCATTCCGGGCCACTATTTGTTTTTTGGGGGGGGGGGGGGAGGGGAGAAGGGGGAATTATTTGACATAGTCACTTGTCACAACAAAAAGCTCCTTACGTGGAGGCCATGATGATGACAGCCGTCAGCGATCCACAAGCTTCCTGCAACGAGATATTATCAGTGTTTACAGAAGTCCAATTTTGACTAGACGAAGTGGTTTCCGCATCTCCCGTAAAAAGTTCATGCAACGAAGATTTTGGTTTTAATAAGTTGCATGAAAAGATAGAACGAATTCCTTGCCACTCAGAACGCACTCCTTTAAAGCTACCACCAAACCATTCGCACATCCTAATAAAGTTGCATGCCTCAATTCGGGCTAAATGCAAAAACTACAATGAATAGAAATTTTCGCAAATGCAGCATTCTACAGATTTTTTCATATCGGATGTATGGTGCGCTGGCCAAAACAGCTGGCTGCCGTTCTAAGATACAGCGAATTTGATTGCAATTAAAGCTCGGACCGAAGTGAATAAAATAGTTCCACTGTGGAAAGGATTCCAGTATAGTTCAAGCAGAACCTTAAGCTGTGAAAATATAAAAAATCAATACAATTTTCCTTCTCTCTCTGAGTGTTCAGAAGCGCAGAAATATATTTTAAACCTTATTTGAACCATTTAGGTAGAATTTCATATTTTGCACAAAACAACATATGTGTTGCAAACGCATGTATGCAGTACCTGTCTGAACTCACTACTGGGATCGTAAATATTACGATACGCTAGTGTATATTCAGCTTTTATGGGTAACCACTGCCATTCATTTAACTTCTCATCCTTTACACCATCCCATAGTTGTAGGGTATATAAATATATGCATTTTCTACTACTTTCCGTCCTCCTCCCAGCAAGCTTGTGTTTCTTGATGTAGCGATGAAATATTACCTTTTTTCACAGAAGTAAGCCGAACAGTTGTCGTGTAATTTATCACCAAGCACTGACTTTAGACATCACGAAATAGAAACCGGAGTACACTGAGCGTCAGCAATTAGTGGTAGCGCTCGCAAAAAGAAAACGTCTCCGGACGACTTCAAATCTTCGTGGCACCATGAATTTAAATTTACAAACAAGGAAGCAACTATTATAACTCTTATGGGTGCTTCGATTTGTTCATTTGTCAATGGTATCACAATCGGCAACGGCAAACAATGTATGCATATACCTTCAGACATGGTTGTACATTAAATTATGCCCAGTACCTACCTGCACATCTCCCAGCAGGTTTTTGTGGTACGGAATATTTGATATTTTGAATCATCTTTAGTTTTGTTCATCCTACTTTCGTCCATTTTTTTCTTCCTAGTGTAGCGCGCAATTTCCTCACAATGTTCAGCCAACTAACCTCCATTGCTGCCTTGCTTTTTCGTGAAGCGCATGTTCCTACCAAATCTCTCCGTGCTTAAACTTTCAGGGGGCCGTTAATAGCAGTGGTGGTGTTCGGCGACTGCGCCGCCTGACGCACTGGAAATAAAGTTGTTTCTACCCTACGCCGATTAGGTTGGGTCCACTGTAAGCTCTAGGAATATTTTTCCCCTATTCGCCATTGAGGTCGCCAGCAGTCAAGTTACACGATAAAAAAGGTAGAAGCAAAGAGCTCATTCTCCTCAGGTCGCTGATCAGTGTCTAACAGTCTTCGCAGAAACATTGCCAGACTTCACAGAAACATTGGCAATGAAATGTTTCATACAAAGCGCAACAAAAATGACGCTGAGAATTCAAGTGATATGATGAATGGCGCGCAAGCGTACCGACGGGATAAATGAAGGTCGTCTGCGGGCGATTTTCTTTCCAAACATCACTGATACACTTACTCAACAAGTAGTTACATTGATCTAGGTTTCAATTTCTGGTTAGCTAGCGTGAAAAACCTAGAGTATGCTCCAGAGGTTTCATGCAACGAGCACCCTCTAAGTGGGTCCGAAAACATGCGACTTTTCTCAGTACTCGTCATGTCAAGAATTGGAGAATTAACGTGCAAGGTAACGTGCACCTCTGGTGTTCAACTCTGATCTTTATTTCCTGCTACCGCGAAGCAATCTATTGACTCTGTAATATTTACTCCAATGAAAAATCTGGAAGTACAAGAAGGGCATTAATACATATGGGCTCGGAAAACTAAGAGACAAATGGCTGATCGTTGGCACCATGCGAAATTGCAGAAACATAAACTTTTGAACAAAGGTGTGCGATCACATTTGAGTCCTTGCGCATATCAGAGAGAATATATCACCCTAAAGGAGGTCAAGGTAGTGCGAGATACTATATTGGACCACTTCTTATCACTAACCTCAATATATTACCGCATATTTATGTCTACGAGTACGAAATTTGTTAAGAGCGCCTTAGTGGGTTCAGTTCTTCATGCTTCGCCTGAAGACGCCTGACTAGGCTTTGTCCAAAACATAACTTCAAAAGCAGAGTGATGTGTACTTTCTATGGCTGCCCTTGTAGAAAGGTGACTCACCAAGGAAGAGCAAAACTCGCCATGCGAACCTCATGCTGTTCCCAGATAAAAGTTGGCACGTACAAGGTTACTTTTGGCAGCAAACACCAGTCACCATGGAGGGAGGTCTTACTGATTCTTAGGGTAAAAAAGAACATAGGTTGCAGAAACAGACGAGCGGTAGTAAAAATAGCATTTCCGTTGCTGATTTCTCTGTTTTTGTGGCAGAGCCTGCGAGCTTTATAGACATATATGGAGCAGGCACCTGTCGTTTTACTCAGCTGGCGAACAGAGTAACTCATTTCCTGAGCAAAAGAGTTATAACCTTTCTCAGAAAACGTTACTACGGGTGATATACTGTGCACGCTTTCATTTCAGATGGGGGGAATATTATTTATTCTCCTCATGGGAACAAGCGTTTGGCAAGAGATATAGAGAGGTGTGTTGTGAGAGACCTGTTCATTAGTTTGAAACTGTTGCACTATGATGAGTCAAATAAATAAAGCTTTCAAAACTGAGTTCAACCTGGTAACGTTGTTTAAATGTAAAATAGAAGGATGGCAATTTATGCACATAACGGGGCGCTAATTTCAGGAATTCACACATTGAAAGCTCCGCAAGAGGCCTATAAAAACATGGAATAGGAAGTGTGAGCACAGAACTGCATTCTGCGCAATATAAGCCCCCATGTAGAGAACGTCATGCCAGCAAAACCAGGAAAGGCTCCGCACGTTCTGGTATAATCTGTGACGGTTCTATATAACCCATGGTGGCTCCGAGAAAGGTGCGATCAACCCATCTGTCGTTTTTCCAGGTTCTTCTTTGTGGTACTGTACACTCATCAGGCGGACTGCATTCAAGTGAGAAAACCGCTGTCGTCGGGCTGCATAACAGTTGATTCGCCGCCGTCATCCACATCCTGATGATATTTTGTGGCCTTCAGTTTCTTGCTTCCATTCATTAGAAACTTACGTGCTGCAGTTCTCTTCATATCACCGATGGCACATCAGCTGCTGGCAACCAAACTATTAGGAGGGCACTCGTGTGACGGGTTCCATCTTTACGCCATCAAATGTATTCAACAATATGAAGTAAAGTAACAAGTTGAATGTGTGTCGGCGTTGTCTTATAGCAGAAGAAAGGAACTACGCTACAAAGACAGGTAAGTATCGTACCTGTCCTACTCTTCTCGTTTGTGTGCTCAGAATGTTTCTACTACCTCCACGGAAATGGACTCGCTAAACACTTCAGACTTGCCCCTTTGTTTCTTCTAACCAATTATAACTTTGACAACTTGTAATGTTCTCGTGCATTGCTCAGTCTCAGCGTAAGAGATGATGACCAGAAAAGCTCGCATGCTTCATCACACATTAATATTTTTTACGTGTTCTCTCTGTCTTGCAAAACCTCGCTGAAATCCGGCCCCGTAGAGAAGCGGAGAATGGTGTTCTTTGCTGATCCATCCTGGCGTGATGTATTGGAAAATTGAGTTGTAGAGCAGTTGTATTACCTAAAGAGCAATGGTCTGCATTTGCACTTGAGGACGCTGGAAAACATATCTCCCGAGTGACTGCGCAGGGCTTGTTGAAAAGCCGAGGAAATGGTCGAACTTCCCAATAAAGAAAATAAGTATTCCAGTGAATATGAAGAGTGGTGTCAATCTTGGTGGTCGCTGTATCCAAATCCCAACTCAGTTGTGCCTTCCCTGAGCTGTAGGTTGTCAGCATCCTGTCGGCCGAGGCCTTTTCACGCAGGCGAAAAAACTCAGCAGCACGCGTTTCAGCTCACCCGAGTCAAGCGACAGAGGAGGGCAATTTTCATATTGCTCAAGCTTCGCACGATTATATGCCCCGTTCAACATTGTTGTCTTTCCCGCGGTATTCACTCACCATTTCGAGTAACCCAGGTTTCCCCAATGGCCTCTGCACGTTTCGTTAAACTCAGCTTTGTAACCATGTGCCAACCTTTCTGTACTCCACAGCTCTTTATCTCTTTGTATACCGACGCTAGACATTTACAGTTCTCTTCCCAAGCTCACTACTCTGTCATAAATTGAACATCGAGCTTCTTTGTAAATTTTCAAAACCGCACCCTGTCAGTGAGCGCTTACACTACCAAGCGGTTACACAGTTTTCCATCCGGAGGAAACGGTAAGCGAATATTACCTACATAACAGCTCCCGACTTTTCACGCTTCATCAAAATATGTTTTTGGGTAAACGTCAGCAGGTGCAAGGTTTATACGTTCCTCGGCGAGCTCCGGTCGCCAAGCACAGAGCCCTTGAACGAGCTCAGAGTATACAAAAGACATAGGCTGCGGAAACACACAAGTGGTAGTGATAGCACCATTTTCATTGCTGGTTTTGTTATTTTCTGAGGAGCAAGTGAGCTTTATAATCATAAATCGAGCAAGCTACTGTCGTCTTAGCCAGCTGGTGAACGAAGTAACTCTTTCTCGGAAGTAAATAGTTAGCCTTTCAGAAGGAACCTTAACGCTGGTGATATACTGTGCGCGCATTCATGTCAAATGTGGACTGCATATTATTTTTGTTCCTTATGACAAGAAGAAGCTATCGGCCATAAAATAGACGCGCATTTCTTTGGCAACTTCTCTGAGGAAGTCTTACTTTTCGGAGAGCAGGCGCTTTATGCTAAATTTGTTTTGTGTGCACCGAGGCTTCATCTCTCGGCTTTGGAAAAAAAAATTTTGTCACGTTACTTCTAGACTGTACTGTTTGCAAGTCTATGAACGTTCACAAGTGCACGCTCATAAGTCTATGCAAGTCATAAGTGCTTCTGAATGCATGTGCTTTTGCAGGAGCTTACGCCTTGCTGGAGTCTATTACCTGATGTTATATAATGTTTGCTTCACCCAGTACATCACTCAGTTTGTTGTTAGCCGCCATCACTTTCTGTGCTGCACAGTGTTAAATATACCACACAGATGAATCTATATGTGCACCGACCACTAATAATATAAAGCCAGATACAGTTTATACACTGTTTATTGGCAGTGCACACAAACAGCAGATAGCTCACCAAAAAAGCAAATTTCAGCTGTTTTCGCCTGTGAATACCTGCAACACCGCACTACAGATGTGCATACTTCAGAAAGATACTGTAGAAAAAATCTACACAACTACAAAACGTGCAACAGAACTACAAAAAAGTCGGGCGTTACGATAGAACTACAGAATATTGTATCGTATTTCCGACATGTTTCTGTAGTTGTTTTTTTACCGAGGCGGCTACGTATTCGTAAGTACTTTTTGTAAGCTAATCATTTTACTCCTGGTGAGGGATTTTCCAGTGTCCTTAAAGCTTGACAATGCAGCCAGAGAATAGAGAGAGGGAGAGAGAGTAGAACATTTTATTTAGCCTAGCGCATGAAGAAGCTCCGACCCTCCATAGCTTGGGGCGGGAGGTCCCACCGTAGACGCAGGCCGGCAGACGTTCTTCGCCGGCGGCCTCCAAGCCAAGCTGGAGCCAGAGGATAGTTACCGACGTAGTACACAAAAGTTACCGTTTTTTTTTCTTCCGAGTTCAGTCATAGCACTGTCTTTTATTATTATTTTTATTGAAATATTCGCCACATAGAACGCCACGTTCGCAATTTAGCGCGTTATGAGATTACAGTTGATTGGTCATCATAAGTGGACCTTTTTATTAATGACGCAATTGTCTGAAAAAAAAAAGCATTTATTTTCAAGTATGATGTTGAAAAATACGCGGTCATCTGAAAAAATATTTATTTTGGCAAGCCGGCAGTCCGAGACCAAGAATAAAAATAGGCTAAGAATTGATTTCGTGCGATGTCTGTCTCCACCAGCGAAAAAGCGTAAACTGCAGCGTCGATACTAGTTCTATGAGAAAGATGTGCTTTATGCTTTAATACAGTACAGTTTACAAGTACAGTGTAATATTTGCCTAATGCGTAAGTGATGGAAGAAGTGAATGAATGTCTGCCTAGGCGCGGGAATTATCTTCGCGTATCTCCAGTTGATGGAAGTGACTCGTACTGTCGAATTTGTTTTTAATTTGAGTAAAATACCATTCAGTGATTGTCACTGCTTTCAGCGTTTTGTAAACAGCTTTCTCGCTCAGGCACTCTTCGACGACACCGCATATATGGTGACGAAAATAGCTTAAAAGAGACGCCAAACAGGAATACAAAACCAAGTTAGATTTAACTTTTATTGTCTTGCAATGGCAAATACGCCATTCATTCTTAAGAAGCGTTTTAATAATCCGGAAACTTGTATAAAAGCAAATGCCACGAAGCGACAGCCCTCGCGGGTTGCTGAAACTCCACTTAATAGCATGAATCTTCGCTGGTGACGTGAACTAATCACTATTTCGTGTAAGTGCTCTTTAGCCATCAGTACGCGAGTAAGAGTAAGTAAGCTTGCAGTGACATTTACGCCTGAAAATCGCATCTATATCTGACAGGATAGCTACACGAAAAGTGTCATGGAAATGGCGTAATATTCCCAGCGCACGTGGGACTGTGAATGAGAGGATATCGGCAAATACTTCAGCTCCTTCGGCTTTGACCGCTGTTCGTTTGTGAAGAAACTGTTGCTTTGCGAACAGAATTTTATCGATCACCTCAGTTGGAATCTTTGGAATTGACGTGATTGGTTCTGGCACCACGAGCTACTGGCTTCCTAGAGCACGACGGAAGATGTGACAGGAGGATGAGGAGGAAACAACTTTATTTAACGCATTACATTAAGCGTTAAGAATGTCCTGAGCCAGGGTCACCAAGGCCAACTGATCTTGCAGCTGGTCAGAGGCTAACCAAGCCCGCCACGTTGGGGGAGGAGGGTGTGGAAAGTGAGGAGATTGGAGGGCGACAGGGCATTTACTACAAGGGCAAATGCTACATTTTATCCTGTTGTCTTTTGTTTTTAATTCAGGTGGTGTCATATCCACCACTGATGTTTTTTTCATACGTTTTATGTAAGAGTAGGTTGACATTGCAAACCAAATTCCGTCCCATGACGAGCATCTATAAATCGAGTAACAATGTTCGTTTTCACGCGTCCCACTGAATTACACTAATTGCTGCCGACGAGGAAGACAAGCGCAATTAAATACCCCTCAAATAGTTGATTTATCAGCGCTAGCAAGATAAAACTGTCATCTGTCACTGAATCGGTAACTTTTGCAAAGTATATGGAAGGCAGCCTTGCATTACAACGACCGCCGTGGGTAAAGCTAGTTAAGGACTTGTACATGTCGACATGTGGCTTATGTCGACACTGGTGCAACTGCAGTTCACATGACCGCGGATATTACTTGTCATGAAATATTGACAAATGTAGCAACGAGCTCATACACTTGCTGCTCTCT
Organism: Amblyomma maculatum; assembly: GCF_055883805.1. Classification (NCBI taxonomy): domain Eukaryota; kingdom Metazoa; phylum Arthropoda; class Arachnida; order Ixodida; family Ixodidae; genus Amblyomma; species Amblyomma maculatum. Next base: position 82,215,635 of record NC_139353.1, read on the forward strand.
CCGCTCGTCGAAGCAAGCGAAGATGTTTGGACACTCTTATTCTTCTGTTATTCTTTTCGTCTTTTTTCTTCTTTCTTTGCTCTTCGTACAGGTACGGCGAAATGGCGACGCTGTGGCAAATTTATCTTTCGCCACAAAACAAACCTTTTGTTTATTTTGTCTCTCGAGCGTTAAATGACTAGCTTCGAGCCAGGTGGCTCATTTCCTTAGTTTCAATAATACTGCCAAGAAGTATTGTTTTATAATAGTATTCTTTTGTAGAACGAACACCACAGCCAGAAAAGGCTTAATTGAACACCAAAGAGATTATGTGGGCCACATAAAATAATGCAAACGAAAATTCAAATTTTGAGCTTCATGCCTCTACATCAATCTAAACTAAACGTGCACGCCAGTGGCACGTGAGCTGTCCGACCTCATCTTGCTACCACGATCCATTAGGCTGCCGAGAGCAGCATATTTAAATAGGTATCTGTTCACTATTGCCTCTTGGCGGCTTAGTCAAGTGCGAATAGCGATTAGCTTTCTTCTTTGGAGTACTGTCGTCAAATGTACAAGCAAGTGCATAATACGGCCCACCGGAAACGAATGTGTTGATTTTATTTCCTATTGGACTCATAAGCTAGTGCCTGAGTAAAATCGGAGTTTTACAATATTACCTTGGCATCGATGATCCTCTTAGTAAGCCGCCTCACGTAATCAACAGTGTGCGCATCATCACTATCATCCTCGATCATCTCGTCTTGCTCGTGTCCTTCCGTTGATGGGCTTCCCTTAATATTATTGCGGTGCAGGCTAATGTTCACGTACACTAGAATCATCATGACAACGCTGACAATAAGGAGGACCAGGCAGAGGCAAAACACGCGATCGGGTCGTTCCTTTGGTATCATTGGCGTTTTGCTGGCATTTGTGGCGTTGTTCTTGGCGTAGTCCAAGCCGTCGGAGAGCTTGGCAACTGTGGGCTTCCCTGAGGCTTCTACTGCCGAAGGCCCCTGGCGGCAGCTGACAGGGAATGGTAGAGGCTCACTTAAAGGCAAGCCTTGTCCTGGCTCGGCCGAAGAACCGGTCGGCACTATTGCAGCTTTAGCCGCTCTTGGAGCCCCGGAAGTGTTACTGCCGAAGAAAATCAAAACATTTCGCATCCAGGAATCAAAACGATAGACCTGTGAAGGCTTCCGATTGACTTTCCTGTTAACGGCTACATTCCACGCGAAACATTCACTGTAAAACTGGGATCATTCTGCACCTTGTGGTTGTTATGTAAAAAATACCGAGCATGGTAACTTTACTCACTTCGTCCATTTCGTTAGTGTGTAGAGACGTGGAAATAATTTGCGGGCTGTCGATTCGTGGAACAAATATTTATTTCTGTACGTTCGGCCGAATCACTAAAATGAATGGTATACACTCGCAACGGAACAAGCATGGTTCCATCACAGGGAAAATTTTAGGCAGCTGAGAAGGAAAGAAACGCAAAAAAAAAGTATACTTCATCAAATCCGCATCTCGCAAACGCTTGTTCATTATTGTATTCTACAGATCCTGTAGCATTTTTCTAATTATCAGGTAAATCATCCAAGTTAGAATTGTTTCATGCCTAAGAAGAGAACAAAATTTTCAACTAAATACTTTCTCTGACCGCTGCATTGCCTTTTTTTCTAACCGAATAGCTGCGCTTGATCATATCATGGTCGCATCGTGTGCAAGATCATATCAATCATAATTGCATTTTTGATATCATACACGCGTGTTTTGGCCTATGAAAGACAGTTGATATCTTATGAACGAATTTCTGATATACGGAGATGCTAAAAGTAATTTCACATTCCAAGTTACGGTGTTTGGCGCACTATGGCTTCAGCTGTCACAGAGCCAATCCCCGCAAACCGATACTTTTGTGGAAGGCCACCACGCCATGACCGAACTCAGACTTCTGACAACACAGGCGATGAGCCATTCCGGCAATGTGCTAGCTCAATGAACTTACGCAGGAAGAATTTCTGGGTTGATTAGTTCTGCATGGGATAATTTTCCCTCAGAACGCGAATATAGACACTCAGAGAGTGGAACTTGCCTTGTAAGACAGGTCTCAGTTGTGGCACCTGATCTGCTCGTAATAATTTTCGTCCGCTGGGCCGAGTCAGGCATACCTAAGGGTGCTTTGCAGACAGCGACTACAATGGTGGATCAGTTTGACAGTATTCGCTTTGCATTGGAGACTTGAAAGCATGTTTCAATAAAGTTGGTCAAGCTCCGACAGCCTTACTTGAAGCCTTGTGAAAAGCGAGTTAATGCTCTTTTCAACCGCCGGGTTGGAGAAAGGCACCTGGGATCAAATATTCCGCTTCATAAGCGTGTGGGTTTTTCGGACTCAGTGTACAGAAAACATCCATAGCGCTCGTGCGAAATAACTGAAAAGAACCCGCTCTGAATATATGTGCATTAGAGACTAGTCCACTCAACAAATGTTATTTACCTTCTGGCAGCTGCCAGATGGCTGGATTTGTCGGCTTTGGGCAGTTCATTACGCCATCTGTAGATGCCTGGTGCCATGTCAGACGTCGAAGGCCCTTTTGCGCTGCTGTCCTAGCTTCGGATTTAGGCTTCGCTGCTATCCTTGTGGATGTAGACTTGAGTCGACACTGATAAGTATGGGTGGTCTCCGAAGGCGCTAAACCGTTGGCCTCAGGATGAGAGGGACTTTTGCGACGGAATGCGCACCACGATTGACAGCGTGAGAGGATAGGCACTGCTCCGAATCGAGGGGTTATCGACAGATGCGAGCTAAAGTGTACAGTACTAACGTCGGGCGCACACACTTCTTTTACTTCAGTTCATTTCAGGCTGTTTTTCTATTCTAAGTACGTGCTGCGTATTGCCATTACCCGAAAACTGCAGCAGCGAAAGTGCCCGGGTAGTCACGAAAATATAAAACACAACAAAAAGCAAGTCAATGAAACCATATGTTTTGTATAGGATACAGTGCAGTGCATAAACTAAAATCATCATCATCATCATCATCATCATCAGCCTGATTATACCCACTGCAGGGCGAAGGCCTCTCCCATATTTCTCCACTTAACCCGGTTCTGTGCTAGCTGCATCCACTTGACTCCTGCGAACTTCTTAATCTCATCCGCTCACCTAACTTTCTGCCGCCCCCTGCTACGCTTTCCTTCCCTTGGAATCCTGTTTGTTACCCTCAGCGACCATCGGTTATCCTCTCTTTGCACTACATGTCCTGCCCATGTCCATTTCTTCTTCTTAATTTCTACTAGAATGTCGATAACTTGAGTTATTTCTCTGACCCACTCTGCACGCTTTCTATCTCTTAATGTTACCCCTACCATTTTTCGTTCCATAGCCCTCTGGGTTGTCCTCAACTTAAGTAGAACTCTCTACTTAAATACACTAAAATACTAAAATATAAATAAAAATATTAAATAAAAATAAAAAATAAAAAAACTAAAATTCAAAAGAAATAAAATATTTTTCTGGATTAAAATTTCTTGCAGTAATCCTCTGATCACGCCATTTGCGTTTGTCGTGTCAATCTTTAGTACGTTGGATCAAAACGAATAAAAACGCTTCTAAAGCACGCAATGTTCGTCGCTTCTGTGACGCAGTGGATTAACACTACTTATATCAGCACTAAAACATGTGTTCGAAATCTGTGAGTGTAATTTTTTTAATCTTTTTTAAGTTCATGGCATTGAAATAAATTACTAACATCTTTCATAAGGTGTGTACACCTTTAGGTTGCTTAAGGTGATGTTTTTCATTCTTAGTAGCCGTAAAACCATCCTTGAACACAGCCAGGAGGTGATGGTATGACAACAGACAATAAGAGGGTCGTGCTGTGTGAGAAATCAGAATAACGTTTCTTCTTTCCCTTCCTCTCTCTCTCAAAGCCCAGCTTTATGATGGTACGCCTCCAGAGCGTAGCCAGGTGGCGAGAGTTCGTGAGCTTTCTTCAGTCTTTGCGTTTTTCCTGTTCCTGGTACTGGCCCGGTCCTTCTGGCCGCAGGGGAGCCTCACCACAGGCCGAGGCGCACGTGTCGACGCAACGTCTTCGGCACTCGGGCGTGGGTGCGATGCCGCACTCTCGTGGCACACACGGCTTTTCGCAAGCGTCAAAGCAGTTGGCACTTCCTCCCGGTTTTTGTGTTGTGCGCGCCGCTATGCATGGGTTGGGCTGTGGCGGTACGATGCACGTATCCCCGCAGCAGACTCCGACGCCGTGTGCAAAAAAGAGAAAGATGTGCGTCTGCCGGTCCCATTGCCATTGTCATGATGAAAAGAAAGAAAGCATATGTTAATAATAATTTTTTTATGAGAAACGGGCAGGCATAGGGATATTTTATGCATATTGTACACGGGGGCCGCGCCGCCACGGAAGGGATGGCAGAAAAAAATGTGGGCTGTTCATTTTTTTTTCTTCAAAAAAGTGGGTGCGGCACCAACAGTTTAGATCAAATACAAGGTCGAGTGGTTATATATAAGAAGGATTTGAACTTACGGCGTATCTCATATGCTCTGTTTCGGTTTTGTACAGGAAATGCTTGCTCGTGATGGAAGTGTCTACTTTTCCAGTGTTAAAAAGCTTATATGGCAACGTCATATCCGGAGTCCCTAACTCATTTTCTTTAATCGCCAGACAGTGCTATTTAAAAGAATATTCAGCAAATCTTATGTAATATCTCTGAATATCATTGTATTTACAGTTAATGGCTTTCTTTGTGACAGAGAGCTCGTTCCTGAAGAGAATATATTTTCCGGTCAAGTTCTTTTTTTTTTTTTGGAAGGGGAGGGTGGAGATTGCACAAACGCAGATAGAGCTCCCGGTGTGGGGCCCCTTGTTTAAGTCACATATATTCGCTCCCTAAGTTGAACAACAAAATAGCACCATAAATGGGATTAGGCAAGGGCCAACCACTCATAAGCACCATCTTGCGCGCAGCCAGTTGAACACAACGGTGAATCTCGTTGCACTCGCTGTCTCTGCAGCTGCGTGGCTGCGCTATATTGTATGATAATGTGTAATTGTTCCTTTTCACGCTCCATAAACCGAGAAATATTACTTGCCGTGCACACGTCACCGTCACGAAGGCCTTTACCGCATTGCAGCTGCAGTCGTCGGAGGTTTTCACGTGCGTTGAAGAGCAAGTACCGGTAAAAAGGGCAGTGAAATCAACACGATAAAATCACAAAATTACCTAAAAGTACAAAGAGCTCGAACATGCTTCTCATAAAAAAATAAGAGACTCACATGATAGCAGGCGTCGACATTCATGCCAGCATCTGCAAAGAAGCGTTGAGAAGAGTAGCATCCGTGTCATCGACAGACATTAATGTAGCACGAATTCTAGCCAGAAAAACAAAGAACAAACACCACGTCGCATCACATAGACCGTACCATTGTTTTGGCGACCAGTGAAAAGGCGCGGCGGCATAGGCTTCCTTTCAGATAGAAACGAGCCTCTATTAATGCCATCGAAGGTTTCTTTTTTTCTTAGTTCACGCACCTCTGCTATATAGTAGTCGTAATGATTAAAACTTTTTAATAACCAGTGACTATGAGGTTACTTCCGCGCTTAGGAAAGCCAACAGGTTATTTGATTTGGTTTCTTCAGAATAGCAGTAATAAAATATTTTATTCGGCACAAAAGAACACCCTTCAAGAATTCGCGAAATAAAACAGAAAGCAACGTCTTAAAATTGCTTTTACGGCACAACTGAGAGATTTTTGGAAAAGTGAATCAAGATATAAGTCAAGGCAGCAGACGCAATTACTGGCTTCAAAAGGCGAATTAGGATTCGGCTACTGGTATCGATAGACAAAAAATTATTTTACGCTCAATTTCGCTTTCAAGAGCAAATTATGTGAACCTCAGATTCTAAACGTTGATCTATACAATTTTCGCTTTAACATTTCACATCTGGACATTTTAGTCGCGAATATTGCACAGGGAGGGCGCATGTCCCTTGTGTAATACCAGTGTATAAAAACCTTCTGGCTTGGGCAAAAAGTTGGCCATAAAATAAATGTTTCAAAAATGTACAGCTGATACAGGCGAACGGTTTCTCAATTCACAAGAATTATGAACAACGGATGATGATACTAAGCTCTAAAGAAGAAGCACGTCATGAACTGACAATATAGAGGCCTTCAAGCATTTCTCTGTTCATAATGCTTCATTTTGATGGTATACGGTTCACCTGGAGATTGTCGATAAGAGGAAACGAATTGAAAAGACCTAGATATGGCAGTCTGAAATGCAGTTCACGTCGATCACATTGAGAAATAAATGATTTGTAAGTATTCAAAAGAAGATCAGTTTTACGCGCCTTTCAGACTTTTCGTTTCATTGCGCCTCCTCTGAAATAACGTTTCTGAATTATATGCACTCGGCAGAAAGGGTCCATTCAAAATACAAGGAATTTTGAGCCGTGCAAGACGTCGACAATGGACAGGAACGCGAGATGCATAAAGGCAGCCCCTAAGTTGGCACCCAATTGTGTTTCTTCCTTCAGTTCCTTGAACAACCGCAGCGTTTGCGTTCAAATTATTCCCACTTGTGTAACATACCAGGTGGGCTGGGAAATAACAGTTACAGATGTGCTTCCATATGCATGTTTGATATTGTCACGTGACTCTGACAATGCCGTGGGCCCGAAAGAATGTACAGGCGTAGCTGCCCTGAAATTAGCTCAATACTGAGCTGACTTGTGCCTTTAAAAAAACTGAGTAACTCGATGGCGGCGATAGCACCAAATGGGCTCTATTGTCTGCTGCATTCGGTAATGCTCAATTTAAATTGAGCGCGGAAACATCCAGATAAATCCGCTAAGGTGTACTAGAAATGTCTGGAATAATAAGGAGCAGTGTGCTTGCCTGCAAACACTCGAGTCTAATCTCGGTGCATCTCGTGCTTCAAACACAGTGATAAATCCACCTGCCGGTGGCGGTTAAACAAAAAGCTGATAAAGATTTAACTGGTTAGCGACAATACGCTGGGAAAACGGAGCTTAACGTATCCGAAGTTGTTGTTAATAGATGTTTTAGCAGAGCGTAGACGCAGCAACGTAGAGATATGTCGAATTTCCCGACCCCATTATATGGCCGAGCACTGGCCACATGTTTCCCCCCTTACTCTCAACACTCACGCACAGCGGTCGTCCGGTAAACGGGTAAACGCCTACCCTGGTATACGTATGCGGTATGTTGAATCTATCTAGTCAGAAGCGCTTACGAAAGATCAGCAGTAGAAGTACGGCGAGGAGCATGTTGAACGTGGAACATTGGCCAGCGGGGTTCTTCTGTGTAGGCCGAATGAAATAACAGGGGTCGTGACGTTCCTGCCAACTATAGAAGAACCTGCTGCTACTGCTGCTGCAAGAAACACAGAACCTGGAGGCGAATTGATTCGCCACCAGGCAACTGTTTGTACTCCAACGCCTGTCCTATTTTTCCGCCCAAGATGAATACTGACTCGCTGTGACAAATACGGTACAAGCAACAAAATATACAGAACAGGATTTCGAAAAAGTGAGAGATTGCTTTCACTCAGCCGCGCGGTATTATAGTATTCGCGACTTCTACCCCCCCTCCCCCCCCCCTGCCTTTTTTATGCAATTTGGATATCAGAAACAAAATGCCATGAGTGACAGCCGTAAACGATCTGCACATGATGTCGCTGGATGGCCTTTCACAACTTTCGGTGTAGGAATTGAATGACCGTGTGGCAATATCCTCCAAGAGTGCGGACTAATCTCGCTCTGCTTGTGCATAAACTAACTGGTTCTCTATGCAAGACTAAAATTCAGCATCCCAGTGTCTACTGCGTGCGTGTGAGGAAAGCATGATAAATTTACTTCGTTTCTTCTTAATTTCTGGCGTGGCACGCCTCTTTAGAGGCGCCGTGAAAGGCGCTCCAGAAGCAAGACACGTGCGCTTCAGGCGCGTCGTTCTGTACAAACATCTGGCTGTCGCACGATTTTTTTCACACTTCGGTCACGAAGAAGCGAACCTATTTTCTTTCGGCCAGGGCGTCGCAAGAAGAGAGTCAAATCAACCCGACAAGTAAGCCGCTGGCAGATTGACAGGTGTCCCTCGCACAAGCGCGGAAGACATATTTCAGTTTTTTGTCCAGAAGCAGCACCCAAACTCGGTTTTTCACTCAACCCAGAACGTTTGGCTGTGGGCTTCTCTCGGAGCTAAAAAAAAAAACAGAAAAAAACAAGCAAAGAGTAGCCGTTGGAGAATGCGACCAAAGAGCTCAAAATTGTCCCCACGAAAATAGCAAAATTATAAAAGGCGCAAATAGAGTAACGCCTGTTACGCTGATGGTGAAGAAGTATTCAACAAGAGTAGAGGACTGAACGGCAAGGAGGAAAAATAGCAGACCTCGGACTACAGGCCCATACATCAATCAGTGAAAATTGATTGCGATTAGAATCCGAGAGGTCTAAAGTGGCAGTCCTGTTTCGGCGTTTCACATGGCTTCTGCCTGCATGGCTTGGTGTTTCGCAAGCTTCTTTTGGCCTCTCTGCGCTCAGTGTATTTTCAGCCTTCTTTTTCAGCCTTCGCGCGTCCCCGGTCGATGTCACGAATTCCATGATTAAAAGTAATCGTCACTGTACATCCTAACTTTCACTATACTATACGGAATTTATGACAGAAGTAGTGCTAAAACACCGACGGACCCACCACTACGATGTGAAAGTGCTCAAGCATTGTTCTCAGTGATGGCTACAATCGCGAGTAAGCTTATCGCCATGACGACCGCCAGCGTCGAGGCGAAATAATTATGGACGTCAACGGGCGTCACTTTTCTGGCCGTCTACTCCCGAATTCATCATGTAGCAAAGAAACATGGTAGAAAAAAACAACGCAGATGAAGATTAGGGACCAGGAAAAAGAAAGGGACAAGCTTTTTCTGGTCGTTAGAATTTGATGCGATGTTTTTCTTCCATGAGCCTACACCAACTCGCCCAGATGACTATTCTACTTAGGAGCAACGGAAGACTACAAAACCTTTTTGCTCAAAAAAACATGAGAGTGAGCATGTCGTCACGCACTTAGCCTCCACACGCCATCCCGACATCACCGAGAACTGGACGAGAACAGCGCACCCCACCACCCTACGTCACGATTTCCGATAGGCAACAGAGAGTCAGCAAATGAAGCCGCGTGTGCGGACACGATACGAGTCACGAGATTCACCTCCCCTCCTAACTCATAACTGCGAAGCACTGTTAAATTTGTCGACCCTTTAACGCTCATCCCGTTGTTATGACGTACTCTGCTGGGAAAGAGTGGGATCCACAGGCCTTATTAGGTTATCGGTGGTGACGGTTATCCTCCCTCTGACGTTATTGCCTTCTCTCCGCGACATCCCTTCTTTGCGGGTTGAAGATGTGACAATAGGACGTGAACGTTTACCAAACTCTAAGCCAGCGCTTGATTCACAGTGTTTCTAAGTATATGGCACTAGAGGTTCTTATGCAAGATGTTTAAGTTACCACGTATGTTCCTGCATACAGCCTCTCCGGTGGCTCCAGCGGCATTCCTACCGATCGTGAAGTGAGTCTCATTTCCTCTATTTATTTCTTGGACGTAGGCATGACGCTGTATAGAGAGCGCCAGCGAAGCACTCTACATGATGCCTGTCAAGAACTCCTGCTCCTATTCGGGCCGCCCCAAGTCCACTGCCGGATGTGACGCCTGGATATTGATTTGTTCCTCACTACTGGCCCTTAGCGGATTTTCTTGAAGGATGGGGCCTGTACCTGTATTCGCGGATAATATTTTATGCTGTAAGGTGGGCTATAGTAACGAAACAAAAGAGAGCTAAGCCCGGGTACGAGCTACAGCTGCACTGCCACTTGAGAGCCCTTTTTCTATGGTGCTTTCTAGTGTATTTTCGAGGCTATATGCTGCAAGAATATCCCGTAATTCTTCTCCTCAGCTCGTCCATTGTTGTGACTCGGTAGCACAGCCAGCAAAATGCGAAAGGAAGAAGAAATAAATCATTCCTTTATTCCTTTTAGTACGACTTGCAATCAGGCGATTCCCATATTAAATGAATTTTAATTTGTTCTGAATTCTCCCACCAGCATTTGGTGACTATCGATTTCGTAACTCCTTTCTTATTAATCGCTTATTTCTGCATATAAAAGTACATAAGTAGCTCATTTTTATTATCGCCCCATGTGGGCTTTTTAATGCCTGCACTAATACAGTTTTTCTTTCGCATTAGCACGTCACCAAGCTGTTACCAAACGTGAATGTGTTCCGTTCCTTTAGAGGCTCGCAAAACGAAAAGCGAAAGGAGACCACGCATAACATTTCAGTTAGTTTTACACATAAGAATAGCATACTTCCTAACTTTCGCATCCTCATCAAAATGTCTAAGCTCTGATGCCAAGGGCAGACACAAATTTATTTCAATTTTTGTCTGTGTTCTTATTAGCTGTTTGTGAGACATAAACATGTACAAGTCTAACCCATTCCTCATAAGGGTGAAACTAGCAAGCATTGTCTTCACGTTTGCTCGGCCCTTGAAGTATAGTTTCAGGTCATCGATAGCCACTATTAGACCGGTAAATAGCGTAGAATTCGGCGTAAATATGAAAGGACCATTTCTGGTTTCTAGCTCTTTTTACATTCACAAAATTGAAGCATCCAAAAAAAAAAAAAAGCTTGCTTGTGCCGGATTTTTGCATGACATGGAACAGAGTTGTCGCGGCCTCCAGCGGGCTCTTTCGCTTTACATGACGATATTTCCTAGCTTCGTACGGCTCGCTCTCAGTTTATTTGCTTCATCAACCTGCTGCCCGGTAGGCTGATAAACGTCGCAAGTTTTTAACAAGGCGTCGTGCGGAAAAGAGTGCCGATTTCAGCATCATGCCACCTAGCGCCTGCTTGTCTACGTGGAGACGTTACAACCAACTTCGTCTGAACGCTGCCTTTAGAGACGGTTGGCGGTAACGTTTCCGTCAATGAGCGGTCCGCATTGTTACAACGACTGCTTTGACGAAAGAGTGTAACATTTTTCTTTATTTTTCATTGTTTATTTATATATTCATTTATTTTTCTGTCTGTGTGTTTGTTTGTTTGTTTGTTTGTTTTTTTGTTTGTTTGTACTAGCGCAGCCTCGGCGAGGCTATTGCAGGAATGGGGCGCAATACAAAGAAACACAGGAAATCAACATACAAGTTTATCAACAGGCTTCCAACATTTCTTCTAAGGATAAGTAAATCTTGCCTTGCAAAGAACTCCAAGAATGGTATAAGGGAGAAAAAACTGTGCTTTAAAACGTGGTGGACGTGAAAAAGCGGTAAACGTTTAGGACGTGGTGGCTCCTTGTAAATGAATGTTTAAAAATGTGAAATAATTATGTAGGGACTAATTGAGAAAAATTTGAGAGATCCAAGATGAGGACGTGCGGCAGATGTACTGCTGCATATCCTGCGTATGAAGACGAGCGTTCGTACTATGAACATTGCATAGAAACGGGTCTCCCCAGTGCCTCTAACAAGGGCCAATGCTTTAAGTGAGCCTGCCATATAGGCAACAGAGACATACAATGCACTTTTAATTGCGTATTTAAATAGCATTGAATATTTTGACGAGCTATAATTTCATCCGGAATTTTTTCCGCACTGAGCTTTTTCAACACATTTTTGCACAGTGCAAATCATTATTTCATTTCATTTTATGAATTGAAGATGCACCTTAGTCTGTATTTAATGGTAACGATTTGTTCGTTCCCTTCATTATTTCTTTTATTTTTCTTCTTTCCTGCACCAATGTTCTTCAGTGTTTTCTCGTTCCCCTTTCCCGTGTAGAGAAACATGCCAGCGAATTGCCGGCTAAGGTCATTGTTTATCATTAAAGGGTTTCCCTTTTTAAAACGCTGTTTACTTATTTGGCACATACTTCTACCCTCTTATAAATGAAACCTTGCTGTGGCGTATTTTGCCCAAATGTTTCATCATATTTTTGCTAGCAGCACTTAAAATGAGTGTGAAAGAGGTAGATACAGTTTATGCTATAACTTAGATCAAGCTCCAAACATATTCTTCGTCTGGTGGACCACGCAACGCTGGTGTTCCAGCTGCGATAGGTTTATTGCCCCATATCTGGACTGTTCCATTTCCATATTCTCCCAATTCTTCCAGTTTAATCGCGACATATGTCTCAACAGTGACAATAAGAAAATGTGTACTGAACAGTTGTGCCTTATATATCTATAGTTAATTACTAGTTAAAGTTATAATAATGACGCCTTAGGAATGAAATGTTCTTTACCTGTTTACGGTCAGAAAAAAGAAAAAGAAACTGATCCTAGCTGAAGACAAAAATCAGGCTTGACAGGGATTTGAAGCCGGAACCTCTCGAGCCCTAAGCGCGCATCACACGCCTAGACCAACGAGCCCTTCCCCCCCTCCCCCCCCCCCCCCACCCCCCCATCCTCCCCTCTTTTTTTTTAACTTGGTATTTATTACAATGAAATGTCCTATGTACATGGACTATGTACAAATAAATTAGAATAGAGCATCCAATCAACACTATGCGCCAGGATACACCAAGTCATTAAAACTCCAAACAAGAGGCAATGTAGAGCACATCACTGAGCATAAGGGCCACTCTGGTTCAAAGTCAGACTGTGCATACACTTTCCTTAAATGAAGAATCAGTCTGCAGAAGTAGCCTTTTGTAGAAACAACATATTCATAATTTCTGTCCATCATGCGCGTTTTCCAGAGGTTGTGAAACCCAATTAGAAAGAACATGTCTAAAAGACTTATCAACAAATGACAATGCAGTGTGATATCGTAGAGAATGCGATGTCAAATTAAGTCTTTTTTTTTCAATGGCCGTTGTAAAATATCCCAAAACAATATTGCCTCTTTACAATCCATGAAACAGTGCTCAATGGTTTCCGGAGAATCACAAAAACGGCAACTTACTGTAGATACAAGAAATTTCTTTTTCGCTAATCACGTTTTAACAGCCAATGTTTAAATGTGTAACTTATAAAAGAGTACATGGCAAGAGTCGCATTTCCCGTACTCTTGTGAGTGCATCATATCCCGGTAAACCAAATACACAGAATGATGCATGAATATAGGAAAGAGCATAGAAATGAAATCTTTGTGCAAACGCTTCCGCGATACAGAAAACAGGAACTCTGGGGAGAAACGAACAGTTAAGAATCGCAGAGGTGAATAAGCATCATGCGTTACACCCCATAAGCATGGATGATCAGAAACATTAAAATGGACAATTAGATTTGGTGTAACAAACAAGGTTAACTTGCAAAAATGTACGTACTGTCGGACGGGAAACGTTATGGAAAAGCATGAAACGCGAAACTCTTTGCCAGACATACAGATGGACTAGAACAAGACCGGCGGCGCTTACAGGCCGGAAAAGCTTATCACGCCTCATTTATTCAAAAGATGAATCCCACACAAAAGTAGCGACCACTATAGCAATGCTGGTTATAAGGTCTTACGCAATGAATGATTTGCAGTAAATAATAAATTTTAGTCGCTAGAAACAGATTACAGGCGGTCGCCCTGTCAAAAATAAAGAGGCCATGCGGGATAAAAGTTTAAGCGTAGCGCTGACCAGTCGGCACACGGTCTTTGCAATAAGGCGCACTATTCTTATAGGCACTCAAAGGGACTCCAAGGCAATTGGGTGGCATAGATGTCCATGCCACAGCAGAATATTAAGCAGGCATCATCCCCACATTTTCAACCAGAGACACAACTCTTAGATCGGTTGATTCGAGCACCTGAAACAAAACAAAAGTCCGCCGTTAAACGGATAACCTTATCAATGCTTGGTTTGTCAGCGCATAAAAATGCGAGGTCATCTGCATAAGATAAATGATTCAGTTCGCGACCTGTAATATGAAAATCACTAACTCCTCTGCTGTTTATGACACTTATGCAAAGCGGCTTCAGGTATAGAGCGAACAAGAGCGGGAAAAGTGGGCATCCTTGTTTAACAGAGGCCTCGATGGGGACAAGTTGTGACAGACAGCCATTTACAATCAATCCTGCGGAACATTGTTTTCAGCAAAGGCGTATCCCAGTAGAAACAAATGAGCCAAGATTGGCACGATCTAAAAGAGAAAACAGAAAGAGGGGGAGGGGGGGAGGAAATAAGACACGATTAAACTCCTTTGCCAGGTCAATTTGCAGCAGTGCCAACTGCTCGTGAGTGTCACTGCAATATTGCAATACCGTAGGCGCCAAATGTCGATTAGACTAATGACCGGCCTCTCAAGCCACATGTTTGATCAGGTCCAATCAAAGTAGACATTACATTCTGTCGCCGATTTGAAAGGATTTTAGCGAAAATCGTATAAATAACATTTGAAAACGTGATAGGCCTGTAGCCGTCCACAAATCGGAGTTTTTCTTTATCATCAGTTTTTGATATTAACACCATATGACTTTTGGCAAGGCTATGGCAGAAACCCAACATCAATATTATTCAAGTTAATTTGGAGTAATACAGGGGGAGAGAACAGATTTTAATGTCATGTAAAATTGTACAATTCACCAACCAGCCCCTTTTTCTTTCTCTTTCATTTTTTTTATTGGTTGCTGTGAGAGCCCTAGCTTTGTCAGTGTTTCTGACATTAACCATACTTTTGACGCCCTTTATTTTGTGAACGCACACACTATCACAGAATTCGAAATCCTCGTTGCATCTTGACGCCCACCCCCTTTATCGACGTCCCTACTCAATACTGATCACGCGATATGTGCCACGCCAGAGACAAAACACTTGAAAAAGCCTTTCTCTATACCAAGTCTCACACTCATACGGCTAAGTTTAGCTATGTCCTCCTGTCTCTTGAAAAGGCTATACAAAAGTAAAAATATAAATTTAAAATCATGCCGCTGTTGTGCAAAGTAACCTTGGCTATACTGATAAAAGTCATGTTAGATGGAAACCGAAGTATTGCGCGAAGGGGCACATTAGAGTAAGGTAGCAAAAAGCGGAAAAGATAAGCTACAGAGAATGAGTTCCTTTTAATGCGTTTAGGATAGCAGTCCTTCAGCCTTTCGGCATAACATCACGTATTCTGCATGCATTAAACTCTGCACCTTCTGTGAGTAAACACGTGTAGACGTCAAGGAACATGTCGAGTTATCATCTCACACCGTACAAACTGCTTTCATTGAATTAGGAAGCACACAGTACATATACTGTTCTCGCGTATATGCTTTCATACGGCTAGGTGGAACGTTTAATGTTCCGCGTGGAAAGGGCTATTTCACATAAAAACGTGATCTATTATTGCCGTCCTGTAACGCGTGTTGTGTGTCTTAAGCTGTTATCTTCAAACGTGCTGCGACGTGAACGCATTGGTGTGCGTGAAACGAGCTTTTGAACCACTAACGATTGGAAAGAGCATCTGATTATGATTATGTTTCTCGTCTTTAGGAAAATAGCAAAAGCTATATATTATCTCAATAAACATTCACACTTAAATATCTCCGAAAGCACAGTGCCTCTTATTACGAGGAAGATAAAGACCCTAATCTTTTTCGCGCGCTTGTCACTCGCTCCACCACCTTAAAATTTGTTGCATTTGAAAAATCTCTCACTGAAACACATCCAAATTAAACATTCTTAAACGCTATTCTAAAACCTGAATATGGTCTGGACCACCAGAGAAAGGCACCTGAGCAATTTTCGGATCTCAACCTTTTGTGTGCAAAGTAACTCCAGCTGGGGTCTACGTCCTTCATTCTCAATCCAACCGAACAGACACAGTTACAATTCAAGGAAAATAATATAATTTGTATTTTCATTACTGTTTTGCAGACTGATGGCCCCACAAAGAATTTCAGCCCCAAGAAAATGCGCCTTCACTGAACCATCAAAAGAGGACGAAGAAATATAGGGCTTTTCAGTTGGCCATCTAATGACGCCCCCCACGAGATTCTACTGTACAGGCTGCGCGCATTGCGCCTTCTTTCTCGATCTGGTAACCACTTCTCGTCGAACCTTTCGCGCTTCTACCATCCATCGACAGTGCTGCCACTGTCCTTAAAAAAAGGAGAAGCTTGCGGTGCGCCACCTTTCCTTTGACGAGCTGATCTAGGCGTTTCCCCCACCCATCTCTCAGGGACAACTCAAGGAACAGGATATTCTACCGCATCATGGTGTCGTCCACAGCGGATCGAAGCGACCGAGGCGACGCGTCCGTGGCAACTTCCTCCAGAACTAGCACCGGGACGGCCAGTTCGACGGTGAGTGGCCCCGAAGGCCCAGCCGGCGCCCCTCCTGCCGCTCGTACCTCCGGCACCTCCAGGCCTGCCGGGCCTGTGCTGACTCCTAGGGAGAGACGCCGTATGCGTATGCAAACCTACCCAAGCCAACGCAGAGTGAATCCGTCTTTCTTCTCGTGGAACCATGGCTGGGGAAAAATAATCGGGCTCGTCATCGTGCTGGTCGTGCTGTGTGTGATCCTGGGCGTCCTCTGCTTCCTGTCCTACAAGATCATTATGGATCCGCGCCGCCAGAAAGTTCTGGTCAAGGCTCTCAAGCCATCCGGTTCCCGAATCAGAGTGACAGCGGCCTATGAGTGAGCAGCGTGCATTGCGGCCGGCTTTTTCCTCGTGTGACTCCGTATAGTCACCCCTACCTGCAACGCAAGCCTTTTTTTTCTTCATCAACTGACCAACATTCCAGCGGCCTGTGTTCTTTACAAAATTACACTGAAGTTGTTTGCGGTCATGTGCATTCTGTTTCTCAGGGCAACAACGCAGACAGCTTGTAGTATGAAAAACGTCTGTGGTTTTCTTATCTTCCATGCACACAAGTATGTTTTCTTCAGTAAATGGAGTAGTAATTACTGATTCAACATTGTATCTTTCTTATATTAGTTGCTGCAAAACTATGCAGGCGGACGGGATGGTAGATCCTCTGAATAATCTGCCCTGTGATGATGTGCCGCCATGTAGGCCCAGCCGACTGATGTCTTTTTGGGCAGGCATGGGGCCCGTGTCATGGTATTGGTAGAACAAAGGATTGTGGTAGGTGGCTGTGTGTACGCGGGGGAGAGGGTGTTCCTACAAAGCAGGTACCACTGTCACCTCCTTAATTCGAAGACTGCCGAAAAAGGGAAGCAATCTCCTCATGTGAGCTGGAGACACCGTAATGATTTTTGGTACTGACAAAATTTCGCTGTTCACAGTTTTGATGTGTAATCACACGCTTAACCAATGAATTATAAAAAAAACGCCACTAAAGTGTTTTGATTATTGGAGTTGTCTCTCTTATGCTACCGGATCGTAGAACTGGAGTTCCTGCAAACGCCATGAGAAAATGATTTGAATTTTATGAGCTAATTAAATGACACTGTGCAAGTATAAATTGTGGCCAAAGTTTCGGTTAGGATCAATCACTTCTCAATATATATGAACTAGAATCGCGAGCCAAATGTATAAATTCTAATATTTAACTAACTTTATTCACTAACATTAAGGTTCGAGCCGCGTGCCACAGAGGTAACCTTGAAATATGACGAGTATTGTGGTAAGAACTGAGAACGTTGTCTCTACAGAAATGTTTTCCCACCCTAAGCATAATTACACAGAAAAGTCAACGAAAGACTCCACATTCGCAACGACACGGCAATGCTGTGAAAAACAAAAACAGTTTCCATCACGCTGATTTGGAACTTGTCGCCGCTACATAACAAAAAATCTGTCCGCCGAATACCAACTGAGTCTTGCTAGCATAATAATGTCCTCAATAACTAATATCGCCAGCGAAAAGTATTGCGCGCTCAAAGAAAACAATTATAGCCATCATTGCTTGCGTGAACACGAAGTTTTCGCCGACATCAGGGAAAGAAAGCAGATTTTCCTATACACCTGGAGCTTGACTTTGTTTCACCTGCACGTGACTTGCAAAGTAAGTTTTCAGTCGCCCAATTAACCCGCACCTCACCTGAACTAGCCCTGCAGGGCTACGTCCGGTTTGAATACTAACGGCTACGGCAACAGCAGAAACGTTAATGACTATATTGAAGTCATCGGCAATTTGTACATTTTTAGGTAAAAACATGTCATTGCGAAAATTGTTGGCACATACGTTTCAATCCCTAACGTGTATGCAGCAATACAACAATGTATGGCTACGCACACGTTCGAGATTCGAATCTAAACCATTTTCAGATACGAAATTCCGCATCAGCCTGCAAGAGGGCACGTGCATGAACAACCGTGGACATGCATTATTCAAAGCGGCAGGAACCAACCCATTGATAATAGTGGGAGCCTTAACGCTAGACCCCAAGAGTGGGGTAGCGGGATACACGACCCAAAAGGCAGGCAACTATGGGAGGATGCGCACGAACTAAGACTCACCCTGCGCATGGACCCCGGGTGTCCGACAAGAGTGGTAAAATATCGTATGCGCAGGTGCCTCCTTAGACCTAACATTCACCAAAAACGTGACAAACCTAAATTGGTATCACTTCAGCGACCACTTCATCCTAGCCTCGGTCCTCAAAAAGGGGGCGAGGATGTGGTGGGGGTGACAAACGGTTGTTGATACAAAAGGGGTGGAGGCACGCATGGCCGGACCTTTGAATGTCCAGCCCTTACAGATACTATAGGTGGGGTCCCTAGTACGGGACCCCAGTTGCTTCGACAGCTGCCCGGGCGCGTTCGACCAAGGACTTTTGGGCCTGCAGGTCATAGCAGCCGAGCAGGGTCACCTCCCAGTCCTCCCGAGTGGGGTTGGGGTGAGAAGAAATAGCTGAGTTGGATGGGCAAGCCCACACCATGTGGTAGATGTCCGAAGACTTCTCCGCACAGTCCGGACAACTGCCCCAGGAGGGATTAAAATGTTTTAGTACTGCTGGGCACAGCAGACGGAGTAGAAGCCGCTCCTCCGTCTTAGATAGACCTTTACTCGAGTGAGGATAAAGGCTATGGCAAGGCTGATAAGAACAATGTCTTTAAAAGAATACGCGGGTTCGAATTCGAGATCCTGATCTAGGTGGTCGAGATGGGAAGCCCGGAAAGAGAGCGCGCGGGCGGCGGCGTCGGCTGCCCCATTCCCATCGAGACCCATATGAGCAGGAGCCCATACTATATTCCGGTAAGCGGGGTCCCCGGTATATGTGCAATTGTGAAGTAGTCGGTAGGCTAAGTATGGCGCGCAGCCTTGCTCGACGTTCCGACAGGCCCCTCGCGAGTCGGAGATAATTGTTTTGGAATCAGTGTGGGTAGCTGCCAGCTCAATGACGACCTCCTCCGCGTGGGTTATGTCACGGGCGCGAAATGTAAGCCCGTTAACAGTTTTGGACTGGTGGACCACTGCGGCCGTGTACCATGGTGGAGGCCGGAGGCGTCCACGTAGTAAATTCCGGGTTTCGACCAGTAATGGCGGCCCAGGGCTTCCGCCCACGCCAGGCACCGGCCAGTGTGGTCTTCACGTATCATGTTTTTAGGAAGAGGGCGTACGTGGAGGGCGCATCTCCACTCGAAAGGGAGACGTACACGATCTTCCATAAGAGTGGTATGTTGGATGTGTAGCCGGGCAAGGAGGCGGCGACCCGACAGTGTCTTAGAAAGACGTGTGTATTAGTTGGTTAAGTGAGCCTCTCGGATCTCCCGGAACGTATTCACCATACCCAGGCCCAGTAGACGCTGGTTGGAGGTGTTCACGGGGAGATCGAGGGCTCTCTCAAAAATTTTGCGCAGGATGACTTCGAGTGCATCCTCGTCTCGTTTCCGAAGGTGGAGGTAAGAAGTCGAATACAAGATTCGACTGGTCACGAATGCATGCGCCAGCCGCAAGGCGTCTTTGCACCGCAACACCCCACGTTTGTTAGAAACCCGGCGAACCATGCGGCCCACCTGGTCACCCACCTTACGGTGTTTCGCCAAGGTAGTGTCCGACCGTGTATGTTGATGAATGAAGAGCCCCAGTACCTGGACTTCAGTGCGTTCAGGAATTGATCCTGTCTCTAAAAAGAGCTCAATTTTGGCCGTACACTTTGGTGAGGGGCGTATGCGTACCAATTCAGATTTTTGAGGGGAGCATTGAAGGCCGCAGCGGCGAGCATAACGGTCCACTATGGTTACCGCTTGCTGCAGGTTGGCCTCAATATCTCCAATGGTACTTTGCGTGGCCCACAGGGTGATGTCATCGGCATACAGCGCATACTGCACACCAACGACAGCACCCAACTGGGCCGGCAGGGGCATCATAGCCAGATTGAATAAGAGAGCAGACAGCACTGCACCCAGTGGTGTTCCTCTGGTTCCAAGTTGGAACGGGCCATGTTCGGTGTCCTGGATTTTAATGTAGGATTGGCGATCTGTCAAAAATTGCCGAATGTATATGAACGCGTTGCGTCTGCAACCGGTTTGTGAGAGATGAGTGAGTATTACCTCATGGTAACGTTGTCGAAGGCTTTTTCAAGTCTAAGGCGAGTATAACCCTGTCGTTGTGAGGGCATTCAACCGGGTCAAGAACGTCCCGATTAAGTTGTAGCAAAACATCCTATGCGGACCGGTACGGGCGAAGTCCGAACATGGAGTCTGCGAAGATGTGTTGATTTTTCATGAACTCGGACAACCTGTCACGCACCATCGTCTCTATTAGTTTGCCCGCACACGAGGTTAGAGAGATGGGGCGAAGGTTGTCCGTGTTGAAAGCCTTGCCAGCTTTTGGAATGAAAGTGACCAGAGCAGTCTTCCATTCGATGGGGAGTGGCGCGTCTCCATGTCAAATTGAATTGATGCAATCGGATAAATGGTAGGCCGGGTCGGGTAAGTTAACTAAGTAATTTGACTGTAATTTTATCCCGACCCGGGGCTGTGCCACGTTTCATTTTCGCCAGGGCCGCCCGCAGATCATGGAGGATGACGCGTAGGGCGCGTCCGCCGTAAGTAACGGAATGGGAGAACTTCAGAAAAATACGAGAAAGGGGCTCCATAGGAAGAATCACGAACGTAGAGCAATGGACAAAAACCCTCAAGCGACATGTTGAAGAAGCAATGAACACGCTCGAAGGGGAATACTCGCCAGAAACAGCCGATACCAAACTACTGCACATGTGGGAGGCCAAACATAGCATGGAGCGCAGGCTAAAAAAGCAAAAATGGAATCGCAACCTCAGAAGGAGGCAATTACCAGACACAATTGGGAGATCGAGGATTACGCAATCAAACTTTGTGAACCAAAGTGGTGTAGCCGATGCGGCGATCTGCAAAAAACATGAGCCCCTCTAAGACGTGGAGTTTATTGAGGCACCTGCTAGACGCAACTAAATCAAAAACACAATCGGGAATCAGACTACCGAAAACCAGACATGTTTTCGAGGGAACGGAGGAGGCGTTCCTGGACAAAGTAGCAAACAGGTACATTGGGGACACGTATAGGGTCGCCATCCCACAGTACAGTGGAGCCGCTAACGAGAAATTTGGCGCGTCTATCACCAAAGCAGAGGTCAGAGCAGAACTTTTAGGACTTAAAGTCAAATCTGCCCCAGGACACGACGGGGTTAGCAAGCAAAGACTGAGGAACCGAGATAATGACTCCATAGGTGCCATAACGGAGTACATTCACGAGATCTGGACCAAAGAAGAGCGACTCCTTCAATGGAAAGCGGCAAACGTAATCTTAATACCAAATCCAGGCAAACCCCAAAACCGGTAAACCTAAGACCCATTTCCCTAACCTGAAATTAATAGAGCACTTGGTACAAACGAGACTAACACATTTCATGGAGACAAACAACCTGTGGCCCCACGAGATGGTTGGTTCCCGACCAGGGTTGAGCATAAAGGATTTGATGCTTCGACAAAAACACGACATAATAGACTCACGATCTAGGGGCGCCAAAGTAATCATGGGACTCATCATCATCATCATCATCATCATCATCATCATCAGCCTGATTATACCCACTGCAGGGCGAAGGCCTCTCCCATATCTCTCCACTTAACCCGGTTCTGTGCTAGCTGCATCCACTTGACCCCTGCAAACTTCTTAATCTCATCCGCCCACCTAACTTTCTGCCGCCCCCTGCTACGCTTTCCTTCCCTTGGAATCCAGTTTGTTACCCTCAGCGACCATCGGTTATCCTCTCTTCGCACTACATGTCCTGCCCATGTCCATTTCTTCTTCTTGATTTCCACTAGAATGTCGTTAACTTGCGTTATTTCTCTGACCCACTCTGCACGCTTTCTATCTCTTAATGTTACCCCTACCATTTTTCGTTCCATAGCCCTCTGGGTTGTCCTCAACTTAAGTAGAACTCTCTTGGTTAGCCTCCACGTTTCAGCCCCATAGGTGAGTACAGGCAAGATGCAACTGTTGTATACTTTCCTCTTGAGCGATACCGGTAAGCTGCTAGTCATAATCTGCGAGTGCTTGCCAAATGCGCTCCATCCCAATCTTATTCTTCTTGTTATTTCCTTTTCATGGTCCGGATCTGCGGTTACTACCTGTCCTAAGTAGTTATATTCGCCTACTACTTCCAGTATTTCGCTACCTAATGTAAACTCCTGTTCCTTCCCGAGGCTGTTGAACATTACCTTAGTCTTCTGCATATTGATTTTCAAGCCTACTTTTCTACTTTTCCTGTCTAGGTCATCAATCATTATTTGCAGTTCATCTCCCGAGTTGCTTAGCAAGGCAATGTCATCAGTAAATCGCAGATTACTGAGGTATTCTCCATCTACCCTTATCCCTAACTGCTCCCATTCCAAGTCTCTGAATACTTCCTCTAAACAAGCTGTGAATAGTACTGGGGAGATTGTGTCTCCTTGCCTAACACCTTTCTTTATGGGAATTTTGTTACTTTCTTTATGCAGAACTATGGTTGCTGTGCAGCCACTATATATATCTTCCAGCACTTTCACGTACGGCTCGTCGACCCCCTGATTTCGCAATGCCTGCATCACCGCCGAGGTTTCAACTGAGTCAAATGCTTTTTCGTAATCAATGAATGCTATGTATAAGGGCTGATTATATTCCGAGCATTTTTCTATCACCTGATTGATGGCATGGATATGATCGATAGTAGAGTACCGTTTCCGAAACCCTGCTTGATCCTTTGCTTGATTGCAGTCTAAGGTTGTCCTGATTCTATTAGCGATTACCTTAGTAAATACCTTATACGTAACAGACAGTAAGCTGATTGGTCTGTAATTTTTAAGGTCCTTAGAGTCCCCTTTCTTGTGAATGAGGATAATGTTTGCATTCTTCCATGCTTCCGGTACCGTCGATGACACCAGGCACTGCGTATACAGGGTGGCCAGTTTTTCTAGCACGATATCTCCCCCGTCCTTCAGCAAATCTGTAGTTATCCGATCCTCTCCAGCTGATTTCCCCCTTTTCATAGTTTCTAGTGCTTTCTTGACCTCGTCCTTCGTCACTGGTGGAACGTCTGACTGTTTTTCCCTATCGCCAATCTCATTACGGTCCTGACTACTTTGGCTACTGTAGAGATCTGTATAGAACTCCTCGGCTACTTTGACTATCTTTTCCATATTAGTGATGACGTTGCCCGCCTTGTCCCTTATCGCATTCATCTGGTTTTTGCCTATGCCCAATTTCTTCTTTACCGCTTTAAGGCTTCCCCCGTTCTTTACAGCATGCTCAATTTTCTCCATGTTATACTTCCTTATATCGGCCACCTTGCGCTTATTGATTAGCTTTGATATCTCGGCCAATTCGATCTGGTCTGTTGGATTGGAAGCTTTCATACTCTGCCGTTTCTTAATCAAATCTTTCGTCTCCTTAGACAGCTTACCGGTATCCTCTCTAACTATCCTACCGCCTACTTCTACCGCGCACTCAGTAATGATATCTCTGAAATTATTATTCCTTGCCTCTAGGGTAATTTCGCCATCCTCAGTTAGAGCTGAATACCTATTCTGTAGCGAGATCCTGAACTCTTCTGCCCTCCCCCTCACCGCTAATTCGTTGATGGGTTTCTTTCTTACTAATCTATTGCGTTCCTTCTTCAGATTTAGGCTAATTCGGGACCTCACCATCCTGTGGTCACTACATCGAACTTTCCCGATTACCTCTACATCCTGCACAATGGCGGGGGTTGAACACATTATGAAGTCGATTTCATTTTTAGTCTCTCCGTTAGGACTTTTCCATGTCCATTTTCGGTTCTTCCGTTTGCTGAAGAAGGTATTCATGATTCGTAAGTTATTGCGCTCTGCAAACTCAACTAGTAACTCCCCCCTGCTATTCCTAGAACCAATGCCATAGTCACCTACTGCCTTGCCTCCTGCCTGTTTTTTCCCTACCTTGGCATTGAAGTCGCCCATTAGTACAGTATACTGCGTCTTTACTTTTCGCATTGCCGATTCTACATCTTCATAGAAGCTTTCAACTGCCTGGTCATCATAACTACATGTAGGTGCATAGGCCTGTACAACCTTCAGTTTATACCGCTTATTAGGCCTAATTACGATGCCTGCAACCCTCTCATTAATACTATAGAATTCATCTATATTACCCGCTATATACTTATTGACAAGGAAACCTACTCCTAGGTGTCGCCTCTCTGGTAAACCTCGATAACACAGTACATGCCCTTCCTTCAGTACAGTATATGCCTCATTCGGCCTCCTAACCTCACTAAGCCCTATGACATCCCATTTCATGCCCTCTAGTTGCTCTAACAGCACTGCTAAACTAGCTTCACTAGCTAGGGTTCTAGCATTAAACGTTGCCAGGGTCAGTTTCCAATGGCGGCCTGTCCAGCGGAGCCAGGCTTTCTTAGCACCCCCTGCTGCGTCACAGGTCTGACCGCCGCCGTGGTCAGTTGTTCCGCAGCCGCTGGTGACTGAGGGCCGGGGTTTTATGGAGCTTATCATAGGAGGTTGTGGCCAATTACTGCACCAGGGTGGCCAACTCCTGTTCTGGTGAGGGAGTGCGTTGCCGGAGGTGTTCATCGGCATCAGGTCGCACCCCAAACCTGTATATGCAATTCCATCGACACGCGGATTTTTTTTTTTTTCATCCGGTGGAGAATTGCGCGGCACCGGGGTTTGAACCCCGGTCCTCTTGCATGCGAGGCGGATGTTCTACAGCTACGCCACCGCTGCACCTCATGGTGCAGCATGGTGCAGCGGTGGGACTAGACTTTACGAAAGCCTTCGACAACGTGAGGCATGAGGTGATTCTCAGTGGTCTTCAGGAGATCGGAGTGGGATCCAGAACATATAACTACATAAGAGACTTCTTAAAATACAGAACAGCATGCATTAAATTCCAAGACATTGAGTCTCCCACATTACAGCTAGGAAGCAGGGGCACACCGCAGGGATCGGTTCTCTCCCCATTCCTCTTCACCGTGGCGATTCGCGGTCTCCCAAAAGCGCTGAGCAACATCGAGGGGCTCAAATGTAGCATGCACGCGGATGATACCAATCTCTGGATAGACACAGTATAGTGGACTACCTGACTAGTAGGGGGCTTTCGAGCTCACCGCAGAAATCAGTACTAGTCTACAACCCAAAATCGTTGAGGTGCAAGCTAATCAGAGAATTCGTTATTAAAGTGGAAGGAATTTTGTACCAAAGGTTGACCAAATACGAATCCTATAGGGCTATACATTCAAGAGAACGGATACAATGACGGCATAATGAAGAAACTGGAAGCTTATGCCACACAAGTCCTAGGCATATTCAGGAGAATAACATTGAAGGGCCGAAGATTAAAAGAAAGGAACTTGACGAGATTTATGCACGCATATGGCATAAGCCGCATAAGCTACTTTATGCCATTTAAAAACTTAGAGCAGAAAGGCAAAAATTAGAAGCACTCATTAGACAATGCATAAAGAGGGCCCTGGGCCTACCAATGAGTACATCGACCGAGAGGCTGCAGACTATCGGGGTACACAATACGTGGGAAGAAACAGCAGAGGCAGTCAGAGTGTCGCAACTCGAGAGGCTAAGCCAGATAACTACAGGAAGAGCCATTTTATATAGGGTAGGCGTGCAAACAGACAGAGGGATGCAACAAAAGTCGAGCATCCCACATATATACTGAGATCAGCGCTATCCATCTCCCTTCTTTCTCGAAACATGAAAGCCATATACAACACGAAAAGGAGGCAGAAGAGAGTAGAAGCACTCAAAAAGCGCTTCGAGCCACTGGACAGCAAGGCAGTTGCATACGTTGATGCGGCAAGTGGGAAGTCAGGTACGGTGGTAACCTCGGTAGTCGACGGCCGAGGCACCCCAGTATCAGCAACCACTATCAGAAGCCGAAACTCTGAAGCAGCTGAAGAAGAGGCGATAGCGCACGCTTGCGAAAGAACGGAAGCAAAGTTCATAATCAGTGACAACAAAACAGCCATCTACTATTACGCAAAGGGCAGGATCGCACAGGAAGCGGTGAGATGCCTGACCGAGAAATTGGCAGTGGCTTAGCTTGGTTAAGCCTGATAATTGCGAAAGCAATAGCTATGGCTACGCCTAGGTTCAGCTGGTGGTGTAGCTGGTTGTGGTGCTTGTGGTTATGCTTATGTTTATGCAGGGATTCATTCTGGCCACGGCATATGGTTCAACTTTTGTTTATTGCGGGGTGCTACATGGTTATTTTATTTATAACTAGTAGCGGAGGCAAGGAGTGCCGTGGCTGCAACGATATACTTGGTTTTGGGTGATGTTAAGGCAGAATGTACAACTGCCGCTCCGGCACCGGCTACAACGGCATTCTTTACGCCAGCAGAAATGAAAGCATCCCTGGAGACTGCGTTGGTTCTACCTGCCGCTAGGCCACCTCCTATAAGGGCCATTTGTTTAACCTACACCAGCTACACCCGTGCAGCAAAAATCTATTGTGGTATAGGAGATTTCCTAACCTCGTGTAGCTGGTGTATGTTAAACAAATGGAACTACAGTATCCAACGTTGCACCACCGGCGGTAGCTGCGGCTGCAGCCCCATAATTCTTAGCTTCAGGAGCATGTGGCACAACTGCAGCTCCACCCAGCCGTTAGGTCAGCATTGGGATTAACTCTCAGTGTGTAAGGGCTTACCCGAACGGGCGCCCCAAACGTCGTTCTAAACGGTGTCACAACAGTCTCAGGGATAACGTCACTCCGGCTGTAGCGCTCCCTCACGGAGGGAGCGAGATTTAGGCCGCGGCTGGTAGCTACCGCCTCGCGAGCCGACAGTGAGAATTGGGGCCCCTGTTTTTGCGGCAGATGAGATGACGTCACTCCGTCTGTAGCGCTCCCTCACGGAGGGAGCAGGAGGTCACGCTAAAGGTCCACGGTAGCTACCGCCTCGCTACGCGAAGGGCTGAAAAGTGAAAGTAGTATTGCTTTCGCAATAAAATAGCTGAATAGAAAAGTCAGCTTAATATGCACTCCAACGCACGCATCTGTTCTTGCTAACGAGGCGGCACACGATTTCGCCCGAGCCTTCTACTTTCGGGTAACCATGGAGCCGACCGATTGCTAGGAAATTGACAACCGTCTCTTTATTTACACAAAAATAGTATAAAATTATAGACAAAGCAGAAAGCTGGTGCCACCACCGGATAAGCATCTGAGCAACAAAGAGGCGACCGCATTGCGGCGTCTACAGACATGGAATTACATCCACCTGGTCTGGGTCATGTCCAAGGAGATGAGAGACAGGATGATAAATATAAGCAATGTGCGGTGTGGTGATTCTCACGGGGCTGCGGCTCCGCTCTGAGAACCGAGGCCACACCGCTAGCTCTGACCACAGCAGTGGCCGTGAAGAACGTCACACCGAGGCAAACATAGCCAGCAGGCCAAGTTGTTTATTGGGAACGCCCAATGTTCTTCCTCGGTGTCATAGCAGCATCCGCGCGCTACGGCGTCGCGGCGTCGTCTCCCTGGGTGAAGCTGCTGTCCACCGAGATGAGAGGGGAGGGGAAGGAGAGGCCGTTCTCTCACCCCTGCGCTCTCCGCCACAGCACCGGAGGAAAGAGGCCAGAGGGGAAAGATGAGGGCTCCCCGAGAGAGAGAGAGAGGGTGTTCGCCGCGTCGTGCGGGCGAGGGAAATGTTGAATTCCCACAGTGAAGAGAGGGACCCTCAACCACGTAATTTTGGAATGCACTAGCCCCCCAGTGACTAAGGCAAAAATAGTTAGTACAGAAGCCTGGAAAACCTTTGTGCGGAGCGAGCACCCAAGCCATCCGCCTGGCGGAAGAGGCCGCAAGATACCAACACTTCTTTGGCTGCCTCTAATCGCGGAAGTCCCGGTTTCCGTCACCTAGGCATGCGTGTAGGGGCCTCCATTCTGGTGGAAAAAGAATTTGTTCACACACACACACACGCATATACGAAGCTGACCACGAAGGGCGTCCAATCCAGGCGTCAGTGCGGCGCATTTCATTTGCGCTTCCTCGAACGCCACAACACACAACAAAGAGGCAGACCCAGACTTATAGGCGGCGTTAGTAGCGACGGTTGAAATTGATTTACTTGATAGAAAAGGCGCGGTACCTGTTCGGAGCGGTTCAGGTGTCCACAGAGCAAGTGTGACAGATACAGCTCCATTTCTTCCCTCTGAACCAATTATTCACAATTCTCCGCAGATGCATGTACCACTCCGCAACGCAAGGAAGGAAAGTAGGGTGAAAGAAGAGTGGGCGATAGCACGCCGTAGTGGATCCGCCATGCTATAATGGCATTCCTCTCGTCGCTTTTTAGGGCTGGAGGGGTGGTGGAGGTGATGACGGGTGACTGTTCCTGGCCCTAGAGGGCTGGGACGACAGGTCAACACCAATTGCGGCGGGAGCTAGCCAGCCATCGAATTTTTATTTGTTGTAGGCCGTCTTTGCACCCCCCACCGCTTAGGTGGTGGACAACGGCTGTTGCGGCGCGCCTCTTTCTCTCCCTCTTCTTTTATTGCGAAAGCAATACTGCTAGCACTTTTGCCCCGTCGGGGTGGTGCAGTGGTAAGACGCTCAACTACTGTGCCGGAGTACCCGGGTTCGAACCCGACCTCGGCGGCTGCGTTTCAATGGAGGCGAAACGAAGAGGCGTCCGTGTGCTGTGCGATGTCAGCGCACGTTAAAGATCCCCAGGTGGTCGAAATTACTCCGTAGCCCTCCACTACGGCTCCTCTTTCTCTCTTTCCACTTTCATTCCCAACGTCCCCCCTTCCTTTACGGCTCGGTTCGGGTGACCACAGAGCAAGTGTAACAGTTACTGCGCCTTTCTCTTCCTGTGAACCAATTCTTCTTGCTAGCACTTTTGCCCCGCCGGGGTGGTGCAGTGGTAAGACGCCCGACTACTGTGCCGGAGTACCCGAGTTCGAACCCGACCTCGGCGGCTGCGCTTTGATGGAGGCGAAACGAAGAGGCCTCCGTGTGCTGTGCGATGTCAGTGCACGTTGAAGATCCCCAGGTGGTCGAAATTACTCCGTAGCCCTTCACTGCGGCTCCTCTTTCTCTTCTTCCACTTTCACTGCCACCTTTCTCCCTTCCCTTATGGCGTGGTTGCGGTGTCCACAGAAAACAAGTGAGACAGTTACCGCGCCTTTCCCTTCCTATAAATAAATCAGTTGAAATCAGACAGCTCAGCTACAGAGCCAGTAGCAGGCCAGGCGCGTATTTGGCTTTACTCGGGGAAAACAACAGAAGAGTCGAAGAAAGCGGGCTGTTCCGACTAGCATCTACCGCCCCCAGAGGCGGCGCAGGCTTGAGGGAGCCGGACGACCTACAGATACTGCGCCTTTCTCATCCAGTGAACCAATTAATAATAATATTAATAATAAGAAGAAGAACAATAGTAAATATTATCATTATTGTTATTATTATTATTGAATCGGTGGACCGCTAGGCTCTCTCAAGCTAGTGCCCATTGAAAAAGCATGCACCTTGAACCGCAAGGCCGCTCGGCTCCATCAAGCTTGCGCCGCCTCTGGGGCCGGTAGATGGTAGTCGGAACAGCCCGCATTCTTCGACTCCTGCTGTTTTCTCTCTCGCGGAGCCACCGCCCCGAGTAAAGCTAAATACGCGGCCTGGGCATTTTCTTTTCCTTCTTCCTACAGCAACAACAAGAACTCTAGTGGTGCAAAGTGCCCTATAGAATTTATTGTTTCTATTGTGTAACCAATACTACTCTAGGCTTCAGCCCGTCGCGTAAACCCGCCTGGCGGCTGGTAGCCACGTTTGATATTTAGAGCGACCGCAGACGGTGATCCTCTTCAAGCCATCGGGTAAACCCGGTCGGTAGTCACGCAGCGCTGCAGAAGCAGAAGAGGAAGAAGAAAGAACAGAAAGGGAAAGCTACGTCAGCTTTACTTACGCAACCTACCGGGTTTAACTAAAGCTAAACCCCAGCTATTTTTTTATTATTCAAAGTACATTTCGTCCTCAAGTGCATACATTTTCATCGTCAGCGCATGCTGCTAACGCCTGCCCTGAACCTCGTGCCGAAAAAGAAGACTAAGAATAAGAGCGCGCAGCAACGAGACCGCTACGTTTCGAAGCCAATCTCTCATAATTCTTATTTCTCTCAGGCTTTTCCGAAATACGAGCGACACACTCCTCGACCGGCACACATTGTCTCCAAAATGTCCAACCCTGAAGAAGATACGCGGATATCATCTCAGAGGAGACGTCTACACAACACAGCCGAGGACGAGCCGAAGTCATCTGAACAGAGCCAGAGAGGTACCGGCCACACAGCAGGCACAGCCACCATGGCTGAGATTACCGCTGTGGTTTCTCCACCACTGCTTTGTCCAAGCGAGCCGAATCAAGCCGAAGGGACAAGGCCATCGCGACTTTCTCGGCGAAAACACTCTCGCGGCCGGCCAGATGATCGGCCTATGCCCCTGATGCCTCCAATGTCTGCAGACGTCGTTCAGGCAACCGACTCTGCTAGTATTGGGCCCATCGCCCCCACGTCTCCAACTATGGTGACGAGAGAACCCATCCAAACAAATGTGCTCAACACAAAAGAAGAGACGATGACATCGCGAACACCTCAACGCCGACGTCCCCACGACCGACCCGACGTCTTACGCACATCACCGATGTCTCCAGGTGTTCCGCAAGGTGACGATTCTACATCTGCAGCGCCAAACTTTGTAGGCAGTCAAGTTGCGGTCGAGCCAGCACCCATTCATCGAGATATCCGTAATGTTAAAAGAGAGGCCCAGAAGTCGCAGGTGTCTGTAGAGTCCGGCGGTCGGCCTGAAGTGCCGCCTAAGTCGTTGTTGTCTACGGAGGTTGACCAGGAAGCTGATTCCTCAACTAAACCTCCCTACAGCATCCCTGCAACAGCTGAGGTAGTACCAGCACACCTCCATTTCAATGCGAGCGATCTCCACAGAGGGACCACATTATCGCAAGTACTCCGCGGGACACCTGTTGACATACCTGTGCAACCAAAGAATCCTCAGGTTACGCGAAGGGACGACGATTTTACAACGGTTGCTCCTGCCAGTAGTACGGCTCCCACGGTGGCTGCAGCAGATTCCGCCCATGCAGATTTGAACAGTATTGAACAGAGACGATCGTCGCAAGTCATCCACAGTACGCCTGCTAATCCATCCTCGCCGCTCCCGTCTTCAGGCCTTCTGCCGGGAACCGATGCTAAAGCTACGAACACTGCCACCGCCACCACTCTCCCTCAGGTGATTCCTCTTCCAAATATACTTAATGTCGAAGACACTGAGCGCCCCTTGCGAATATCTCGAAAGGGACACCATGGTGCTCGTCTCGAGGCGCCTACTTCAGGCCCGCCTGGAGAAGATACTAAACTTACGCTGACCACGTCACGTGTGTCGCGAAGAAGACGCTCATCTGGCAGACATGATAACCTTTCGGTGTCGCCGATGTCACCGGCAGATGTCGCCGTTGCGACAAATTCAATACCAGCCATTGTGGCTGAACCCCATGAGGTCGCACCACCATTTCATAGCTGCAATAATGACGAAAATGCGCCGGAGCCGTTGACTCAGAGTAAACGCTGTCGTGGCCTCTCCATAACCCTAACGTCACCATTATCGCCAGGTAACCAGCCGGAGATCGGTACCTCAGTTACGGTGCCCGCCAGTTCGACGACAAGCACTGCACCACCACCACTGGACAACATCCTGATATTCGGCCATGGAAGATTCCAGTGGGTCGTCCTCTTCTGCACCGCGTTGGCTTTCTTCGTGGTAATGCTGCAAAACTTTGCCTTCGACAGCTTAGCCCATCCTGTGGACCACTGGTGCAGGCCTCCCGCAGAACACGTCCTTCTGCCTACTGAGACGTGGAAGAACGGCAGCGTGCCACTTGAGGCCGGCGGAGAGCGGTACAGCCAATGCTTTCGTTACGATCCGCCGATTCCCGTAGAAGGCGTCGACATCGACAACCGGAGTGTGGTTCCCTGCGATAATGGATGGGACTATGAGGCAGGAACCAGCGCGGGCTTTGGAACGCCGTCGATTGTTCAGCAATGGGACATCGTCTGCGGCCGTGTTTGGATCCTAAAGGCGCTCCTAACGCTCAAGTTGTTGGGTGCCATGATAGGAGCTCCAATTGCTGGAATCAGGGCGGATGTGATCGGACGTCGGCCAGTGCTCATCATCTGGATGATTTGCTTCCTGTTCACGGGAATCAGTATTGTGTTCGCCAATACCATGCTAATGTTTACCGCCCTCAATATCCTCTTCTCGGCTGCCACCTCCAATGTCTTTATCACGTCTATTGTTATCCTATTCGAGGTTACAGACATGCAGCATCGGGCTTCTTTCTGTACCGTCGCTATTATAGGGGCCATTTTCAGTGCCAGAGCCTACAACCGCATAATCTCCGCAATTTCTCTCACCTGGCAGGAGAGACAGATCGCCTACATGATACCCTCGTGCGGACTGGTCGTGGCGGTCTACCTTATAGAAGAGTCCCCATGCTGGCTTCTGGCGGTGTCGGATGTACGGCGCGCCGAGACCGTGCTGTCGTGGGCGGCACGAATGAACAGAACGGATCCGGATTCCTTCAAACAACGCCTGGCTGCGTTGAAGGAAAACCACAAGAGGCAGCAGCATCAATCTCAGACTTATCCTGAGGCTCGTACCGTCGTCTCCTCTGACCAAGGTATATTTTCGCTTCTTGCAAAAATTACCTTCAACTCCAAGCTAGCTTACCTAAAATTCTCCGTGGGCTATTATGCTGCCAGCATCACAAATAGACGACATGAAACCTAAGCTCAGAAGAGCGCTGTACACTTGATAGAGCAGGGCGTTTTCCTATCTCTTCGCTATTGCCAGACTTTTCGCGCTGTTGTCTTTCTAAAATAGCCCTAAATATTCCAACCGGCATGAGGAGTTTTGAGTCGCCCATTATTAGAAGACTCAGTTAACCTCGACTTCACTGTCTGTAAGCTGCAAAAAATTTTGAGAATCTAAATGGACAAACGCCAGTTTACGTGGGTCACATTCCAATCTCTGGTGGCATCGTGCGTCCGCAGCACATAGCTTGACAGAACTCTAATATGGAACAAAATAGGTACGGCTGCCAATCCCAGAATGGGGAAAGATTGGAACGTTTAGTGAAAGCGGAGATGAGGAAAGCGCAGTCGAAGCACAGTGGGGAGGAATTACATGGCGTGAAGAGGAGGGCGAGAAGAGGGGGTCAGTACAGACGATGCATGTCTTAAAGCGGCCGTGCAATGTGCCTCAAAGCAGGATTTCGACTCGGAGACCATCGGAACAAAAAATACCGAGAGAGATTCATTTGTCTCTAACAGAACCGAAATTACGTCCACGGCCGAAATTTAAAACTCGTCATCGACGGCACCCAAACCTTCATATTTCGCGCTCACTACCCGCGTGTTCTAACAGTGATGCTGTTTAGACGGAGATTGTTCCGTTTATAGTGTAGTTCTGAATATGCTCCCAGTACCAGATTTATGAAGTCACGTCCGCTCACGCCTAATAACCGGTACTGATGTCATCATGACGTCACATTCGATAATGACCAACGACTTCAGCAGCAGTTTACGCATATACGAAGCTGACATCGTTGGACGTCCAAACCAGGCGTTGCTGTTGAGCCTTTCAATTAGCGATTATAGAAACACCGCACCAAACATACAGAAGCAGACGCAATAAAGCAGGAATCAGTAGCGTTTAAAACTGGTTTACAGGGAAAAAGTTTTCACGGCAACTTGGACCTCTAAATTGCGATGAAGCGAAAGGCTTTGTTTGAAACACGTTTGATTCCGGCTTTACTGCTCCTGCTTGCATATGCAGCTCCGCGGCATTCAAGGAAACGCCATATTAAAGGCGCAGCATGGACACCTGGATTGGATGGCCGGTTGAACAGCTTCAATGTAATGCGATTTCCCGAAGCAGGCCGCGTCAACTGGCGGCTGAAGAAAGAAGCTTGAAGGCACTCGAGGGTGTTGGCCTTGCTTTGCTGCTGTTTGGCTGCGTTTGCGTTTTGGGTCGCCCTTTGCATCCGAAAGCTACTTCCCACTTTACATCGCTAGTGGTGGACCCGTTGGTGCAGTTCAGGCCCCGATGATGTAGCATAAACTGCGGGATCACTCATTACGAAAGTTCCGACGAAGGAATTGGGCGCTGGTTGTGCTGCGTCAAAGGCTGTCACAGTCGAGAACTCTCTCGAAGTGTGAGGTTGCACAGATCTGTGTTGAAATCTTTGCCGAAGACTCAAAGGCAGTGCCGGGTGACAGCAGTGCGACGAGTCAAGATAGTGAAGCACTGCCAGCAAATGGAATATAATGCGACCAAATTAAGAAAATAAAGACCGGGTTCATTATTTTGTTAGCGTGAATCAGTTACAAATTTTGTTTGCCAAGGCAATGGTAGTTAGCACGAGGCAGTTGCTTATATGTGACAGTTGATTGTTTCGGCAATATTTCAATGTTCGGCTGTCGATAAAATTCCCATTAGAACCCGGGCATTGCTTCACCGAAATAAACTGCGCAACGCAGCTCATACCACCAATTTTCGACGCACTCTGCTCTTTCTCATGGCGTAATAAATGTTCGTTTATTTAATAGTGACGACAAAACTACTCGCATAAAGTTGTTCGCAGAAAGTTGATAGAAACAGTACATAATACCGGTATCGCTCAAGAGGAAAGTACACAACAGTTACATCTTGCCTGTACTCACCTATGGGGCTGAAACGTGGAGGCTAACCAGGAGAGTTCTACTTAAGTTGAGGGCAACCCAGAGGGCTATGAAACGAAAAATGGTAGGGGTAACATTAAGAGATAGGAAGCGTGCAGAGTGGGTCAGAGAAATAACTCAAGTTACCGACATTCTAGTAGAAATTAAGAAGAAGAAATGGACATGGGCAGGACATGTAGTGCGAAGAGAGGATAACCGATGGTCGCTTAGGGTAACGAACTGGATTCCAAGGGAAGGAAAGCGTAGCAGGGGGCGACAGAAAGTTAGGTGGGCGGATGAGATTAAGAAGTTCGCAGGGGTCAAGTGGGTGCAGCTAGCACAGAACCGGGTTAATTGGAGAAATATGGCAGAGGCCTTCGCCCTACAGTGGGTATAATCAGGATGATGATGATGATGATGATGATGATGATGATTTGCACGGAGGCACCCACCATTTTGACTGTACTTTGGTACGCCGGAGCCGAAAAGCAAGGCGCCCGTGTGCTATGCGATGTCAGTGCACGTTAAAGTACCCCAGGTGGTCGAAATTTCCGGAGTCCTCCACTACGGCGTCTCTCATAGCTCGAGTCGCTTTGGGACGTTAAACACCACAAACCAACCAACCAATCAATTTTTCATGCTCTCTTCGGTAGGCACTGTAGTGCCGGATTGACGCTGGCGCATAAGAGGCGCCCTGTATTTGCTGCTGCGAGGGCCGAAGAGTCTGCTGTCCTCTTAGCGCTCTTCATTCATGTTAATTGTGCAGAGTTGTTATATTAGCGTGTGCACTGCTTTCCATTCGTAAAAATAAAGAATTGTCGCTGCACCAAGGACAAACAGGGGAAAAGGTAGTTCGTATGAAATGAGTGATGCGTCCCGCCGGAGTGGCTCAGAGGTCAGTTAGCTCAGCTACTGAACCCAGGGCCCCATTTCAATACCTGCTGTGGCGGCGTATTTTGATGGAGGTGAAAATCAAGTTGTCCATGTGGTATGCAATGCGAGTGCGGTTTAGACTCCAGGTGGTAAAAATCGCCCGGAGCCCTGCGAGCCCTGCACTAAGGCGCTCATAGCCTGAGACACAGTAAATCCATAAAAACCATAATCTCAGTATACCAAGAGAATTTGTATGCCCCGCGTATATTAGTGCGCAACTCTTTGGTGCCCGTTCCTGCGTTTCGCGGCGTAGCCGTCGCCTTTTTCCCTCGTAAAAATGTTCTGCACTGCTCATGCGCGCGCCGCCACAGAGGGCTGACAAACCTTGGGGCTGACTGAGTGGTGCAGGAAAGCGCCTGCCGGTAGCGCATGTTCCCGCAAATAAGTGGATTCTCCCTGGAAAGCAGGTGAAATTTGATCCGTCCAACGGAATGCTGGTTGCGTTCGATGCAAAGCTCGATATCCTGCACCGCCCGAGCCGAAACGCATAGCCGCGGCCAGTTATTAATGCAAAAGCATTACTTCGCCATGTTAATCGATTTCTGTCCGCAAACCACGTCCGCAGGCCGTGTCCGTAGATCGTGCCGCCGATCGCGTCAGCAAAATCGTGTCCGTAACTGTTAAGAGTAATTGAGAAGTGGTAGAGGTTACTGAGTGGTGTCAATCAATAGAAGGTGACATAATGTTGTGTGCGAAAAAATAATTAGGTCCATAAGATAATTAGGTAATTATCTAAATGCAAAAATGTTACTGTAAAAGCGAAAATGGTCTCTTTACTTCTGGCTTGGCGCCACATTTGAATGTATCAAAAACTAAAGTAATTATTTAAATCAGTCAATTATGGTGACGTCAAGGATGTGATGTCACGCAACCGGAAGTAGAGCCGAAAAGGGCATACGAAAAGATTGGCGTGCAGTTTGGAAGCACCGAAGACTAAAATGGGTAAACAAGAAGTGAAATAATTTGACGTCAGGAATGTGACGTCATGCAAACGGAAGTAGAGCCGCAAAAAAGGGCGCAGGAAGGGATTGGCACGCTATTTAAATGTACCAAAGACTAAAATGGGTAAACTAAAAGTGAAATAATGTGAAGTAGAGGATGTGACGTCCCGCAACCGGAAGTTGTGACGCGCTTCCTTCTCTCCCGCTTCTTCTTCTTTCGTGTCTATCTTCTCTCCTGCCCGCCCCGCCGGGGTGACGCAAATAGCCAACTTATAACAGGTTAAAGACTGCAGGCGGCCCATGTTAAAATCTTGGCTTGCGCCGATAATATCGCCATTTTTTGCTCCGACAGAGACAGTATTCAGCATGCCACAACTGTTGTACAACAATTTTGTGAGTGCACCGGGGCCCAGATAAACTGGGAAAAGAGTCATGGCTTTTGGCATGGAGACTGGGAAGCCACGTCGGACAATTTTTGTCGGCTCTTGGTGTTATCTTGGTGTACCGCTTGATGCCTATCGCGACCCAGAGCCATATTGGGCTAACCAAGCGTTGTTTGCAAAAGAAAAGGCTGACGCGTGGCAAGGAAGGCAATTGTCGATGTTTTCCCGAGCCACAATCTGCAATCTCTTCCTTGTATCTAAGATCTGGTATGTAATGAATGTATTGGGTGCCATGAGGATCAGTGTACAAAAAATTCATCGTGTTTTTGCTGTGTTTTGGGCTTCGACATGGGAGAGAACAAGTCGAACCAATCTTTTCCTTCCTGCCAAGAAGGGAGGACTAGGGCCTGTGCATTTATTTATGCGCCAGGTTATATCGCGCTTTATTTATCTACGCGACCAAAACAATCCATTTCTCCGGACTGTTATTCAAGTCAGGCTCAGAAGACTCCTTCCAGGGTTCGTGGTGTCGTCATGTCAAAATATGTGCGGTGCCGTGACTGGATATCTGCGTGAAGTTATGCTTGCTTATAGGTTGTTAAATGTGCGTTTCTCTCATGAATATCTGCGCAATATCACCAAGAAGAGACTCTATAGAGACCTCACTGACATCATGCTTCCCCAGCCATTGTACCGTTTGCCATACCGTGGAGGCCCCGGACAAGACGTCCTTAAAAGAGTTAAAAAAATGCCGGTAATATCTTCAGTCAAAACTTTTTTCTTTAAATTGCACACTAAGACGCTACCCGTTAAGACATGGCTTCATAACAAAGGCATCTTCGTACCGTGGACTTGTTTTTTATGCAAGAAACCTGAAACAATAGAGCATGTTTTTCTTGACTGCTGGGACCCAATATTTCACTGGGATGTTTTACAGCGCACGCTTAAGAACCAGTTACCACTCGATCCATATGGAATAAGGTTCTTGTCGATAGAAACATCACAGGATATACCATATGATTTGATTATGCTTCTGGGCCTGCACTCAATATGGAAAACGAGGATACAATTTGAACATGCTGATCTTGTCGTGCGTCCTGTTCGCAAGCATTTTGTTGAAAGTGTTATTTCACTAAGAGAGTGTTACCGAGCACTCCCTGATCCACCAGAATGGTTTACCTTGCTTGATGATTTCGTGTCGCTGAGATAATTTTAATCCGTGTTTGCCGAAGCCTGGCTTAGGCGTTTTATGCACTGTATTTCTGATTTCACTTTCAAATGTCAAAGTCGGTAATAAAGAAAAAAAAAGCCGGGGTGGCACAGTGGTAAGACGCCCGACTACTGTGCCGGAGTAGCTGGATTCGATCGAACCCGACCTCGGCGGCTGCGTTTCGATGGAGGCGAAACGAAGAGACGTCCGTGTGCTGTGCGTTGTCAACGCACGTTAAAGATTCCCAGGTGGTCGAAATTACTCCGTAGCCCTCCACTACGGCTCTTCTTGCTCTCTTTCAGTTGACAGTTGACAAGTGAGACAGTTACCGCCCCTTTCCCTTGCTATAAATCAATCAATCAATCAATCTCTTCTGCCAAGAGGGTGTTGCTTCTGCCCGCACGCAACACCTTGCCGCACGAGGCAGCGGAGGTGGCTCAGCTACAGAGCTAGTAGCAGGCCCGATGGAGGCGAAACGAAGAGACGTCCGTATGCTGTGCATTGTCAACGCACGTTAAAGATTCCCAGGTGGTCGAAATTACTCTGTAGCCCTCCACTACGGCTCTTCTTGCTCTCTTTCAGTTGACAAGTGAGACAGTTACCGCCCCTTTCCCTTCCTATAAATCAATCAATCAATGAATCTCTTCTGCCAAGAGGGTGTTGCTTCTTCCCGCACGCAACACCTTGCCGCACGAGGCAGCGGAGGTGGCTCAGCTACAGAGCTAGTAGCAGGCCCGTGCATTTTCTTTTCCTTCTTCCTGGGGGGCGCTGAAGGCGGAGTGCGGACGCGTCTCACATGCGCTCCGCAAATTTTGAAGTCCGAAGCCCAAAATTTCGACTGGACCGCCGAAATTTTCATGCGAGAAGGAAGAGGAACCGAAGCGGAACACAAGGACACCAAATTCTAGCCGGTGGGTCCACCATTTTTGGATTTATCGGACTTTTGGTTCTCCCACGGGGCCGCCGAGAGCTAAGCCTAGATTAGGCTTAACGAGCACCGGGGACTGCGGGCGGCCCAGCCGCGGCGGCAAGGGCGCCGGAGTCCCGAAAAGACCTTCCCCGGGCACGCGAACACCCTGAACCGAAAAAAAATGATGGAGGGACCACCCAGGGGCCTGGCAGAGGCGGTGGAAATGGACTACCACGAGGCGGCCGAGACCGAAGGCGCAGGCCTAACAGGGTTAGGCCTAACCGACGGCGTGGTCGGCAGCGAAGCCCCGAGAAGCAGCCCCTCACTCAACCCAAGTCTATCGGAGGAGGAAGACAACCAAAACTGGAAGCTCGCAATGTCGAGGAGGCAAGCGAGGCGCCAGCGAGAGAAGAAAAGACAGAATAGTGACGGCAACGATAGCGGCGGACCGGCCGGCACGGTGTTAGGCCTAGCGGGATCGAGGAGCCCGGCGAGCGGCGAGGCCGGCATGGAAACCACCAACGGCGAGAAACGCAGAGAAGAGGTGAGGAAACGACTTCCTCCTCTACCCAAATATGATTTGAAGATTATTTTGAGACCTAAAGGCCTCATCGTTAGAAACCTACAGACCCACCAAGTGGCTCAGGCGGTAGTCGCGGCGACCGGTTCGAGGTGCAAGGGGGAAGACCTAATTATCAGACTACGCAACGGCTCAAATATAATCATCGTGAGCACCGACAACGAAGAGGCGGCCCAGCAAGTGAGGCGCATATCCAATCTCATTTTCGGCGGGAAATCCTACGAGGTTAACGCACACGTGGCGGCGCCGGAAGACACAATACGAGGGGTGATCCACGGCATCGAGCCCGGAACAACGCCCGAAGAGCTGAAAGCCAATTTAAGGGTACGTACCCAGGGAGTCAAGATTCACAGCGCTCGCATGTTAGGCAAGACAAGCACGGCGGTAATCACCTTCGACGGCCACATTAAACCCAGACAAGTCTTATACTACGGAGGGGAGATGTGGTGCCACCCATGCTTTCCCACCCGCCAGTTCTGCCACATATGCTGCAAGCAAGGCCATAGATCCGACGTCTGCCCGACCCCGGACAGTAAGGCCTGCAAGCAATGCGGAGAGCAGAACCCAACCCAAGAACACCGATGCACCCCGAAATGCCTGATTTGCGGCGGAGACCACCAAACAGGCACCAAGGAATGCAAGCAAAGACTGAAGCCAGCGGCGGAGCTGAGAGGGCGACCCGCATTCAGAAGCCAGCAACAGCAGCAACAGCAGTCGCTAGGACGGGGAAGAAGTAGGAGCGGCAGAAGAAACCGACGACCAAGATGGTTTGGGGAGGAAGAGGCCACCCAACCACGGAACAATTCGAGAAGCCCGAGCTGGGAGAGAAGCAAGAGCCGGGACGGACGGCGAGACGAGTCCTACCCGCCACTGGAGAAGCTCGGGGGCCCCGGGCCGAAACAACAGCAGAAGAAGAGTAGCGGAGTCAAGGTAAGCTGGGAAGCGGGTCCTCCTAAATCGTTTAGCCCGCACTCAAACACATACACGGATATAAATACACCCTTAAGCAGGGAGAAAAAGCTAGAAGAAGAAAATAAGGCTCCGAGGGAGGAGCTAAAGAAAAGTCGAGAGGAAACTAAACAGATTAAACGGAAACTAGACGAACTCATCAAAGAACTACAATGGCAGCAACAGGGCAGAAACGAGGCAAGCAATATTACATTAGCCTCTCCCCCTCCTCCACAACCGGTCGAGGAGAAGCAGAAGCAAACGGAGGACCAAAAATGGGACGAAATGAAAAGCTTTATGATGACGGTACAGAAACAAATGCAGGAATTCCAGCAGAGACAAGCTATGCAAGACCAGAGCTTCCGCAGCTACGTCAAGAATCAAAACAACAGACCTATCCACGAGGCTAGAGACAGACTATTTAGCGAAAGACGCTTCGGCGCAACAGAAAACCAAGGGGCAAACAACAATGCAAACCCATCATGGCAAGACAACAGCAACTAAATATTTGGCAGTGGAACTGCAGGGGGTACAGGAAAAAACAGGGCCTCCTGCAGCAGTACATAAACTCCAGGGGGAAGCAGCCAGACATAATCCTGCTCCAAGAAACCAACAGGACACCCACATTAAAGGGATACACTTGCCAGGAAGGCGGGAAAAGAGCCGCAACCCTCATCAGCAGCAAAATAGCCACCATAGCACACAAAGAGATCGAGGGAACGAATATAGAACACGTAATCACCGAAATAATTCCAAAGAAGAAAATTGGGGCAAAAAGCACCTTCATAGTAAACCTATACAGCCCCCCGAGACAAAAGGACGGCAATTTTGGAAGGTTGTTTACGGAAGTAAACAAATTAGCCAAAACAAACGCCCTTGTGATAGCGGGAGACTTTAATGCCAAAAGTCCAAACTGGGGATACCCAACGTCTGACCGAAAAGGCCAAAGCATCTGGGACACTGCGGCAGGCCAGGGCTTCGAACTAGTAACGGACGAAGACCAACCCACAAGAACGGGCAACAGCGTAAGTGCAGACACAAGTCCAGACCTCACTTTCGTAAAGGGTACAAATCAAACAGAGTGGGAAAACACCCTAGAGAATCTAGGAAGCGACCACTACATAGTCCAGCTCACAATGACGGCAGAGTCCACCAGACGGAAGCTTGGGAAAGCCCGCCTCACAGACTGGGACGCATTCAGACAAGGGAGCAGGGACCTAACAGGACAGATTACGAGCATCCAAGAATGGTGCCAGCAGCTCAAACAAATACAGGAAACGTATACGAAGGAAGTAGACAGAACCGAGCGAGCACCAGAGGTGGACAAGCGCCTGCTTAGGCTATGGGAGGCAAGGCGCAGTCTCACCAAGCGATGGCGGAAACAAAAGCTAAACAGAAAGCTAAAGAAAAAGATTGCAGAAATCACAGCCAAGGCAGAAGAATACGCCACACAACTAGCAAGGCAAAACTGGCAGGAATTCAGCAACTCGCTAAACGGCACACTGAGCACGGCTAAGACGTGGCGTATCCTGAAAGCCATGATGGATCCGGGAAAAACGAGGACCGAAAGCAACAAGACAATACAAAGACTAATCCACCAGTACGAAGGAACCGAGGACCAAATGATTGAGGACCTAAAGGCCAAATGTTACGGGAAAGAAAGCCCAGAATACAAAGGAAGTTATCAGGGCAAAGAGAATCCTGAGATGGACAGGCCGATCACGCTGGCAGAAGTGCACGAGGCGATGGGGGCCCTCACTAAAAACACGGCAGCCGGGGGAGATAAGATACGAAACTCCCTCATACGCAACCTCAGCGAGGGGGCAGTAAACCAGCTGACAAACTACCTCAACCAACTCTGGGCCGAGGGCACAATCCCGGCCGAATGGAAACATGCAGAGGTGGTAATGATTCCCAAACCGGGCAAAAAATTGCAAATCGAGAATCTGCTGCCAATCTCCCTTACCTCATGCTTGGGAAAGCTGTATGAAAGAATAATTACGAAAAGAATCCAGCGGTGGATGGAACGAGAGCAAATCTATCCACACAGCATGTTTGGATTCAGGTCTAAGCTATCTACGCAGGACGTTCTCCTACAACTCAAGGAGGACATCCTAACCAACATCCCAAAAACAGGGGAAAACGTGGTCATGGCCCTAGACATCAAAGGGGCCTTTGACAACGTCAGCCACCCGGCCATAATGGAGGGACTCCAAAATATAAAATGCGGGGAAAGAACTCACAACTATGTAAGAGCCTTTCTAGCAGGCAGAACAGCCACCATAGGGCTGGGGGAGGTGAGAAGTCAGCCTTTCAGCACCCCCCACAAGGGAACCCCACAGGGGTCGGTGATCTCGCCCGTGCTCTTTAACCTAGCCATGATTGGCTTGGCCAAAAGACTGGAAGAAATCGAAGACATACAGCATGCCATGTATGCGGACGACATCACGGTATGGACCAACCGGGGCACGCTAGAAGAGAAGCAGGAAAGCCTACAGAGAGCCGCAACATGCGTAGAAGAATACGTAAGGGCAAGAGGCCTAGCGTGTTCAACAGACAAGTCGGAGCTACTCAGGGTGGCGAAGAAACCTACGAAGGCGAACCTGGAAATCAAGCTCGAAGGCCAAAACATACCGGAAAAAAACGTCATAAGGATATTAGGCATGTGGCTGCAGAGTAGCGGAAAGTGCAGCCACACGATCAGCCTACTGCAAAAATTAACCGAACAAGTCAGCAGAATGATTAAAAGAGTCTCCAATAGAAGGCATGGCATGAAGGAAGACGACACCCTTAAACTAGTCAGAAGCCTGGTAGTCAGCAGGGTGACATACTCCCTTCCCTACCACCCGGCAATCAAGAAAGAAAAAGAACAGGCCGAAGCTCTGATAAGGAAAGCCTACAAAACGGCCCTAAACCTGCCAAGAAACACCCCAAACAACAAGCTACTAGAACTGGGAGTTCACAACACCTTTGAGGAGCTGGCGACGGCCCAACTGGAAGCACAGCTAGAAAGGCTAGAACTCACGGAAACAGGCAGAAGACTACTGAGAAGACTAGGCTACCAGGCGG
This sequence comes from Amblyomma maculatum, assembly GCF_055883805.1. NCBI lineage: Eukaryota > Metazoa > Arthropoda > Arachnida > Ixodida > Ixodidae > Amblyomma > Amblyomma maculatum. The sequence goes on from NC_139353.1 coordinate 82,259,768, forward strand.
AAAACACGCCAGACCCAAACGAAAACATTCCAGACGAAATCCGGCGAACCCTCAGAATTCGCACGATACCACGAAATATGGATCGCAACCTACACGCGACCAGAAGACAGGCAAGAGCAGAATACGTGGAAAACCACCTAGCTAAAAAGGCATATACAGTATATACAGACGCAGGGCTATACCCGAGAGACAGATACAGCACCAACACGAGGATAGCAGCAGCGGTGGTTGACTGCTCAGGCAACACGATCAGCTGCGCATCCGCGAGAGGAAGATCGGTAGTAGACGGAGAGGAGATCGCTGTGGCACTCGCAGCGGCCGAGGGCTATCGAAGAAACGAATCACAGGTTATAATAACAGACTCCAAGACAGCCTGCAGAAGGTTCCAACAAGGAAGGATCTGCAGGGAGGCCCTACGCATTCTCCTCGGCGCAGGAGCCTCGGGCTATAAAACAACACAAGTAGTTTTCTGGGCACACCAACATAGAGGGCAACATGAGGGCAGACAGCCTGGTTCGCGAAATCACGCACCGAGCCTTGCTGACAGAAGACCTCGTGGACCCCGTGATGGTGGACCCGACGTACGCAGATATTTTAAATCACTACAGAGGCAGCAGGTTAAAATACCCTCCGCCCCACAAGCGACTCACACAAGAAGAAGCGACCAGCTGGAGAAGACTGCAGACTGGCACCTTCCACAACTTATACATTCTAAACAAAATGTTTCCCACACAGTATAGAGATAGCTGCCCCTGGTGCGGAGACAGTCCGACCCTATACCACGTCATATGGGAATGTAAACACAACTACACTTTCCACAAACAAACTAACCCGAGTGCGGAGCAATGGGAGGGCCTGCTAACCAGCTGCGAGCTCACCGCCCAAAGGGCATTGGTGCAGCACGCATGCGAGGTAGCCAGGACCAGTGGAGCCCTGGAATGAGGGAACCACCCGTGCTAAGGAGTCTCCAACGTGGCGAAGAAGCGGCTGCAGGAAGACTCTCCGAGACTAACCAAAAGACCTCAATAAAGTTTTTTCACTCACTCACTCACTCCTTCTTCCTACAGCCGCAACAACAACCGGGCGTCTGATCCAGGCGTCCGCGCTGCGCCTTTCGTTTGCCGCTTCCTCGAACGCCGCACCACGCAGCAAACAGGAGCAGACCCAGAGGTGTAGGAGGAGTTAGTACAGAGCAGTACATCCTCAGCGGCGTTCGAGATTGATTTACAGGATAGAAAAGGCGCAGTATCGGTCACAATTCTCCGCGATAAAAAAAAAACTGACTTATACGAAGGGAAAGGCGCGGTACTGCCTCACTTGTTTTCTGTGGACACATCAACCACGCCGTTAATGAAGGAAGCAAGGTGAGAGGGAAAGTGGAAAGAGAGAAAGAGGAGCCGTAGTGAAGGGCTACGGAATTATTTAGACCACCTGGGGATCTTTATCGTGCGCAGACATCGCACAGCACACGACGCCTCTTCGTTTCGCCTCCATCGAAATGCAGCCGCCAAGGTCGGGTTCGAAGCCGGAATCCTCCGCGATCACATGTACCATGCCATAAAGGACGGGAGGAAAGTGGGAGTGAAGAAAGAGAGGGAGATAGAGTCGTAGTGGAGGGCTATGGTCCATCGCGCTATAATGTCTTGATTGGTTGATTGGTTGGCTTACAGGAAGCGAAAGGCACAGTATCTGTCACGCTTATTTCTGTGGACACCTGCACCGCGCCGTAAGGGAAGAGAGAAAGGTGGGAGTGAAAGTGGATAGAGAAAAAGAGGAGCCATAGTGGAAGGCTTCGGAGGAGTAATTTCGACCACCTGGGGATCTTTAACGTGCGCTGACATCGCACGTTAAAGATCCCCAGGTGGTCGAAAATACTCCGTAGCCCTCCACTACGGCTCCCCTTTCTCTCTATAAACCTTCACTCCCACCTTCATCCCTTCCCTTACTGCGCGGTTCAGGTGTCCACAAAGCAAGTGTGACATACTGCGCCTTTCCCTTCCTATGAACCAACCAACCAACCGAGGTCGGGTTCAAACGCGGGTACTCCGGCACAGTAGTCGGGTGTCTTACCACTGCACCACCCCGGCGGGATAATGAATTTCGCCTCAACGCACTTAGTGCTCCAAAGTGCGTTCTAGAATTTTTGTACATGGGGGGGGGGGTCAAATGTCAAGCACAAATGGATATACCTTAATTTTACGAAATACGGCGTAATTTTCTTGGCAAGAAAGAGTATCACTAGAGGTATAAACGCCTAGCTTGCCATTTCAAATTTTCTAAGTTTGGAGACTTGCTGCTTCCACTTTACAATTTTGTTATATCTATTATTTTTTCACTGAATAATTTTATGCAACTCTTATTTTGTGAATGCTTCGATGGAGGCGAAAAGAAAGGCGCCCGTGTGCTGTGCGATGTCAGCGCACGTAAAAGAACCCCAGGTGGACGAAATTTCCGGCGTCCTCCCCTACGGCGTGTCTCATAGCCTGAGTCGCTTTGGGACGTTAAACCCTACAAACCAAACCAAGCCTATTCATACTTTTGTTGCTGTAATATAGTAAAAAATCAAGAACATTACTCAAGGAGCGACTCGCTGCAAAAAAAGACTATTGTCAACCTTAACTACTGGCGTTATGCGTGAAGTTGCACTAAACGTTTTGAATTTATTATTCAGGTTACGTTCCTAATTCCGGCGAAAGTTGGAACTTTAGACATCTATGTGTGTTCTCCACAAAACATCAAAATAGCCCGAAATAGAAAACAGCAAACAAGGGATCTTTTTCTTTCTAATCTATTCAAAAACATCATTTTCGATTTCTATTATATCTCAATGAAAACCTCCCACAATCTTACAATTATTAGGGACTAAATATTGCATTCTGTTGTTCATAGTTATAATGCAAGTAAACACTGAGCGTTTTTCTCGAAGACTGCCAATATTCATTTCTAACTTCTCGCTCGACTCAAAAACGTATTGCATTTCAATCTTTTTCGCTACGTTATCCAGGCCTTGCTCTTTATTCCTGAAACAAACATTGAACCCCTAGGTTTTCCCGTTCCTTCATCATATTTTGTTTTCAAATTTGCCGAAATTCAGGAGCATGAAAAAATGGACAATTTTGATTCGAAGCTAAAAAACTATTACATCTTCGAATTTCATCCAACACTTATTTACGACTGTCACCCCTTCAACGGTGCCTTTCAGCTTCCTATTTTGTTTCCGCCAGAAAAGCATCGTTGCGGAACAAAATCGCTAGGGATAATTACAATGCAATTAAATATGTAGCCATCTGCGCTTTGTAATTTCACATCGACCGCCTTTGTACAGAATTTGCAGCGTACAATTTAGAGTTTAATTAGCTCCTTTTCACACGTTTCTGCAACTTTTCAGTTTTTTCATGTACTCTTACCATTTTTACAGTTCAAACTTTCGATTTAAAAACTTGTATTGCCTGCTGTACTGGGAGCCTATCGACCTCAAAGGACAATGTTATCTTATGCAGTGTACGTGCAGTGTACACGCTAATGATGACGACAATGAAATCTAGCATTGGAAGACTGCGACACTTATGTGTACCGCAGAAGCACGGGCCTTGGACCTGTTCCGGAACCCCACTCTACGTCGGAGGTCGCTGATTATCTTCGGCTGCTTCTTCACAAGCATGACCGTGTACAACCACCTCATACCGGGACACTTAATGCGCGCCAGCCCACTGGCGCGCAGTGTCCAACAGGTGCTCCTGCTGCCTACTATCATCATCGACATCCTCATCATGATGCGCGCCGGCCGGCGCAGGTCACTCGCCTTCAGTCTGGTCGGCTTGTCCCTACTGGCAGCAGCATTGGGAGTAGCCCACATCCTTCGTTCTCCGCTGCAGGTTCTGGCCACCATAACCGTATGCTGGCAGCTACTGCTATTCCTGTGCAACATCGCGCTGTTCGTGATCTCCGCCGAGCTGTACCCGACCGTGCTGCGGGGCACCGGAGTATCCCTGGGCTACGCTTGCGGGCGCGTTGGAGCCCTCACGGGCAGCGTCGCTCATGAGGTCCTGGAGGAGGAACAGGAGGGCGTAGCGTATATCGCGGGGGCAGTTCTACTGCTCGTGTTTGGAGTGCTGGCTATGGGGCTGCCGGAGACGACGGTGTGTCAGCCTGCCAACACCATGCGAGACATTGTGGCGGAGAAGTGGCAGCTGTACTCGCCCATTAGGGTGGCCCGCAAACAAAAGCGCAAGAAACTTGCAGGCTCAAAATAATCGTAGCGATGTTAGCTTTGGCATAATGGGACAGAACTGAATTATCAGACAATAGGTGTTAATTTTTATGCTCGGCAACTGACGCAGTTGTTTGTTTGCCGTTATATATTTTTATGCTTATTATTCACAGTAACCAAAGCTATATTGCAGATATGAGCCTTTGTGTCGACCGACGCACATACGAGTACAACATCCTGTGTAGTTTTCCCGATTTATTTCAGCACCAATATTCAGAGGTTATCTGGGTTATAAAGAAGCCGCAAGTATCCTCTTGAGGAGTTCATATTCGACATTGTTCGTCTCATAACATACTGCAGTTATTTCTGAGCCGATAAAGCACTACACAGGCGCTAATTCTCTTGCAACCGCTGTCATTCCTGATCGCACCTATCACTCCGTTTAGCCGTAAGAATAGGCTACTATAGCAAAGCTTGTCACCCATATTTCGTCGCCTTTTGCCCTACATTAATGATATCCCCAATTTTTCATGTCGTTTATGTTGATGTTAAATTTGTATGTGCTTCAGTAAGATTTTTTTTTTCATATTAAGCTGCTGCCATGACTAAGACTAAATGCAATCCTTGACATCTTTTGGTGTTTTATCGGCTCTTTATACATAACAGTCAATGTTGCTTAGATCAGTAGAATATAACCAACACGTTGCTTTCAGTACAGTGAGGAGATGCGTTCTGGATATGAAAAAGGCTGTGGACAGGACGGCGCAGCCCTCTGTTGTGTCGTTTCTGTTGTGATCTCTCTCTCCAACGCAGCAACTTCTTACCTCAGCAACAACACATGTTTTATTATAACCCGCATAAGCGCATGCATGTCCTATCCGAGGGGTAGTTTACAAGGCTAATAAATCAGTCGCTGCAGGCCTGTGCAGCAGCATTGTTAAAGTGTTCATTTGGTAATGATCCCCTGTCTTGTGCAACTACGGCCCTTATCTAAGTATAAATGTTTCAACCTGTTGCGACAAGCGTAGCCAAATTACATTCACGCAAAACAGAGATGCTCGCTTGCATTTTTCTGCAAGTGTTGCATCTCTGGGTGCAGTTCGATAATTCTGTGCATATGTATGTTCTAGAGAGGCGATCTTGATGAAACTGAGGACGGCCCGAATAAAGGCGTGCGTGCTACCTCTTGTTTCATAATCCGTAGTGGTAGCACGCAAAGACAAATGACTGAGAAACGCAGACGAGCACAGCGCTATGGCGCAGTAGTTATGACGCTCGACTACTGTTCCCAAGGACGCGGGATCGAATCCCGGCCTCGGCAGCAGCTTTTCGATGGTGGTGAAAAGCAAGGCGCCCGTGTGCTGTGCGATGTCAGTGCACGTTTGAACCCCAGGTGGTCGAAATTTCCGAAGTCCTCCACTACGGCGTCTCTCATAGCGTGAGTTGCTTTGGGGCGTTAAACGCCACAAACCAACCAAACCAACCAACCAAAAAAATTAATTTAAAACCACACACTAATTAAAACACAAGTCACTGCAGCAACATCAAGAACATTATGCTGTAAGCGATACCGATGATAATGAAGCTCCTTTTTTGAGACAGATTCACGGAAAGGACGCACATATAAGTAATTTCGAGTCTACCTTTCTTTCCTCTGTCGATGATTTTCCGTTTGCGCCTACCCTTACTCGTTTCAGCACAAAAGATAAGCAGCTATCGAAAAGTGGCTTGCATTTTAATACAAAAGCCTTTAACGACGCATGTGTGGTGTCCGCACAAAAAGCGTGCGAGATATCGGTTTTATTCTTATCAGTTCAGTTCGGTCGTTCAGTCGTGTCCGACTTTTCGTGACCCTATGGACCATATCACGCCTCGCTTTCCGGTCTCTCACTATCTTCCTAACATCACATAACTTCATCTGTAGCGCCTAGAGGATTCCATCTATATAAATATATCTATTATATAGATATATATCTATATAATGTCACGATCCTTCGAACATCATCGACGGAAGAAGAGGATGTACAGTCAAACGATAGGTAGAGGAAGAACGAGGGTCAAGTGGACGCTATGAGTCTGAACTTTAAGAGCCGTTTAGGCAGAAAAATAATGTTTAGTGGTGATCGTGCAGAGTTATTCCGTAGTGTCGGCAGTGAACCGTTGGTTCCACTTGGTTATGTGCTTCAGATGTTATTACTGGTGGCCTAAAACTTAGAGCAGAATTCGCAGTGTGGTCTCGGTCAACGCATGATGTGATTCTGGGGACTGATTTTCTGCAAGTGTGGTGCACATAGGCTGTCGTGCTGGAGAGATTGCTTTGAATCATTCATTACTTTCGGCTCTTGTGGATGATTCGACACCTTATTTTGAAGCAATTGCGGGGAAAAATATGCATTTGTACCAGCTTTATCTGCAGCATTCATGCAGGTATTTTCTATTCGCAATCAAAGCGAATTGTATTAAGCTGCAGTAGACCCAACACTCACCTGTTCTAAGAGTACCCTCGTGCCTCGTTGCGTCGTTCCCGTTGTCATGGGCTGCACTGAGCTGTGGACAGCGAATAACTCTAAAGAGCCGGGTTTGTTGCCTCGAGGTCTAAAACTCGCACGTTTCGAGGAGGGTGTGTCAGGTTCCGTCGTGGCGTTAAACAGCTCTGCCACAGAGCAGCACGTGCAACCAGGTAGAGACGGAAGTTAAGACTATGATTAATAACTCTCTTTCCCCAATCTAGCGTCGCATTCTAATGGCACTACTTCTGAAGCACGTGACAGTGTTCGGCTTTGCCAAGGATGACAACACCGCTGCTTGCCAGCCGTATTCATCACATGATCAACACCGGGTCAGCACCTCTGATACGCGAGAAGCCCTAGCAAGTCTCGGCAGCAGAACGTAAGGTAACAGATGAGCAAGTTCGAGATGCCAAAGCTCGGAATTATTCGAGTCTTCTAGTTCTTGGGCAGCCCCAGTTATCCTTGTTAAATATAAAGATGGCACATGGAGGTTTTGTGTTGACTACCATCGTTTAAACACACTAACGAAAAGATGTCTACCCGATTCCACGTATATCGCAATTTACTAACTGCACTGAACTTCATACTTTTTTTCTATTGTTTTGAGATCAGGCTACTGGCAAATACCCGTACACACTGCAGGTAAAGAGAAAATAGCAATCGTACCACCCGATGGTTTTTCTGTATTCAACGTTATGTCTTTTGGTCTTTTGGATCATGTAATACGCCTGCCACGTTCGAGCGTAGTGTTATAGGGATTGTTGTCGGCTTACGCAACAAGTAGCCTGTCATTTTGGCAGGAGTATCAGAGCTACACGCCACTTGACAAGGCAGGTGGCATTTGAGCATATATTCGATAAAGAGACAGATTGAGGGAGAAGGGTTGAGGTAGTACCTATATATATAATTTTGATCGAAAGAGCACCTTTAGGCGGGAGCCGTTAACGTGGCCGGGTCTAAAACTTAAATATGCAACCTAACGGAATCCCAAACTTTCCCGCAGTAAAATATGTTTACCCAAAAGGCAAAGGCGTCCGTGTTGCCGAATATTGTTTGTGCAGGTGAGTAATGGGCCTAGGCGAGGCGGATGGAACACGTGGCCGGCGTCGGCATGTGTCTTGAAAGTATTCACTTTATTACAGTGCAAATCTGGGAAAAAAAGCGGTTTCAGAATAAACATGGTCATAAAGGACAATATGAAGCCGGCTATAAATGCAAATATAGAGAACAAGTCTCTCTGAGACTGTCTATTTCAACATATCATCAAAACTAAAATTTCTACATTACCACCTACTGTAACCATCGGCCGATTTCGCGCTCCTCAACTATGTTAACACTGTTGTTTTTTGCTTATTCTCCGCCTATACTTATGGCATATTAGACGACTGGGTTGGCAGCCTGTCCTCGTTTCTTTGTTGCATTCCCTGGGTCTGTTTTTGTGCCACACAGGTAAGGTTGCTACCAATTGTACGCTCTACCTTTTGAATCAGCAACTTCAGAACATTATTTCAGTGCTAAAAACTAGGTACTGCGGTCAACTTGTCTGCAATCGCATATTTACAAAGATAATAAGCTTTCTCCGTCCGGTATTTTGAAACGATTATATCATTTAAGAAGGAGCCTTATATGACAGCAAACGACACAGTACAATGTAACTAAAAAAGCAGGTGCGAGATTGAACTATCTGCCTCTGGATCGGCTTTTCTTCTCTGTGTGCGTTCTTCCGATCGCACTTCAGTATTACAAGCACCGATTCAAGCACGATGATTTACTTCAATCCACGACTTCTTCTTCACCCGTCGACTTTCCCAACTTAGGCGCATCCTTTTCTTTGCTTCCTTATCATTTCAGTCTTCTACATATCGTACACTGAGACAATGTTAGCCGGAGAACATAAATAAGCTTATTGATAAGGCGAAAAAGCGTCCTCTAGTGGTCACGGTTTAACTATACTGTCCCCGCTGAAACGTATTTATCACAGCAGCAATATCTCTATGGAGTGTAGTAATTACCTGCAGATAGGGTCTTACTTTAATATTTATTGGCTAGCAACAGCCCAGATAATACAGAACTTTCACATTTGCCGCGCACAACAATTTTGGAGTCTCTAGATGTGAGAGGGCTACGCAGCATTATCTTGGAACAAAATTTCTACCTGCACTGCTCGGCCTTTGGCAATTTCTCCCATCTGCGCATTGCGCCGACAATCCGGATCAGTACCATTTTTGCTATTGATTCTCACCACATTTAGCATTTGTGCCGAATTTTTACCGCTGTGTTTAGCATTTTAGCCTCTACTCCAAACCCTTGAGAAGATTGTTGTAGAAGCCTTTGCTTCACCCCGACGTACCTTAGCATGAGCAATCCCCTCTTGCCCCTATTTAGCGCCATCATACTTGAAAGCAACAGCAGGTCAGTTCGTGCCACCAGTTCTGAACTTCTTTCTAGGATTTCATCGGCATCCCCGCTACATTTCATAATACTGCCATTTCTTAAAATAGGAGCATTAGTTACCCGCGTGTCGAAAATAAGAATGTTCGACGTAAAGGCGCCGATTCCATCGGCGCTAAACGTTCAATGCCACAAAGACTCGAAACAACACTAGTACGTCGCAAGTACGTGGCGGTTGGAAGGTCAAAAAATGGCTCTAGGGTCAATCCCAGCTTTTTTTACTTTTTTGTTCCATGTTTTCCCAATATATATATATATACATGTGCTTTTAAATAACTCACTATAACGGCCAGTTTCGGGCCAATATCACTTGTGTGATTATGTGCCAAGAGTTATACTAACAAAAAATCAGCAAGCACATGATCGCTTGCATGTTAGAATGCGAAAGCGTTATAATGAATGTGATTCATTACTCATGACTATCAGTCGTTACTCTACGTAGCGCTGGCACATACTTTGCACCGTACTGCACGTTACTTGTAAAGTCCGCCTTATTCCAACATTGCACTACGTATACGAATCGTGTCTAGACAGTGTATAACGTTACGTTCCAGCATTGATGGCCGTACACTTGTTTTTACTCGACACACTGCACCGACGTGGCAGCAGCTACCGAATTTCGAGTCATGGACACCGCCTTCGCCATCTCTATGCTATTGGAATGCATAATTCCCATTGTTTGACTCGCATTATAGAAACTCCACTTCCGCACACACCTCCAGTTTAGGTTTGAGTGAATTGATTTCACAGGTCCCAGTTTGTAGGTGGTTATAAGCAGTCGCTTTCCGAGTTATGGTGAGTTTCCCTAGTAGCAGGGCTTCTATTTCCTTCGCATTAATTGAATCAAACCAGAGTGACAGGTGGCTGACGAAGGTGGGATAGGGTTGTCACTTTTCGAGGGGCACTGGGTTCTGTTACGAAAGCAACACTCAGACATGTAGTGTTCATCGGCAACATTAGGTGCCCTTAGTTAATAAGTGTTGTCAATAACCATCAACAGATGGCGCTAAGACTTTGTATATAAACTGCTGCACGCTTGAATAAAGAGATTTTCGTGTGGCATGAGCTGAGTGATTGATTCCCGCGGTCGCGCGCCGGCTAATACAAGACCGCCAAAGCGAGACCTCGCGTGCCCGCTGCTACCCCGTGAATAGAAGTAGCTTTGAGAAGAAGAAGAAGCCGCTGGTGATAACTCGGTAGTTCACACGCTGGTAGAGACGAATGACAACAGTGAGTTTCCCGCACCAAACGCTTACGCTTTACAACCGGTTCATCAGCATTTAACTTCTCTAATATTTCTCTTGTGGTGCTTATATTGGCTTCGCAATAATAGTCTCAAATAATTTTGACAGGTGGCTGTGGGCAGGTGGTTTTTAGCGACGATACATTTCCCTCGTAATAGAGGTCGTAAGGCTTTAGTACTAGTTTGTTCCGTAATACCATTAGTTAAATGTAGCAGGTGGTTGCTGGCTTTTGATTGCATGACACAACTTTTATTGCGCAAACACAAGGGCTTCCACTCAAACGAAAACCAGCTGTCTATTATCTCTCTGTCCGGTCCTCTTGGCCAGCATCCCTCACGCAGGTGGCAGCAGACATGGTAATGCCTTCCATTATTGTCACCGGCCAAACGTGCCTCCCAAATTTCTTCCCATGGACGTTGGATGTCGATGCCGCCGAATACGCGCTTATTGGTCACATAAGAATTTTCATTTATTAGTAAAGGTACATTTCCTCCACAAGTGCATTCATTTCCTTTGTCATCGCATGCTGCTAACACCAGCCTTAAACCTCGTGCCGAAAAAGAAGACTAAGAAGAAGAGTGCGCAGCAACGAGAGAGCTACGTTTCGAAGCCGATCTCTCTGTATTCTTATTTCTATAACGCTTTTACGAAATAAGAGCAACGTACTCCTTGGCCGGCAAACATTCTCTCGAAAATGTCCAACCCTGAAGAAGATACGCAGACATCGGCTAGCAGGAGGCGTTTACATAACCTGCCCGAGGACGAACCGAAGTCATCTGAACAGGGTCAGCGAGATACCGGCAACCCAGCAGGAACAACCACAACCGTTGAGATTTCCGCTGTGCTTTCGCCACCACTCCTTTGTCCAAGCGAGCCAAATCAAGTCGTAGACAAAAGGGCTTCGCAAATTTCTCGGCGAAAGCATTATCGCGGCCGGCCAAATGATCGTCCTATGTCCCTGGTGTCTCCAGAAGTCCCTCAGGCAACCGACTCCGCCATTCCTCGGCACACGGTCATTACCTCCACAGCGATGGTCAAGGCAGAACTCATCCATCCAAATGTGCCAGCGAAGACATCACGAATACCTCGACGCCCAGGCTCCTGCGGCCGACCTGACGTCTTACCTACGTCACGAATATCTCCAAGTGTTACGCAGGGTGACGATTCTACATCTGCAGCGCCAAACATCGTAGGCAGTCAAATTGCCGTCGCACCAGCACCCATTCATCAAGATATCTGTAATTTTGAAGGAGAGGCCAAGACGTCGCAGGTGTCCGTAGATCTCCACAGCCGGCCTGAAGTACCGTATATGTCGTTGTGCCCTACAAAGGATCTCCAGGAAGTTCATTCCTCAAATAAAACTCCCTGCAGCATCCCTGCCTCAGCTGAGGTGGTACCAACGCACCTCCACTCTAATGCCAGCGATCTCGACAGAGAAACCACAGTGTCACAAGTACCCCGCGGTCCACCTTTTGACTCACTTGTGTCACCAAAGAATTCGCAGGATCCACGGAAGGACGACGATTCTACAACTGCTACACCCGCCATTAGCACGGCTCCCACTGAGGCTGCGGTAGATTTCTTCCAAGCAGATTTGAGCAGTATTGAACACAGACGATTGTCGCAAGTCATCCACAGTCCAGCAGCGATTCCGCCCTCGTCGATCCCGCCTTCCGACTTTCCACAGGCTGCTGATGCTACAACTAGAGATCCTGCCACCGTCGCCACTCTCCCTCAGGTGCTTCCTCCACCACTTATACGTAATATCGAGGAAGGTAAGCGCCCGTTGAAAATAGCTCGAAAGAGACGCTCTGGGCCACGTCCCGAGGCGCCTTATTCGGGCCCACCTGGAGAAGATACTAAACGTACGCTGACTACGTCACGTGTGTCGCGTAGTAAACGCTCATCTGGCAGACATGATATCTTTCCGGTCTCGCCGATGTCATCCGTCGATGCCCATGGGACCGATGCGAAACCTTCACCACCCGCCACCGTTTCGGAACCCGCTGTGGCCGCACCATCACATCCCAATTCTAATAATGTCGGAAACGCGCCAGAGCCGCTGACTCGGAGTAAACGCTGTCGTAGCCTCTCCACAACCTCAGTGACACCATTATCACCAGGTAACCAGCAGGAGATCGGTACCACAGTTACGGGACCCGCCAGTTGCTATTGTTGCTATTATTGGGGCCATTTTCAGTGCCAGAGCCTACAAACGCATTATCTCGCATTCTTTCTCACCTGGCAGAAGAGACAGATCGCTACATGGTACCTGCGTGCGAACTGGTCATGGCGGTCTACCTTATTGAAGAGTCCCCATGCTGGTTTTTAGCTATGTCAGATGTACGGCGCGCCGAGGCCGTGCTGTCGAGGGCGTAACGAATGAACAGAATTGATCCGAATGCTTTCGCTCAACGCCTGGCTGCGTTGAAGGAGGACCAGACGAGACAGCAGCATCACTCTCAGACCTATCCTGAGGCTCACACCGTCGTCTCCTCTGATCAAGGTACCTTTTTTCTCTTTTCAAAAATCACCTTTAACTTCATGCTTACCCAAAATTTTCCTTGGGTTATATATGATGCGAAGATACCAAATAGGCGACACGAAAGCTGAGCCCAGAAGTGCGCTGTATACATTATAGAGCAGAGCATTTTCCTGTATCTTGACATTTGTCCCACTTTTCGCGTTGTTTCTTTTGTAAATTAGCCCTAAATGCACAACTGACATGAGTGTTTTTAAGCTTCAGCATAATTTCAGAATCTAAGCACAGAAACGCCAACTTACCCCACAGCGACGGCTTTCCCCTCTATGGTGGCATGCGTCTGCAGCACGCTGCTTTATAGAACTCTAATGTGGAAACAAGTAAGTGCGGCCGCCAATCGCAGAATGGCAGAAGGGTTTTAAATTTTAACGAAGACAGTGATGAGGAACGTGCAGTCGAAGCAAAGCGGTGGGAGGAAGTGCATGGCGTGAATAGGCGGGCGCGAAGAGTGGGTCATTACAGATGTTGCATGTCTTAACGCGGCCGTAAAATATGCCTCAAAGCAGAATTTCGACTCAAAGACCATCGGAACAGAAACTACCGAGAAGTAATTTGTCTCTGAAACAGCCGAGATCACACCCGCAACAGCACACTTTAGTACACGTCATCGACGACACACAAACATTCATATTTCCCGCACACTGCCCACCAGATTTAACAGCGATGCTGTTAAAACTGAGCTGAACTAGAGCGACTGCCGGGACCTGGGGCCACTGCCTACCCGGTGCAGTCACTCTAGCAAAGCTCAGTTGGTAGAGCGGCTGCCCCGGAAAGGCGGTGGTCCAGGGTTCGATCCTCGGAAAAGGACGAATTTTTCTTTAACTCTGCAGTTTCTGAGAAAGCTATATAGCTTTCCTTGGTAGCCGTATGATTGCGGTTCGGTGGGTGTCAATGAATAATTACTCCCTTACAAATATACTCCTCCTTGGAGGAGTCAGTGAGTAATTACTCCCTTATTAAAAACCTACTCCACCTTGGGGTATTCCCCTAAATATTTGACCAACACCATTCACACTGCGAGTTAGAGATCACTTCTCTCTCGCCCTATCATCTGATCTGCTGACCGCCCTGCTTAGCTCAGTTGGTAGAGAAACTGCCAGGAATGGCGGTAGTCCCGGGTGCGATTTCCGGGCCAGGACGAATTTTTCTTTAACTGCGAACTTTCTGAGAAAGCTGTATAGCTTTCTTTTGTAGCCGTATGGCTGCGCTTGGGCAGATGTCAATGAGTAATTACTCCCTTATTAGAAATCTACTCCAACGAAGGGGATTGCCCTATATATTAAACCAATACCTTTCATTGAGGCGAATTCAAATGGTGCAGACGAACTGGCACCTATAGTATTACGAGAATTCATTCGATTTGAGTGATAACTGTTGTACACCCCATATTTTTGATAACAATCTTTTGAGTGATAACTGTTGTACATCCAATATTCTTGATAACAATTGCATCGAATGCTTCCAGCCGAATCATTACAGACTTTTCTCCTTTTCAACGTCAGCTGCGTATGGGCTTTGTGATCTGAGGTGGGTAATCCTTGCCAAGAGCTGGAGACTTTAAGCACGATTTCTTCCGATTTCTTGCCCAACATTCATTGTTCTTTTTCAGAGTGACGACGGTAGCTTTCCTCGCAGTCTCTGGGGAAAATATTCTAGTCGCGTCACACACTAGAACCTGGCCAGAGTGGAAGTAGCACTCATTAAAGAAATTCAACAAACCACTATACTTTCTACACGTAATATTATTGCTAGATCTGGATCGGTTGTACTTGTGTATAAGCCAGGTATAAAGTAACGTATGAAAAAAAAGAGTATGTCACATTACAGTCTTGCTGCAGCAAAAAAAAATTCTACAATTACTATAAAACAATTCTAGGACCACTATAAAACACTTCGGCGGCTAAAAAAATCGCATGCTTCGTTGACTCATATGAACGTGTACTCAGCCCTGCCTTTCATAAAAAGGTGGTGCAAGGAAACATAAAAAACGCCGCTTATTGCATAGCTAATACGATTCTAATTACATTCAGCGATTTTATGAGGGAGGAATAAGTTTTAGGAGGGGAAAATGTTCAATTCGTGTGCCATCATTCGAGGTGAATTATTTACAGCAATGACATTCCACTTCACATCACAGCACTGGTGTGCTCGAAATAATAATTTGTAACGCATACTTTAGTATTGAGGCATTCATGCGCCTACGCCCTTGGTCGTAGCCGGCATCAGCGCGTCCAACAGGCGAGCGAGGTATACAGACTGGCATGCTGCCGATTGCGTGCGAGAGGCCGAATCTTCGGCGCTCCTCTCTGTCTCCTCTTGTTCCCTCCCACCTGTAGATTATCGTAAACACATCACCAGACTCCCTAAATATGTAACAAATTTGTTAAGACCATTATTAAACTCAGCCAACGGCGGTGTCCAAAAAAATGATCCTGAAAAATCCGCGTGATGTTACGGCATCGGCACGTTGTCGCAATGGCCCTATACATTTCACTCATTGCACCATAACTTCTAATCCGCCTCTTAATGCCCCATAATTCACTTGTTAACCCATCTCAAGCGCTCCTGTTGCCATTAAAATATACCTCTCTCTCTCTCATCTCAAGCGCGTAAGCAGTCTTATATGTCTTGCAAACTATTTCGCCTAATATATTATATTCAATACAGCCTTTATGACTTATACAGGGTAAGACTACCTGATATTGTATTTTGCCCTATTATACAGGCTCAGTTGACGGCAGGTAACAAAGCAACAGCACACACAAAAATGCTAGGCGACACCTTGGACAGCTAAAGCTGATTTATAGCGCTTATAGCCTTTATGGTGCCCCCCGCACGGGTGGCGCAGCGGTTAAGGCACTCGACTACTGTGCCCAGGGACGCGGGATTGAATCCCGGCCTCGGCGGCTGCATTTCCGTGGAGGCGAACCGGAGTGGCGTCCGTGTGCTGTGCGATGTCAGTGCACGTTAAAGAACCCCAGGTGGTCGAAATTACTCCGAAGCCCTCCACTACGGCTCCTCTTACTCCCTTTCCACTTTCACTCCCATCTTCCTCCCTTCCCTTACGGCGCGGTTACGGTGTCCACAGAAATCAAGTGAGACAGTTACCGTGCCTTTCCCTTCCTATAAATAAAATAAATCAGTGCAGTGGTAAGACGCCCGACTACTGTGCCGGAGCACCCGGGTTCGAACCCGACCTCGGCGGCTGCGTTTCGATGGAGGCGAAACGATGAGGCGTCCATGTGCTGTGCGATGTCAGCGCACGTTAAAGATCCCCAGGTGGTCGAAATTACTCCGTAGCCCTCCACTACGGCTCCTCTTTCTCTCTTTCCACTTTCACTCCCATCTTCCTCCCTTCCCTTACGGCGCGGATACGGTGTCCACAGAAATCAAGTGAGACAGTTACCATGCCTTTCCCTTCCTATAAATAAAATAAATCAGTGCAGTGGTAAGACTCCCGACTACTGTGCCGGAGCACCCGGGTTCGAACACGACCTCGGCGGCTGCGTTTCGATGGAGGCGAAACGATGAGGCGTCCATGTGCTGTGCGATGTCAGCGCACGTTAAAGAACCCCAGGTGGTCGAAATTACTCCGTAGCCTTCCACTAGAGCTCCTCTTTCTCCCTTTCCACATTCACTCCCATCTTCCTCCCTTCCCTTACGGCGCGGTTACGGTGTCCACAGAAATCAAGTGAGACAGTTACCGTGCCTCTCCCTTCCTATAAATAAAATAAATCAGTGCAGTGGTAAGACGCCCGACTACTGTGCCGAAGTACCCGGGTTCGAACCCGACCTCGGCGGCTGCGTTTCGATGAAGGCGAAACGATGAGGCGTCGATGTGCTGTGCGATGTCAGCGCACGTTAAAGATCCCCAGGTGGTCGAAATTACTCCGTAGCCCTCCACTACGGCTCCTCTTTCTCCCTTTCCACTTTCACTCCCATCTTCCACCCTTCCCTTACGGCGCGGTTACGGTGTCCACAGAAATGAAGTGAGACATTTACCGTGCCTTTCCCTTCCTATAAATAAAATAAATCAGCGCAGTGGTAAGACGCCCGACTACTGTGCCGGAGTACCCGGGTTCGAACCCGACCTCGGCGGCTGCGTTTCGATGGAGGCGAAACGATGAGGCGTCGACGTGCTGTGCGATGTCAGCGCACGTTAAAAATCCCGAGGTGGTCGAAATTACTCCGTACCCTCCACTACGGCTCCTCTTTCTCTCTCTGCACTTTCACTCCCATCTTCCTCCCTTCCCTTACGGTGCGGTTACGGTGTCCACAGAAATCAAGTGAGACAGTTACCGTGCCTTTCTCTTCCTATAAATAAAATAAATCAGTGCAGTGGTAAGACTCCCGACTACTGTGCCGGAGCACCCGGGTTCGAACCCAACCTCGGCGGCTGCGTTTCGATGGAGGCGAAACGATGAGGCTTCGATGTGCTGTGCGATGTCAGCGCACGTTAAAGATCCCCAGGTGGTCGAAATTACTCCGTAGCCCTCCACTACGGCTCCTCTTTCTCTCTTTCCACTTTCACTCCCATCTTCCTCCCTTCCCTTACGGCGCGGTTACGGTGTCCACAGAAATCAAGTGAGACAGTTACCGTGCTTTTCCCTTCCTATAAATAAAATAAATCAGTGCAGTGGTAAGACACCCGACTACTGTGCCGGAGTACCCGGGTTCGAACCCGACTTCGGTGGTTGCGTTTCGATGAAGGCGAAACGATGAGGCGTCCGTGTTCTGTGCGATGTCCGCGCACGTTAAGGATCCCCAGCTGGTCGAAATTACTCCGTAGCCCTCCACTACGGCTCCTCTTTCTCTCTTTCCACTTTCACTTCCACCTTCCTCCCTTTCC
Source organism: Amblyomma maculatum (assembly GCF_055883805.1). Lineage (NCBI taxonomy): Eukaryota > Metazoa > Arthropoda > Arachnida > Ixodida > Ixodidae > Amblyomma > Amblyomma maculatum. The sequence continues at coordinate 82,277,574 of NC_139353.1, forward strand.
TTACGGCGCGGTTGCGGTGTCCACAGAACACAAGTGAGACAGTTACCGCGGCTTTCCCTTCCTATAAATAAATCAGTTGTTTTTTTTTCTTACGGCTCGGTTAAGGGGTCCGCGGAGAATTTTGACAGATACGGCGCCTTTTCTTTCCTGTAAACCAATTTGAAACGCCGCTGATGCCTGCTGCTTCTACAGGGTGTTCAAGCTAACTTTGGCCAGGCGCTAAAAAAGAAAACAAAAAAAAAGAACATTTGAGTTGGTCCAGAAAAACCGCTTGTGTACAGCTGCCAGCCAACACGCGCACCACAGGGAGTATCTTGTTTTGCACTTAGCTAATTAGCAATTAAGATCATTTTTCTACTTTACGAACTATACTTTTTAGACAATAAACGGATTGCAAAGTTGGAGAGCCCCTTCCGAAACCCCCCTTCCGTTTCCAATCACGAAAACCTCACGTGTAGCTTTTTTTCAAGCTGTGAAGAAAGCTCACGAAATAGAAAACATATCACGTGACTGGCGCTTGTGCGTCACCATTGTGCTGCTGTCAACCTAGGTATCAGTGAACGGAATCAGCTGCGGCCTTATCTCCACGACCCCGTTGCAGCGGCAGGCTGCTATGTCTGCTGGGGTTTCTTCGTCCGCTTCACGCATTCAACGCATGTCACGTGACGGTGCAAGTCACAGCGAGCTCGTCGGCGCTGGCTGGAACCATCCCCAACATATCAGCCTACAGCTGGAAATGGGCTGCCGAGGCACGGCCGCAGCTAATTTCATTCGCTCAAACAATGATTGAGAGCATGATAGCAACTGCTACCATCCCGTTTCACAGGGGACGCTCCTATATTCCATCCGTCCATTCAGAGCACCACAATCATGGCGCACAAATGCGTTAGTCGTGAATATTTTTGTATTTCGCGTACTTTCTTTAGAGCTTGGAAAAACGATGCACGTGAGACTTTCTTTATCGTAAATAAAGGAAATGTGAGTTTCAGAAGCTGCTCTTCAACTTTATTTAAATTTTATATAAGACAATACATAGCAAATTAATAACATTATCTAAATTACTATACCTGCGGTGCACCAGATGGCTGGTAGCTGTATATAACTGGTTTGTCTGGCCTCCCTGAACCTCCACCAAGACCTTCTCATCAAGCCTCTCCCTCGCAACATGCACCCCCAGTATAACGAGCAACGCCGCCGAGCCCGAGCAGCGGCGCTCCACAAATACTACGGCTCCGAAACGGACGCCGTATGGGTGGACGCCGCATGCACGAATGAGGGAGCGGTATTGGCCGTCACAAATTCCTTCCTGCAGCCTGTTGCTACTGTCCCCCTCCCCTCGGTCACCTCCTCGGAGGCAGCCGAAGAAGCAGCCATCGCCTACGCGCTTGCACACACGGAAGCACGCTACATAATTTCCGACTCGAAAACTGCTCTACTAAATTTTGCGCGTGGTAGAGTTCACATTTCTGCATTCAGCATACTGAACTCGCCCGCCACTAACCCACCCCGCTATGTGGAGCTGATATGGGTGCCTGCGCACTCCGGGAATCCCGGTAACGAGGCCGCCAATGCGTTAGCACGAGGTTATTTAAACCGGGCGCCGGCGGCCTCCGATCCGGGATTCACGCGTGATCGCATGCACTCCTTCAGTGAGCTAACGCAGGCCTATCGGGCCGAGCGACTACTCTATCCCCCACCTCACCCATCTTTAGACAACTACCACCAGACGCTCTGGCGACGACTACAAACGCGCACCCTCCCGTCTCCTTATAGTGCGTCTCGCCACCACCACACCCTCACCAATCCCTCCTGTACCCTTTGTAATAACCCCAACGCCACCCTCGCCCACATCCTGTTCCAATGCCCGGCGGATCCTCCCCCGCGGGGTCTAGAGCACCTTACCACCTGGGAGGACTGGGAGACCCTGCTGCACTCTGAGGACCCGGTTCGGCAGAAGATCGCCACAGACTGGGCTGCCGACGTCATGAACCATAGAAACATGAACGTTTGAGTGTAGTGGGGCCGTGCGGGGGCCCAGGGGCATGCATGCCCCATACTCCTCTGTTTTAATAAAGTTATTACCACCACCCCACCACCTCCCTGAAAAGATTTATTTTTAACCCTTGACTAAAGTTAGCTTGGACAGAGAGAGAGAGATGTGTGTGTGTGTGTGTGTGTGTGTGTGTGTGTGTGTGTGTGTGTGTGTGTGTGTGTGTGTGTGTGTGTGTGTGTGTGTGTGTGTGTGTGTGTGTGTGTGTGTGTGTGTGTGTGTGTGTGTGTGTGTGTGTGTGTGTGTGTGTGTGTGTGTGTGTGTGTGTGTGTGTGTGTGTGTGTGTGTGTGTGTGTGTGTTGGTTGGTTGGTTGGTTGGTTGGTTTGTGGGGTTTAATGTCCCAAAGCAACTCAGGCTATGAGAGACGCCGTAGTGGAGGACTCCGGAAATTTCGACCACCTGGGGTTCTTTAACGTGCACTGACATCGCACAGCACACGGGCGCTTTTGCTTTTCGCCTCCATCGAAAAGCGGCCGCCGAGGCCGGGATTCGATCCCGCATCCTTGGGAACAGTAGTCGAGCGCCGTAACCACTGCGCCACCCCGGCGGGTGTGTGTGTGTGTGTGTGTGTGTGTGTGTGTGTGTGTGTGTGTGTGTGTGTGTGTGTGTGTGTGTGTGTGTGTGTGTGTGTGTGTGTGTGTGTGTGTGTGTGTGTGTGTGTGTGTGTGTGTGTGTGTGTGTGTGTGTGTGTGTGTGTGTGTGTGTGTGTGTCGCCCTACAGTGAGGTGCTTCGGAAATTTCTTCTATCTGCGGTTATTTAACGTGCACTGACAACTCAAAGGCGCCTAGCTTTTCGCCTACATCGAAGAGCTGCCGGGATTCGGTCCGTGTCCTTGGGCAAACCAGTCGAGTGCTCTAACCGCTGCACCACCGGGTGGGGCGTTTACAATTGGGTGTGTTCAGATAACAACGGTAATCGAGGTCCCATAACCACTTCTGTTTTCATTAGGTTCCTACATGTGGTGGGAAAATGCCTCAACCCAAATGAATAGACCCTAGTTTTGCAAGATATGGCGTAGTTTCCTCGGAAAAAAAACTATATCACTAGAGATTAAAAACGCCGATTTCGCCATTCCAAACATTTCCACGTTTGGAGACCTGCTGTTTGTGCTTTAATATTTTGTCATTTCATTATTCTTCACTACATAATTTTATTCAACTCTTATTTTATGACAGCTATTAAAACTTTTGGTCGCCTCAGTGAAATTAGTGAGAAATGAAGAACATTACTCCAACAGCGACGCGCTGCAAAAAAGTCCATCTTCAGCCTTAATTATACTAGCATCTTGCGTGAAGCTGCACTAAAACTTTCGTAATTTATTATGCTGGTTATGTTCTTAAATTCAGGCAGAATTTGGATCTTTAGACCTCTAGGTGGGCTCTCCACAAAACACCCAAAATGGAAAGCAGCAGTAAAGGGATCACTTTGATTCTAATAATAAAAACGAACATCTTCGATATTTATAAATATTTGTCTAAATAGTTCCCAGAACCTTAAAAACATTGGGGACAAAAAGTTGAATTCTGTTCATTTAAATTTTAAAGATAAATATAAACTGAGCGTTTGTCCTGAAAACCGTCGCTATTTAGCCTTACTTTTTTGGTTTACAAAATAAAGTGTTGCATTACAAACTTTTCACTCCATTATCCGGGCCTTGCTCTTTATTCCTAAAAAAAACTTAAAATCCTAGATTTTGCCCTTCTTTCTTCATATTTTATTTTCAAATTGGTGGAAATTAAAGTGTACAAAGATATGGACAACTTACTTATTTACAGCTTTCTCCCCTCGGTGGTGCCATTCCAATTCTTATTTTGCTAAATTGGCGAAGATTGGGCCTAGTTGTTCATTCATAGTGGTTCACCGCGCTAACTCCTAGACCAACAAGAAACACAACAACCTAGTTTGCGCGGTATCTAGTTTGGGCCAGACAAAAGTCGTCACGAACGAAAAAAGTCGCTAGACATAATTACAATATAATCAAATATGTAATGTTCCGCGCTTTGTAATTTCACTTGGACCGCCTTTGTATAGAATTTACAGCTGTACAATTTATGGTTTAATAGGCTACATGTCACACGTTTCTGCAACTTTGAATGTTTTTCATGTGATCTTTCCATTTTTACAATTCAAGCATTTGATTTAAAAACTTCTTTCCTGTTGCAATGGGCGACTATCGACCTCAAAGGACAGTGCCTGTTTTTCGCGGTCTATGTGTTTACAGGCTGTTGATGATGAAAATCAAATCTAGCATTACAACACTGCGACACCTTTGTGTACCGCAGAAGCGCACGCCTTGGAGCTGTTCAAGAACCCCACTCTACGTCGGAGGTCGCTGACGACATTCGGCTGCTTCTTCACCAGCCTGGCCATACCTGGCCGTATACTACCACCTCAAAACGGGACACTTGATGTGCACCAGTCTCCTGGCGCGCAGTACTCAATTCCTGCTCCTGCTGCCTCCTATCCTCGTTAACATCCTCATCATCATGCACGCCGCCCGGCGCAGGGCACTCGCCTTCAGTCTGGTGGGCCTGTCCCTACTGGCAGCAGCCCTGGGAGCAGCCCACGTCGTTCATGCTCCAACGCAGGTTCTGGCCACCATATCCGTGTGCTGGCAGCTGCTGTTCTTCGTGTGCTCTATCTCGCTGTTCGTGATCACGGCCGAGCTATACCCGACCGTGCTGCGGGCACCGGAGTATCCATGGGCTACGCTTCTGGGCGCGTGGGAGCGCTGGCAGGCAGACTCGCCAAAGAGGTCCTTGCGGAAGAACAGGATGGCGTAGCGTGTATCGCAATGGCAGGTCTCCTGCTAATGTTTGCAGTGCTGGCTATGGGGCTGCCGGAGATGACGGTCTATAAGCCTGCCAACACCATGCGAGACATTGTGGCGGAGAAGTGGCGGCTATGCTCGCCCATTAGGGTGGCCCGCAAGCACAAGCGCACGAAGCTTCCAGGCTCAAAACAAACATAGCGATGTCAGCTTTGGCATATTGGGACAGAACTGAATTATCAATCAACAGGTGTTAATTTTTATGCTCGGCAACTGACGCAGTTGCTTGTTTGCCATTATATATATTGCGCTTATTTTTCACGGTAACCAAAGCTATATTGCAGATATGAGTCTTTGTATCGCCAGACCTGGACGCACACACGAGTACAACATCCTGTCTCATTTCCCCGATCTATTGCAGGGCTAATATGAGAAGGTTATTTGGGAAATAACGAACCGCAGGTAACCTCTTCACAAATAGTCGGAATTCTTATTCGCCATTGCTCTTCTAGTTATATACAGCAAAGACTACTCAGACGATAAAGCACAACCCAGGCGCTAATACTCTCGCAACGGCTGGCATTCCTGGCCGAACGTATCACTCCGTTTAGCCGTGACCATAGCAAAGCATGTTACCCAGATTTCGTCGCCTTTTGTCCTACATTAATGATATCCTTCGTCTTCTTTTGCCTACATTAATGATATCCTTGATTTTGTATGTCAGTTTATGTTGGTGTGAAATTTGTGTGTGCTTTAGCCGGAGCTTTTTTTTCCCTTATATTAAACTGCTGCCATGACTACATCTAAATGCGATTCTTGACATCAACCTTTCGTGTCTTGCCCACTCTTTACAAATAAATCACTGTTGCTTTGATCAATAGAAGTTAACAACCCCGTTGCGTTCACGTACAGTAAGGAGCTGTGTTCTGGATAGGAAAAACAGCCTGTGGACAAGATAACGCACCTCTCTGGTTTTTCGTTTCTGTTGTGACGCTGCAACTTCCTAACTATGCAAAAACAAATATTTGATTATAACCTGTGCAAGAGCATGCACTCTTTTCTGAGGGGTAGATCATAAGTCTATTAAATCCGTCGTTGCAGGCCTGTACAGCATCAATATAAAGTGTACATTTGGCAATGCTTCGCTGTCTCTTCTCGCACAGCTACTGCCCTTATCGAAATTTCAATGTTTCAACCTGTTGCGACAAGCGCGTCCTGATGACATCCACGCTTAACCGACGTTCGCTTGCTTTTTCCTGCAGGTGTTGCCCCTCTGGGTGCAGTCCGATAATTATATGCATATGCTCGTTCTAAAGAGGCGGTCATGATGAAACTGAGGGCGATCGAATAACGGCGAAACGTACCACCTTTTGGTTCACCATACTTAGAGGTAGCATAAATAGACAATGGACCAAGAAATACATACACGCACAGCGCAAACAACAAAAAACTTTATTTAAAAACTACGTGCATATTTAAACACAGTGCACTGCAGCGAAGTTAAGATTTTTATGCAGTAAGCAATAACGATGATAATGAAGCTCATTTTTGAGACAGATCCACTGAGAGGGTGCACATAGCAATTTCGAGTCTGGCTTCCCTCCATTGATGATTTCTCGTTAGCGCCTATACGTTTCAGGAAAACGCAGCACCTAACCAAAGAGCAGCTTACATTTTAAGGCGAAAGCTTTTAAGAGCTAATGAGTGGCGTATGCACACAACCATGCGAGAGATATCGGTGTTGTTCTTGTATATAAGAAGACACTCAATGCTTCACAGATAAAAAAGGCTACAATAAATAGGCTGTTCAGGCTGCTGCAGTCAGTAACCATAAAAAACAAAATGCAGCACCAGTTTACCCATGAAAATGCACCTCTACAGCTGTACTAAAATTGGGAGACCGGAAAATGACCTCAGGAACACAGCTCCACTCGACAATGGTCTGCGGAAAAAAACTGTACTTGAAAGTGTCAGTCCTTGTAAAATTTGGTACGAGCAATTGATTTCGTGAATGATGTTCTCGGCGCGACAGCTCTTTGAGAATTGTAGGTCAGGGTATGTTTATGTCTCAAAAGGCTATGCATAAACAATAAACGGGATATCTTTCGGCGTAGTTCATGTAATGAGGTATGGTTGGCTATCATTAGAGTCGAGGGTGAGACTAATCTATTGTGTTTGTTATAAATAAACCTGACAGCTGTCCTTTTCAAAATCTCTATTCGGTATACGTCTTTCTTTATAAATGGACCCCATAAAACCGAAGCGTACTCTAATTAATACCTAATTAATGTTCAGTATGCAAGACATTTTAGCTTACTTGGTGCACCTTTACGCCTCCGCTTCAAGTAGCACAGCTTGGAAAATGCCGAGGAACATATGTCATTTATATGGGCCGTCCATGTTAAATCATGTGTTAATGTAACTCCTAAATATTTGTTGTGTAACTTCCCGAATTAAGCAGTTTAGCAGGGGGTACGAGAAAGAACTAAAATGTCTTTTTACGCGTGATGTGCGAAAGGACAGTTTATTCTAGGCTCAATTGCATATCCCATTAAACACACTATTCGTGAACCGGTAAGAGCGAATTTTGCAAAATGTAGTGATTATTCTGTTCCTTTATACTCTTAAAAAACATGCAATCGTCAGCAAAAGCTTTAACGAAACGATCTTGGAAAAGGAAACCGGCAGATCATTGATATAAATTAGGAAAAGCAGCGGCACTATGACGCTCCCTTGGGGTACACCTGAAGTAACTGGTAGCTCGTGTGTGTGTGTGTGTGTGTGTGTGTGTGTGTGTGTGTGTGTGTGTGTGTGCGTGCGTGCGTGCGTGTGTGTGTGTGTGCGTGCGTGCGTGCGTGTGTGTGTGTGCGTGCGTGCGTGCGTGTGTGTGTGTGTGTGTGTGTGTGTGTGTGTGTGTGTGTGTGTGTGTGTGTGTGTGTGTGTGTGTGTGTGTGTGTGTGTGTGTGTGTGTGTGTGTGTGTGTGTGTGTGTGTGTGTGTGTGTGTGTGTGTGTGTGTGTGTGTGTGTGTGTGTGTGTGTGTGTGTGTGTGTGTGTGTGTGTGTGTGTGTGTGTGTGTGTGTGTGTGTGTGTGTGTGTGTGTGTGTGTGTGTGTGTGTGTGTGTGTGAGAGATTATGTAGAGTATAGCAGTAGACAAGGAGAAGCTCTTGGGAGAAACTCGTGCGCATCCGCGCATCCGTTAACCAGCTGACCTCCTTGCCTTTCGACCAGTTCAGCGCTCCTAAGTTAAATCCCCGTCGCAAAAAATTGTGGAAGTACAGGGTCCGTCTGCGCTCACGACGCATCCTCAACCGTTGGAGCCTCGCCGGAGCCGTCGCCGTGCTGGTATCTCTCCCGTTCCTGTGAGAGTACACCAGACTACTGAACAGTCCCGAACATCAACGTGTGACCTTCTGTCCCCCTCTGGTAATGTACCGCCCAGCTCGAAAGCGACGCTACGTTTTGAGAACCTCGTTCTCTTGCCACTCAAGCAGGGGAAGATGTTTATGCGTGGCTCTCTCATTTTGAACGTGTGAGCCGCTTCAACCGCTCGGTTTTGGTGGCGAAGCTCGCGAAGGTATCCTTGACGCAGGCCGCCTTCATTTTGTTTGTGAACCGCGAAGACCCCCTGACCATTTTTAAGGGTTTTGTAGAAGCAATCAAATTATGTTTCGGCATTCTAATTGCTAAGAAGACACAGGCCGAACGGACACTTGGCCAGAGAGCCCAGATAGCAGGTGAGGCTTCCACCACATACATCGACGAAGTAGTGAAATTATGCAAGACCGTATATAGCCGGATGACCAAGGAAGGCGAGGTAGGCCATCTGCTCAAGGGCATAGCGGAAGACGTATACCACTTCCTCATTGCGAAGTGCAACCTGAGCTCGGTCACTAATGTTATTCGAGATGGCCGGACTTTCGAGAACCTCGAGACTCGCCGCATTACACCGAAGTTTGGGCGGCTGGCAAATGTCCCTACTGTGGCCAGTGTCAAAACATCTCCTTCCGAGTCCCCTGTACGCCATTCGTAAAATCGTTCGAGATGATATTTCACTACACGAGCAGTTTACCCGGTCCTCTGTCGCAGATAAAGCACATGCTTTTCCAGTACATCCACGTGTGCGCCCACCGACATCCTAGTATATTCCTTTAAATGACACCGACTTCGACTGCCGGAAAGACCTGCAACCCACGACCAATACCCGACTAGATTTATCAGTACTTTTGTTATCAGCGCAGACACCATCGGTCGTACTCCAACCGTACATCTCGCCAAACCGCCCGACAGCTACAACGTCCATTTGAATACTCGTCGCATGCTACCATACAGAAGCCCAAGGACGCACCGCTTTTGAAGCGAAATCTTCACTACGAGGGTCGCGGCCGAGCTTCACGTATACCGTATGCCGTGACGTCACAGCCAAGGCCAGTTGCGCAGCCCCCTCCCAAGCTCTGCCCGGGAATCGAACCTCCACCCCTTGGATCCCCAGCCGAGAGCTTTACCGTTGTGCCATGCCTCGGGTGGTGAAACGTTCTTCATATTTCCGCTTATCTACCGTGAGGATGATAGCAGAATTCCGCGAGTGACAGATACTGCGACTGACGTGCAATTTGAAAGTACCAAAGACTAAAATAGTAAAGTAACTCAATTAGGGTGATGTCAAGGATATGACGCAATCCATCTGCCGTCAGCTGTGAGGACCAAGTGGAAACAAATGCGCTCCAACGCCGCCGGGCGGCGCTTCACACCTTCCGCGAGTGACGGATGCTGCGCCTTTCCAGCGCTAGCTGGCGTAGGAACAGAAGCCAAGTTCATAATTAGCGACAGCAAAACTGCAATTCAAAATTTTGGGAAGGGGAGGATATCGCCGGAGGCGGCCAAAATCCTCACCCAAAGAACGATAAATAGGAAAATTCAGTTAATTTGGACACCCGCTCACGCTGCCGTCCCTGGTAACGAGGCGGCTCACGAGCTAGCCCGAGCTCTCTACTTCCGGGTAGCCGTCGAGCGCCCCGAACACTGGGCACACGACGAGCGTCTGCAAAATTACGGGGAAATCATCGACCATTATAAATTGGGACGTAGACTGGTACCCCCACCACATGTTACACTAAATAATAGAGAAGCTGTCGCGTGGAGGCGGCTACAAACTAATACGTTCATGAACCCGGTTTGGGCGTTTCACGCGCTACCAGACCTTAAAGACAACGATCTCTGCAAACACTGTGGGGCGAGAGAGACCCTCGACCACATAATTTTGGAGTACCCATAATCTCCAGGGATAGGGCAAAATATTACGAGTAGAGAAGCCTGGGATACCCTGCTGCGAAGCGCGGACCCTGCGATCCCGCACCGCACCGTCCATCTGGCGGAAGAGGCCGCAACAAGCCAAGGGCTACCTGCCAGCCTCTAATCCGCGGGCGCACGACTCCCCGTTTCCGATGGAATTAAAAGTTGTACAACCAACCAACCAACCTTTCCTGTAAACGAACTATGGAACACCGGTGAACTTAGACGCGCTCGACATGGAAGCCAAAGGAGACTTTAGTTGCTGGTGAATGGCGCAGAAGGCTAGAGAAATTAACTTCTCCTGATCTCGAGGAAGTCACTGCTTTTAGCTACGTATATCCAAGCAAAG